>NW_026902388.1:0-744413 GCF_027409185.1 Cynocephalus volans
AGCCGGTTCATTCCGGTTTTATCCAGTTTAAACCGGTTTAAACCCTTTCAATCCGGTTTTATCCGGTTTAAACCAGTTTGAACCGGTTCAATCCGGTTTTATCCGGTTTAAACCGGTTTAAGCCGGTTCAATCCGGTTTTATACAGTTTAAACCGGTTCTATCCGGTTCTATCCGGTTGAAACCAGTTTAAACCGGTTCAATCCGGTTTTATCCGGTTTGAACCGGTTCAATCCGGTTTTATCCGGTTTAAATCGGTTCAGTCTGGTTTTATCCGTTTTAAACCGGTTTAAACCAGTTCAATCCGGTTTTATCCGGTTTAAACCGGTTCTATGCTGTTTATACCAGTTTAAGCCTGTTCAATCGGGTTTTATCCGGTTTAGACCTGTTTAAGCCGGTTCATTCCGGTTTTATCCAGTTTAAACCCTTTCAATCCGGTTTTATCCGGTTTAAACCGGTTTGAACCGGTTCAATCCGGTTTTATCCGGTTTAAACCGGTTTAAGCCGGTTCAATCCGGTTTTATACAGTTTAAACCGGTTCTATCCGGTTCTATCCGGTTGAAACCAGTTTAAACCGGTTCAATCCGGTTTTATCCGGTTTGAACCGGTTCAATCCGGTTTTATCCGGTTTAAACCGGTTCATTCCGGTTTTATCCGGTTAAAACCGGTTTGAAACGATTCAATCCGGTTTTATCCGGTTTAATCCGGTTCAGTCCGGTTTTATCTGGTTTAAACCGGTTCATTCCGTTTTTATCTGGTTAAAACCGGTTTGAAACGGTTCCATCCGGTTTTATCCGGTTTCAACCGTTTCAATCCTGTTTTATCCGGTTTAAACCAGTTCAATCCGGTTTTATCTGGTTTAAACCGGTTCAATCTGGTTTTATCCTGTTTAAACTGGTTTTATCTGGTTTAGACTGGTTTAAACCAGTTCAATCCGGTTTTAATCGGCTTAAACCGGTTCAATCTGGTTTTATCTGGTTTAAACCGCTTTAAAACGGTTTAATCCTGTTTTATCCGGTTTAAAACGGTTCAATCCGGTTTTATCTCGTTTAAACCGGTTCTATCCGGTTCTATCCTGTTTAAATCGGTTTAAACCGGTTCTATCCTGTTCTATCCTGTTTTAACCGGTTAAAACAGTTCAATCCGGTTTTATCCAGTTTAAAGCAGTTCTATCCGGTTCTATCCGGTTGAAACCGGTTTAAACCGGTTCAATCCTGTTTTATCCGGTTTAAACCGGTTCTATCCAGTTTAAACCGGTTCTATCCGGTTCTATCTGGTTTAAACCGGTTCAATCCGGTTTTATCCGGTTTAAACCAGTTCACTCCGGTTTTATCCGGTATAAACCGGTTTGAACCGGTTCAATCCGGTTTTATGCGGTTTAAACCTGTTTAAGCTGGTTCAATCCGGTTTTATCCAGTTTAAACCGGTTCTATCCAGTTCTATCCAGTTGAAACTGGTTTAAACCAGTTCAATCCTGTTTTATCCGGTTAAAACCGGTTCAATCCGGTTTTATCCGGTTTAAACCGGTTTAAACCGGTTCAATCGGTTTTATCCACTTTAAACCGGTTCTATCCGGTTTAAACCAGTTTAAGCCAGTTCAATCCGGTTTTATCCGGTTTAAACCGGTCCTATCCGGTTTAAACCGGTTTAGGCCGGTTCATTCCGGTTTTATCAGTTTTAAACCGGTTTAAACTGCTTCAATCCGTTTATATCCGGTTTCAACTGGTTTCAACCGGTTCAATTCGGTTTTTTCTGGTTTTAACCAGTTCATTCCGGTTTTATCCGGTTTAAACCAGTTTGAACCGGTTCAATCCGGTTTTATCCAGTTCAAACCGGTTCTATCCGGTTCTATCCGGTTGAAACCGGTTTAAGCCGGTTCAAACCGGTTCTATCCGGTTGAAACCGGTTTAAACCAGTTCAATCCGGTTTTATCCGGGTTTAACCGGTTCAATCGGGTTTTATCCGGTTTCAATCGGTTTAAACCGGTTTAAACCGGTTCATTCCGGTTTTCTCCAGTTTAAACCGGTTCTATCCGTTTCTATTTGGTTTAAACCGGTTTAAACTGGTTCAATCCGGTTTTATCTGGTTTAAACCGGTTCAATCTGGTTTTATCCGGTTTAAACCGGTTTTAATCGATTCAATCCGGTTTATCCAGTTTAAACCGGTTTAATCCGGATCAATCCGGTTTTATCCGGTTTAAACCGATTTAAACCTGTTACGTCCGGTTTTATCCAGTTTAAACCGTTTATATCCGGTTCTATCCGGTTTAAACCGTTTTAAACCGGTTTAATCCGGTTTTATCCGGCTTAAACCGGTTCAATCTGGTATTATCCGGTTTAAACTGGTTCAATTTGGTTTTATCCGGTTTAAACCGGTTTGAACCGGTTCAATCCGGTTTTATCCGCTTTAAACCGGTTTAAACCGGTTCAATCCAGTTTTATCCGGTTTAAACCGGTTTAAGCTGGTTCAATCCGGTTTTATCCGGTTTAAAGTGGTTCAATCTTGTTTTATCGGGTTTAAACCGGTTGAAACCAGTTCCATCCGGTTTTATTCGTTTTAAACCAGTTCAAACCGGTTCAATCCGGTTTTATCCGGTTTAAACCAGTTCTATCCTTTTCTATCTCGTTTAAACCAGTTTAAACTGGTTCAATCCGGTTTTAATCATTTTAAACCGGTTCAATCTGGTTTTATCCGGTTTAAAATGGTTCAATTTGGTTTTATCCGGTTTAGACCGGTTTTATCCGTTTTAAACCGGTTTAATCCAGTTCAATCCGGTTTTATCCGGTTTAAACCGTTTCTATCCGGTTCTATCCGTTTTAAACCGGTTTAAACCAGTTCATTCCGGTTTTATCCGGTTTAAACCGGTTTGAACCGGTTCAATCCGGTTTAATCCGGTTTAAACCGGTTTGAAACGGTTCAATCCGGTGTTATCCGGTTTAAACCGGTTTAAGCCGGTTCAATCTGGTTTTATCCAGTTTAAACCGGTTCTATCCGGTTCTATCCGGTTGAAACCAGTTTAAACCGGTTCAATCCGGTTTTATCCGGTTTAAACCAGTTCAATCCTGTTTTACCCGGTTTAACACGGTTCTATCCGGTTCTATACAGTAGAAACCGGTTTAAACCGTTTCGATCCGGTTTTATCCGGTTTAAACCGGTTCTTTGCTGTTTATACCAGTTTAAGCCTGTTCAATCGGGTTTTATCCGGATTAGACCTGTTTAAGCCGGTTCATTCCGGTTTTATCCAGTTTAAACCGGTTTAAACCCTTTCAATCCGGTTTTATCCGGTTTAAACCAGTTTGAACCGGTTCAATCCGGTTTTATCCGGTTTAAACCGGTTCAGTCCGGTTTTATCCGGTTTAAACCGGTTCATTCCGTTTTTATCTGGTTAAAACCGGTTTGAAACGGTTCCATCCGGTTTTATCCGGTTTCAACCGGTTCAATCCTGTTTTATCCGGTTTAAACCAGTTCAATCCGGTTTTATCTGGTTTAAACCGGTTCAATCTGGTTTTATCCTGTTTAAACTGGTTTTATCCGGTTTAGACTGGTTTAAACCAGTTCAATCCGGTTTTAATCGGATTAAACCGGTTCTATCTGGTTTTATCTTGTTTAAACCGCTTTAAAACGGTTTAATCCTGTTTTATATGGTTTAAAACGGTTCAATCCGGTTTTATCTCGTTTAAACCGGTTCTATCCGGTTCTATCCTGTTTAAATCGGTTTAAACCGGTTCTATCCTGTTCTATCCTGTTTTAACCGGTTAAAACAGTTCAATCCGGTTTTATCCAGTTTAAAGCAGTTCTATCCGGTTCTATCCGGTTGAAACCGGTTTAAACCGGTTCAATCCTGTTTTATCCGGTTTAAACCGGTTCTATCCAGTTTAAACCGGTTCTATCCGGTTTTATCCGGTTTAAACTGGTTCAATCCGGTTTTATCCGGTTTAAACCGGTTCTTTCTGGTTTTATCCGGTTTAAACCGGTTTTAACCGATTCACTCCGGTTTATCCAGTTTAAACCGGTTTAATCCGGTTCAATCCGGTTTTATACGGTTTAAACCGATTTAAACCGGTTCACTCCGGTTTTATCCGGCTTAAACCGGTTCAATCTGGTATTATCCAGTTTAAACTGGTTCAATTTGGTTTTATCCCGTTTAAACCGGTTTTATCCGGTTTAAACCGGTATAAACCAGTTCAATCCGGTTTTATCCTGTTTAAACCGGTTTAAACCGGATCAATCCGGTTTTATCCGGTTTAAACCGGTTCAATCCAGTTTTATCCTGTTTAAACCGGTTTAAGCTGGTTCAATCCGGTTTTATCCGGTTTAATCCAGTTTAAACCGGTTCAATCCGGTTTAAACGGGTTTAAACAGGTTCTATCCGGTTTAAACCGGTTTGAGCCGGTTCATGCCGCTTTTATCTGGTTTAAACAGGTTTAAACCGGTTCAATCCGGCTTTATCCTGTTTAAACCGGTTTAAACCGGATCAATCCGGTTTTATCCGGTTTAAACCGGTTCAATCCGGTTTTATCCGGTTTAAACCGATTTAAACCGGTTCAATCCGGTTTTATCCGGTTTAAATGGGTTTAAATCGGTTCTATCCGGTTTAAACCGGTTTGAGCCGGTTCATGCCTGTTTTATCCGGTTTAAACCGGATATCGGTTTAAACCGGTTCTATCCAGTTTAAACTGGTTTAAGCCGGTTCATACCGGTTTTATCTGGTTTAAACCGGTTTAAACCATTTCAATCGGTTTTTATCTGGTTTAAACAGGTTTAAACCGGTTCAATCCGGTTTTATCCGTTTTAAACCGGTTCAATCTGGTTTTATCCTGTTTAAACTGGTTCAATTTGGTTTTATCCGGTTTAAACCGGTTTTATCCGTTTTAAACCGGTTTAATCCACTTCAATCCGGTTTTATCCGGTTTAAACCGTTTCTATCCGGTTCTATCCGTTTTAAACCGGTTTAAACCAGTTCATTCCGGTTTTATCCGGTTTAAACCGGTTTTTGCCGGTTCAATCCGGTTTTATCCGGTTTAAACCGGTTCAATCTGGTTTTATCCGGTTTAAACCGGTTTGAACCGGTTCAATCCGGTTTTATCCAGTTTAAAACGGTTCTATCCGGTTCTATCCGGTTGAAACCAGTTTAAACCGGTTCAATCCGGTTTTATCCGGTTTAAACCAGTTCAATCCTGTTTTATCCGGTTTAAACCGGTTCTATCCGGTTCTATCCAGTTGAAACCGGTTTAAAGCGGTTCAATCCGGTTTTATCCGGTTTAAACCGGTTCTATGCTTTTTATACCAGTTTAAGCCTGTTCAATCGGGTTATATCTGGTTTAGACCTGTTTAAGCCGGTTCATTCCAGTTTTATCCAGTTTAAACCGGTTTAAACCCTTTCAATCCATTTTTATCCGGTTTCAACCGGTTTACACCGGTTCTATCCGGTTTTATCCGGTTTAAACCGTTTCTATCCGGTTCTATCCGTTTTGAACCGGTTTAAACCAGTTCATTCCGGTTTCATCCGGTTTAAACCGGTTTGAACCGGTTCAATCCGGTTTTATCCGGTTTAAACTGGTTTAAGCCGGTTCAATCCGGTTTTATCCAGTTTAAACCAGTTCTATCCGGTTCTATCCGGTTGAAACCAGTTTAAACCGGTTCAATCCGGTTTTATGCGGTTTAAACCTGTTCATTCCGGTTTTATCCGGTTAAAACCGGTTTGAACCGGTTCAATCCGCTCTTATCCGGTTTAAACCGGTTCAATCTGTTTTTATCCGGTTTAAACCAGTTCACTCCGGTTTTATCCGGTATAAACCGGTTTGAACCGGTTCAATCCGGTTTTATGCGGTTTAAACCTGTTTAAGCTGGTTCAATCCGGTTTTATCCAGTTTAAACCGGTTCTATCCAGTTCTATCCAGTTGAAACTGGTTTAAACCAGTTCAATCCTGTTTTATCCGGTTAAAACCGGTTCAATCCGGTTTTATCCGGTTTAAACCGGTTTAAACCGGTTCAATCGGTTTTATCCACTTTAAACCGGTTCTATCCGGTTTAAACCAGTTTAAGCCAGTTCAATCCGGTTTTATCCGGTTTAAACCGGTCCTATCCGGTTTAAACCGGTTTAGGCCGGTTCATTCCGGTTTTATCAGTTTTAAACCGGTTTAAACTGCTTCAATCCGTTTATATCCGGTTTCAACTGGTTTCAACCGGTTCAATTCGGTTTTTTCTGGTTTTAACCAGTTCATTCCGGTTTTATCCGGTTTAAACCAGTTTGAACCGGTTCAATCCGGTTTTATCCAGTTCAAACCGGTTCTATCCGGTTCTATCCGGTTGAAACCGGTTTAAGCCGGTTCAAACCGGTTCTATCCGGTTGAAACCGGTTTAAACCGGTTCAATCCGGTTTTATCCGGGTTGAACCGTTTCAATCCGGTTTTATCCGGTTTCAATCGGTTTAAACCGGTTTAAACCGGTTCATTCCGGTTTTCTCCAGTTTAAACCGGTTCTATCCGTTTCTATTTGGTTTAAACCGGTTTAAACTGGTTCAATCCGGTTTTATCCGGTTTAAACCGATTTAAACCTGTTACGTCCGGTTTTATCCAGTTTAAACCGGTTATATCCGGTTCTATCCGGTTTAAACCGTTTTAAACCGGTTTAATCCGGTTTTTTCCGGCTTAAACCGGTTCAATCTGGTATTATCCGGTTTAAACTGGTTCAATTTGGTTTTATCCGTTTTAAACCGGTTTGAACCGGTTCAATCCGGTTTTATCCGCTTTAAACCGGTTTAAACCGGTTCAATCCAGTTTTATCCGGTTTAAACCGGTTTAAGCTGGTTCAATCCGCTTTTATCCGGTTTAAAGTGGTTCAATCTTGTTTTATCGGGTTTAAACCGGTTGAAACCAGTTCCATCCGGTTTTATTCGTTTTAAACCAGTTCAAACCGGTTCAATCCGGTTTTATCCGGTTTAAACCAGTTCTATCCTTTTCTATCTCGTTTAAACCGGTTTAAACTGGTTCAATCCGGTTTTAATCATTTTAAACCGGTTCAATCTGGTTTTATCCGGTTTAAAATGGTTCAATTTGGTTTTATCCGGTTTAAACCGGTTTTATCCGTTTTAAACCGGTTTAATCCAGTTCAATCCGGTTTTATCCGGTTTAAACCGTTTCTATCCGGTTCTATCCGTTTTAAACCGGTTTAAACCAGTTCATTCCGGTTTTATCCGGTTTAAACCGGTTTGAACCGGTTCAATCCGGTTTAATCCGGTTTAAACCGGTTTGAAACGGTTCAATCCGGTGTTATCCGGTTTAAACCGGTTTAAGCCGGTTCAATCTGGTTTTATACAGTTTAAACCGGTTCTATCCGGTTCTATCCGGTTGAAACCAGTTTAAACCGGTTCAATCCGGTTTTATCCGGTTTAAACCAGTTCAATCCTGTTTTACCCGGTTTAACACGGTTCTATCCGGTTCTATACAGTAGAAACCGGTTTAAACCGTTTCGATCCGGTTTTATCCGGTTTAAACCGGTTCTTTGCTGTTTATACCAGTTTAAGCCTGTTCAATCGGGTTTTATCCGGATTAGACCTGTTTAAGCCGGTTCATTCCGGTTTTATCCAGTTTAAACCGGTTTAAACCCTTTCAATCCGGTTTTATCCGGTTTAAACCAGTTTGAACCGGTTCAATCCGGTTTTATCCGGTTTAAACCGGTTTAAGCC
Source organism: Cynocephalus volans (assembly GCF_027409185.1). Lineage (NCBI taxonomy): Eukaryota > Metazoa > Chordata > Mammalia > Dermoptera > Cynocephalidae > Cynocephalus > Cynocephalus volans. The sequence goes on from NW_026902388.1 coordinate 7,686, forward strand.
GGTTCAATCCGGTTTTATACAGTTTAAACCGGTTCTATCCGGTTCTATCCGGTTGAAACCAGTTTAAACCGGTTCAATCCGGTTTTATCCGGTTTGAACCGGTTCAATCCGGTTTTATCCGGTTTAAATCGGTTCAGTCTGGTTTTATCCGTTTTAAACCGGTTTAAACCAGTTCAATCCGGTTTTATCCGGTTTAAACCGGTTCTATGCTGTTTATACCAGTTTAAGCCTGTTCAATCGGGTTTTATCCGGTTTAGACCTGTTTAAGCCGGTTCATTCCGGTTTTATCCAGTTTAAACCCTTTCAATCCGGTTTTATCCGGTTTAAACCGGTTTGAACCGGTTCAATCCGGTTTTATCCGGTTTAAACCGGTTTAAGCCGGTTCAATCCGATTGTATACAGTTTAAACCGGTTCTATCCGGTTCTATCCGGTTGAAACCAGTTTAAACCGGTTCAATCCGGTTTTATCCGGTTTGAACCGGTTCAATCCGGTTTTATCCGGTTTAAACCGGTTCATTCCGGTTTTATCCGGTTAAAACCGGTTTGAAACGATTCAATCCGGTTTTATCCGGTTTAATCCGGTTCAGTCCGGTTTTATCTGGTTTAAACCGGTTCATTCCGTTTTTATCTGGTTAAAACCGGTTTGAAACGGTTCCATCCGGTTTTATCCGGTTTCAACCGGTTCAATCCTGTTTTATCCGGTTTAAACCAGTTCAATCCGGTTTTATCCGGTTAAAACCGGTTCAATCCGGTTTTATCCGGTTTAAACCGGTTTAAACCGGTTCAATCGGTTTTATCCACTTTAAACCGGTTCTATCCGGTTTAAACCAGTTTAAGCCAGTTCAATCCGGTTTTATCCGGTTTAAACCGGTCCTATCCGGTTTAAACCGGTTTAGGCCGGTTCATTCCGGTTTTATCAGTTTTAAACCGGTTTAAACTGCTTCAATCCGTTTATATCCGGTTTCAACTGGTTTCAACCGGTTCAATTCGGTTTTTTCTGGTTTTAACCAGTTCATTCCGGTTTTATCCGGTTTAAACCAGTTTGAACCGGTTCAATCCGGTTTTATCCAGTTCAAACCGGTTCTATCCGGTTCTATCCGGTTGAAACCGGTTTAAGCCGGTTCAAACCGGTTCTATCCGGTTGAAACCGGTTTAAACCGGTTCAATCCGGTTTTATCCGGTTTAAACCGGTTCAATCCGGTTTTATCCGGTTTCAATCGGTTTAAACCGGTTTAAACCGGTTCATTCCGGTTTTCTCCAGTTTAAACCGGTTCTATCCGTTTCTATTTGGTTTAAACCGGTTTAAACTGGTTCAATCCGGTTTTATCCGGTTTAAACCGATTTAAACCTGTTACGTCCGGTTTTATCCATTTTAAACCGGTTATATCCGGTTCTATCCGGTTTAAACCGTTTTAAACCGGTTTAATCCGGTTTTATCCGGCTTAAACCGGTTCAATCTGGTATTATCCGGTTTAAACCGGTTCAATCTGGTTTTATCCTGTTTAAACTGGTTTTATCCGGTTTAGACTGGTTTAAACCAGTTCAATCCGGTTTTAATCGGCTTAAACCGGTTCAATCTGGTTTTATCTGGTTTAAACCGCTTTAAAACGGTTTAATCCTGTTTTATCCGGTTTAAAACGGTTCAATCCGGTTTTATCTCGTTTAAACCGGTTCTATCCGGTTCTATCCTGTTTAAATCGGTTTAAACCGGTTCTATCCTGTTCTATCCTGTTTTAACCGGTTAAAACAGTTCAATCCGGTTTTATCCAGTTTAAAGCAGTTCTATCCGGTTCTATCCGGTTGAAACCGGTTTAAACCGGTTCAATCCTGTTTTATCCGGTTTAAACCGGTTCTATCCAGTTTAAACCGGTTCTATCCGGTTCTATCTGGTTTAAACCGGTTCAATCCGGTTTTATCCGGTTTAAACCGGTTTAAACCGGATCAATCCGGTTTTATCCGGTTTAAACTGGTTCAATCCGGTTTTATCCGGTTTAAACCGGTTCTTTCTGGTTTTATCCGGTTTAAACCGGTTTTAACCGATTCACTCCGGTTTATCCAGTTTAAACGGGTTTAATCCGGTTCAATCCGGTTTTATACGGTTTAAACCGATTTAAACCGGTTCACTCCGGTTTTATCCGGCTTAAACCGGTTCAATCTGGTATTATCCAGTTTAAACTGGTTCAATTTGGTTTTATCCCGTTTAAACCGGTTTTATCCGGTTTAAACCGGCATAAACCAGTTCAATCCGCTTTTATCCTGTTTAAACCGGTTTAAACCGGATCAATCCGGTTTTATCCAGTTTAAACCGGTTCAATCCAGTTTTATCCGGTTTAAACCGGTTTAAGCTGGTTCAATCCGGTTTTATCCGGTTTAATCCAGTTTAAACCGGTTCAATCCGGTTTAAACGGGTTTAAACAGGTTCTATCCGGTTTAAACCGGTTTGAGCCGGTTCATGCCGCTTTTATCTGGTTTAAACAGGTTCAAACCGGTTCAATCCGGCTTTATCCTGTTTAAACCGGTTTAAACCGGATCAATCCGGTTTTATCCGGTTTAAACCGGTTCAATCCGGTTTTATCCGGTTTAAACCGATTTAAACCGGTTCAATCCGGTTTTATCCGGTTTAAATGGGTTTAAATCGGTTCTATCCGGTTTAAACCGGTTTGAGCCGGTTCATGCCTGTTTTATCCGGTTTAAACCGGATATCGGTTTAAACCGGTTCTATCCAGTTTAAACTGGTTTAAGCCGGTTCATACCGGTTTTATCTGGTTTAAACCGGTTTAAACCATTTCAATCGGTTTTTATCTGGTTTAAACAGGTTTAAACCGGTTCAATCCGGTTTTATCCGTTTTAAACCGGTTCAATCTGGTTTTATCCTGTTTAAACTGGTTCAATTTGGTTTTATCCGGTTTAAACCGGTTTTATCCGTTTTAAACCGGTTTAATCCACTTCAATCCGGTTTTATCCGGTTTAAACCGTTTCTATCCGGTTCTATCCGTTTTAAACCGGTTTAAACCAGTTCATTCCGGTTTTATCCGGTTTAAACCGGTTTTTGCCGGTTCAATCCGGTTTTATCCGGTTTAAACCGGTTCAATCTGGTTTTATCCGGTTTAAACCGGTTTGAACCGGTTCAATCCGGTTTTATCCAGTTTAAAACGGTTCTATCCGGTTCTATCCGGTTGAAACCAGTTTAAACCGGTTCAATCCGGTTTTATCCGGTTTAAACCAGTTCAATCCTGTTTTATCCGGTTTAAACCGGTTCTATCCGGTTCTATCCAGTTGAAACCGGTTTAAAGCGGTTCAATCCGGTTTTATCCGGTTTAAACCGGTTCTATGCTTTTTATACCAGTTTAAGCCTGTTCAATCGGGTTATATCCGGTTTAGACCTGTTTAAGCCGGTTCATTCCAGTTTTATCCAGTTTAAACCGGTTTAAACCCTTTCAATCCATTTTTATCCGGTTTCAACCGGTTTACACCGGTTCAATCCGGTTTTATCCGGTTTAAACCGTTTCTATCCGGTTCTATCCGTTTTAAACCGGTTTAAACCAGTTCATTCCGGTTTTATCCGGTTTAAACCGGTTTGAACCGGTTCAATCCGGTTTTATCCGGTTTAAACTGGTTTAAGCCGGTTCAATCCGGTTTTATCCAGTTTAAACCAGTTCTATCCGGTTCTATCCGGTTGAAACCAGTTTAAACCAGTTCAATCCGGTTTTATCCGGTTTAAACCTGTTCATTCCGGTTTTATCCGGTTAAAACCGGTTTGAACCGGTTCAATCCGCTCTTATCCGGTTTAAACCGGTTCAATCTGTTTTTATCCGGTTTAAACCAGTTCACTCCGGTTTTATCCGGTATAAACCGGTTTGAACCGGTTCAATCCGGTTTTATGCGGTTTAAACCTGTTTAAGCTGGTTCAATCCGGTTTTATCCAGTTTAAACCGGTTCTATCCAGTTCTATCCAGTTGAAACTGGTTTAAACCAGTTCAATCCTGTTTTATCCGGTTAAAACCGGTTCAATCCGGTTTTATCCGGTTTAAACCGGTTTAAACCGGTTCAATCGGTTTTATCCACTTTAAACCGGTTCTATCCGGTTTAAACCAGTTTAAGCCAGTTCAATCCGGTTTTATCCGGTTTAAACCGGTCCTATCCGGTTTAAACCGGTTTAGGCCGGTTCATTCCGGTTTTATCAGTTTTAAACCGGTTTAAACTGCTTCAATCCGTTTATATCCGGTTTCAACTGGTTTCAACCGGTTCAATTCGGTTTTTTCTGGTTTTAACCAGTTCATTCCGGTTTTATCCGGTTTAAACCAGTTTGAACCGGTTCAATCCGGTTTTATCCAGTTCAAACCGGTTCTATCCGGTTCTATCCGGTTGAAACCGGTTTAAGCCGGTTCAAACCGGTTCTATCCGGTTGAAACCGGTTTAAACCGGTTCAATCCGGTTTTATCCGGGTTAAACCGGTTCAATCCGGTTTTATCCGGTTTCAATCGGTTTAAACCGGTTTAAACCGGTTCATTCCGGTTTTCTCCAGTTTAAACCGGTTCTATCCGTTTCTATTTGGTTTAAACCGGTTTAAACTGGTTCAATCCGGTTTTATCCGGTTTAAACCGATTTAAACCTGTTACGTCCGGTTTTATCCATTTTAAACCGGTTATATCCGGTTCTATCCGGTTTAAACCGTTTTAAACCGGTTTAATCCGGTTTTATCCGGCTTAAACCGGTTCAATCTGGTATTATCCGGTTTAAACTGGTTCAATTTGGTTTTATCCGGTTTAAACCGGTTTGAACCGGTTCAATCCGGTTTTATCCGCTTTAAACCGGTTTAAACCGGTTCAATTCAGTTTTATCCGGTTTAAACCGGTTTAAGCTGGTTCAATCCGCTTTTATCCGGTTTAAAGTGGTTCAATCTTGTTTTTTCGGGTTTAAACCGGTTGAAACCAGTTCCATCCGGTTTTATTCGTTTTAAACCAGTTCAAACCGGTTCAATCCGGTTTTATCCGGTTTAAACCAGTTCTATCCTTTTCTATCTCGTTTAAACCGGTTTAAACTGGTTCAATCCGGTTTTAATCATTTTAAACCGGTTCAATCTGGTTTTATCCGGTTTAAAATGGTTCAATTTGGTTTTATCCGGTTTAAACCGGTTTTATCCGTTTTAAACCGGTTTAATCCAGTTCAATCCGGTTTTATCCGGTTTAAACCGTTTCTATCCGGTTCTATCCGTTTTAAACCGGTTTAAACCAGTTCATTCCGGTTTTATCCGGTTTAAACCGGTTTGAACCGGTTCAATCCGGTTTAATCCGGTTTAAACCGGTTTGAAACGGTTCAATCCGGTGTTATCCGGTTTAAACCGGTTTAAGCCGGTTCAATCTGGTTTTATACAGTTTAAACCGGTTCTATCCGGTTCTATCCGGTTGAAACCAGTTTAAACCGGTTCAATCCGGTTTTATCCGGTTTAAACCAGTTCAATCCTGTTTTACCCGGTTTAACACGGTTCTATCCGGTTCTATACAGTAGAAACCGGTTTAAACCGTTTCGATCCGGTTTTATCCGGTTTAAACCGGTTCTTTGCTGTTTATACCAGTTTAAGCCTGTTCAATCGGGTTTTATCCGGATTAGACCTGTTTAAGCCGGTTCATTCCGGTTTTATCCAGTTTAAACCGGTTTAAACCCTTTCAATCCGGTTTTATCCGGTTTAAACCAGTTTGAACCGGTTCAATCCGGTTTTATCCGGTTTAAACCGGTTTAAGCCGGTTCAATCCGGTTTTATACAGTTTAAACCGGTTCTATCCGGTTCTATCCGGTTGAAACCAGTTTAAACCGGTTCAATCCGGTTTTATCCGGTTTGAACCGGTTCAATCCGGTTTTATCCGGTTTAAATCGGTTCAGTCTGGTTTTATCCGTTTTAAACCGGTTTAAACCAGTTCAATCCGGTTTTATCCGGTTTAAACCGGTTCTATGCTGTTTATACCAGTTTAAGCCTGTTCAATCGGGTTTTATCCGGTTTAGACCTGTTTAAGCCGGTTCATTCCGGTTTTATCCAGTTTAAACCCTTTCAATCCGGTTTTATCCGGTTTAAACCGGTTTGAACCGGTTCAATCCGGTTTTATCCGGTTTAAACCGGTTTAAGCCGGTTCAATCCGGTTTTATACAGTTTAAACCGGTTCTATCCGGTTCTATCCGGTTGAAACCAGTTTAAACCGGTTCAATCCGGTTTTATCCGGTTTGAACCGGTTCAATCCGGTTTTATCCGGTTTAAACCGGTTCATTCCGGTTTTATCCGGTTAAAACCGGTTTGAAACGATTCAATCCGGTTTTATCCGGTTTAATCCGGTTCAGTCCGGTTTTATCTGGTTTAAACCGGTTCATTCCGTTTTTATCTGGTTAAAACCGGTTTGAAACGGTTCCATCCGGTTTTATCCGGTTTCAACCGGTTCAATCCTGTTTTATCCGGTTTAAACCAGTTCAATCCGGTTTTATCTGGTTTAAACCGGTTCAATCTGGTTTTATCCTGTTTAAACTGGTTTTATCCGGTTTAGACTGGTTTAAACCAGTTCAATCCGGTTTTAATCGGCTTAAACCGGTTCAATCTGGTTTTATCTGGTTTAAACCGCTTTAAAACGGTTTAATCCTGTTTTATCCGGTTTAAAACGGTTCAATCCGGTTTTATCTCGTTTAAACCGGTTCTATCCGGTTCTATCCTGTTTAAATCGGTTTAAACCGGTTCTATCCTGTTCTATCCTGTTTTAACCGGTTAAAACAGTTCAATCCGGTTTTATCCAGTTTAAAGCAGTTCTATCCGGTTCTATCCGGTTGAAACCGGTTTAAACCGGTTCAATCCTGTTTTATCCGGTTTAAACCGGTTCTATCCAGTTTAAACCGGTTCTATCCGGTTCTATCTGGTTTAAACCGGTTCAATCCGGTTTTATCCGGTTTAAACCGGTTTAAACCGGATCAATCCGGTTTTATCCGGTTTAAACTGGTTCAATCCGGTTTTATCCGGTTTAAACCGGTTCTTTCTGGTTTTATCCGGTTTAAACCGGTTTTAACCGATTCACTCCGGTTTATCCAGTTTAAACGGGTTTAATCCGGTTCAATCCGGTTTTATACGGTTTAAACCGATTTAAACCGGTTCACTCCGGTTTTATCCGGCTTAAACCGGTTCAATCTGGTATTATCCAGTTTAAACTGGTTCAATTTGGTTTTATCCCGTTTAAACCGGTTTTATCCGGTTTAAACCGGCATAAACCAGTTCAATCCGCTTTTATCCTGTTTAAACCGGTTTAAACCGGATCAATCCGGTTTTATCCGGTTTAAACCGGTTCAATCCAGTTTTATCCGGTTTAAACCGGTTTAAGCTGGTTCAATCCGGTTTTATCCGGTTTAATCCAGTTTAAACCGGTTCAATCCGGTTTAAACGGGTTTAAACAGGTTCTATCCGGTTTAAACCGGTTTGAGCCGGTTCATGCCGCTTTTATCTGGTTTAAACAGGTTTAAACCGGTTCAATCCGGCTTTATCCTGTTTAAACCGGTTTAAACCGGATCAATCCGGTTTTATCCGGTTTAAACCGGTTCAATCCGGTTTTATCCGGTTTAAACCGATTTAAACCGGTTCAATCCGGTTTTATCCGGTTTAAATGGGTTTAAATCGGTTCTATCCGGTTTAAACCGGTTTGAGCCGGTTCATGCCTGTTTTATCCGGTTTAAACCGGATATCGGTTTAAACCGGTTCTATCCAGTTTAAACTGGTTTAAGCCGGTTCATACCGGTTTTATCTGGTTTAAACCGGTTTAAACCATTTCAATCGGTTTTTATCTGGTTTAAACAGGTTTAAACCGGTTCAATCCGGTTTTATCCGTTTTAAACCGGTTCAATCTGGTTTTATCCTGTTTAAACTGGTTCAATTTGGTTTTATCCGGTTTAAACCGGTTTTATCCGTTTTAAACCGGTTTAATCCACTTCAATCCGGTTTTATCCGGTTTAAACCGTTTCTATCCGGTTCTATCCGTTTTAAACCGGTTTAAACCAGTTCATTCCGGTTTTATCCGGTTTAAACCGGTTTTTGCCGGTTCAATCCGGTTTTATCCGGTTTAAACCGGTTCAATCTGGTTTTATCCGGTTTAAACCGGTTTGAACCGGTTCAATCCGGTTTTATCCAGTTTAAAACGGTTCTATCCGGTTCTATCCGGTTGAAACCAGTTTAAACCGGTTCAATCCGGTTTTATCCGGTTTAAACCAGTTCAATCCTGTTTTATCCGGTTTAAACCGGTTCTATCCGGTTCTATCCAGTTGAAACCGGTTTAAAGCGGTTCAATCCGGTTTTATCCGGTTTAAACCGGTTCTATGCTTTTTATACCAGTTTAAGCCTGTTCAATCGGGTTATATCCGGTTTAGACCTGTTTAAGCCGGTTCATTCCAGTTTTATCCAGTTTAAACCGGTTTAAACCCTTTCAATCCATTTTTATCCGGTTTCAACCGGTTTACACCGGTTCAATCCGGTTTTATCCGGTTTAAACCGTTTCTATCCGGTTCTATCCGTTTTAAACCGGTTTAAACCAGTTCATTCCGGTTTTATCCGGTTTAAACCGGTTTGAACCGGTTCAATCCGGTTTTATCCGGTTTAAACTGGTTTAAGCCGGTTCAATCCGGTTTTATCCAGTTTAAACCAGTTCTATCCGGTTCTATCCGGTTGAAACCAGTTTAAACCGGTTCAATCCGGTTTTATCCGGTTTAAACCTGTTCATTCCGGTTTTATCCGGTTAAAACCGGTTTGAACCGGTTCAATCCGCTCTTATCCGGTTTAAACCGGTTCAATCTGTTTTTATCCGGTTTAAACCAGTTCACTCCGGTTTTATCCGGTATAAACCGGTTTGAACCGGTTCAATCCGGTTTTATGCGGTTTAAACCTGTTTAAGCTGGTTCAATCCGGTTTTATCCAGTTTAAACCGGTTCTATCCAGTTCTATCCAGTTGAAACTGGTTTAAACCAGTTCAATCCTGTTTTATCCGGTTAAAACCGGTTCAATCCGGTTTTATCCGGTTTAAACCGGTTTAAACCGGTTCAATCGGTTTTATCCACTTTAAACCGGTTCTATCCGGTTTAAACCAGTTTAAGCCAGTTCAATCCGGTTTTATCCGGTTTAAACCGGTCCTATCCGGTTTAAACCGGTTTAGGCCGGTTCATTCCGGTTTTATCAGTTTTAAACCGGTTTAAACTGCTTCAATCCTTTTATATCCGGTTTCAACTGGTTTCAACCGGTTCAATTCGGTTTTTTCTGGTTTTAACCAGTTCATTCCGGTTTTATCCGGTTTAAACCAGTTTGAACCGGTTCAATCCGGTTTTATCCAGTTCAAACCGGTTCTATCCGGTTCTATCCGGTTGAAACCGGTTTAAGCCGGTTCAAACCGGTTCTATCCGGTTGAAACCGGTTTAAACCGGTTCAATCCGGTTTTATCCGGGTTAAACCGGTTCAATCCGGTTTTATCCGGTTTCAATCGGTTTAAACCGGTTTAAACCGGTTCATTCCGGTTTTCTCCAGTTTAAACCGGTTCTATCCGTTTCTATTTGGTTTAAACCGGTTTAAACTGGTTCAATCCGGTTTTATCCGGTTTAAACCGATTTAAACCTGTTACGTCCGGTTTTATCCATTTTAAACCGGTTATATCCGGTTCTATCCGGTTTAAACCGTTTTAAACCGGTTTAATCCGGTTTTATCCGGCTTAAACCGGTTCAATCTGGTATTATCCGGTTTAAACTGGTTCAATTTGGTTTTATCCGGTTTAAACCGGTTTGAACCGGTTCAATCCGGTTTTATCCGCTTTAAACCGGTTTAAACCGGTTCAATTCAGTTTTATCCGGTTTAAACCGGTTTAAGCTGGTTCAATCCGCTTTTATCCGGTTTAAAGTGGTTCAATCTTGTTTTATCGGGTTTAAACCGGTTGAAACCAGTTCCATCCGGTTTTATTCGTTTTAAACCAGTTCAAACCGGTTCAATCCGGTTTTATCCGGTTTAAACCAGTTCTATCCTTTTCTATCTCGTTTAAACCGGTTTAAACTGGTTCAATCCGGTTTTAATCATTTTAAACCGGTTCAATCTGGTTTTATCCGGTTTAAAATGGTTCAATTTGGTTTTATCCGGTTTAAACCGGTTTTATCCGTTTTAAACCGGTTTAATCCAGTTCAATCCGGTTTTATCCGGTTTAAACCGTTTCTATCCGGTTCTATCCGTTTTAAACCGGTTTAAACCAGTTCATTCCGGTTTTATCCGGTTTAAACCGGTTTGAACCGGTTCAATCCGGTTTAATCCGGTTTAAACCGGTTTGAAACGGTTCAATCCGGTGTTATCCGGTTTAAACCGGTTTAAGCCGGTTCAATCTGGTTTTATACAGTTTAAACCGGTTCTATCCGGTTCTATCCGGTTGAAACCAGTTTAAACCGGTTCAATCCGGTTTTATCCGGTTTAAACCAGTTCAATCCTGTTTTACCCGGTTTAACACGGTTCTATCCGGTTCTATACAGTAGAAACCGGTTTAAACCGTTTCGATCCGGTTTTATCCGGTTTAAACCGGTTCTTTGCTGTTTATACCAGTTTAAGCCTGTTCAATCGGGTTTTATCCGGATTAGACCTGTTTAAGCCGGTTCATTCCGGTTTTATCCAGTTTAAACCGGTTTAAACCCTTTCAATCCGGTTTTATCCGGTTTAAACCAGTTTGAACCGGTTCAATCCGGTTTTATCCGGTTTAAACCGGTTTAAGCCGGTTCAATCCGGTTTTATACAGTTTAAACCGGTTCTATCCGGTTCTATCCGGTTGAAACCAGTTTAAACCGGTTCAATCCGGTTTTATCCGGTTTGAACCGGTTCAATCCGGTTTTATCCGGTTTAAATCGGTTCAGTCTATTTTTATCCGTTTTAAACCGGTTTAAACCAGTTCAATCCGGTTTTATCCGGTTTAAACCGGTTCTATGCTGTTTATACCAGTTTAAGCCTGTTCAATCGGGTTTTATCCGGTTTAGACCTGTTTAAGCCGGTTCATTCCGGTTTTATCCAGTTTAAACCCTTTCAATCCGGTTTTATCCGGTTTAAACCGGTTTGAACCGGTTCAATCCGGTTTTATCCGGTTTAAACCGGTTTAAGCCGGTTCAATCCGGTTTTATACAGTTTAAACCGGTTCTATCCGGTTCTATCCGGTTGAAACCAGTTTAAACCGGTTCAATCCGGTTTTATCCGGTTTGAACCGGTTCAATCCGGTTTTATCCGGTTTAAACCGGTTCATTCCGGTTTTATCCGGTTAAAACCGGTTTGAAACGATTCAATCCGGTTTTATCCGGTTTAATCCGGTTCAGTCCGGTTTTATCTGGTTTAAACCGGTTCATTCCGTTTTTATCTGGTTAAAACCGGTTTGAAACGGTTCCATCCGGTTTTATCCGGTTTCAACCGGTTCAATCCTGTTTTATCCGGTTTAAACCAGTTCAATCCGGTTTTATCTGGTTTAAACCGGTTCAATCTGGTTTTATCCTGTTTAAACTGGTTTTATCCGGTTTAGACTGGTTTAAACCAGTTCAATCCGGTTTTAATCGGCTTAAACCGGTTCAATCTGGTTTTATCTGGTTTAAACCGCTTTAAAACGGTTTAATCCTGTTTTATCCGGTTTAAAACGGTTCAATCCGGTTTTATCTCGTTTAAACCGGTTCTATCCGGTTCTATCCTGTTTAAATCGGTTTAAACCGGTTCTATCCTGTTCTATCCTGTTTTAACCGGTTAAAACAGTTCAATCCGGTTTTATCCAGTTTAAAGCAGTTCTATCCGGTTCTATCCGGTTGAAACCGGTTTAAACCGGTTCAATCCTGTTTTATCCGGTTTAAACCGGTTCTATCCAGTTTAAACCGGTTCTATCCGGTTCTATCTGGTTTAAACCGGTTCAATCCGGTTTTATCCGGTGTAAACCGGTTTAAACCGGATCAATCCGGTTTTATCCGGTTTAAACTGGTTCAATCCGGTTTTATCCGGTTTAAACCGGTTCGTTCTGGTTTTATCCGGTTTAAACCGGTTTTAACCGATTCACTCCGGTTTATCCAGTTTAAACGGGTTTAATCCGGTTCAATCCGGTTTTATACGGTTTAAACCGATTTAAACCGGTTCACTCCGGTTTTATCCGGCTTAAACCGGTTCAATCTGGTATTATCCAGTTTAAACTGGTTCAATTTGGTTTTATCCCGTTTAAACCGGTTTTATCCGGTTTAAACCGGCATAAACCAGTTCAATCCGCTTTTATCCTGTTTAAACCGGTTTAAACCGGATCAATCCGGTTTTATCCGGTTTAAACCGGTTCAATCCAGTTTTATCCGGTTTAAACCGGTTTAAGCTGGTTCAATCCGGTTTTATCCGGTTTAATCCAGTTTAAACCGGTTCAATCCGGTTTAAACGGGTTTAAACAGGTTCTATCCGGTTTAAACCGGTTTGAGCCGGTTCATGCCGCTTTTATCTGGTTTAAACAGGTTTAAACCGGTTCAATCCGGCTTTATCCTGTTTAAACCGGTTTAAACCGGATCAATCCGGTTTTATCCGGTTTAAACCGGTTCAATCCGGTTTTATCCGGTTTAAACCGATTTAAACCGGTTCAATCCGGTTTTATCCGGTTTAAATGGGTTTAAATCGGTTCTATCCGGTTTAAACCGGTTTGAGCCGGTTCATGCCTGTTTTATCCGGTTTAAACCGGATATCGGTTTAAACCGGTTCTATCCAGTTTAAACTGGTTTAAGCCGGTTCATACCGGTTTTATCTGGTTTAAACCGGTTTAAACCATTTCAATCGGTTTTTATCTGGTTTAAACAGGTTTAAACCGGTTCAATCCGGTTTTATCCGTTTTAAACCGGTTCAATCTGGTTTTATCCTGTTTAAACTGGTTCAATTTGGTTTTATCCGGTTTAAACCGGTTTTATCCGTTTTAAACCGGTTTAATCCACTTCAATCCGGTTTTATCCGGTTTAAACCGTTTCTATCCGGTTCTATCCGTTTTAAACCGGTTTAAACCAGTTCATTCCGGTTTTATCCGGTTTAAACCGGTTTTTGCCGGTTCAATCCGGTTTTATCCGGTTTAAACCGGTTCAATCTGGTTTTATCCGGTTTAAACCGGTTTGAACCGGTTCAATCCGGTTTTATCCAGTTTAAAACGGTTCTATCCGGTTCTATCCGGTTGAAACCAGTTTAAACCGGTTCAATCCGGTTTTATCCGGTTTAAACCAGTTCAATCCTGTTTTATCCGGTTTAAACCGGTTCTATCCGGTTCTATCCAGTTGAAACCGGTTTAAAGCGGTTCAATCCGGTTTTATCCGGTTTAAACCGGTTCTATGCTTTTTATACCAGTTTAAGCCTGTTCAATCGGGTTATATCCGGTTTAGACCTGTTTAAGCCGGTTCATTCCAGTTTTATCCAGTTTAAACCGGTTTAAACCCTTTCAATCCATTTTTATCCGGTTTCAACCGGTTTACACCGGTTCAATCCGGTTTTATCCGGTTTAAACCGTTTCTATCCGGTTCTATCCGTTTTAAACCGGTTTAAACCAGTTCATTCCGGTTTTATCCGGTTTAAACCGGTTTGAACCGGTTCAATCCGGTTTTATCCGGTTTAAACTGGTTTAAGCCGGTTCAATCCGGTTTTATCCAGTTTAAACCAGTTCTATCCGGTTCTATCCGGTTGAAACTAGTTTAAACCTGTTCAATCCGGTTTTATCCGGTTTAAACCTGTTCATTCCGGTTTTATCCGGTTAAAACCGGTTTGAATCGGTTCAATCCGCTCTTATCCGGTTTAAACCGGTTCAATCTGTTTTTATCCGGTTTAAACCAGTTCACTCCGGTTTTATCCGGTATAAACCGGTTTGAACCGGTTCAATCCGGTTTTATGCGGTTTAAACCTGTTTAAGCTGGTTCAATCCAGTTTTATCCAGTTTAAACCGGTTCTATCCAGTTCTATCCAGTTGAAACTGGTTTAAACCAGTTCAATCCTGTTTTATCCGGTTAAAACAGGTTCAATCCGGTTTTATCCGGTTTAAACCGGTTTAAACCGGTTCAATCGGTTTTATCCACTTTAAACCGGTTCTATCTGGTTTAAACCAGTTTAAGCCAGTTCAATCCGGTTTTATCCGGTTTAAACCGGACCTATCCGGTTTAAACCGGTTTAGGCCGGTTCAGTCCGGTTTTATCAGTTTTAAACCGGTTTAAACTGCTTCAATCCTTTTATATCCGGTTTCAACTGGTTTCAACCGGTTCAATTCGGTTTTTTCTGGTTTTAACCAGTTCATTCCGGTTTTATCCGGTTTAAACCAGTTTGAACCGGTTCAATCCGGTTTTATCCAGTTCAAACCGGTTCTATCCGGTTCTATCCGGTTGAAACCGGTTTAAGCCGGTTCAAACCGGTTCTGTCCGGTTGAAACCGGTTTAAACCGGTTCAATCCGGTTTTATCCGGGTTAAACCGGTTCAATCCGGTTTTATCCGGTTTCAATCGGTTTAAACCGGTTTAAACCGGTTCATTCCGGTTTTCTCCAGTTTAAACCGGTTCTATCCGTTTCTATTTGGTTTAAACCGGTTTAAACTGGTTCAATCCGGTTTTATCCGGTTTCAACCGGTTCATTCCTGTTTTATCCGGTTTAAACCAGTTCAATCCGGTTTTATCTGGTTTAAACCGGTTCAATCTGGTTTTATCCTGTTTAAACTGGTTTTATCCGGTTTAGACTGGTTTAAACCAGTTCAATCCGGTTTTAATCGGCTTAAACCGGTTCAATCTGGTTTTATCTGGTTTAAACCGCTTTAAAACGGTTTAATCCTGTTTTATCTGGTTTAAAACGGTTCAATCCGGTTTTATCTCGTTTAAACCGGTTCTATCCGGTTCTATACTGTTTAAATCGGTTTAAACCGGTTCTATCCTGTTCTATCCTGTTTTAACCGGTTAAAACAGTTCAATCCGGTTTTATCCAGTTTAAAGCAGTTCTATCCGGTTCTATCCGGTTGAAACCGGTTTAAACCGGTTCAATCCTGTTTTATCCGGTTTAAACCGGTTCTATCCAGTTTAAACCGGTTCTATCCGGTTCTATCTGGTTTAAACCGGTTCAATCCAGTTTTATCCGGTTTAAACCGGTTTAAACCGGATCAATCCGGTTTTATCCGGTTTAAACTGGTTCAATCCGGTTTTATCCGGTTTAAACCGGTTCTTTCTGGTTTTATCCGGTTTAAACCGGTTTTAACCGATTCACTCCGGTTTATCCAGTTTAAACCGGTTTAATCCGGTTCAATCCGGTTTTATACGGTTTAAACCGATTTAAACCGGTTCACTCCAGTTTTATCCGCCTTAAACCGGTTCAATCTGGTATTATCCAGTTTAAACTGGTTCAATTTGGTTTTATCCCGTTTAAACCGGTTTTATCCGGTTTAAACCGGTATAAACCAGTTCAATCCGGTTTTATCCTGTTTAAACCGGTTTAAACCGGATCAATCCGGTTTTATCCGGTTTAAACCGGTTCAATCCAGTTTTATCCGGTTTAAACCGGTTTAAGCTGGTTCAATCCGGTTTTATCCGGTTTAATCCAGTTTAAACCGGTTCAATCCGGTTTAAACGGGTTTAAACAGGTTCTATCCGGTTTAAACCGGTTTGAGCCGGTTCATGCCGCTTTTATCTGGTTTAAACAGGTTTAAACCGGTTCAATCCGGCTTTATCCTGTTTAAACCGGTTTAAACCGGATCAATCCGGTTTTATCCGGTTTAAACCGGTTCAATCCGGTTTTATCCGGTTTAAACCGATTTAAACCGGTTCAATCCGGTTTTATCCGGTTTAAATGGGTTTAAATCGGTTCTATCCGGTTTAAACCGGTTTGAGCCGGTTCATGCCTGTTTTATCCGGTTTAAACCGGATATCGGTTTAAACCGGTTCTATCCAGTTTAAACTGGTTTAAGCCGGTTCATACCGGTTTTATCTGGTTTAAACCGGTTTAAACCATTTCAATCGGTTTTTATCTGGTTTAAACAGGTTTAAACCGGTTCAATCCGGTTTTATCCGTTTTAAACCGGTTCAATCTGGTTTTATCCTGTTTAAACTGGTTCAATTTGGTTTTATCCGGTTTAAACCGGTTTTATCCGTTTTAAACCGGTTTAATCCACTTCAATCCGGTTTTATCCGGTTTAAACCGTTTCTATCCGGTTCTATCCGTTTTAAACCGGTTTAAACCAGTTCATTCCGGTTTTATCCGGTTTAAACCGGTTTGAACCGGTTCAATCCGGTTTTATCCGGTTTAAACTGGTTTAAGCCGGTTCAATCCGGTTTTATCCAGTTTAAACCAGTTCTATCCGGTTCTATCCGGTTGAAACCAGTTTAAACCGGTTCAATCCGGTTTTATCCGGTTTAAACCTGTTCATTCCGGTTTTATCCGGTTAAAACCGGTTTGAACCAGTTCAATCCGCTCTTATCCGGTTTAAACCGGTTCAATCTGTTTTTATCCGGTTTAAACCAGTTCACTCCGGTTTTATCCGGTATAAACCGGTTTGAACCGGTTCAATCCGGTTTTATGCGGTTTAAACCTGTTTAAGCTGGTTCAATCCGGTTTTATCCAGTTTAAACCGGTTCTATCCAGTTCTATCCATTTGAAACTGGTTTAAACCAGTTCAATCCTGTTTTATCCGGTTAAAACCGGTTCAATCCGGTTTTATCCGGTTTAAACCGGTTTAAACCGGTTCAATCGGTTTTATCCACTTTAAACCGGTTCTATCCGGTTTAAAGCAGTTTAAGCCAGTTCAATCCGGTTTTATCCGGTTTAAACCGGTCCTATCCGGTTTAAACCGGTTTAGGCCGGTTCATTCCGGTTTTATCAGTTTTAAACCGGTTTAAACTGCTTCAATCCGTTTATATCAGGTTTCAACTGGTTTCAACCGGTTCAATTCGGTTTTTTCTGGTTTTAACCAGTTCATTCCGGTTTTATCCGGTTTAAACCAGTTTGAACCGGTTCAATCCGGTTTTATCCAGTTCAAACCGGTTCTATCCGGTTCTATCCGGTTGAAACCGGTTTAAGCCGGTTCAAACCGGTTCTATCCGGTTGAAACCGGTTTAAACCGGTTCAATCCGGTTTTATCCGGGTTAAACCGGTTCAATCCGGTTTTATCCGGTTTCAATCGGTTTAAACCGGTTTAAACCGGTTCATTCCGGTTTTCTCCAGTTTAAACCGGTTCTATCCGTTTCTATTTGGTTTAAACCGGTTTAAACTGGTTCAATCCGGTTTTATCTGGTTTAAACCGGTTCAATCTGGTTTTATCCGGTTTAAACCGGTTTTAATCAATTCAATCCGGTTTATCCAGTTTAAACCGGTTTAATCCGGATCAATCCGGTTTTATCCGGTTTAAACCGATTTAAACCTGTTACGTCCGGTTTTATCCAGTTTAAACCGGTTATATCCGGTTCTATCCGGTTTAAACCGTTTTAAACCGGTTTAATCCGGTTTTATCCGGCTTAAACCGGTTCAATCTGGTATTATCCGGTTTAAACTGGTTCAATTTGGTTTTATCCGGTTTAAACCGGTTTGAACCGGTTCAATCCGGTTTTATCCGCTTTAAACCGGTTTAAACCGGTTCAATCCAGTTTTATCCGGTTTAAACCGGTTTAAGCTGGTTCAATCCGGTTTTATCCGGTTTAAAGTGGTTCAATCTTGTTTTATCGGGTTTAAACCGGTTGAAACCAGTTCCATCCGGTTTTATTCGTTTTAAACCAGTTCAAACCGGTTCAATCCGGTTTTATCCGGTTTAAACCAGTTCTATCCTTTTCTATCTCGTTTAAACCGGTTTAAACTGGTTCAATCCGGTTTTAATCATTTTAAACCGGTTCAATCTGGTTTTATCCGGTTTAAAATGGTTCAATTTGGTTTTATCCGGTTTAAACCGGTTTTATCCGTTTTAAACCGGTTTAATCCAGTTCAATCCGGTTTTATCCGGTTTAAACCGTTTCTATCCGGTTCTATCCGTTTTAAACCGGTTTAAACCAGTTCATTCCGGTTTTATCCGGTTTAAACCGGTTTGAACCGGTTCAATCCGGTTTAATCCGGTTTAAACCGGTTTGAAACGGTTCAATCCGGTGTTATCCGGTTTAAACCGGTTTAAGCCGGTTCAATCTGGTTTTATCCAGTTTAAACCGGTTCTATCCGGTTCTATCCGGTTGAAACCAGTTTAAACCGGTTCAATCCGGTTTTATCCGGTTTAAACCAGTTCAATCCTGTTTTACCCGGTTTAACACGGTTCTATCCGGTTCTATACAGTAGAAACCGGTTTAAACCGTTTCGATCCGGTTTTATCCGGTTTAAACCGGTTCTTTGCTGTTTATACCAGTTTAAGCCTGTTCAATCGGGTTTTATCCGGATTAGACCTGTTTAAGCCGGTTCATTCCGGTTTTATCCAGTTTAAACCGGTTTAAACCCTTTCAATCCGGTTTTATCCGGTTTAAACCAGTTTGAACCGGTTCAATCCGGTTTTATCCGGTTTAAACCGGTTCAGTCCGGTTTTATCCGGTTTAAACCGGTTCATTCCGTTTTTATCTGGTTAAAACCGGTTTGAAACGGTTCCATCCGGTTTTATCCGGTTTCAACCGGTTCAATCCTGTTTTATCCGGTTTAAACCAGTTCAATCCGGTTTTATCTGGTTTAAACCGGTTCAATCTGGTTTTATCCTGTTTAAACTGGTTTTATCCGGTTTAGACTGGTTTAAACCAGTTCAATCCGGTTTTAATCGGCTTAAACCGGTTCAATCTGGTTTTATCTGGTTTAAACCGCTTTAAAACGGTTTAATCCTGTTTTATCTGGTTTAAAAAGGTTCAATCCGGTTTTATCTCGTTTAAACCGGTTCTATCCGGTTCTATCCTGTTTAAATCGGTTTAAACCGGTTCTATCCTGTTCTATCCTGTTTTAACCGGTTAAAACAGTTCAATCCGGTTTTATCCAGTTTAAAGCAGTTCTATCCGGTTCTATCCGGTTGAAACCGGTTTAAACCGGTTCAATCCTGTTTTATCCGGTTTAAACCGGTTCTATCCAGTTTAAACCGGTTCTATCCGGTTCTATCTGGTTTAAACCGGTTCAATCCGGTTTTATCCGGTTTAAACCGGTTTAAACCGGATCAATCCGGTTTTATCCGGTTTAAACTGGTTCAATCCGGTTTTATCCGGTTTAAACCGGTTCTTTCTGGTTTTATCCGATTTAAACCGGTTTTAACCGATTCACTCCGGTTTATCCAGTTTAAACCGGTTTAATCCGGTTCAATCCGGTTTTATACGGTTTAAACCGATTTAAACCGGTTCACTCCGGTTTTATCCGGCTTAAACCGGTTCAATCTGGTATTATCCAGTTTAAACTGGTTCAATTTGGTTTTATCCCGTTTAAACCGGTTTTATCCGGTTTAAACCGGTATAAACCAGTTCAATCCGGTTTTATCCTGTTTAAACCGGTTTAAACCGGATCAATCCGGTTTTATCCGGTTTAAACCGGTTCAATCCAGTTTTATCCGGTTTAAACCGGTTTAAGCTGGTTCAATCCGGTTTTATCCGGTTTAATCCAGTTTAAACCGGTTCAATCCGGTTTAAACGGGTTTAAACAGGTTCTATCCGGTTTAAACCGGTTTGAGCCGGTTCATGCCGCTTTTATCTGGTTTAAACAGGTTTAAACCGGTTCAATCCGGCTTTATCCTGTTTAAACCGGTTTAAACCGGATCAATCCGGTTTTATCCGGTTTAAACCGGTTCAATCCGGTTTTATCCGGTTTAAACCGATTTAAACCGGTTCAATCCGGTTTTATCCGGTTTAAATGGGTTTAAATCGGTTCTATCCGGTTTAAACCGGTTTGAGCCGGTTCATGCCTGTTTTATCCGGTTTAAACCGGATATCGGTTTAAACCGGTTCTATCCAGTTTAAACTGGTTTAAGCCGGTTCATACCGGTTTTATGTGGTTTAAACCGGTTTAAACCATTTCAATCGGTTTTTATCTGGTTTAAACAGGTTTAAACCGGTTCAATCCGGTTTTATCCGTTTTAAACCGGTTCAATCTGGTTTTATCCTGTTTAAACTGGTTCAATTTGGTTTTATCCGGTTTAAACCGGTTTTATCCGTTTTAAACCGGTTTAATCCACTTCAATCCGGTTTTATCCGGTTTAAACCGTTTCTATCCGGTTCTATCCGTTTTAAACCGGTTTAAACCAGTTCATTCCGGTTTTATCCGGTTTAAACCTGTTTTTGCCGGTTCAATCCGGTTTTATCCGGTTTAAACCGGTTCAATCTGGTTTTATCCGGTTTAAACCGGTTTGAACCGGTTCAATCCGGTTTTATCCAGTTTAAAACGGTTCTATCCGGTTCTATCCGGTTGAAACCAGTTTAAACCGGTTCAATCCGGTTTTATCCGGTTTAAACCAGTTCAATCCTGTTTTATCCGGTTTAAACCGGTTCTATGCTTTTTATACCAGTTTAAGCCTGTTCAATCGGGTTATATCCGGTTTAGACCTGTTTAAGCCGGTTCATTCCAGTTTTATACAGTTTAAACCGGTTTAAACCCTTTCAATCCATTTTTATCCGGTTTCAACCGGTTTACACCGGTTCAATCCGGTTTTATCCGGTTTAAACCGTTTCTATCCGGTTCTATCCGTTTTAAACCGGTTTAAACCAGTTCATTCCGGTTTTATCCGGTTTAAACCGGTTTGAACCGGTTCAATCCGGTTTTATCCGGTTTAAACTGGTTTAAGCCGGTTCAATCCGGTTTTATCCAGTTTAAACCAGTTCTATCCGGTTCTATCCGGTTGAAACCAGTTTAAACCGGTTCAATCCGGTTTTATCCGGTTTAAACCTGTTCATTCCGGTTTTATCCGGTTAAAACCGGTTTGAACCGGTTCAATCCGCTCTTATCCGGTTTAAACCGGTTCAATCTGTTTTTATCCGGTTTAAACCAGTTCACTCCGGTTTTATCCGGTATAAACCGGTTTGAACCGGTTCAATCCGGTTTTATGCGGTTTAAACCTGTTTAAGCTGGTTCAATCCGGTTTTATCCAGTTTAAACCGGTTCTATCCAGTTCTATCCAGTTGAAACTGGTTTAAACCAGTTCAATCCTGTTTTATCCGGTTAAAACCGGTTCAATCCGGTTTTATCCGGTTTAAACCGGTTTAAACCGGTTCAATCGGTTTTATCCACTTTAAACCGGTTCTATCCGGTTTAAACCAGTTTAAGCCAGTTCAATCCGGTTTTATCCGGTTTAAACCGGTCCTATCCGGTTTAAACCGGTTTAGGCCGGTTCATTCCGGTTTTATCAGTTTTAAACCGGTTTAAACTGCTTCAATCCGTTTATATCCGGTTTCAACTTGTTTCAACCGGTTCAATTCGGTTTTTTCTGGTTTTAACCAGTTCATTCCGGTTTTATCCGGTTTAAACCAGTTTGAACCGGTTCAATCCGGTTTTATCCAGTTCAAACCGGTTCTATCCGGTTCTATCTGGTTGAAACCGGTTTAAGCCGGTTCAAACCGGTTCTATCCGGTTGAAACCGGTTTAAACCGGTTCAATCCGGTTTTATCCGGGTTAAACCGGTTCAATCCGGTTTTATCCGGTTTCAATCGGTTTAAACCGGTTTAAACCGGTTCATTCCGGTTTTCTCCAGTTTAAACCGGTTCTATCCGTTTCTATTTGGTTTAAACCGGTTTAAACTGGTTCAATCCGGTTTTATCCGGTTTAAACCGATTTAAACCTGTTACGTCCGGTTTTATCCAGTTTAAACCGGTTATATCCGGTTCTATCCGGTTTAAACCGTTTTAAACCGGTTTAATCCGGTTTTATCCGGCTTAAACCGGTTCAATCTGGTATTATCCGGTTTAAACTGGTTCAATTTGGTTTTATCCGGTTTAAACCGGTTTGAACCGGTTCAATCCGGTTTTATCCGCTTTAAACCGGTTTAAACCGGTTCAATCCAGTTTTATCCGGTTTAAACCGGTTTAAGCTGGTTCAATCCGGTTTTATCCGGTTTAAAGTGTTTCAATCTTGTTTTATCGGGTTTAAACCGGTTGAAACCAGTTCCATCCGGTTTTATTCGTTTTAAACCAGTTCAAACCGGTTCAATCCGGTTTTATCCGGTTTAAACCAGTTCTATCCTTTTCTATCTCGTTTAAACCGGTTTAAACTGGTTCAATCCGGTTTTAATCATTTTAAACCGGTTCAATCTGGCTTTATCCGGTTTAAAATGGTTCAATTTGGTTTTATCCGGTTTAAACCGGTTTTATCCGTTTTAAACCGGTTTAATCCAGTTCAATCCGGTTTTATCCGGTTTAAACCGTTTCTATCCGGTTCTATCCGTTTTAAACCGGTTTAAACCAGTTCATTCCGGTTTTATCCGGTTTAAACCGGTTTGAACCGGTTCAATCCGGTTTAATCCGGTTTAAACCGGTTTGAAACGGTTCAATCCGGTGTTATCCGGTTTAAACCGGTTTAAGCCGGTTCAATCTGGTTTTATCCAGTTTAAACCGGTTCTATCCGGTTCTATCCGGTTGAAACCAGTTTAAACCGGTTCAATCCGGTTTTATCCGGTTTAAACCAGTTCAATCCTGTTTTACCCGGTTTAACACGGTTCTATCCGGTTCTATACAGTAGAAACCGGTTTAAACCGTTTCGATCCGGTTTTATCCGGTTTAAACCGGTTCTTTGCTGTTTATACCAGTTTAAGCCTGTTCAATCGGGTTTTATCCGGATTAGACCTGTTTAAGCCGGTTCATTCCGGTTTTATCCAGTTTAAACCGGTTTAAACCCTTTCAATCCGGTTTTATCCGGTTTAAACCAGTTTGAACCGGTTCAATCCGGTTTTATCCGGTTTAAACCGGTTTAAGCCGGTTCAATCCGGTTTTATACAGTTTAAACCGGTTCTATCCGGTTCTATCCAGTTGAAACCAGTTTAAACCGGTTCAATCCGGTTTTATCCGGTTTGAACCGGTTCAATCCGGTTTTATCCGGTTTAAATCGGTTCAGTCTGGTTTTATCCGTTTTAAACCGGTTTAAACCAGTTCAATCCGGTTTTATCCGGTTTAAACCGGTTCTATGCTGTTTATACCAGTTTAAGCCTGTTCAATCGGGTTTTATCCGGTTTAGACCTGTTTAAGCCGGTTCATTCCGGTTTTATCCAGTTTAAACCCTTTCAATCCGGTTTTATCCGGTTTAAACCGGTTTGAACCGGTTCAATCCGGTTTTATCCGGTTTAAACCGGTTTAAGCCGGTTCAATCCGGTTTTATACAGTTTAAACCGGTTCTATCCGGTTCTATCTGGTTGAAACCAGTTTAAACCGGTTCAATCCGGTTTTATCCGGTTTGAACCGGTTCAATCCGGTTTTATCCGGTTTAAACCGGTTCATTCCGGTTTTATCCGGTTAAAACCGGTTTGAAACGATTCAATCCGGTTTTATCCGGTTTAATCCGGTTCAGTCCGGTTTTATCTGGTTTAAACCGGTTCATTCCGTTTTTATCTGGTTAAAACCGGTTTGAAACGGTTCCATCCGGTTTTATCCGGTTTCAACCGGTTCAATCCTGTTTTATCCGGTTTAAACCAGTTCAATCCGGTTTTATCTGGTTTAAACCGGTTCAATCTGGTTTTATCCTGTTTAAACTGGTTTTATCCGGTTTAGACTGGTTTAAACCAGTTCAATCCGGTTTTAATCGGCTTAAACCGGTTCAATCTGGTTTTATCTGGTTTAAACCGCTTTAAAACGGTTTAATCCTGTTTTATCCGGTTTAAAACGGTTCAATCCGGTTTTATCTCGTTTAAACCGGTTCTATCCGGTTCTATCCTGTTTAAATCGGTTTAAACCGGTTCTATCCTGTTCTATCCTGTTTTAACCGGTTAAAACAGTTCAATCCGGTTTTATCCAGTTTAAAGCAGTTCTATCCGGTTCTATCCGGTTGAAACCGGTTTAAACCGGTTCAATCCTGTTTTATCCGGTTTAAACCGGTTCTATCCAGTTTAAACCGGTTCTATCCGGTTCTATCTGGTTTAAACCGGTTCAATCCGGTTTTATCCGGTTTAAACCGGTTTAAACCGGATCAATCCGGTTTTATCCGGTTTAAACTGGTTCAATCCGGTTTTATCCGGTTTAAACCGGTTCTTTCTGGTTTTATCCGGTTTAAACCGGTTTTAACCGATTCACTCCGGTTTATCCAGTTTAAACCGGTTTAATCCGGTTCAATCCGGTTTTATACGGTTTAAACCGATTTAAACCGGTTCACTCCGGTTTTATCCGGCTTAAACCGGTTCAATCTGGTATTATCCAGTTTAAACTGGTTCAATTTGGTTTTATCCCGTTTAAACCGGTTTTATCCGGTTTAAACCGGTATAAACCAGTTCAATCCGGTTTTATCCTGTTTAAACCGGTTTAAACCGGATCAATCCGGTTTTATCCGGTTTAAACCGGTTCAATCCAGTTTTATCCGGTTTAAACCGGTTTAAGCTGGTTCAATCCGGTTTTATCCGGTTTAATCCAGTTTAAACCGGTTCAATCCGGTTTAAACGGGTTTAAACAGGTTCTATCCGGTTTAAACCGGTTTGAGCCGGTTCATGCCGCTTTTATCTGATTTAAACAGGTTTAAACCGGTTCAATCCGGCTTTATCCTGTTTAAACCGGTTTAAACCGGATCAATCCGGTTTTATCCGGTTTAAACCGGTTCAATCCGGTTTTATCCGGTTTAAACCGATTTAAACCGGTTCAATCCGGTTTTATCCGGTTTAAATGGGTTTAAATCGGTTCTATCCGGTTTAAACCGGTTTGAGCCGGTTCATGCCTGTTTTATCCGGTTTAAACCGGATATCGGTTTAAACCGGTTCTATCCAGTTTAAACTGGTTTAAGCCGGTTCATACCGGTTTTATCTGGTTTAAACCGGTTTAAACCATTTCAATCGGTTTTTATCTGGTTTAAACAGGTTTAAACCGGTTCAATCCGGTTTCATCCGTTTTAAACCGGTTCAATCTGGTTTTATCCTGTTTAAACTGGTTCAATTTGGTTTTATCCGGTTTAAACCGGTTTTATCCGTTTTAAACCGGTTTAATCCACTTCAATCCGGTTTTATCCGGTTTAAACCGTTTCTATCCGGTTCTATCCGTTTTAAACCGGTTTAAACCAGTTCATTCCGGTTTTATCCGGTTTAAACCGGTTTTTGCCGGTTCAATCCGGTTTTATCCGGTTTAAACCGGTTCAATCTGGTTTTATCCGGTTTAAACCGGTTTGAACCGGTTCAATCCGGTTTTATCCAGTTTAAAACGGTTCTATCCGGTTCTATCCGGTTGAAACCAGTTTAAACCGGTTCAATCCGGTTTTATCCGGTTTAAACCAGTTCAATCCTGTTTTATCCGGTTTAAACCGGTTCTATCCGGTTCTATCCAGTTGAAACCGGTTTAAAGCGGTTCAATCCGGTTTTATCCGGTTTAAACCGGTTCTATGCTTTTTATACCAGTTTAAGCCTGTTCAATCGGGTTATATCCGGTTTAGACCTGTTTAAGCCGGTTCATTCCAGTTTTATCCAGTTTAAACCGGTTTAAACCCTTTCAATCCATTTTTATCCGGTTTCAACCGGTTTACACCGGTTCAATCCGGTTTTATCCGGTTTAAACCGTTTCTATCCGGTTCTATCCGTTTTAAACCGGTTTAAACCAGTTCATTCCGGTTTTATCCGGTTTAAACCGGTTTGAACCGGTTCAATCCGGTTTTATCCGGTTTAAACTGGTTTAAGCCGGTTCAATCCGGTTTTATCCAGTTTAAACCAGTTCTATCCGGTTCTATCCGGTTGAAACCAGTTTAAACCGGTTCAATCCGGTTGTATCCGGTTTAAACCTGTTCATTCCGGTTTTATCCGGTTAAAACCGGTTTGAACCGGTTCAATCCGCTCTTATCCGGTTTAAACCGGTTCAATCTGTTTTTATCCGGTTTAAACCAGTTCACTCCGGTTTTATCCGGTATAAACCGGTTTGAACCGGTTCAATCCGGTTTTATCCGCTTTAAACCGGTTTAAACCGGTTCAATCCAGTTTTATCCGGTTTAAACCAGTTTAAGCTGGTTCAATCCGGTTTTATCCGGTTTAAAGTGGTTCAATCTTGTTTTATCGGGTTTAAACCGGTTGAAACCAGTTCCATCCGGTTTTATTCGTTTTAAACCAGTTCAAACCGGTTCAATCCCGTTTTATCCGGTTTAAACCAGTTCTATCCTTTTCTATCTCGTTTAAACCGGTTTAAACTGGTTCAATCCGGTTTTAATCATTTTAAACCGGTTCAATCTGGTTTTATCCGGTTTAAAATGGTTCAATTTGGTTTTATCCGGTTTAAACCGGTTTTATCCGTTTTAAACCGGTTTAATCCAGTTCAATCCGGTTTTATCCGGTTTAAACCGTTTCTATCCGGTTCTATCCGTTTTAAACCGGTTTAAACCAGTTCATTCCGGTTTTATCCGGTTTAAACCGGTTTGAACCGGTTCAATCCGGTTTAATCCGGTTTAAACCGGTTTGAAACGGTTCAATCCGGTGTTATCCGGTTTAAACCGGTTTAAGCCGGTTCAATCTGGTTTTATCCAGTTTAAACCGGTTCTATCCGGTTCTATCCGGTTGAAACCAGTTTAAACCGGTTCAATCCGGTTTTATCCGGTTTAAACCAGTTCAATCCTGTTTTACCCGGTTTAACACGGTTCTATCCGGTTCTATACAGTAGAAACCGGTTTAAACCGTTTCGATCCGGTTTTATCCGGTTTAAACCGGTTCTTTGCTGTTTATACCAGTTTAAGCCTGTTCAATCGGGTTTTATCCGGATTAGACCTGTTTAAGCCGGTTCATTCCGGTTTTATCCAGTTTAAACCGGTTTAAACCCTTTCAATCCGGTTTTATCCGGTTTAAACCAGTTTGAACCGGTTCAATCCGGTTTTATCCGGTTTAAACCGGTTCAGTCCGGTTTTATCCGGTTTAAACCGGTTCATTCCGTTTTTATCTGGTTAAAACCGGTTTGAAACGGTTCCATCCGGTTTTATCCGGTTTCAACCGGTTCAATCCTGTTTTATCCGGTTTAAACCAGTTCAATCCGGTTTTATCTGGTTTAAACCGGTTCAATCTGGTTTTATCCTGTTTAAACTGGTTTTATCCGGTTTAGACTGGTTTAAACCAGTTCAATCCGGTTTTAATCGGCTTAAACCGGTTCAATCTGGTTTTATCTGGTTTAAACCGCTTTAAAACGGTTTAATCCTGTTTTATCTGGTTTAAAACGGTTCAATCCGGTTTTATCTCGTTTAAACCGGTTCTATCCGGTTCTATCCTGTTTAAATCGGTTTAAAC
This sequence comes from Cynocephalus volans, assembly GCF_027409185.1. Classification (NCBI taxonomy): domain Eukaryota; kingdom Metazoa; phylum Chordata; class Mammalia; order Dermoptera; family Cynocephalidae; genus Cynocephalus; species Cynocephalus volans. The sequence continues at coordinate 35,008 of NW_026902388.1, forward strand.
CGGTTCTATCCTGTTCTATCCTGTTTTAACCGGTTAAAACAGTTCAATCCGGTTTTATCCAGTTTAAAGCAGTTCTATCCGGTTCTATCCGGTTGAAACCGGTTTAAACCGGTTCAATCCTGTTTTATCCGGTTTAAACCGGTTCTATCCAGTTTAAACCGGTTCTATCCGGTTCTATCTGGTTTAAACCGGTTCAATCCGGTTTTATCCGGTTTAAACCGGTTTAAACCGGATCAATCCGGTTTTATCCGGTTTAAACTGGTTCAATCCGGTTTTATCCGGTTTAAACCGGTTCTTTCTGGTTTTATCCGATTTAAACCGGTTTTAACCGATTCACTCCGGTTTATCCAGTTTAAACCGGTTTAATCCGGTTCAATCCGGTTTTATACGGTTTAAACCGATTTAAACCGGTTCACTCCGGTTTTATCCGGCTTAAACCGGTTCAATCTGGTATTATCCAGTTTAAACTGGTTCAATTTGGTTTTATCCCATTTAAACCGGTTTTATCCGGTTTAAACCGGTATAAACCAGTTCAATCCGGTTTTATCCTGTTTAAACCGGTTTAAACCGGATCAATCCGGTTTTATCCGGTTTAAACCGGTTCAATCCAGTTTTATCCGGTTTAAACCGGTTTAAGCTGGTTCAATCCGGTTTTATCCGGTTTAATCCAGTTTAAACCGGTTCAATCCGGTTTAAACGGGTTTAAACAGGTTCTATCCGGTTTAAACCGGTTTGAGCCGGTTCATGCCGCTTTTATCTGGTTTAAACAGGTTTAAACCGGTTCAATCCGGCTTTATCCTGTTTAAACCGGTTTAAACCGGATCAATCCGGTTTTATCCGGTTTAAACCGGTTCAATCCGGTTTTATCCGGTTTAAACCGATTTAAACCGGTTCAATCCGGTTTTATCCGGTTTAAATGGGTTTAAATCGGTTCTATCCGGTTTAAACCGGTTTGAGCCGGTTCATGCCTGTTTTATCCGGTTTAAACCGGATATCGGTTTAAACCGGTTCTATCCAGTTTAAACTGGTTTAAGCCGGTTCATACCGGTTTTATCTGGTTTAAACCGGTTTAAACCATTTCAATCGGTTTTTATCTGGTTTAAACAGGTTTAAACCGGTTCAATCCGGTTTTATCCGTTTTAAACCGGTTCAATCCGGTTTTATCCGGTTTAAACTGATTTAAACCGGTTCAATCCGGTTTTATCCGGTTTAAATGGGTTTAAATCGGTTCTATCCGGTTTAAACCGGTTTGAGCCGGTTCATGCCTGTTTTATCCGGTTTAAACCGGATATCGGTTTAAACCGGTTCTATCCAGTTTAAACTGGTTTAAGCCGGTTCATACCGGTTTTATGTGGTTTAAACCGGTTTAAACCATTTCAATCGGTTTTTATCTGGTTTAAACAGGTTTAAACCGGTTCAATCCGGTTTTATCCGTTTTAAACCGGTTCAATCTGGTTTTATCCTGTTTAAACTGGTTCAATTTGGTTTTATCCGGTTTAAACCGGTTTTATCCGTTTTAAACCGGTTTAATCCACTTCAATCCGGTTTTATCCGGTTTAAACCGTTTCTATCCGGTTCTATCCGTTTTAAACCGGTTTAAACCAGTTCATTCCGGTTTTATCCGGTTTAAACCGGTTTTTGCCGGTTCAATCCGGTTTTATCCGGTTTAAACCGGTTCAATCTGGTTTTATCCGGTTTAAACCGGTTTGAACCGGTTCAATCCGGTTTTATCCAGTTTAAAACGGTTCTATCCGGTTCTATCCGGTTGAAACCAGTTTAAACCGGTTCAATCCGGTTTTATCCGGTTTAAACCAGTTCAATCCGGTTTTATCCGGTTTAAACCGGTTCTATGCTTTTTATACCAGTTTAAGCCTGTTCAATCGGGTTATATCCGGTTTAGACCTGTTTAAGCCGGTTCATTCCAGTTTTATCCAGTTTAAACCGGTTTAAACCCTTTCAATCCATTTTTATCCGGTTTCAACCGGTTTACACCGGTTCAATCCGGTTTTATCCGGTTTAAACCGTTTCTATCCGGTTCTATCCGTTTTAAACCGGTTTAAACCAGTTCATTCCGGTTTTATCCGGTTTAAACCGGTTTGAACCGGTTCAATCCGGTTTTATCCGGTTTAAACTGGTTTAAGCCGGTTCAATCCGGTTTTATCCAGTTTAAACCAGTTCTATCCGGTTCTATCCGGTTGAAACCAGTTTAAACCGGTTCAATCCGGTTTTATCCGGTTTAAACCTGTTCATTCCGGTTTTATCCGGTTAAAACCGGTTTGAACCGGTTCAATCCGCTCTTATCCGGTTTAAACCGGTTCAATCTGTTTTTATCCGGTTTAAACCAGTTCACTCCGGTTTTATCCGGTATAAACCGGTTTGAACCGGTTCAATCCGGTTTTATGCGGTTTAAACCTGTTTAAGCTGGTTCAATCCGGTTTTATCCAGTTTAAACCGGTTCTATCCAGTTCTATCCAGTTGAAACTGGTTTAAACCAGTTCAATCCTGTTTTATCCGGTTAAAACAGGTTCAATCCGGTTTTATCCGGTTTAAACCGGTTTAAACCGGTTCAATCGGTTTTATCCACTTTAAACCGGTTCTATCCGGTTTAAACCAGTTTAAGCCAGTTCAATCCGGTTTTATCCGGTTTAAACCGGTCCTATCCGGTTTAAACCGGTTTAGGCCGGTTCATTCCGGTTTTATCAGTTTTAAACCGGTTTAAACTGCTTCAATCCGTTTATATCCGGTTTCAACTTGTTTCAACCGGTTCAATTCGGTTTTTTTCTGGTTTTAACCAGTTCATTCCGGTTTTATCCGGTTTAAACCAGTTTGAACCGGTTCAATCCGGTTTTATCCAGTTCAAACCGGTTCTATCCGGTTCTATCTGGTTGAAACCGGTTTAAGCCGGTTCAAACCGTTCTATCCGGTTGAAACCGGTTGAAACCGGTTCAATCCGGTTTTATCCGGGTTAAACCGGTTCAATCCGGTTTTATCCGGTTTCAATCGGTTTAAACCGGTTTAAACCGGTTCATTCCGGTTTTCTCCAGTTTAAACCGGTTCTATCCGTTTCTATTTGGTTTAAACCGGTTTAAACTGGTTCAATCCGGTTTTATCCGGTTTAAACCGATTTAAACCTGTTACGTCCGGTTTTATCCAGTTTAAACCGGTTATATCCGGTTCTATCCGGTTTAAACCGTTTTAAACCGGTTTAATCCGGTTTTATCCGGCTTAAACCGGTTCAATCTGGTATTATCCGGTTTAAACTGGTTCAATTTGGTTTTATCCGGTTTAAACCGGTTTGAACCGGTTCAATCCGGTTTTATCCGCTTTAAACCGGTTCAATCCAGTTTTATCCGGTTTAAACCGGTTTAAGCTGGTTCAATCCGGTTTTATCCGGTTTAAAGTGGGTCAATCTTGTTTTATCGGGTTTAAACCGGTTGAAACCAGTTCCATCCGGTTTTATTCGTTTTAAACCAGTTCAAACCGGTTCAATCCGGTTTTATCCGGTTTAAACCAGTTCTATCCTTTTCTATCTCGTTTAAACCGGTTTAAACTGGTTCAATCCGGTTTTAATCATTTTAAACCGGTTCAATCTGGCTTTATCCGGTTTAAAATGGTTCAATTTGGTTTTATCCGGTTTAAACCAGTTTTATCCGTTTTAAAACCGGTTTAATCCAGTTCAATCCGGTTTTATCCGGTTTAAACCGTTTCTATCCAGTTCTATCCGTTTTAAACCGGTTTAAACCAGTTCATTCCGGTTTTATCCGGTTTAAACCGGTTTGAACCGGTTCAATCCGGTTTAATCCGGTTTAAACCGTTTGAAACGGTTCAATCCGGTGTTATCCGGTTTAAACCGGTTTAAGCCGGTTCAATCTGGTTTTATCCAGTTTAAACCGGTTCTATCCGGTTCTATCCGGTTGAAACCAGTTTAAACCGGTTCAATCCGGTTTTATCCGGTTTAAACCAGTTCAATCCTGTTTTACCCGGTTTAACACGGTTCTATCCGGTTCTATACAGTAGAAACCGGTTTAAACCGTTTCGATCCGGTTTTATCCGGTTTAAACCGGTTCTTTGCTGTTTATACCAGTTTAAGCCTGTTCAATCGGGTTTTATCCGGATTAGACCTGTTTAAGCCGGTTCATTCCGGTTTTATCCAGTTTAAACCGGTTTAAACCCTTTCAATCCGGTTTTATCCGGTTTAAACCAGTTTGAACCGGTTCAATCCGGTTTTATCCGGTTTAAACCGGTTTAAGCCGGTTCAATCCGGTTTTATACAGTTTAAACCGGTTCTATCCGGTTCTATCCAGTTGAAACCAGTTTAAACCGGTTCAATCCGGTTTTATCCGGTTTGAACCGGTTCAATCCGGTTTTATCCGGTTTAAATCGGTTCAGTCTGGTTTTATCCGTTTTAAACCGGTTTAAACCAGTTCAATCCGGTTTTATCCGGTTTAAACCGGTTCTATGCTGTTTATACCAGTTTAAGCCTGTTCAATCGGGTTTTATCCGGTTTAGACCTGTTTAAGCCGGTTCATTCCGGTTTTATCCAGTTTAAACCCTTTCAATCCGGTTTTATCCGGTTTAAACCGGTTTGAACCGGTTCAATCCGGTTTTATCCGGTTTAAACCGGTTTAAGCCGGTTCAATCCGGTTTTATACAGTTTAAACCGGTTCTATCCGGTTCTATCTGGTTGAAACCAGTTTAAACCGGTTCAATCCGGTTTTATCCGGTTTGAACCGGTTCAATCCGGTTTTATCCGGTTTAAACCGGTTCATTCCGGTTTTATCCGGTTAAAACCAGTTTGAAACGATTCAATCCGGTTTTATCCGGTTTAATCCGGTTCAGTCCGGTTTTATCTGGTTTAAACCGGTTCATTCCGTTTTTATCTGGTTAAAACCGGTTTGAAACGGTTCCATCCGGTTTTATCCGGTTTCAACCGGTTCAATCCTGTTTTATCCGGTTTAAACCAGTTCAATCCGGTTTTATCTGGTTTAAACCGGTTCAATCTGGTTTTATCCTGTTTAAACTGGTTTTATCCGGTTTAGACTGGTTTAAACCAGTTCAATCCGGTTTTAATCGGCTTAAACCGGTTCAATCTGGTTTTATCTGGTTTAAACCGCTTTAAAACGGTTTAATCCTGTTTTATCCGGTTTAAAACGGTTCAATCCGGTTTTATCTCGTTTAAACCGGTTCTATCCGGTTCTATCCTGTTTAAATCGGTTTAAACCGGTTCTATCCTGTTCTATCCTGTTTTAACCGGTTAAAACAGTTCAATCCGGTTTTATCCAGTTTAAAGCAGTTCTATCCGGTTCTATCCGGTTGAAACCGTTTAAACCGGTTCAATCCTGTTTTATCCGGTTTAAACCGGTTCTATCCAGTTTAAACCGGTTCTATCCGGTTCTATCTGGTTTAAACCGGTTCAATCCGGTTTTATCCGGTTTAAACCGGTTTAAACCGGATCAATCCGGTTTTATCCGGTTTAAACTGGTTCAATCCGGTTTTATCCGGTTTAAACCGGTTCTTTCTGGTTTTATCCGGTTTAAACCGGTTTTAACCGATTCACTCCGGTTTATCCAGTTTAAACCGGTTTAATCCGGTTCAATCCGGTTTTATACGGTAACCGATTTAAACCGGTTCACTCCGGTTTTATCCGGCTTAAACCGGTTCAATCTGGTATTATCCAGTTTAAACTGGTTCAATTTGGTTTTATCCCGTTTAAACCGGTTTTATCCGGTTTAAACCGGTATAAACCAGTTCAATCCGGTTTTATCCTGTTTAAACCGGTTTAAACCGGATCAATCCGGTTTTATCCGGTTTAAACCGGTTCAATCCAGTTTTATCCGGTTTAAACCGGTTTAAGCTGGTTCAATCCGGTTTTATCCGGTTTAATCCAGTTTAAACCGGTTCAATCCGGTTTAAACGGGTTTAAACAGGTTCTATCCGGTTTAAACCGGTTTGAGCCGGTTCATGCCGCTTTTATCTGGTTTAAACAGGTTTAAACCGGTTCAATCCGGCTTTATCCTGTTTAAACCGGTTTAAAACCGGATCAATCCGGTTTTATCCGGTTTAAACCGGTTCAATCCGGTTTTATCCGGTTTAAACCGATTTAAACCGGTTCAATCCGGTTTTATCCGGTTTAAATGGGTTTAAATCGGTTCTATCCGGTTTAAACCGGTTTGAGCCGGTTCATGCCTGTTTTATCCGGTTTAAACCGGATATCGGTTTAAACCGGTTCTATCCAGTTTAAACTGGTTTAAGCCGGTTCATACCGGTTTTATCTGGTTTAAACCGGTTTAAACCATTTCAATCGGTTTTTATCTGGTTTAAACAGGTTTAAACCGGTTCAATCCGGTTTCATCCGTTTTAAACCGGTTCAATCTGGTTTTATCCTGTTTAAACTGGTTCAATTTGGTTTTATCCGGTTTAAACCGGTTTTATCCGTTTTAAACCGGTTTAATCCACTTCAATCCGGTTTTATCCGGTTTAAACCGTTTCTATCCGGTTCTATCCGTTTTAAACCGGTTTAAACCAGTTCATTCCGGTTTTATCCGGTTTAAACCGGTTTTTGCCGGTTCAATCCGGTTTTATCCGGTTTAAACCGGTTCAATCTGGTTTTATCCGGTTTAAACCGGTTTGAACCGGTTCAATCCGGTTTTATCCAGTTTAAAACGGTTCTATCCGGTTCTATCCGGTTGAAACCAGTTTAAACCGGTTCAATCCGGTTTTATCCGGTTTAAACCAGTTCAATCCTGTTTTATCCGGTTTAAACCGGTTCTATCCGGTTCTATCCAGTTGAAACCGGTTTAAAGCGGTTCAATCCGGTTTTATCCGGTTTAAACCGGTTCTATGCTTTTTATACCAGTTTAAGCCTGTTCAATCGGGTTATATCCGGTTTAGACCTGTTTAAGCCGGTTCATTCCAGTTTTATCCAGTTTAAACCGGTTTAAACCCTTTCAATCCATTTTTATCCGGTTTCAACCGGTTTACACCGGTTCAATCCGGTTTTATCCGGTTTAAACCGTTTCTATCCGGTTCTATCCGTTTTAAACCGGTTTAAACCAGTTCATTCCGGTTTTATCCGGTTTAAACCGGTTTGAACCGGTTCAATCCGGTTTTATCCGGTTTAAACTGGTTTAAGCCGGTTCAATCCGGTTTTATCCAGTTTAAACCAGTTCTATCCGGTTCTATCCGGTTGAAACCAGTTTAAACCGGTTCAATCCTGTTTTATCCGGTTAAAACCGGTTCAATCCGGTTTTATCCGGTTTAAACCGGTTTAAACCGGTTCAATCGGTTTTATCCACTTTAAACCGGTTCTATCCGGTTTAAACCAGTTTAAGCCAGTTCAATCCGGTTTTATCCGGTTTAAACCGGTCCTATCCGGTTTAAACCGGTTTAGGCCGGTTCATTCCGGTTTTATCAGTTTTAAACCGGTTTAAACTGCTTCAATCCGTTTATATCCGGTTTCAACTGGTTTCAACCGGTTCAATTCGGTTTTTTCTGGTTTTAACCAGTTCATTCCGGTTTTATCCGGTTTAAACCAGTTTGAACCGGTTCAATCCGGTTTTATCCAGTTCAAACCGGTTCTATCCGGTTCTATCTGGTTGAAACCGGTTTAAGCCGGTTCAAACCGGTTCTATCCGGTTGAAACCGGTTTAAACCGGTTCAATCCGGTTTTATCTGGTTTCAATCGGTTTAAACCGGTTTAAACCGGTTCATTCCGGTTTTCTCCAGTTTAAACCAGTTCTATCCGTTTCTATTTGGTTTAAACCGGTTTAAACTGGTTCAATCCGGTTTTATCCGGTTTAAACCGATTTAAACCTGTTACGTCCGGTTTTATCCAGTTTAAACCGGTTATATCCGGTTCTATCCGGTTTAAACCGTTTTAAACCGGTTTAATCCGGTTTTATCCGGCTTAAACCGGTTCAATCTGGTATTATCCGGTTTAAACTGGTTCAATTTGGTTTTATCCGGTTTAAACCGGTTTGAACCGGTTCAATCCGGTTTTATCCGCTTTAAACCGGTTTAAACCGGTTCAATCCAGTTTTATCCGGTTTAAACCGGTTTAAGCTGGTTCAATCCGGTTTTATCCGGTTTAAAGTGGTTCAATCTTGTTTTATCGGGTTTAAACTGGTGGAAACCAGTTCCATCCGGTTTTATTCGTTTTAAACCAGTTCAAACCGGTTCAATCCGGTTTTATCCGGTTTAAACCAGTTCTATCCTTTTCTATCTCGTTTAAACCGGTTTAAACTGGTTCAATCCGGTTTTAATCATTTTAAACCGGTTCAATCTGGTTTTATCCGGTTTAAAATGGTTCAATTTGGTTTTATCCGGTTTAAACGGTTTTATCCGTTTTAAACCGGTTTAACCCAGTTCAATCCGGTTTTATCCGGTTTAAACCGTTTCTATCCGGTTCTATCCGTTTTAAACCGGTTTAAACCAGTTCATTCCGGTTTTATCCGGTTTAAACCGGTTTGAACCGGTTCAATCCGGTTTAATCCGGTTTAAACCGGTTTGAAACGGTTCAATCCGGTGTTATCCGGTTTAAACCGGTTTAAGCCGGTTCAATCTGGTTTTATCCAGTTTAAACCGGTTCTATCCGGTTCTATCCGGTTGAAACAAGTTTAAACCGGTTCAATCCGGTTTTATCCGGTTTAAACCAGTTCAATCCTGTTTTACCCGTTTAACACGGTTCTATCCGGTTCTATACAGTAGAAACCGGTTTAAACCGTTTCGATCCGGTTTTATCTGGTTTAAACCGGTTCTTTGCTGTTTATACCAGTTTAAGCCTGTTCAATCGGGTTTTATCCGGATTAGACCTGTTTAAGCCGGTTCATTCCGGTTTTATCCAGTTTAAACCGGTTTAAACCCTTTCAATCCGGTTTTATCCGGTTTAAACCAGTTTGAACCGGTTCAATCTGGTTTTATCCGGTTTAAACCGGTTTAAGCCGGTTCAATCCGGTTTTATACAGTTTAAACCGGTTCTATCCGGTTCTATCCGGTTGAAACCAGTTTAAACCGGTTCAATCCGGTTTTATCCGGTTTGAACCGGTTCAATCCGGTTTTATCCGGTTTAAATCGGTTCAGTCTGGTTTTATCCGTTTTAAACCGGTTTAAACCAGTTCAATCCGGTTTTATCCGGTTTAAACCGGTTCTATGCTGTTTATACCAGTTTAAGCCTGTTCAATCGGGTTTTATCCGGTTTAGACCTGTTTAAGCGGTTCATTCCGGTTTTATCGAGTTTAAACCCTTTCAATCCGGTTTTATCCGGTTTAAACCGGTTTGAACCGGTTCAATCCGGTTTTATCCGGTTTAAACCGGTTTAAGCCGGTTCAATCCGGTTTTATACAGTTTAAACCGGTTCTATCCGGTTCTATCCGGTTGAAACCAGTTTAAACCGGTTCAATCCGGTTTTATCCGGTTTGAACCGGTTCAATCCGGTTTTATCCGGTTTAAACCGGTTCATTCCGGTTTTATCCGGTTAAAACCGGTTTGAAACGATTCAATCCGGTTTTATCCGGTTTAATCCGGTTCAGTCCGGTTTTATCTGGTTTAAACCGGTTCATTCCGTTTTTATCTGGTTAAAACCGGTTTGAAACGGTTCCATCCGGTTTTATCCGGTTTCAACCGGTTCAATCCTGTTTTATCCGGTTTAAACCAGTTCAATCCGGTTTTATCTGGTTTAAACCGGTTCAATCTGGTTTTATCCTGTTTAAACTGGTTTTATCCGGTTTAGACTGGTTTAAACCAGTTCAATCCGGTTTTAATCGGCTTAAACCGGTTCAATCTGGTTTTATCTGGTTTAAACCGCTTTAAAACGGTTTAATCCTGTTTTATCCGGTTTAAAACGGTTCAATCCGGTTTTATCTCGTTTAAACCGGTTCTATCCGGTTCTATCCTGTTTAAATCGGTTTAAACCGGTTCTATCCTGTTCTATCCTGTTTTAACCGGTTAAAACAGTTCAATCCGGTTTTATCCAGTTTAAAGCAGTTCTATCCGGTTCTATCCGGTTGAAACCGGTTTAAACCGGTTCAATCCTGTTTTATCCGGTTTAAACCGGTTCTATCCAGTTTAAACCGGTTCTATCCGGTTCTATCTGGTTTAAACCGGTTCAATCCGGTTTTATCCGGTTTAAACCGGTTTAAACCGGATCAATCCGGTTTTATCCGGTTTAAACTGGTTCAATCCGGTTTTATCCGGTTTAAACCGGTTCTTTCTGGTTTTATCCGGTTTAAACCGGTTTTAACCGATTCACTCCGGTTTATCCAGTTTAAACGGGATTAATCCGGTTCAATCCGGTTTTATACGGTTTAAACCGATTTAAACCGGTTCACTCCGGTTTTATCCGGCTTAAACCGGTTCAATCTGGTATTATCCAGTTTAAACTGGTTCAATTTGGTTTTATCCCGTTTAAACCGGTTTTATCCGGTTTAAACCGGCATAAACCAGTTCAATCCGCTTTTATCCTGTTTAAACCGGTTTAAACCGGATCAATCCGGTTTTATCCGGTTTAAACCGGTTCAATCCAGTTTTATCCGGTTTAAACCGGTTTAAGCTGGTTCAATCCGGTTTTATCCGGTTTAATCCAGTTTAAACCGGTTCAATCCGGTTTAAACGGGTTTAAACAGGTTCTATCCGGTTTAAACCGGTTTGAGCCGGTTCATGCCGCTTTTATCTGGTTTAAACAGGTTTAAACCGGTTCAATCCGGCTTTATCCTGTTTAAACCGGTTTAAACCGGATCAATCCGGTTTTATCCGGTTTAAACCGGTTCAATCCAGTTTTATCCGGTTTAAACCGATTTAAACCGGTTCAATCCGGTTTTATCCGGTTTAAATGGGTTTAAATCGGTTCTATCCGGTTTAAACCGGTTTGAGCCGGTTCATGCCTGTTTTATCCGGTTTAAACCGGATATCGGTTTAAACCGGTTCTATCCAGTTTAAACTGGTTTAAGCCGGTTCATACCGGTTTTATCTGGTTTAAACCGGTTTAAACCATTTCAATCGGTTTTTATCTGGTTTAAACAGGTTTAAACCGGTTCAATCCGGTTTTATCCGTTTTAAACCGGTTCAATCTGGTTTTATCCTGTTTAAACTGGTTCAATTTGGTTTTATCCGGTTTAAACCGGTTTTATCCGTTTTAAACCGGTTTAATCCACTTCAATCCGGTTTTATCCGGTTTAAACCGTTTCTATCCGGTTCTATCCGTTTTAAACCGGTTTAAACCAGTTCATTCCGGTTTTATCCAGTTTAAAGCGGTTTTTGCCGGTTCAATCCGGTTTTATCCGGTTTAAACCGGTTCAATCTGGTTTTATCCGGTTTAAACCGGTTTGAACCGGTTCAATCCGGTTTTATCCAGTTTAAAACGGTTCTATCCGGTTCTATCCGGTTGAAACCAGTTTAAACTGGTTCAATCCGGTTTTATCCGGTTTAAACCAGTTCAATCCTGTTTTATCCGGTTTAAACCGGTTCTATCCGGTTCTATCCAGTTGAAACCGGTTTAAAGCGGTTCAATCCGGTTTTATCCGGTTTAAACCGGTTCTATCCGGTTCTATCCGTTTTAAACCGGTTTAAACCAGTTCACTCCGATTTTATCCTGTTTAAACCGGTTTGAACCGCTTCAATCCGGTTTTATCCGGTTTAAACCGGTTCTATGCTGTTTATACCAGTTTAAGCCTGTTCAATCAGGTTTTATCCGGTTTAGACCTGTTTAAGCCGGTTCATTCCAGTTTTATCCAGTTTAAACCGGTTTAAACCCTTTCAATCCGTTTTTATCCGGTTTCAACCGGTTTACACCGGTTCAATCCGGTTTTATCCGGTTTAAACCGATTCTATCCGGTTCTATCCGTTTTAAACCGGTTTAAACCAGTTCATTCCGGTTTTATCTGGTTTAAACCGGTTTAAGCCGGTTCAATCCGGTTTTATCCGGTTTAAACCGGTTTATGCTGGTTCAATCCGGTTTTATCCAGTTTAAACCGGTTCTATCCGGTTCTATTTGGTTTAAACCAGTTTAAACTGGTTCAATCCGGTTTTATCTGGTTTAAACCGGTTCAATCTGGTTTTATCCGGTTTAAACTGTTTCAATTTGCTTTTACCCGGTTTAAACAGTTTTTATCCGGTTTACACCGCTTTAAACTGGTTCAATCCGTTTTTATCCAGTTTAAACCGGTTGAAACCGGGTCAATCCGGTTTTATCTGATTTAAACCGGTTTAACCCGGTTCTATCCGGTTTTATCCGGTTTAAGCCAGTTTAAACCGTTTCAATCCGTTTTTATCCGACTTAAGCCGGTTTAAAATGGTTCAGTCCGTTTTTGTCCGTTTTAAACGGGTTTAAACCGGTTCAATCCGGTTTTATCCAGTTTAAACAGGTTCTATCCTGTTTAAACCGGTTCAATATGGTTTTATCCGGTTTAAACCGGTTCTATCCGGTTTTATCCGGTTTTAGACCGGTTCAATCTGGTTTTACCGGTTTAAACCACTTTAAACTGGTTCAATCCGGTTTTATCTGGTTTTAACCTGTTCTATCCAGTTTAAACCGGTTTGAACCGGTTCAATCTGGTTTTATCCGGTTTAAACCACTTTAAACTGGTTCAATCTGATTTTATCCTGTTTAAACCGGTTCCATCTGGTTTGAACCGGTTTAAACCGGTTCAATCAGGTTTTATCCGGTTTAAACCTGTTCAATCCGGTTTTATCCGGTTTAAACAGGTTCTATCCGTTTCTATCCGGTTAAAACCGGTTCTATCCGATTCTATCCGGTTTAAACCGGTTTAAACCGGTTCAATCCGTTTTTCTCCGGTTTAAACCTGTTCAATCCGGTTTTATCCGGTTTAAACCAGTTCTATCCGGTTTTATCCGGTTTAAACCGGTTTAGACCGGTTCTATCCGGTTTAAACCGGTTTAAAACGGTTCAATCCCATTTTATCCGGTTTAAACCGCTTCAATCCGGTTTTATCCGGTTTAAACTGGTTTAAGCCGGTTCAATCCGGTTTTATCCAATTTAAACTGGTTCAATCTGGTTTTATCCGGTTTAAACTGGTTGAAACCTGTTCTATCCAGTTTAGACCGGTTCAAACCGGTTCAATCCGGTTTTATCCGGTTTAAACCGGTTCTTTCCGTTTCTATCTGGTTTAAACCGGTTTAAGCTGGTTCAATCTGGTTTTATCCATTTTAAAGTGGTTCAATCTGGTTTTATCCGGTTTAAACTGGTTCAATTTGGTTTTATCCGGTTTAAACCGGTTTGAACCGGTTCAATCCGGTTTTATCCGGTTTAAGCCGGTTTGAACCGGTTCAATCCGGTTTTATCCAGTTTAAGCCAGTTCTATCTGGTTCTATCCGTTTGAGACTGGTTTAAACCGGTTCAATCCGGTTTTATCCGGTTTCAACCGGCTCAATCTGATTTTCTCCGGTTTAAACCGGTTTTATCCATTTTAAACCGGTTTAATCCACTTCAATCCGGTTTTATCCGGTTTAAACCGTTTCTATCCGGTTCTATCCGTTTTAAACCGGTTTAAACCAGTTCATTCTGGTTTTATCCGGTTTAAACCGGTTTGAACCGGTTCAATCCGGTTTTATCCGGTTTAAGCCGGTTTTAGCCGGTTCAATCCGGTTTTATCCGGTTTAAACCGGTTCAATCTGGTTTTATCCGGTTTAAACCGGTTTGAACCGGTTCAATCCGGTTTTATCTGGTTTAAACCGGTTTAAGCCGGTTCAATCCGGTTTTATCCAGTTTAAAACGGTTCTATCCGGTTCTATCCGGTTGAAACCAGTTTAAACCGGTTCAATCCGGTTTTATCCGGTTTAAACCAGTTCAATCCTGTTTTATCCGGTTTAAACCGGTTCTATCCGGTTCTATCCGGTTTAAACCGTTTTAAACCGGTTTAATTCGGTTTTATCCGGCTTAAACCGGTTCAATCTGGTATTATCCGGTTTAAACTGGTTCAGTTTGGTTTTATCCGGTTTAAACCGGTTTGAACCGGTTCAATCCGGTTTTATCCGCTTTAAACCGGTTTAAACCGGTTCAATCCAGTTTTATCCGGTTTAAACCGGTTTAAGCTGGTTCAATCCGGTTTTATCCGGTTTAAAGTGGTTCAATCTTGTTTTATCCGGTTTAAACCGGTTGAAACCAGTTCCATCCGGTTTTATTCGTTTTAAACCAGTTCAAACCGGTTCAATCCGGTTTTATCCGGTTTAAACCAGTTCTATCCTTTTCTATCTCGTTTAAACCGGTTTAAACTGGTTCAATCCGGTTTTATCCATTTTACACCGGTTCAGTCTGGTTTTATCCGGTTTAAAATGGTTCAATTTGGTTTTATCCGGTTTAAACCGGTTTTATCCGTTTTAAACCGGTTTAATCCAGTTCAATCCGGTTTTATCCGGTTTAAACCGTTTCTATCCGGTTCTATCCGTTTTAAACCGGTTTAAACCAGTTCATTCCGGTTTTATCCGGTTTAAACCGGTTTGAACCGGTTCAATCCGGTTTAATCCGGTTTAAACCGGTTTGAAACGGTTCAATCCGGTGTTATCCGGTTTAAACCGGTTTAAGCCGGTTCAATCTGGTTTTATCCAGTTTAAACCGTTTCTATCCGGTTCTATCCGGTTGAAACCAGTTTAAACCGGTTCAATCCGGTTTTATCCGGTTTAAACCAGTTCAATCCTGTTTTACCCGGTTTAACACGGTTCTATCCGGTTCTATGCAGTAGAAACCGGTTTAAACCGGTTCGATCCGGTTTTATCCGGTTTAAACCGGTTCTATGCTGTTTATACCAGTTTAAGCCTGTTCAATCGGGTTTTATCCGGATTAGACCTGTTTAAGCCGGTTCATTCCGGTTTTATCCAGTTTAAACCGGTTTAAACCCTTTCAATCCGGTTTTATCCGGTTTAAACCAGTTTGAACCGGTTCAATCCGGTTTTATCCGGTTTAAACCGGTTTAAGCCGGTTCAATCCGGTTTTATACAGTTTAAACCGGTTCTATCCGGTTCTATCCGGTTGAAACCAGTTTAAACCGGTTCAATCCGGTTTTATCCGGTTTGAACCGGTTCAATCCGGTTTTATCCGGTTTAAATCGGTTCAGTCTGGTTTTATCCGTTTTAAACCGGTTTAAACCAGTTCAATCCGGTTTTATCCGGTTTAAACCGGTTCTATGCTGTTTATACCAGTTTAAGCCTGTTCAATCGGGTTTTATCCGGTTTAGACCTGTTTAAGCCGGTTCATTCCGGTTTTATCCAGTTTAAACCCTTTCAATCCGGTTTTATCCGGTTTAAACCGGTTTGAACCGGTTCAATCCGGTTTTATCCGGTTTAAACCGGTTTAAGCCGGTTCAATCCGGTTTTATACAGTTTAAACCGGTTCTATCCGGTTCTATCCGGTTGAAACCAGTTTAAACCGGTTCAATCCGGTTTTATCCGGTTTGAACCGGTTCAATCCGGTTTTATCCGGTTTAAACCGGTTCATTCCGGTTTTATCCGGTTAAAACTGGTTTGAAACGATTCAATCCGGTTTTATCCGGTTTAATCCGGTTCAGTCCGGTTTTATCCGGTTTAAACCGGTTCATTCCGTTTTTATCTGGTTAAAACCGGTTTGAAACGGTTCCATCCGGTTTTATCCGGTTTCAACCGGTTCAATCCTGTTTTATCCGGTTTAAACCAGTTCAATCCGGTTTTATCTGGTTTAAACCGGTTCAATCTGGTTTTATCCTGTTTAAACTGGTTCAATTTGGTTTTATCCGGTTTAAACCGGTTTTATCCGTTTTAAACCGGTTTAATCCACTTCAATCCGGTTTTATCCGGTTTAAACCGGTTCAATCTGGTTTTATCCTGTTTAAACTGGTTTTATCCGGTTTAGACTGGTTTAAACCAGTTCAATCCGGTTTTAATCGGCTTAAACCGGTTCAATCTGGTTTTATCTGGTTTAAACCGCTTTAAAACGGTTTAATCCTGTTTTATCTGGTTTAAAACGGTTCAATCCGGTTTTATCTCGTTTAAACCGGTTCTATCCGGTTCTATCCTGTTTAAATCGGTTTAAACCGGTTCTATCCTGTTCTATCCTGTTTTAACCGGTTAAAACAGTTCAATCCGGTTTTATCCAGTTTAAAGCAGTTCTATCCGGTTCTATCCGGTTGAAACCGGTTTAAACCGGTTCAATCCTGTTTTATCCGGTTTAAACCGGTTCTATCCAGTTTAAACCGGTTCTATCCGGTTCTATCTGGTTTAAACCGGTTCAATCCGGTTTTATCTGGTTTAAACCGGTTTAAACCGGATCAATCCGGTTTTATCCGGTTTAAACTGGTTCAATCCGGTTTTATCCGGTTTAAACCGGTTCTTTCTGGTTTTATCCGGTTTAAACCGGTTTTAACCGATTCACTCCGGTTTATCCAGTTTAAACCGGTTTAATCCGGTTCAATCCGGTTTTATACGGTTTAAACCGATTTAAACCGGTTCACTCCAGTTTTATCCGGCTTAAACCGGTTCAATCTGGTATTATCCAGTTTAAACTGGTTCAATTGTTTTTATCCCGTTTAAACCGGTTTTATCCGGTTTAAACCGGTATAAACCAGTTCAATCCGGTTTTATCCTGTTTAAACCGGTTTAAACCGGATCAATCCGGTTTTATCCGGTTTAAACCGGTTCAATCCAGTTTTATCCGGTTTAAACCGGTTTAAGCTGGTTCAATCCGGTTTAATCCAGTTTAAACCGGTTCAATCCGGTTTAAACGGGTTTAAACAGGTTCTATCCGGTTTAAACCGGTTTGAGCCGGTTCATGCCGCTTTTATCTGGTTTAAACAGGTTTAAACCGGTTCAATCCGGCTTTATCCTGTTTAAACCGGTTTAAACCGGATCAATCCGGTTTTATCCGGTTTAAACCGGTTCAATCCGGTTTTATCCGGTTTAAACCGATTTAAACCGGTTCAATCCGGTTTTATCCGGTTTAAATGGGTTTAAATCAGTTCTATCCGGTTTAAACCGGTTTGAGCCGGTTCATGCCTGTTTTATCCGGTTTAAACCGGATATCGGTTTAAACCGGTTCTATCCAGTTTAAACTGGTTTAAGCCGGTTCATACCGGTTTTATCTGGTTTAAACCGGTTTAAACCATTTCAATCGGTTTTTATCTGGTTTAAACAGGTTTAAACCGGTTCAATCCGGTTTTATCCGTTTTAAACCGGTTCAATCTGGTTTTATCCTGTTTAAACTGGTTCAATTTGGTTTTATCCGGTTTAAACCGGTTTTATCCGTTTTAAACCGGTTTAATCCACTTCAATCCGGTTTTATCCGGTTTAAACCGTTTCTATCCGGTTCTATCCGTTTTAAACCGGTTTAAACCAGTTCATTCCGGTTTTATCCGGTTTAAACCGGTTTTTGCCGGTTCAATCCGGTTTTATCCGGTTTAAACCGGTTCAATCTGGTTTTATCCGGTTTAAAACGGTTCTATCCGGTTCTATCCGGTTGAAACCAGTTTAAACTGGTTCAATCTGGTTTTATCCGGTTTAAACCAGTTCAATCCTGTTTTATCCGGTTTAAACCGGTTCTATCCGGTTCTATCCAGTTGAAACCGGTTTAAAGCGGTTCAATCCGGTTTTATCCGGTTTAAACCGGTTCTATGCTTTTTATACCAGTTTAAGCCTGTTCAATCGGGTTATATCCGGTTTAGACCTGTTTAAGCCGGTTCATTCCAGTTTTATCCAGTTTAAACCGGTTTAAACCCTTTCAATCCATTTTTATCCGGTTTCAACCGGTTTACACCGGTTCAATCCGGTTTTATCCGGTTTAAACCGTTTCTATCCGGTTCTATCCGTTTTAAACCGGTTTAAACCAGTTCATTCCGGTTTTATCCGGTTTAAACCGGTTTGAACCGGTTCAATCCGGTTTTATCCGGTTTAAACTGGTTTAAGCCGGTTCAATCCGGTTTTATCCAGTTTAAACCAGTTCTATCCGGTTCTATCCGGTTGAAACCAGTTTAAACCGGTTCAATCCGGTTTTATCCGGTTTAAACCTGTTCATTCCGGTTTTATCCGGTTAAAACCGGTTTGAACCGGTTCAATCCGCTCTTATCCGGTTTAAACCGGTTCAATCTGTTTTTATCCGGTTTAAACCAGTTCACTCCGGTTTTATCCGGTATAAACCGGTTTGAACCGGTTCAATCCGGTTTTATGCGGTTTAAACCTGTTTAAGCTGGTTCAATCCGGTTTTATCCAGTTTAAACCGGTTCTATCCAGTTCTATCCAGTTGAAACTGGTTTAAACCAGTTCAATCCTGTTTTATCCGGTTAAAACCGGTTCAATCCGGTTTTATCCGGTTTAAACCGGTTTAAACTGGTTCAATCGGTTTTATCCACTTTAAACCGGTTCTATCCGGTTTAAACCAGTTTAAGCCAGTTCAATCCGGTTTTATCCGGTTTAAACCGGTCCTATCCGGTTTAAACCGGTTTAGGCCGGTTCATTCCGGTTTTATCAGTTTTAAACCGGTTTAAACTGCTTCAATCCGTTTATATCCGGTTTCAACTGGTTTCAACCGGTTCAATTCGGTTTTTTCTGGTTTTAACCAGTTCATTCCGGTTTTATCCGGTTTAAACCAGTTTGAACCGGTTCAATCCGGTTTTATCCAGTTCAAACCGGTTCTATCCGGTTCTATCCGGTTGAAACCGGTTTAAGCCGGTTCAAACCGGTTCTATCCGGTTGAAACCGGTTTAAACCAGTTCAATCCGGTTTTATCCGGGTTAAACCGGTTCAATCCGGTTTTATCCGGTTTCAATCGGTTTAAACCGGTTTAAACCGGTTCATTCCGGTTTTCTCCAGTTTAAACCAGTTCTATCCGTTTCTATTTGGTTTAAACCGGTTTAAACTGGTTCAATCCGGTTTTATCTGGTTTAAACCGGTTCAATCTGGTTTTATCCGGTTTAAACCGGTTTTAATCGATTCAATCCGGTTTATCCAGTTTAAACCGGTTTAATCCGGATCAATCCGGTTTTATCCGGTTTAAACCGATTTAAACCTGTTACGTCCGGTTTTATCCAGTTTAAACCGGTTATATCCGGTTCTATCCGGTTTAAACCGTTTTAAACCGGTTTAATCCGGTTTTATCCGGCTTAAACCGGTTCAATCTGGTATTATCCGGTTTAAACCGGTTTGAACCGGTTCAATCCGGTTTTATCCGCTTTAAACCGGTTTAAACCGGTTCAATCCAGTTTTATCCGGTTTAAACCGGTTTAAGCTGGTTCAATCCGGTTTTATCCGGTTTAAAGTGGTTCAATCTTGTTTTATCCGGTTTAAACCGGTTGAAACCAGTTCCATCCGGTTTTATTCGTTTTAAACCAGTTCAAACCGGTTCAATCCGGTTTTATCCGGTTTAAACCAGTTCTATCCTTTTCTATCTCGTTTAAACCGGTTTAAACTGGTTCAATCCGGTTTTAATCATTTTAAACCGGTTCAATCTGGTTTTATCCGGTTTAAAATGGTTCAATTTGGTTTTATCCGGTTTAAACCGGTTTTATCCGTTTTAAACCGGTTTAATCCAGTTCAATCCGGTTTTATCCGGTTTAAACCGTTTCTATCCGGTTCTATCCGTTTTAAACCGGTTTAAACCAGTTCATTCCGGTTTTATCCGGTTTAAACCGGTTTGAACCGGTTCAATCCGGTTTAATCCGGTTTAAACCGGTTTGAAACGGTTCAATCCGGTGTTATCCGGTTTAAACCGGTTTAAGCCGGTTCAATCTGGTTTTATCCAGTTTAAACCGGTTCTATCCGGTTCTATCCGGTTGAAACCAGTTTAAACCGGTTCAATCCGGTTTTATCCGGTTTAAACCAGTTCAATCCTGTTTTACCCGGTTTAACACGGTTCTATCCGGTTCTATACAGTAGAAACCGGTTTAAACCGTTTCGATCCGGTTTTATCCGGTTTAAACCGGTTCTTTGCTGTTTATACCAGTTTAAGCCTGTTCAATCGGGTTTTATCCGGATTAGACCTGTTTAAGCCGGTTCATTCCGGTTTTATCCAGTTTAAACCGGTTTAAACCATTTCAATCCGGTTTTATCCGGTTTAAACCAGTTTGAACCGGTTCAATCCGGTTTTATCCGGTTTAAACCGGTTCAGTCCGGTTTTATCCGGTTTAAACCGGTTCATTCCGTTTTTATCTGGTTAAAACCGGTTTGAAACGGTTCCATCCGGTTTTATCCGGTTTCAACCGGTTCAATCCTGTTTTATCCGGTTTAAACCAGTTCAATCCGGTTTTATCTGGTTTAAACCGGTTCAATCTGGTTTTATCCTGTTTAAACTGGTTTTATCCGGTTTAGACTGGTTTAAACCAGTTCAATCCGGTTTTAATCGGCTTAAACCGGTTCAATCTGGTTTTATCTGGTTTAAACCGCTTTAAAACGGTTTAATCCTGTTTTATCTGGTTTAAAACGGTTCAATCCGGTTTTATCTCGTTTAAACCGGTTCTATCCGGTTCTATCCTGTTTAAATCGGTTTAAACCGGTTCTATCCTGTTCTATCCTGTTTTAACCGGTTAAAACAGTTCAATCCGGTTTTATCCAGTTTAAAGCAGTTCTATCCGGTTCTATCCGGTTGAAACCGGTTTAAACCGGTTCAATCCTGTTTTATCCGGTTTAAACCGGTTCTATCCAGTTTAAACCGGTTCTATCCGGTTTTATCCGGTTTAAACTGGTTCAATCCGGTTTTATCCGGTTTAAACCGGTTCTTTCTGGTTTTATCCGGTTTAAACCGGTTTTAACCGATTCACTCCGGTTTATCCAGTTTAAACCGGTTTAATCCGGTTCAATCCGGTTTTATACGGTTTAAACCGATTTAAACCGGTTCACTCCGGTTTTATCCGGCTTAAACCGGTTCAATCTGGTATTATCCAGTTTAAACTGGTTCAATTTGGTTTTATCCCGTTTAAACCGGTTTTATCCGGTTTAAACCGGTATAAACCAGTTCAATCCGGTTTTATCCTGTTTAAACCGGTTTAAACCGGATCAATCCGGTTTTATCCGGTTTAAACCGGTTCAATCCAGTTTTATCCGGTTTAAACCGGTTTAAGCTGGTTCAATCCGGTTTTATCCGGTTTAATCCAGTTTAAACCGGTTCAATCCGGTTTAAACGGGTTTAAACAGGTTCTATCCGGTTTAAACCGGTTTGAGCCGGTTCATGCCGCTTTTATCTGGTTTAAACAGGTTTAAACCGGTTCAATCCGGCTTTATCCTGTTTAAACCGGTTTAAACCGGATCAATCCGGTTTTATCCGGTTTAAACCGGTTCAATCCGGTTTTATCCGGTTTAAACCGATTTAAACCGGTTCAATCCGGTTTTATCCGGTTTAAATGGGTTTAAATCGGTTCTATCCGGTTTAAACCGGTTTGAGCCGGTTCATGCCTGTTTTATCCGGTTTTAACCGGATATCGGTTTAAACCGGTTCTATCCAGTTTAAACTGGTTTAAGCCGGTTCATACCGGTTTTATCTGGTTTAAACCGGTTTAAACCATTTCAATCGGTTTTTATCTGGTTTAAACAGGTTTAAACCGGTTCAATCCGGTTTTATCCGTTTTAAACCGGTTCAATCTGGTTTTATCCTGTTTAAACTGGTTCAATTTGGTTTTATCCGGTTTAAACCGGTTTTATCCGTTTTAAACCGGTTTAATCCACTTCAATCCGGTTTTATCCGGTTTAAACCGTTTCTATCCGGTTCTATCCGTTTTAAACCGGTTTAAACCAGTTCATTCCGGTTTTATCCGGTTTAAACCGGTTTTTGCCGGTTCAATCCGGTTTTATCCGGTTTAAACCGGTTCAATCTGGTTTTATCCCGTTTAAACCGGTTTGAACCGGTTCAATCCGGTTTTATCCAGTTTAAAACGGTTCTATCCGGTTCTATCCGGTTGAAACCAGTTTAAACCGGTTCAATCCGGTTTTATCCGGTTTAAACCAGTTCAATCCTGTTTTATCCGGTTTAAACCGGTTCTATCCGGTTCTATCCAGTTGAAACCGGTTTAAAGCGGTTCAATCCGGTTTTATCCGGTTTAAACCGGTTCTATGCTTTTTATACCAGTTTAAGCCTGTTCAATCGGGTTATATCCGGTTTAGACCTGTTTAAGCCGGTTCATTCCAGTTTTATCCAGTTTAAACCGGTTTAAACCCTTTCAATCCATTTTTATCCGGTTTCAACCGGTTTACACCGGTTCAATCCGGTTTTATCCCTTTTAAACCGTTTCTATCCGGTTCTATCCGTTTTAAACCGGTTTAAACCAGTTCATTCCGGTTTTATCCGGTTTAAACCGGTTTGAACCGGTTCAATCAGGTTTTATCCGGTTTAAACTGGTTTAAGCCGGTTCAATCCGGTTTTATCCAGTTTAAACCAGTTCTATCCGGTTCTATCCGGTTGAAACCAGTTTAAACCGGTTCAATCCGGTTTTATCCGGTTTAAACCTGTTCATTCCGGTTTTATCCGGTTAAAACCGGTTTGAACCGGTTCAATCCGCTCTTATCCGGTTTAAACCGGTTCAATCTGTTTTTATCCGGTTTAAACCAGTTCACTCCGGTTTTATCCGGTATAAACCGGTTTGAACCGGTTCAATCCGGTTTTATGCAGTTTAAACCTGTTTAAGCTGGTTCAATCCGGTTTTATCCAGTTTAAACCGGTTCTATCCAGTTCTATCCAGTTGAAACTGGTTTAAACCAGTTCAATCCTGTTTTATCCGGTTAAAACCGGTTCAATCCGGTTTTATCCGGTTTAAACCGGTTTAAACCGGTTCAATCGGTTTTATCCACTTTAAACCGGTTCTATCCGGTTTAAACCAGTTTAAGCCAGTTCAATCCGGTTTTATCCGGTTTAAACCGGTCCTATCCGGTTTAAACCGGTTTAGGCCGGTTCATTCCGGTTTTATCAGTTTTAAACCGGTTTAAACTGCTTCAATCCGTTTATATCCGGTTTCAACTGGTTTCAACCGGTTCAATTCGGTTTTTTCTGGTTTTAACCAGTTCATTCCGGTTTTATCCGGTTTAAACCAGTTTGAACCGGTTCAATCCGGTTTTATCCAGTTCAAACCGGTTCTATCCGGTTCTATCCGGTTGAAACCGGTTTAAGCTGGTTCAAACCGGTTCTATCCGGTTGAAACCGGTTTAAACCGGTTCAATCCGGTTTTATCCGGGTTAAACCGGTTCAATCCGGTTTTATCCGGTTTCAATCGGTTTAAACCGGTTTAAACCGGTTCATTCCGGTTTTCTCCAGTTTAAACCGGTTCTATCCGTTTCTATTTGGTTTAAACCGGTTTAAACTGGTTCAATCCGGTTTTATCCGGTTTAAACCGATTTAAACCTGTTACGTCCGGTTTTATCCAGTTTAAACCGGTTATATCCGGTTCTATCCGGTTTAAACCGTTTTAAACCGGTTTAATCCGGTTTTATCCGGCTTAAACCGGTTCAATCTGGTATTATCCGGTTTAAACTGGTTCAATTTGGTTTTATCCGGTTTAAACCGGTTTGAACCGGTTCAATCCGGTTTTATCCGCTTTAAACCGGTTCAATCCAGTTTTATCCGGTTTAAACCGGTTTAAGCTGGTTCAATCCGGTTTTATCCGGTTTAAAGTGGGTCAATCTTGTTTTATCGGGTTTAAACCGGTTGAAACCAGTTCCATCCGGTTTTATTCGTTTTAAACCAGTTCAAACCGGTTCAATCCGGTTTTATCCGGTTTAAACCAGTTCTATCCTTTTCTATCTCGTTTAAACCGGTTTAAACTGGTTCAATCCGGTTTTAATCATTTTAAACCGGTTCAATCTGGCTTTATCCGGTTTAAAATGGTTCAATTTGGTTTTATCCGGTTTAAACCAGTTTTATCCGTTTTAAACCGGTTTAATCCAGTTCAATCCGGTTTTATCCGGTTTAAACCGTTTCTATCCAGTTCTATCCGTTTTAAACCGGTTTAAACCAGTTCATTCCGGTTTTATCCGGTTTAAACCGGTTTGAACCGGTTCAATCCGGTTTAATCCGGTTTAAACCGGTTTGAAACGGTTCAATCCGGTGTTATCCGGTTTAAACCGGTTTAAGCCGGTTCAATCTGGTTTTATCCAGTTTAAACCGGTTCTATCCGGTTCTATCCGGTTGAAACCAGTTTAAACCGGTTCAATCCGGTTTTATCCGGTTTAAACCAGTTCAATCCTGTTTTACCCGGTTTAACACGGTTCTATCCGGTTCTATACAGTAGAAACCGGTTTAAACCGTTTCGATCCGGTTTTATCCGGTTTAAACCGGTTCTTTGCTGTTTATACCAGTTTAAGCCTGTTCAATCGGGTTTTATCCGGATTAGACCTGTTTAAGCCGGTTCATTCCGGTTTTATCCAGTTTAAACCGGTTTAAAGCCTTTCAATCCGGTTTTATCCGGTTTAAACCAGTTTGAACCGGTTCAATCCGGTTTTATCCGGTTTAAACCGGTTCAGTCCGGTTTTATCCGGTTTAAACCGGTTCATTCCGTTTTTATCTGGTTAAAACCGGTTTGAAACGGTTCCATCCGGTTTTATCCGGTTTCAACCGGTTCAATCCTGTTTTATCCGGTTTAAACCAGTTCAATCCGGTTTTATCTGGTTTAAACCGGTTCAATCTGGTTTTATCCTGTTTAAACTGGTTTTATCCGGTTTAGACTGGTTTAAACCAGTTCAATCCGGTTTTAATCGGCTTAAACCGGTTCAATCTGGTTTTATCTGGTTTAAACCGCTTTAAAACGGTTTAATCCTGTTTTATCTGGTTTAAAACGGTTCAATCCGGTTTTATCTCGTTTAAACCGGTTCTATCCGGTTCTATCCTGTTTAAATCGGTTTAAACCGGTTCTATCCTGTTCTATCCTGTTTTAACCGGTTAAAACAGTTCAATCCGGTTTTATCCAGTTTAAAGCAGTTCTATCCGGTTCTATCCGGTTGAAACCGGTTTAAACCGGTTCAATCCTGTTTTATCCGGTTTAAACCGGTTCTATCCAGTTTAAACCGGTTCTATCCGGTTTTATCCGGTTTAAACTGGTTCAATCCGGTTTTATCCGGTTTAAACCGGTTCTTTCTGGTTTTATCCGGTTTAAACCGGTTTTAACCGATTCACTCCGGTTTATCCAGTTTAAACCGGTTTAATCCGGTTCAATCCGGTTTTATACGGTTTAAACCGATTTAAACCGGTTCACTCCGGTTTTATCCGGCTTAAACCGGTTCAATCTGGTATTATCCAGTTTAAACTGGTTCAATTTGGTTTTATCCCGTTTAAACCGGTTTTATCCGGTTTAAACCGGTATAAACCAGTTCAATCCGGTTTTATCCTGTTTAAACCGGTTTAAACCGGATCAATCCGGTTTTATCCGGTTTAAACCGGTTCAATCCAGTTTTATCCGGTTTAAACCGGTTTAAGCTGGTTCAATCCGGTTTTATCCGGTTTAATCCAGTTTAAACCGGTTCAATCCGGTTTAAACGGGTTTAAACAGGTTCTATCCGGTTTAAACCGGTTTGAGCCGGTTCATGCCGCTTTTATCTGGTTTAAACAGGTTTAAACCGGTTCAATCCGGCTTTATCCTGTTTAAACCGGTTTAAACCGGATCAATCCGGTTTTATCCGGTTTAAACCGGTTCAATCCGGTTTTATCCGGTTTAAACCGATTTAAACCGGTTCAATCCGGTTTTATCCGGTTTAAATGGGTTTAAATCGGTTCTATCCGGTTTAAACCGGTTTGAGCCGGTTCATGCCTGTTTTATCCGGTTTTAACCGGATATCGGTTTAAACCGGTTCTATCCAGTTTAAACTGGTTTAAGCCGGTTCATACCGGTTTTATCTGGTTTAAACCGGTTTAAACCATTTCAATCGGTTTTTATCTGGTTTAAACAGGTTTAAACCGGTTCAATCCGGTTTTATCCGTTTTAAACCGGTTCAATCTGGTTTTATCCTGTTTAAACTGGTTCAATTTGGTTTTATCCGGTTTAAACCGGTTTTATCCGTTTTAAACCGGTTTAATCCACTTCAATCCGGTTTTATCCGGTTTAAACCGTTTCTATCCGGTTCTATCCGTTTTAAACCGGTTTAAACCAGTTCATTCCGGTTTTATCCGGTTTAAACCGGTTTTTGCCGGTTCAATCCGGTTTTATCCGGTTTAAACCGGTTCAATCTGGTTTTATCCCGTTTAAACCGGTTTGAACCGGTTCAATCCGGTTTTATCCAGTTTAAAACGGTTCTATCCGGTTCTATCCGGTTGAAACCAGTTTAAACCGGTTCAATCCGGTTTTATCCGGTTTAAACCAGTTCAATCCTGTTTTATCCGGTTTAAACCGGTTCTATCCGGTTCTATCCAGTTGAAACCGGTTTAAAGCGGTTCAATCCGGTTTTATCCGGTTTAAACCGGTTCTATGCTTTTTATACCAGTTTAAGCCTGTTCAATCGGGTTATATCCGGTTTAGACCTGTTTAAGCCGGTTCATTCCAGTTTTATCCAGTTTAAACCGGTTTAAACCCTTTCAATCCATTTTTATCCGGTTTCAACCGGTTTACACCGGTTCAATCCGGTTTTATCCCTTTTAAACCGTTTCTATCCGGTTCTATCCGTTTTAAACCGGTTTAAACCAGTTCATTCCGGTTTTATCCGGTTTAAACCGGTTTGAACCGGTTCAATCAGGTTTTATCCGGTTTAAACTGGTTTAAGCCGGTTCAATCCGGTTTTATCCAGTTTAAACCAGTTCTATCCGGTTCTATCCGGTTGAAACCAGTTTAAACCGGTTCAATCCGGTTTTATCCGGTTTAAACCTGTTCATTCCGGTTTTATCCGGTTAAAACCGGTTTGAACCGGTTCAATCCGCTCTTATCCGGTTTAAACCGGTTCAATCTGTTTTTATCCGGTTTAAACCAGTTCACTCCGGTTTTATCCGGTATAAACCGGTTTGAACCGGTTCAATCCGGTTTTATGCAGTTTAAACCTGTTTAAGCTGGTTCAATCCGGTTTTATCCAGTTTAAACCGGTTCTATCCAGTTCTATCCAGTTGAAACTGGTTTAAACCAGTTCAATCCTGTTTTATCCGGTTAAAACCGGTTCAATCCGGTTTTATCCGGTTTAAACCGGTTTAAACCGGTTCAATCGGTTTTATCCACTTTAAACCGGTTCTATCCGGTTTAAACCAGTTTAAGCCAGTTCAATCCGGTTTTATCCGGTTTAAACCGGTCCTATCCGGTTTAAACCGGTTTAGGCCGGTTCATTCCGGTTTTATCAGTTTTAAACCGGTTTAAACTGCTTCAATCCGTTTATATCCGGTTTCAACTGGTTTCAACCGGTTCAATTCGGTTTTTTCTGGTTTTAACCAGTTCATTCCGGTTTTATCCGGTTTAAACCAGTTTGAACCGGTTCAATCCGGTTTTATCCAGTTCAAACCGGTTCTATCCGGTTCTATCCGGTTGAAACCGGTTTAAGCTGGTTCAAACCGGTTCTATCCGGTTGAAACCGGTTTAAACCGGTTCAATCCGGTTTTATCCGGGTTAAACCGGTTCAATCCGGTTTTATCCGGTTTCAATCGGTTTAAACCGGTTTAAACCGGTTCATTCCGGTTTTCTCCAGTTTAAACCGGTTCTATCCGTTTCTATTTGGTTTAAACCGGTTTAAACTGTTCAATCCGGTTTTATCCGGTTTAAACCGATTTAAACCTGTTACGTCCGGTTTTATCCAGTTTAAACCGGTTATATCCGGTTCTATCCGGTTTAAACCGTTTTAAACCGGTTTAATCCGGTTTTATCCGGCTTAAACCGGTTCAATCTGGTATTATCCGGTTTAAACTGGTTCAATTTGGTTTTATCCGGTTTAAACCGGTTTGAACCGGTTCAATCCGGTTTTATCCGCTTTAAACCGGTTTAAACCGGTTCAATCCAGTTTTATCCGGTTTAAACCGGTTTAAGCTGGTTCAATCCACTTTTATCCGGTTTAAAGTGGTTCAATCTTGTTTTATCGGGTTTAAACCGGTTGAAACCAGTTCCATCCGGTTTTATTCGTTTTAAACCAGTTCAAACCGGTTCAATCCGGTTTTATCCAGTTTAAACCAGTTCTATCCTTTTCTATCTCGTTTAAACCGGTTTAAACTGGTTCAATCCGGTTTTAATCATTTTAAACCGGTTCAATCTGGTTTTATCCGGTTTAAAATGGTTCAATTTGGTTTTATCCGGTTTAAACCGGTTTTATCCGTTTTAAACCGGTTTAATCCAGTTCAATCCGGTTTTATCCGGTTTAAACCATTTCTATCCGGTTCTATCCGTTTTAAACCGGTTTAAACCAGTTCATTCCGGTTTTATCCGGTTTAAACCGGTTTGAACCGGTTCAATCCGGTTTAATCCGGTTTAAACCGGTTTGAAACGGTTCAATCCGGTGTTATCCGGTTTAAACCGGTTTAAGCCGGTTCAATCTGGTTTTATCCAGTTTAAACCGGTTCTATCCGGTTCTATCCGGTTGAAACCAGTTTAAACCGGTTCAATCCGGTTTTATCCGGTTTAAACCAGTTCAATCCTGTTTTACCCGGTTTAACACGGTTCTATCCGGTTCTATACAGTAGAAACCGGTTTAAACCGTTTCGATCCGGTTTTATCCGGTTTAAACCGGTTCTTTGCTGTTTATACCAGTTTAAGCCTGTTCAATCGGGTTTTATCCGGATTAGACCTGTTTAAGCCGGTTCATTCCGGTTTTATCCAGTTTAAACCGGTTTAAACCCTTTCAATCCTGTTTTATCCGGTTTAAACCAGTTTGAACCGGTTCAATCCGGTTTTATCCGGTTTAAACCGGTTTAAGCCGGTTCAATCCGGTTTTATACAGTTTAAACCGGTTCTATCCGGTTCTATCCGGTTGAAACCAGTTTAAACCGGTTCAATCCGGTTTTATCCGGTTTGAACCGGTTCAATCCGGTTTTATCCGGTTTAAATCGGTTCAGTCTGGTTTTATCCGTTTTAAACCGGTTTAAACCAGTTCAATCCGGTTTTATCCGGTTTAAACCGGTTCTATGCTGTTTATACCAGTTTAAGCCTGTTCAATCGGGTTTTATCCGGTTTAGACCTGTTTAAGCCGGTTCATTCCGGTTTTATCCAGTTTAAACCCTTTCAATCCGGTTTTATCCGGTTTAAACCGGTTTGAACCGGTTCAATCCGGTTTTATCCGGTTTAAACCGGTTTAAGCCGGTTCAATCCGGTTTTATACAGTTTAAACCGGTTCTATCCGGTTCTATCCGGTTGAAACCAGTTTAAACCGGTTCAATCCGGTTTTATCCGGTTTAAACCGGTTCAATCCGGTTTTATCCGGTTTAAAACCGGTTCATTCCGGTTTTATCCGGTTAAAACCGGTTTGAAACGATTCAATCCGGTTTTATCCGGTTTAATCCGGTTCAGTCCGGTTTTATCTGGTTTAAACCAGTTCATTCCGTTTTTATCTGGTTAAAACCGGTTTGAAACGGTTCCATCCGGTTTTACCGGTTTCAACCGGTTCAATCCTGTTTTATCCGGTTTAAACCAGTTCAATCCGGTTTTATCTGGTTTAAACCGGTTCAATCTGGTTTTATCCTGTTTAAACTGGTTTTATCCGGTTTAGACTGGTTTAAACCAGTTCAATCCGGTTTTAATCGGCTTAAACCGGTTCAATCTGGTTTTATCTGGTTTAAACCGCTTTAAAACGGTTTAATCCTGTTTTATCCGGTTTAAAACGGTTCAATCCGGTTTTATCTCGTTTAAACCGGTTCTATCCGGTTCTATCCTGTTTAAATCGGTTTAAACCGGTTCTATCCTGTTCTATCCTGTTTTAACCGGTTAAAACAGTTCAATCCGGTTTTATCCAGTTTAAAGCAGTTCTATCCGGTTCTATCCGGTTGAAACCGGTTTAAACCGGTTCAATCCTGTTTTATCCGGTTTAAACCGGTTCTATCCAGTTTAAACCGGTTCTATCCGGTTCTATCTGGTTTAAACCGGTTCAATCCGGTTTTATCCGGTTTAAACCGGTTTAAACCGGATCAATCCGGTTTTATCCGGTTTAAACTGGTTCAATCCGGTTTTATCCGGTTTAAACCGGTTCTTTCTGGTTTTATCCGGTTTAAACCGGTTTTAACCGATTCACTCCGGTTTATCCAGTTTAAACGGGTTTAATCCGGTTCAATCCGGTTTTATACGGTTTAAACCGATTTAAACCGGTTCACTCCGGTTTTATCCGGCTTAAACCGGTTCAATCTGGTATTATCCAGTTTAAACTGGTTCAATTTGGTTTTATCCCGTTTAAACCGGTTTTATCCGGTTTAAACCGGCATAAACCAGTTCAATCCGCTTTTATCCTGTTTAAACCGGTTTAAACCGGATCAATCCGGTTTTATCCGGTTTAAACCGGTTCAATCCAGTTTTATCCGGTTTAAACCGGTTTAAGCTGGTTCAATCCGGTTTTATCCGGTTTAATCCAGTTTAAACCGGTTCAATCCGGTTTAAACGGGTTTAAACAGGTTCTATCCGGTTTAAACCGGTTTGAGCCGGTTCATGCCGCTTTTATCTGGTTTAAACAGGTTCAAACCGGTTCAATCCGGCTTTATCCTGTTTAAACCGGTTTAAACCGGATCAATCCGGTTTTATCCGGTTTAAACCGGTTCAATCCGGTTTTATCCGGTTTAAACCGATTTAAACCGGTTCAATCCGGTTTTATCCGGTTTAAATGGGTTTAAATCGGTTCTATCCGGTTTAAACCGGTTTGAGCCGGTTCATGCCTGTTTTATCCGGTTTAAACCGGATATCGGTTTAAACCGGTTCTATCCAGTTTAAACTGGTTTAAGCCGGTTCATACCGGTTTTATCTGGTTTAAACCGGTTTAAACCATTTCAATCGGTTTTTATCTGGTTTAAACAGGTTTAAACCGGTTCAATCCAGTTTTATCCGTTTTTAACCGGTTCAATCTGGTTTTATCCTGTTTAAACTGGTTCAATTTGGTTTTATCCGGTTTAAACCGGTTTTATCCGTTTTAAACCGGTTTAATCCACTTCAATCCGGTTTTATCCGGTTTAAACCGTTTCTATCCGGTTCTATCCGTTTTAAACCGGTTTAAACCAGTTCATTCCGGTTTTATCCGGTTTAAACCGGTTTTTGCCGGTTCAATCCGGTTTTATCCGGTTTAAACCGGTTCAATCTGGTTTTATCCGGTTTAAACCGGTTTGAACCGGTTCAATCCGGTTTTATCCAGTTTAAAACGGTTCTATCCGGTTCTATCCGGTTGAAACCAGTTTAAACCGGTTCAATCCGGTTTTATCCGGTTTAAACCAGTTCAATCCTGTTTTATCCGGTTTAAACCGGTTCTATCCGGTTCTATCCAGTTGAAACCGGTTTAAAGCGGTTCAATCCGGTTTTATCCGGTTTAAACCGGTTCTATGCTTTTTATACCAGTTTAAGCCTGTTCAATCGGGTTATATCCGGTTTAGACCTGTTTAAGCCGGTTCATTCCAGTTTTATCCAGTTCAAACCGGTTTAAACCCTTTCAATCCATTTTTATCCGGTTTCAACCGGTTTACACCGGTTCAATCCGGTTTTATCCGGTTTAAACCGTTTCTATCCGGTTCTATCCATTTTAAACCGGTTTAAACCAGTTCATTCCGGTTTTATCCGGTTTAAACCGGTTTGAACCGGTTCAATCCGGTTTTATCCGGTTTAAACTGGTTTAAGCTGGTTCAATCCGGTTTTATCCAGTTTAAACCAGTTCTATCCGGTTCTATCCGGTTGAAACCAGTTTAAACCGGTTCAATCCGGTTTTATCCGGTTTAAACCTGTTCATTCCGGTTTTATCCGGTTAAAACCGGTTTGAATCGGTTCAATCCGCTCTTATCCGGTTTAAACCGGTTCAATCTGTTTTTATCCGGTTTAAACCAGTTCACTCCGGTTTTATCCGGTTTAAACCGGTTTAAACCGGTTCAATCGGTTTTATCCACTTTAAACCGGTTCTATCTGGTTTAAACCAGTTTAAGCCAGTTCAATCCGGTTTTATCCGGTTTAAACCGGACCTATCCGGTTTAAACCGGTTTAGGCCGGTTCAGTCCGGTTTTATCAGTTTTAAACCGGTTTAAACTGCTTCAATCCGTTTATATCCGGTTTCAACTGGTTTCAACCGGTTCAATTCGGTTTTTTCTGGTTTTAACCAGTTCATTCCGGTTTTATCCGGTTTAAACCAGTTTGAACCGGTTCAATCCGGTTTTATCCAGTTCAAACCGGTTCTATCCGGTTCTATCCGGTTGAAACCGGTTTAAGCCGGTTCAAACCGGTTCTGTCCGGTTGAAACCGGTTTAAACCGGTTCAATCCGGTTTTATCCGGGTTAAACCGGTTCAATCCGGTTTTATCCGGTTTCAATCGGTTTAAACCGGTTTAAACCGGTTCATTCCGGTTTTCTCCAGTTTAAACCGGTTCTATCCGTTTCTATTTGGTTTAAACCGGTTTAAACTGGTTCAATCCGGTTTTATCCGGTTTCAACCGGTTCATTCCTGTTTTATCCGGTTTAAACCAGTTCAATCCGGTTTTATCTGGTTTAAACCGGTTCAATCTGGTTTTATCCTGTTTAAACTGGTTTTATCCGGTTTAGACTGGTTTAAACCAGTTCAATCCGGTTTTAATCGGCTTAAACCGGTTCAATCTGGTTTTATCTGGTTTAAACCGCTTTAAAACGGTTTAATCCTGTTTTATCTGGTTTAAAACGGTTCAATCCGGTTTTATCTCGTTTAAACCGGTTCTATCCGGTTCTATCCTGTTTAAATCGGTTTAAACCGGTTCTATCCTGTTCTATCCTGTTTTAACCGGTTAAAACAGTTCAATCCGGTTTTATCCAGTTTAAAGCAGTTCTATCCGGTTCTATCCGGTTGAAACCGGTTTAAACCGGTTCAATCCTGTTTTATCCGGTTTAAACCGGTTCTATCCAGTTTAAACCGGTTCTATCCGGTTCTATCTGGTTTAAACCGGTTCAATCCAGTTTTATCCGGTTTAAACCGGTTTAAACCGGATCAATCCGGTTTTATCCGGTTTAAACTGGTTCAATCCGGTTTTATCCGGTTTAAACCGGTTCTTTCTGGTTTTATCCGGTTTAAACCGGTTTTAACCGATTCACTCCGGTTTATCCAGTTTAAACCGGTTTAATCCGGTTCAATCCGGTTTTATACGGTTTAAACCGATTTAAACCGGTTCACTCCAGTTTTATCCGGCTTAAACCGGTTCAATCTGGTATTATCCAGTTTAAACTGGTTCAATTTGGTTTTATCCCGTTTAAACCGGTTTTATCCGGTTTAAACCGGTATAAACCAGTTCAATCCGGTTTTATCCTGTTTAAACCGGTTTAAACCGTATCAATCCGGTTTTATCCGGTTTAAACCGGTTCAATCCAGTTTTATCCGGTTTAAACCGGTTTAAGCTGGTTCAATCCGGTTTTATCCGGTTTAATCCAGTTTAAACCGGTTCAATCCGGTTTAAACGGGTTTAAACAGGTTCTATCCGGTTTAAACCGGTTTGAGCCGGTTCATGCCGCTTTTATCTGGTTTAAACAGGTTTAAACCGGTTCAATCCGGCTTTATCCTGTTTAAACCGGTTTAAACCGGATCAATCCGGTTTTATCCGGTTTAAACCGGTTCAATCCGGTTTTATCCGGTTTAAACCGATTTAAACCGGTTCAATCCGGTTTTATCCGGTTTAAATGGGTTTAAATCGGTTCTATCCGGTTTAAACCGGTTTGAGCCGGTTCATGCCTGTTTTATCCGGTTTAAACCGGATATCGGTTTAAACCGGTTCTATCCAGTTTAAACTGGTTTAAGCCGGTTCATACCGGTTTTATCTGGTTTAAACCGGTTTAAACCATTTCAATCGGTTTTTATCTGGTTTAAACAGGTTTAAACCGGTTCAATCCGGTTTTATCCGTTTTAAACCGGTTCAATCTGGTTTTATCCTGTTTAAACTGGTTCAATTTGGTTTTATCCGGTTTAAACCGGTTTTATCCGTTTTAAACCGGTTTAATCCACTTCAATCCGGTTTTATCCGGTTTAAACCGTTTCTATCCGGTTCTATCCGTTTTAAACCGGTTTAAACCAGTTCATTCCGGTTTTATCCGGTTTAAACCGGTTTTTGCCGGTTCAATCCGGTTTTATCCGGTTTAAACCGGTTCAATCTGGTTTTATCCGGTTTAAACCGGTTTGAACCGGTTCAATCCGGTTTTATCCAGTTTAAAACGGTTCTATCCGGTTCTATCCGGTTGAAACCAGTTTAAACCGGTTCAATCCGGTTTCATCCGGTTTAAACCAGTTCAATCCTGTTTTTTCCGGTTTAAACCGGTTCTATCCGGTTCTATCCAGTTGAAACCGGTTTAAAGCGGTTCAATCCGGTTTTATCCGGTTTAAACCGGTTCTATGCTTTTTATACCAGTTTAAGCCTGTTCAATCGGGTTATATCCGGTTTAGACCTGTTTAAGCCGGTTCATTCCAGTTTTATCCAGTTTAAACCGGTTTAAACCCTTTCAATCCATTTTTATCCGGTTTCAACCGGTTTACACCGGTTCAATCCGGTTTTATCCGGTTTAAACCGTTTCTATCCGGTTTTATCCGGTTTAAACCGGTTTGAACCGGTTCAATCCGGTTTTATCCGGTTTAAACTGGTTTAAGCCGGTTCAATCCGGTTTTATCCAGTTTAAACCAGTTCTATCCGGTTCTATCCGGTTGAAACCAGTTTAAACCGGTTCAATCCGGTTTTATCCGGTTTAAACCTGTTCATTCCGGTTTTATCCGGTTAAAACCGGTTTGAACCGGTTCAATCCGCTCTTATCCGGTTTAAACCGGTTCAATCTGTTTTTATCCGGTTTAAACCAGTTCACTCCGGTTTTATCCGGTATAAACCGGTTTGAACCGGTTCAATCCGGTTTTATGCGGTTTAAACCTGTTTAAGCTGGTTCAATCCGGTTTTATCCAGTTTAAACCGGTTCTATCCAGTTCTATCCAGTTGAAACTGGTTTAAACCAGTTCAATCCTGTTTTATCCGGTTAAAACCGGTTCAATCCGGTTTTATCCGGTTTAAACCGGTTTAAACCGGTTCAATCGGTTTTATCCACTTTAAACCGGTTCTATCCGGTTTAAACCAGTTTAAGCCAGTTCAATCCGGTTTTATCCGGTTTAAACCGGTCCTATCCGGTTTAAACCGGTTTAGGCCGGTTCATTCCGGTTTTATCAGTTTTAAACCGGTTTAAACTGCTTCAATCCGTTTATATCCGGTTTCAACTGGTTTCAACCGGTTCAATTCGGTTTTTTCTGGTTTTAACCAGTTCATTCCGGTTTTATCCGGTTTAAACCAGTTTGAACCGGTTCAATCCGGTTTTATCCAGTTCAAACCGGTTCTATCCGGTTCTATCCGGTTGAAACCGGTTTAAGCTGGTTCAAACCGGTTCTATCCGGTTGAAACCGGTTTAAACCGGTTCAATCCGGTTTTATCTGGGTTAAACCGGTTCAATCCGGTTTTATCCGGTTTCAATCGGTTTAAACCGGTTTAAACCGGTTCATTCCGGTTTTCTCCAGTTTAAACCGGT
This sequence comes from Cynocephalus volans, assembly GCF_027409185.1. Lineage (NCBI taxonomy): Eukaryota > Metazoa > Chordata > Mammalia > Dermoptera > Cynocephalidae > Cynocephalus > Cynocephalus volans. The sequence continues at coordinate 70,523 of NW_026902388.1, forward strand.
TCTATCCGTTTCTATTTGGTTTAAACCGGTTTAAACTGGTTCAATCCGGTTTTATCCGGTTTAAACCGATTTAAACCTGTTACGTCCGGTTTTATCCAGTTTAAACCGGTTATATCCGGTTCTATCCGGTTTAAACCGGTTCAATCTGGTATTATCCGGTTTAAACTGGTTCAATTTGGTTTTATCCGGTTTAAACCGGTTTGAACCGGTTCAATCCGGTTTTATCCGCTTTAAACCGGTTTAAACCGGTTCAATCCAGTTTTATCCGGTTTAAACCGGTTTAAGCTGGTTCAATCCGCTTTTATCCGGTTTAAAGTGGTTCAATCTTGTTTTATCGGGTTTAAACCGGTTGAAACCAGTTCCATCCGGTTTTATTCGTTTTAAACCAGTTCAAACCGGTTCAATCCGGTTTTATCCGGTTTAAACCAGTTCTATCCTTTTCTATCTCGTTTAAACCGGTTTAAACTGGTTCAATCCGGTTTTAATCATTTTAAACCGGTTCAATCTGGTTTTATCCGGTTTAAAATGGTTCAATTTGGTTTTATCCGGTTTAAACCGGTTTTATCCGTTTTAAACCGGTTTAATCCAGTTCAATCCGGTTTTATCCGGTTTAAACCGTTTCTATCCGGTTCTATCCGTTTTAAACCGGTTTAAACCAGTTCATTCCGGTTTTATCCGGTTTAAACCGGTTTGAACCGGTTCAATCCGGTTTAATCCGGTTTAAACCGGTTTGAAACGGTTCAATCCGGTGTTATCCGGTTTAAACCGGTTTAAGCCGGTTCAATCTGGTTTTATCCAGTTTAAACCGGTTCTATCCGGTTCTATCCGGTTGAAACCAGTTTAAACCGGTTCAATCCGGTTTTATCCGGTTTAAACCAGTTCAATCCTGTTTTACCCGGTTTAACACGGTTCTATCCGGTTCTATACAGTAGAAACCGGTTTAAACCGTTTCGATCCGGTTTTATCCGGTTTAAACCGGTTCTTTGCTGTTTATACCAGTTTAAGCCTGTTCAATCGGGTTTTATCCGGATTAGACCTGTTTAAGCCGGTTCATTCCGGTTTTATCCAGTTTAAACCGGTTTAAACCCTTTCAATCCGGTTTTATCCGGTTTAAACCAGTTTGAACCGGTTCAATCCGGTTTTATCCGGTTTAAACCGGTTTAAGCCGGTTCAATCCGGTTTTATACAGTTTAAACCGGTTCTATCCGGTTCTATCCGGTTGAAACCAGTTTAAACCGGTTCAATCCGGTTTTATCCGGTTTGAACCGGTTCAATCCGGTTTTATCCGGTTTAAATCGGTTCAGTCTGGTTTTATCCGTTTTAAACCGGTTTAAACCAGTTCAATCCGGTTTTATCCGGTTTAAACCGGTTCTATGCTGTTTATACCAGTTTAAGCCTGTTCAATCGGGTTTTATCCGGTTTAGACCTGTTTAAGCCGGTTCATTCCGGTTTTATCCAGTTTAAACCCTTTCAATCCGGTTTTATCCGGTTTAAACCGGTTTGAACCGGTTCAATCCGGTTTTATCCGGTTTAAACCAGTTTAAGCCGGTTCAATCCGGTTTTATACAGTTTAAACCGGTTCTATCCGGTTCTATCCGGTTGAAACCAGTTTAAACCGGTTCAATCCGGTTTTATCCGGTTTGAACCGGTTCAATCCGGTTTTATCCGGTTTAAACCGGTTCATTCCGGTTTTATCCGGTTAAAACCGGTTTGAAACGATTCAATCCGGTTTTATCCGGTTTAATCCGGTTCAGTCCGGTTTTATCTGGTTTAAACCGGTTCATTCCGTTTTTATCTGGTTAAAACCGGTTTGAAACGGTTCCATCCGGTTTTATCCGGTTTCAACCGGTTCAATCCTGTTTTATCCGGTTTAAACCAGTTCAATCCGGTTTTATCTGGTTTAAACCGGTTCAATCTGGTTTTATCCTGTTTAAACTGGTTTTATCCGGTTTAGACTGGTTTAAACCAGTTCAATCCGGTTTTAATCGGCTTAAACCGGTTCAATCTGGTTTTATCTGGTTTAAACCGCTTTAAAACGGTTTAATCCTGTTTTATCCGGTTTAAAACGGTTCAATCCGGTTTTATCTCGTTTAAACCGGTTCTATCCGGTTCTATCCTGTTTAAATCGGTTTAAACCGGTTCTATCCTGTTCTATCCTGTTTTAACCGGTTAAAACATTTCAATCCGGTTTTATCCAGTTTAAAGCAGTTCTATCCGGTTCTATCCGGTTGAAACCGGTTTAAACCGGTTCAATCCTGTTTTATCCGGTTTAAACCGGTTCTATCCAGTTTAAACCGGTTCTATCCGGTTCTATCTGGTTTAAACCGGTTCAATCCGGTTTTATCCGGTTTAAACCGGTTTAAACCGGATCAATCCGGTTTTATCCGGTTTAAACTGGTTCAATCCGGTTTTATCCGGTTTAAACCGGTTCTTTCTGGTTTTATCCGGTTTAAACCGGTTTTAACCGATTCACTCCGGTTTATCCAGTTTAAACGGGTTTAATCCGGTTCAATCCGGTTTTATACGGTTTAAACCGATTTAAACCGGTTCACTCCGGTTTTATCCGGCTTAAACCGGTTCAATCTGGTATTATCCAGTTTAAACTGGTTCAATTTGGTTTTATCCCGTTTAAACCGGTTTTATCCGGTTTAAACCGGCATAAACCAGTTCAATCCGCTTTTATCCTGTTTAAACCGGTTTAAACCGGATCAATCCGGTTTTATCCGGTTTAAACCGGTTCAATCCAGTTTTATCCGGTTTAAACCGGTTTAAGCTGGTTCAATCCGGTTTTATCCGGTTTAATCCAGTTTAAACCGGTTCAATCCGGTTTAAACGGGTTTAAACAGGTTCTATCCGGTTTAAACCGGTTTGAGCCGGTTCATGCCGCTTTTATCTGGTTTAAACAGGTTCAAACTGGTTCAATCCGGCTTTATCCTGTTTAAACCGGTTTAAACCGGATCAATCCGGTTTTATCCGGTTTAAACCGGTTCAATCCGGTTTTATCCGGTTTAAACCGATTTAAACCGGTTCAATCCGGTTTTATCCGGTTTAAATGGGTTTAAATCGGTTCTATCCGGTTTAAACCGGTTTGAGCCGGTTCATGCCTGTTTTATCCGGTTTAAACCGGATATCGGTTTAAACCGGTTCTATCCAGTTTAAACTGGTTTAAGCCGGTTCATACCGGTTTTATCTGGTTTAAACCGGTTTAAACCATTTCAATCGGTTTTTATCTGGTTTAAACAGGTTTAAACCGGTTCAATCCGGTTTTATCCGTTTTAAACCAGTTCAATCTGGTTTTATCCTGTTTAAACTGGTTCAATTTGGTTTTATCCGGTTTAAACCGGTTTTATCCGTTTTAAACTGGTTTAATCCACTTCAATCCGGTTTTATCCGGTTTAAACCGTTTCTATCCGGTTCTATCCGTTTTAAACCGGTTTAAACCAGTTCATTCCGGTTTTATCCGGTTTAAACCGGTTTTTGCCGGTTCAATCCGGTTTTATCCGGTTTAAACCGGTTCAATCTGGTTTTATCCGGTTTAAACCGGTTTGAACCGGTTCAATCCGGTTTTATCCAGTTTAAAACGGTTCTATCCGGTTCTATCCGGTTGAAACCAGTTTAAACCGGTTCAATCCGGTTTTATCCGGTTTAAACCAGTTCAATCCTGTTTTATCCGGTTTAAACCGGTTCTATCCGGTTCTATCCAGTTGAAACCGGTTTAAAGCGGTTCAATCCGGTTTTATCCGGTTTAAACCGGTTCTATGCTTTTTATACCAGTTTAAGCCTGTTCAATCGGGTTATATCCGGTTTAGACCTGTTTAAGCCGGTTCATTCCAGTTTTATCCAGTTTAAACCGGTTTAAACCCTTTCAATCCATTTTTATCCGGTTTCAACCGGTTTACACCGGTTCAATCCGGTTTTATCCGGTTTAAACCGTTTCTATCCGGTTCTATCCGTTTTAAACCGGTTTAAACCAGTTCATTCCGGTTTTATCCGGTTTAAACCGGTTTGAACCGGTTCAATCCGGTTTTATCCGGTTTAAACTGGTTTAAGCCGGTTCAATCCGGTTTTATCCAGTTTAAACCAGTTCTATCCGGTTCTATCCGGTTGAAACCAGTTTAAACCGGTTCAATCCGGTTTTATCCGGTTTAAACCTGTTCATTCCGGTTTTATCCGGTTAAAACCGGTTTGAATCGGTTCAATCCGCTCTTATCCGGTTTAAACCGGTTCAATTTGTTTTTATCCGGTTTAAACCAGTTCACTCCGGTTTTATCCGGTATAAACCGGTTTGAACCGGTTCAATCCGGTTTTATGCGGTTTAAACCTGTTTAAGCTGGTTCAATCCGGTTTTATCCAGTTTAAACCGGTTCTATCCAGTTCTATCCAGTTGAAACTGGTTTAAACCAGTTCAATCCTGTTTTATCCGGTTAAAACAGGTTCAATCCGGTTTTATCCGGTTTAAACCGGTTTAAACCGGTTCAATCGGTTTTATCCACTTTAAACCGGTTCTATCTGGTTTAAACCAGTTTAAGCCAGTTCAATCCGGTTTTATCCGGTTTAAACCGGACCTATCCGGTTTAAACCGGTTTAGGCCGGTTCAGTCCGGTTTTATCAGTTTTAAACCGGTTTAAACTGCTTCAATCCGTTTATATCCGGTTTCAACTGGTTTCAACCGGTTCAATTCGGTTTTTTCTGGTTTTAACCAGTTCATTCCGGTTTTATCCGGTTTAAACCAGTTTGAACCGGTTCAATCCGGTTTTATCCAGTTCAAACCGGTTCTATCCGGTTCTATCCGGTTGAAACCGGTTTAAGCCGGTTCAAACCGGTTCTGTCCGGTTGAAACCGGTTTAAACCGGTTCAATCCGGTTTTATCCGGGTTAAACCGGTTCAATCCGGTTTTATCCGGTTTCAATCGGTTTAAACCGGTTTAAACCGGTTCATTCCGGTTTTCTCCAGTTTAAACCGGTTCTATCCGTTTCTATTTGGTTTAAACCGGTTTAAACTGGTTCAATCCGGTTTTATCCAGTTTCAACCGGTTCATTCCTGTTTTATCCGGTTTAAACCAGTTCAATCCGGTTTTATCTGGTTTAAACCGGTTCAATCTGGTTTTATCCTGTTTAAACTGGTTTTATCCGGTTTAGACTGGTTTAAACCAGTTCAATCCGGTTTTAATCGGCTTAAACCGGTTCAATCTGGTTTTATCTGGTTTAAACCGCTTTAAAACGGTTTAATCCTGTTTTATCTGGTTTAAAACGGTTCAATCCGGTTTTATCTCGTTTAAACCGGTTCTATCCGGTTCTATCCTGTTTAAATCGGTTTAAACCGGTTCTATCCTGTTCTATCCTGTTTTAACCGGTTAAAACAGTTCAATCCGGTTTTATCCAGTTTAAAGCAGTTCTATCCGGTTCTATCCGGTTGAAACCGGTTTAAACCGGTTCAATCCTGTTTTATCCGGTTTAAACCGGTTCTATCCAGTTTAAACCGGTTCTATCCGGTTCTATCTGGTTTAAACCGGTTCAATCCAGTTTTATCCGGTTTAAACCGGTTTAAAACGGATCAATCCGGTTTTATCCGGTTTAAACTGGTTCAATCCGGTTTTATCCGGTTTAAACCGGTTCTTTCTGGTTTTATCCGGTTTAAACCGGTTTTAACCGATTCACTCCGGTTTATCCAGTTTAAACCGGTTTAATCCGGTTCAATCCGGTTTTATACGGTTTAAACCGATTTAAACCGGTTCACTCCAGTTTTATCCGGCTTAAACCGGTTCAATCTGGTATTATCCAGTTTAAACTGGTTCAATTTGGTTTTATCCCGTTTAAACCGGTTTTATCCGGTTTAAACCGGTATAAACCAGTTCAATCCGGTTTTATCCTGTTTAAACCGGTTTAAACCGGATCAATCCGGTTTTATCCGGTTTAAACCGGTTCAATCCAGTTTTATCCGGTTTAAACCGGTTTAAGCTGGTTCAATCCGGTTTTATCCGGTTTAATCCAGTTTAAACCGGTTCAATCCGGTTTAAACGGGTTTAAACAGGTTCTATCCGGTTTAAACCGGTTTGAGCCGGTTCATGCCGCTTTTATCTGGTTTAAACAGGTTTAAACCGGTTCAATCCGGCTTTATCCTGTTTAAACCGGTTTAAACCGGATCAATCCGGTTTTATCCGGTTTTAAACCGATTTAAACCGGTTCAATCCGGTTTTATCCGGTTTAAATGGGTTTAAATCGGTTCTATCCGGTTTAAACCGGTTTGAGCCGGTTCATGCCTGTTTTATCCGGTTTAAACCGGATATCGGTTTAAACCGGTTCTATCCAGTTTAAACTGGTTTAAGCCGGTTCATACCGGTTTTATCTGGTTTAAACCGGTTTAAACCATTTCAATCGGTTTTTATCTGGTTTAAACAGGTTTAAACCGGTTCAATCCGGTTTTATCCGTTTTAAACCGGTTCAATCTGGTTTTATCCTGTTTAAACTGGTTCAATTTGGTTTTATCCGGTTTAAACCGGTTTTATCCGTTTTAAACCGGTTTAATCCACTTCAATCCGGTTTTATCCGGTTTAAACCGTTTCTATCCGGTTCTATCCGTTTTAAACCGGTTTAAACCAGTTCATTCCGGTTTTATCCGGTTTAAACCGGTTTTTGCCGGTTCAATCCGGTTTTATCCGGTTTAAACCGGTTCAATCTGGTTTTATCCGGTTTAAACCGGTTTGAACCGGTTCAATCCGGTTTTATCCAGTTTAAAACGGTTCTATCCGGTTCTATCCGGTTGAAACCAGTTTAAACTGGTTCAATCTGGTTTTATCCGGTTTAAACCAGTTCAATCCTGTTTTATCCGGTTTAAACCGGTTCTATCCGGTTCTATCCAGTTGAAACCGGTTTAAAGCGGTTCAATCCGGTTTTATCCGGTTTAAACCGGTTCTATGCTTTTTATACCAGTTTAAGCCTGTTCAATCGGGTTATATCCGGTTTAGACCTGTTTAAGCCGGTTCATTCCAGTTTTATCCAGTTTAAACCGGTTTAAACCCTTTCAATCCATTTTTATCCGGTTTCAACCGGTTTACACCGGTTCAATCCGGTTTTATCCAGTTTAAACCGTTTCTATCCGGTTCTATCCGTTTTAAACCGGTTTAAACCAGTTCATTCCGGTTTTATCCGGTTTAAACCGGTTTGAACCGGTTCAATCCGGTTTTATCCGGTTTAAACTGGTTTAAGCCGGTTCAATCCGGTTTTATCCAGTTTAAACCAGTTCTATCCGGTTCTATCCGGTTGAAACCAGTTTAAACCGGTTCAATCCGGTTTTATCCGGTTTAAACCTGTTCATTCCGGTTTTATCCGGTTAAAACCGGTTTGAACCGGTTCAATCCGCTCTTATCCGGTTTAAACCGGTTCAATCTGTTTTTATCCGGTTTAAACCAGTTCACTCCGGTTTTATCCGGTATAAACCGGTTTGAACCGGTTCAATCCGGTTTTATGCGGTTTAAACCTGTTTAAGCTGGTTCAATCCGGTTTTATCCAGTTTAAACCGGTTCTATCCAGTTCTATCCAGTTGAAACTGGTTTAAACCAGTTCAATCCTGTTTTATCCGGTTAAAACCGGTTCAATCCGGTTTTATCCGGTTTAAACCGGTTTAAACCGGTTCAATCGGTTTTATCCACTTTAAACCGGTTCTATCCGGTTTAAAGCAGTTTAAGCCAGTTCAATCCGGTTTTATCCGGTTTAAACCGGTCCTATCCGGTTTAAACCGGTTTAGGCCGGTTCATTCCGGTTTTATCAGTTTTAAACCGGTTTAAACTGCTTCAATCCGTTTATATCCGGTTTCAACTGGTTTCAACCGGTTCAATTCGGTTTTTTCTGGTTTTAACCAGTTCATTCCGGTTTTATCCGGTTTAAACCAGTTTGAACCGGTTCAATCCGGTTTTATCCAGTTCAAACCGGTTCTATCCGGTTCTATCCGGTTGAAACCGGTTTAAGCCGGTTCAAACCGGTTCTATCCGGTTGAAACCGGTTTAAACCGGTTCAATCCGTTTTTATCCGGGTTAAACCGGTTCAATCCGGTTTTATCCGGTTTCAATCGGTTTAAACCGGTTTAAACCGGTTCATTCCGGTTTTCTCCAGTTTAAACCGGTTCTATCCGTTTCTATTTGGTTTAAACCGGTTTAAACTGGTTCAATCCGGTTTTATCTGGTTTAAACCGGTTCAATCTGGTTTTATCCGGTTTAAACCGGTTTTAATCAATTCAATCCGGTTTATCCAGTTTAAACCGGTTTAATCCGGATCAATCCGGTTTTATCCGGTTTAAACCGATTTAAACCTGTTACGTCCGGTTTTATCCAGTTTAAACCGGTTATATCCGGTTCTATCCGGTTTAAACCGTTTTAAACCGGTTTAATCCAGTTTTATCCGGCTTAAACCGGTTCAATCTGGTATTATCCGGTTTAAACTGGTTCAATTTGGTTTTATCCGGTTTAAACCGGTTTGAACCGGTTCAATCCGGTTTTATCCGCTTTAAACCGGTTTAAACCGGTTCAATCCAGTTTTATCCGGTTTAAACCGGTTTAAGCTGGTTCAATCCGGTTTTATCCGGTTTAAAGTGGTTCAATCTTGTTTTATCGGGTTTAAACCGGTTGAAACCAGTTCCATCCGGTTTTATTCGTTTTAAACCAGTTCAAACCGGTTCAATCCGGTTTTATCCGGTTTAAACCAGTTCTATCCTTTTCTATCTCGTTTAAACCGGTTTAAACTGGTTCAATCCGGTTTTAATCATTTTAAACCGGTTCAATCTGGTTTTATCCGGTTTAAAATGGTTCAATTTGGTTTTATCCGGTTTAAACCGGTTTTATCCGTTTTAAACCGGTTTAATCCAGTTCAATCCGGTTTTATCCGGTTTAAACCGTTTCTATCCGGTTCTATCCGTTTTAAACCGGTTTAAACCAGTTCATTCCGGTTTTATCCGGTTTAAACCGGTTTGAACCGGTTCAATCCGGTTTAATCCGGTTTAAACCGGTTTGAAACGGTTCAATCCGGTGTTATCCGGTTTAAACCGGTTTAAGCCGGTTCAATCTGGTTTTATCCAGTTTAAACCGGTTCTATCCGGTTCTATCCGGTTGAAACCAGTTTAAACCGGTTCAATCCGGTTTTATCCGGTTTAAACCAGTTCAATCCTGTTTTACCCGGTTTAACACGGTTCTATCCGGTTCTATACAGTAGAAACCGGTTTAAACCGTTTCGATCCGGTTTTATCCGGTTTAAACCGGTTCTTTGCTGTTTATACCAGTTTAAGCCTGTTCAATCGGGTTTTATCCGGATTAGACCTGTTTAAGCCGGTTCATTCCGGTTTTATCCAGTTTAAACCGGTTTAAAGCCTTTCAATCCGGTTTTATCCGGTTTAAACCAGTTTGAACCGGTTCAATCCGGTTTTATCCGGTTTAAACCGGTTCAGTCCGGTTTTATCCGGTTTAAACCGGTTCATTCCGTTTTTATCTGGTTAAAACCGGTTTGAAACGGTTCCATCCGGTTTTATCCGGTTTCAACCGGTTCAATCCTGTTTTATCCGGTTTAAACCAGTTCAATCCGGTTTTATCTGGTTTAAACCGGTTCAATCTGGTTTTATCCTGTTTAAACTGGTTTTATCCGGTTTAGACTGGTTTAAACCAGTTCAATCCGGTTTTAATCGGCTTAAACCGGTTCAATCTGGTTTTATCTGGTTTAAACCGCTTTAAAACGGTTTAATCCTGTTTTATCTGGTTTAAAACGGTTCAATCCGGTTTTATCTCGTTTAAACCGGTTCTATCCGGTTCTATCCTGTTTAAATCGGTTTAAACCGGTTCTATCCTGTTCTATCCTGTTTTAACCGGTTAAAACAGTTCAATCCGGTTTTATCCAGTTTAAAGCAGTTCTATCCGGTTCTATCCGGTTGAAACCGGTTTAAACCGGTTCAATCCTGTTTTATCCGGTTTAAACCGTTTCTATCCAGTTTAAACCGGTTCTATCCGGTTCTATCTGGTTTAAACCGGTTCAATCCGGTTTTATCCGGTTTAAACCGGTTTAAACCGGATCAATCCGGTTTTATCCGGTTTAAACTGGTTCAATCCGGTTTTATCCGGTTTAAACCGGTTCTTTCTGGTTTTATCCGGTTTAAACCGGTTTTAACCGATTCACTCCGGTTTATCCAGTTTAAACCGGTTTAATCCGGTTCAATCCGGTTTTATACGGTTTAAACCGATTTAAACCGGTTCACTCCGGTTTTATCCGGCTTAAACCGGTTCAATCTGGTATTATCCAGTTTAAACTGGTTCAATTTGGTTTTATCCCGTTTAAACCGGTTTTATCCGGTTTAAACCGGTATAAACCAGTTCAATCCGGTTTTATCCTGTTTAAACCGGTTTAAACCGGATCAATCCGGTTTTATCCGGTTTAAACCGGTTCAATCCAGTTTTATCCGGTTTAAACCGGTTTAAGCTGGTTCAATCCGGTTTTATCCGGTTTAATCCAGTTTAAACCGGTTCAATCCGGTTTAAACGGGTTTAAACAGGTTCTATCCGGTTTAAACCGGTTTGAGCCGGTTCATGCCGCTTTTATCTGGTTTAAACAGGTTTAAACCGGTTCAATCCGGCTTTATCCTGTTTAAACCGGTTTAAACCGGATCAATCCGGTTTTATCCGGTTTAAACCGGTTCAATCCGGTTTTATCCGGTTTAAACCGATTTAAACCGGTTCAATCCGGTTTTATCCGGTTTAAATGGGTTTAAACCGGTTCTATCCAGTTTAAACTGGTTTAAGCCGGTTCATACCGGTTTTATCTGGTTTAAACCGGTTTAAACCATTTCAATCGGTTTTTATCTGGTTTAAACAGGTTTAAACCGGTTCAATCCGGTTTTATCCGTTTTAAACCGGTTCAATCTGGTTTTATCCTGTTTAAACTGGTTCAATTTGGTTTTATCCGGTTTAAACCGGTTTTATCCGTTTTAAACCGGTTTAATCCACTTCAATCCGGTTTTATCCGGTTTAAACCGTTTCTATCCGGTTCTATCCGTTTTAAACCGGTTTAAACCAGTTCATTCCGGTTTTATCCGGTTTAAACCGGTTTTTGCCGGTTCAATCCGGTTTTATCCGGTTTGAACCGGTTCAATCCGGTTTTATCCAGTTTAAAACGGTTCTATCCGGTTCTATCCGGTTGAAACCAGTTTAAACCGGTTCAATCCGGTTTTATCCGGTTTAAACCAGTTCAATCCTGTTTTATCCGGTTTAAACCGGTTCTATCCGGTTCTATCCAGTTGAAACCGGTTTAAAGCGGTTCAATCCGGTTTTATCCGGTTTAACCCGGTTCTATGCTTTTTATACCAGTTTAAGCCTGTTCAATCGGGTTATATCCGGTTTAGACCTGTTTAAGCCGGTTCATTCCAGTTTTATCCAGTTTAAACCGGTTTAAACCCTTTCAATCCATTTTTATCCGGTTTCAACCGGTTTACACCGGTTCAATCCGGTTTTATCCGGTTTAAACCGTTTCTATCCGGTTCTATCCGTTTTAAACCGGTTTAAACCAGTTCATTCCGGTTTTATCCGGTTTAAACCGGTTTGAACCGGTTCAATCCAGTTTTATCCGGTTTAAACTGGTTTAAGCCGGTTCAATCCGGTTTTATCCAGTTTAAACCAGTTCTATCCGGTTCTATCCGGTTGAAACCAGTTTAAACCGGTTCAATCCGGTTTTATCCGGTTTAAACCTGTTCATTCCGGTTTTATCCGGTTAAAACCGGTTTGAACCGGTTCAATCCGCTCTTATCCGGTTTAAACCGGTTCAATCTGTTTTTATCCGGTTTAAACCAGTTCACTCCGGTTTTATCCGGTATAAACCGGTTTGAACCGGTTCAATCCGGTTTTATGCGGTTTAAACCTGTTTAAGCTGGTTCAATCCGGTTTTATCCAGTTTAAACCGGTTCTATCCAGTTCTATCCAGTTGAAACTGGTTTAAACCAGTTCAATCCTGTTTTATCCGGTTAAAACCGGTTCAATCCGGTTTTATCCGGTTTAAACCGGTTTAAACCGGTTCAATCGGTTTTATCCACTTTAAACCGGTTCTATCCGGTTTAAACCAGTTTAAGCCAGTTCAATCCGGTTTTATCCGGTTTAAACCGGTCCTATCCGGTTTAAACCGGTTTAGGCCGGTTCATTCCGGTTTTATCAGTTTTAAACCGGTTTAAACTGCTTCAATCCGTTTATATCCGGTTTCAACTTGTTTCAACCGGTTCAATTCGGTTTTTTCTGGTTTTAACCAGTTCATTCCGGTTTTATCCGGTTTAAACCAGTTTGAACCGGTTCAATCCGGTTTTATCCAGTTCAAACCGGTTCTATCCGGTTCTATCTGGTTGAAACCGGTTTAAGCCGGTTCAAACCGGTTCTATCCGGTTGAAACCGGTTTAAACCGGTTCAATCCGGTTTTATCCGGGTTAAACCGGTTCAATCCGGTTTTATCCGGTTTCAATCGGTTTAAACCGGTTTAAACCGGTTCATTCCGGTTTTCTCCAGTTTAAACCGGTTCTATCCGTTTCTATTTGGTTTAAACCGGTTTAAACTGGTTCAATCCGGTTTTATCCGGTTTAAACCGATTTAAACCTGTTACGTCCGGTTTTATCCAGTTTAAACCGGTTATATCCGGTTCTATCCGGTTTAAACCGTTTTAAACCGGTTTAATCCGGTTTTATCCGGCTTAAACCGGTTCAATCTGGTATTATCCGGTTTAAACTGGTTCAATTTGGTTTTATCCGGTTTAAACCGGTTTGAACCGGTTCAATCCGGTTTTATCCGCTTTAAACCGGTTTAAACCGGTTCAATCCAGTTTTATCCGGTTTAAACCGGTTTAAGCTGGTTCAATCCGGTTTTATCCGGTTTAAAGTGGTTCAATCTTGTTTTATCGGGTTTAAACCGGTTGAAACCAGTTCCATCCGGTTTTATTCGTTTTAAACCAGTTCAAACCGGTTCAATCCGGTTTTATCCGGTTTAAACCAGTTCTATCCTTTTCTATCTCGTTTAAACCGGTTTAAACTGGTTCAATCCGGTTTTAATCATTTTAAACCGGTTCAATCTGGTTTTATCCGGTTTAAAATGGTTCAATTTGGTTTTATCCGGTTTAAACCGGTTTTATCCGTTTTAAACCGGTTTAATCCAGTTCAATCCGGTTTTATCCGGTTTAAACCGTTTCTATCCGGTTCTATCCGTTTTAAACCGGTTTAAACCAGTTCATTCCGGTTTTATCCGGTTTAAACCGGTTTGAACCGGTTCAATCCGGTTTAATCCGGTTTAAACCGGTTTGAAACGGTTCAATCCGGTGTTATCCGGTTTAAACCGGTTTAAGCCGGTTCAATCTGGTTTTATCCAGTTTAAACCGGTTCTATCCGGTTCTATCCGGTTGAAACCAGTTTAAACCGGTTCAATCCGGTTTTATCCGGTTTAAACCAGTTCAATCCTGTTTTACCCGGTTTAACACGGTTCTATCCGGTTCTATACAGTAGAAACCGGTTTAAACCGTTTCGATCCGGTTTTATCCGGTTTAAACCGGTTCTTTGCTGTTTATACCAGTTTAAGCCTGTTCAATCGGGTTTTATCCGGATTAGACCTGTTTAAGCCGGTTCATTCCGGTTTTATCCAGTTTAAACCGGTTTAAACCCTTTCAATCCGGTTTTATCCGGTTTAAACCAGTTTGAACCGGTTCAATCCGGTTTTATCCGGTTTAAACCGGTTTAAGCCGGTTCAATCCGGTTTTATACAGTTTAAACCGGTTCTATCCGGTTCTATCCGGTTGAAACCAGTTTAAACCGGTTCAATCCGGTTTTATCCGGTTTGAACCGGTTCAATCCGGTTTTATCCGGTTTAAATCGGTTCAGTCTGGTTTTATCCGTTTTAAACCGGTTTAAACCAGTTCAATCCGGTTTTATCCGGTTTAAACCGGTTCTATGCTGTTTATACCAGTTTAAGCCTGTTCAATCGGGTTTTATCCGGTTTAGACCTGTTTAAGCCGGTTCATTCCGGTTTTATCCAGTTTAAACCCTTTCAATCCGGTTTTATCCGGTTTAAACCGGTTTGAACCGGTTCAATCCGGTTTTATCCGGTTTAAACCGGTTTAAGCCGGTTCAATCCGGTTTTATACAGTTTAAACCGGTTCTATCCGGTTCTATCCGGTTGAAACCAGTTTAAACCGGTTCAATCCGGTTTTATCCGGTTTGAACCGGTTCAATCCGGTTTTATCCGGTTTAAACCGGTTCATTCCGGTTTTATCCGGTTAAAACCGGTTTGAAACGATTCAATCCGGTTTTATCCGGTTTAATCCGGTTCAGTCCGGTTTTATCTGGTTTAAACCGGTTCATTCCGTTTTTATCTGGTTAAAACCGGTTTGAAACGGTTCCATCCGGTTTTATCCGGTTTCAACCGGTTCAATCCTGTTTTATCCGGTTTAAACCAGTTCAATCCGGTTTTATCTGGTTTAAACCGGTTCAATCTGGTTTTATCCTGTTTAAACTGGTTTTATCCGGTTTAGACTGGTTTAAACCAGTTCAATCCGGTTTTAATCGGCTTAAACTGGTTCAATCTGGTTTTATCTGGTTTAAACCACTTTAAAACGGTTTAATCCTGTTTTATCCGGTTTAAAACGGTTCAATCCGGTTTTATCTCGTTTAAACCGGTTCTATCCGGTTCTATCCTGTTTAAATCGGTTTAAACCGGTTCTATCCTGTTCTATCCTGTTTTAACCGGTTAAAACAGTTCAATCCGGTTTTATCCAGTTTAAAGCAGTTCTATCCGGTTCTATCCGGTTGAAACCGGTTTAAACCAGTTCAATCCTGTTTTATCCGGTTTAAACCGGTTCTATCCAGTTTAAACCGGTTCTATCCGGTTCTATCTGGTTTAAACCGGTTCAATCCGGTTTTATCCGGTTTAAACCGGTTTAAACCGGATCAATCCGGTTTTATCCGGTTTAAACTGGTTCAATCCGGTTTTATCCGGTTTAAACCGGTTCTTTCTGGTTTTATCCGGTTTAAACCGGTTTTAACCGATTCACTCCGGTTTATCCAGTTTAAACCGGTTTAATCCGGTTCAATCCGGTTTTATACGGTTTAAACCGATTTAAACCGGTTCACTCCGGTTTTATCCGGCTTAAACCGGTTCAATCTGGTATTATCCAGTTTAAACTGGTTCAATTTGGTTTTATCCCGTTTAAACCGGTTTTATCCGGTTTAAACCGGTATAAACCAGTTCAATCCGGTTTTATCCTGTTTAAACCGGTTTAAACCGGATCAATCCGGTTTTATCCGGTTTAAACCGGTTCAATCCAGTTTTATCCGGTTTAAACCGGTTTAAGCTGGTTCAATCCGGTTTTATCCGGTTTAATCCAGTTTAAACCGGTTCAATCCGGTTTAAACGGGTTTAAACAGGTTCTATCCGGTTTAAACCGGTTTGAGCCGGTTCATGCCGCTTTTATCTGGTTTAAACAGGTTTAAACCGGTTCAATCCGGCTTTATCCTGTTTAAACCGGTTTAAACCGGATCAATCCGGTTTTATCCGGTTTAAACCGGTTCAATCCAGTTTTATCCGGTTTAAACCGATTTAAACCGGTTCAATCCGGTTTTATCCTGTTTAAATGGGTTTAAACCGGTTCAATCCGGTTTTATCCGGTTTAAACCGATTTAAACCGGTTCAATCCGGTTTTATCCGGTTTAAATGGGTTTAAATCGGTTCTATCCGGTTTAAACCGGTTTGAGCCGGTTCATGCCTGTTTTATCCGGTTTAAACCGGATATCGGTTTAAACCGGTTCTATCCAGTTTAAACTGGTTTAAGCCGGTTCATACCGGTTTTATCTGGTTTAAACCGGTTTAAACCATTTCAATCGGTTTTTATCTGGTTTAAACAGGTTTAAACCGGTTCAATCCGGTTTTATCCGTTTTAAACCGGTTCAATCTGGTTTTATCCTGTTTAAACTGGTTCAATTTGGTTTTATCCGGTTTAAACCGGTTTTATCCGTTTTAAACCGGTTTAATCCACTTCAATCCGGTTTTATCCGGTTTAAACCGTTTCTATCCGGTTCTATCCGTTTTAAACCGGTTTAAACCAGTTCATTCCGGTTTTATCCGGTTTAAAGCGGTTTTTGCCGGTTCAATCCGGTTTCATCCGGTTTAAACCGGTTCAATCTGGTTTTATCCGGTTTAAACCGGTTTGAACCGGTTCAATCCGGTTTTATCCAGTTTAAAACGGTTCTATCCGGTTCTATCCGGTTGAAACCAGTTTAAACTGGTTCAATCCGGTTTTATCCGGTTTAAACCAGTTCAATCCTGTTTTATCCGGTTTAAACCGGTTCTATCCGGTTCTATCCAGTTGAAACCGGTTTAAAGCGGTTCAATCCGGTTTTATCCGGTTTAAACCGGTTCTATCCGGTTCTATCCGTTTTAAACCGGTTTAAACCAGTTCACTCCGATTTTATCCTGTTTAAACCGGTTTGAACCGCTTCAATCCGGTTTTATCCGGTTTAAACCGGTTCTATGCTGTTTATACCAGTTTAAGCCTGTTCAATCAGGTTTTATCCGGTTTAGACCTGTTTAAGCCGGTTCATTCCAGTTTTATCCAGTTTAAACCGGTTTAAACCCTTTCAATCCGTTTTTATCCGGTTTCAACCGGTTTACACCGGTTCAATCCGGTTTTATCCGGTTTAAACCGTTTCTATCCGGTTCTATCCGTTTTAAACCGGTTTAAACCAGTTCATTCCGGTTTTATCTGGTTTAAACCGGTTTAAGCCGGTTCAATCCGGTTTTATCCGGTTTAAACCGGTTTATGCTGGTTCAATCCGGTTTTATCCAGTTTAAACCGGTTCTATCCGGTTCTATTTGGTTTAAACCAGTTTAAACTGGTTCAATCCGGTTTTATCTGGTTTAAACCGGTTCAATCTGGTTTTATCCGGTTTAAACTGTTTCAATTTGCTTTTACCCGGTTTAAACAGTTTTTATCCGGTTTACACCGCTTTAAACTGGTTCAATCCGTTTTTATCCAGTTTAAACCGGTTGAAACCGGGTCAATCCGGTTTTATCTGATTTAAACCGGTTTAACCCGGTTCTATCCGGTTTTATCCGGTTTAAGCCAGTTTAAACCGTTTCAATCCGTTTTTATCCGACTTAAGCCGGTTTAAAATGGTTCAGTCCGTTTTTGTCCGTTTTAAACGGGTTTAAACCGGTTCAATCCGGTTTTATCCAGTTTAAACAGGTTCTATCCTGTTTAAACCGGTTCAATATGGTTTTATCCGGTTTAAACCGGTTCAATCTGGTTTTATCCGGTTTAAACCGGTTTGAACCGGTTCAATCCGGTTTTATCCAGTTTAAAACGGTTCTATCCGGTTCTATCCGGTTGAAACCAGTTTAAACTGGTTCAATCCGGTTTTATCCGGTTTAAACCAGTTCAATCCTGTTTTATCCGGTTTAAACCGGTTCTATCCGGTTCTATCCAGTTGAAACCGGTTTAAAGCGGTTCAATCCGGTTTTATCCGGTTTAAACCGGTTCTATCCGGTTCTATCCGTTTTAAACCGGTTTAAACCAGTTCACTCCGATTTTATCCTGTTTAAACCGGTTTGAACCGCTTCAATCCGGTTTTATCCGGTTTAAACCGGTTCTATGCTGTTTATACCAGTTTAAGCCTGTTCAATCAGGTTTTATCCGGTTTAGACCTGTTTAAGCCGGTTCATTCCAGTTTTATCCAGTTTAAACCGGTTTAAACCCTTTCAATCCGTTTTTATCCGGTTTCAACCGGTTTACACCGGTTCAATCCGGTTTTATCCGGTTTAAACCGTTTCTATCCGGTTCTATCCGTTTTAAACCGGTTTAAACCAGTTCATTCCGGTTTTATCTGGTTTAAACCGGTTTAAGCCGGTTCAATCCGGTTTTATCCGGTTTAAACCGGTTTATGCTGGTTCAATCCGGTTTTATCCAGTTTAAACCGGTTCTATCCGGTTCTATTTGGTTTAAACCAGTTTAAACTGGTTCAATCCGGTTTTATCTGGTTTAAACCGGTTCAATCTGGTTTTATCCGGTTTAAACTGTTTCAATTTGCTTTTACCCGGTTTAAACAGTTTTTATCCGGTTTACACCGCTTTAAACTGGTTCAATCCGTTTTTATCCAGTTTAAACCGGTTGAAACCGGGTCAATCCGGTTTTATCTGATTTAAACCGGTTTAACCCGGTTCTATCCGGTTTTATCCGGTTTAAGCCAGTTTAAACCGTTTCAATCCGTTTTTATCCGACTTAAGCCGGTTTAAAATGGTTCAGTCCGTTTTTGTCCGTTTTAAACGGGTTTAAACCGGTTCAATCCGGTTTTATCCAGTTTAAACAGGTTCTATCCTGTTTAAACCGGTTCAATATGGTTTTATCCGGTTTAAACCGGTTCTATCCGGTTTTATCCGGTTTTAGACCGGTTCAATCTGGTTTTACCGGTTTAAACCACTTTAAACTGGTTCAATCCGGTTTTATCTGGTTTTAACCTGTTCTATCCAGTTTAAACCGGTTTGAACCGGTTCAATCTGGTTTTATCCGGTTTAAACCACTTTAAACTGGTTCAATCTGATTTTATCCGGTTTAAACCGGTTCCATCTGGTTTCAACCGGTTTAAACCGGTTCAATCAGGTTTTATCCGGTTTAAACCTGTTCAATCCGGTTTTATCCGGTTTAAACAGGTTCTATCCGTTTCTATCCGGTTAAAACCGGTTCTATCCGATTCTATCCGGTTTAAACCGGTTTAAACCGGTTCAATCCGTTTTTCTCCGGTTTAAACCTGTTCAATCCGGTTTTATCCGGTTTAAACCGGTTCTATCCGGTTTTATCCGGTTTAAACCGGTTTAGCCCGGTTCTATCCGGTTTAAACCGGTTTAAAACGGTTCAATCCCATTTTATCCGGTTTAAACCGCTTCAATCCGGTTTTATCCGGCTTAAACCGGTTCAATCTGGTATTATCCAGTTTAAACTGGTTCAATTTGGTTTTATCCCGTTTAAACCGGTTTTATCCGGTTTAAACCGGTATAAACCAGTTCAATCCGGTTTTATCCTGTTTAAACCGGTTTAAACCGGATCAATCCGGTTTTATCCGGTTTAAACCGGTTCAATCCAGTTTTATCCGGTTTAAACCGGTTTAAGCTGGTTCAATCCGGTTTTATCCGGTTTAATCCAGTTTAAACCGGTTCAATCCGGTTTAAACGGGTTTAAACAGGTTCTATCCGGTTTAAACCGGTTTGAGCCGGTTCATGCCGCTTTTATCTGGTTTAAACAGGTTTAAACCGGTTCAATCCGGCTTTATCCTGTTTAAACCGGTTTAAACCGGATCAATCCGGTTTTATCCGGTTTAAACCGGTTCAATCCGGTTTTATCCGGTTTAAACCGATTTAAACCGGTTCAATCCGGTTTTATCCGGTTTAAATGGGTTTAAATCGGTTCTATCCGGTTTAAACCGGTTTGAGCCGGTTCATGCCTGTTTTATCCGGTTTAAACCGGATATCGGTTTAAACCGGTTCTATCCAGTTTAAACTGGTTTAAGCCGGTTCATACCGGTTTTATCTGGTTTAAACCGGTTTAAACCATTTCAATCGGTTTTTATCTGGTTTAAACAGGTTTAAACCGGTTCAATCCGGTTTTATCCGTTTTAAACCGGTTCAATCTGGTTTTATCCTGTTTAAACTGGTTCAATTTGGTTTTATCCGGTTTAAACCGGTTTTATCCGTTTTAAACCGGTTTAATCCACTTCAATCCGGTTTTATCCGGTTTAAACCGTTTCTATCCGGTTCTATCCGTTTTAAACCGGTTTAAACCAGTTCATTCCGGTTTTATCCGGTTTAAACCGGTTTTTGCCGGTTCAATCCGGTTTTATCCGGTTTAAACCGGTTCATTCCGGTTTTATCCGGTTAAAACCGGTTTGAAACGATTCAATCCGGTTTTATCCGGTTTAATCCGGTTCAGTCCGGTTTTATCTGGTTTAAACCGGTTCATTCCGTTTTTATCTGGTTAAAACCGGTTTGAAACGGTTCCATCCGGTTTTATCCGGTTTCAACCGGTTCAATCCTGTTTTATCCGGTTTAAACCAGTTCAATCCGGTTTTATCTGGTTTAAACCGGTTCAATCTGGTTTTATCCTGTTTAAACTGGTTTTATCCGGTTTAGACTGGTTTAAACCAGTTCAATCCGGTTTTAATCGGCTTAAACCGGTTCAATCTGGTTTTATCTGGTTTAAACCGCTTTAAAACGGTTTAATCCTGTTTTATCCGGTTTAAAACGGTTCAATCCGGTTTTATCTCGTTTAAACCGGTTCTATCCGGTTCTATCCTGTTTAAATCGGTTTAAACCGGTTCTATCCTGTTCTATCCTCTTTTAACCGGTTAAAACAGTTCAATCTGGTTTTATCCAGTTTAAAGCAGTTCTATCCGGTTCTATCCGGTTGAAACCGGTTTAAACCGGTTCAATCCTGTTTTATCCGGTTTAAACCGGTTCTATCCAGTTTAAACCGGTTCTATCCGGTTCTATCTGGTTTAAACCGGTTCAATCCGGTTTTATCCGGTTTAAACCGGTTTAAACCGGATCAATCCGGTTTTATCCGGTTTAAACTGGTTCAATCCGGTTTTATCCGGTTTAAACCGGTTCTTTCTGGTTTTATCCGGTTTAAACCGGTTTTAAACGATTCACTCCGGTTTATCCAGTTTAAACGGGTTTAATCCGGTTCAATCCGGTTTTATACGGTTTAAACCGATTTAAACCGGTTCACTCCGGTTTTATCCGGCTTAAACCGGTTCAATCTGGTATTATCCAGTTTAAACTGGTTCAATTTGGTTTTATCCCGTTTAAACCGGTTTTATCCGGTTTAAACCGGCATAAACCAGTTCAATCCGCTTTTATCCTGTTTAAACCGGTTTAAACCGGATCAATCCGGTTTTATCCGGTTTAAACCGGTTCAATCCAGTTTTATCCGGTTTAAACCGGTTTAAGCTGGTTCAATCCGGTTTTATCCGGTTTAATCCAGTTTAAACCGGTTCAATCCGGTTTAAACGGGTTTAAACAGGTTCTATCCGGTTTAAACCGGTTTGAGCCGGTTCATGCCGCTTTTATCTGGTTTAAACAGGTTCAAACCGGTTCAATCCGGCTTTATCCTGTTTAAACCGGTTTAAACCGGATCAATCCGGTTTTATCCGGTTTAAACCGGTTCAATCCGGTTTTATCCGGTTTAAACCGATTTAAACCGGTTCAATCCGGTTTTATCTGGTTTAAATGGGTTTAAATCGGTTCTATCCGGTTTAAACCGGTTTGAGCCGGTTCATGCCTGTTTTATCCGGTTTAAACCGGATATCGGTTTAAACCGGTTCTATCCAGTTTAAACTGGTTTAAGCCGGTTCATACCGGTTTTATCTGGTTTAAACCGGTTTAAACCATTTCAATCGGTTTTTATCTGGTTTAAACAGGTTTAAACCGGTTCAATCCGGTTTTATCCGTTTTAAACCAGTTCAATCTGGTTTTATCCTGTTTAAACTGGTTCAATTTGGTTTTATCCGGTTTAAACCGGTTTTATCCGTTTTAAACTGGTTTAATCCACTTCAATCCGGTTTTATCCGGTTTAAACCGTTTCTATCCGGTTCTATCCGTTTTAAACCGGTTTAAACCAGTTCATTCCGGTTTTATCCGGTTTAAACCGGTTTTTGCCGGTTCAATCCGGTTTTATCCGGTTTAAACCGGTTCAATCTGGTTTTATCCGGTTTAAACCGGTTTGAACCGGTTCAATCCGGTTTTATCCAGTTTAAAACGGTTCTATCCGGTTCTATCCGGTTGAAACCAGTTTAAACCGGTTCAATCCGGTTTTATCCGGTTTAAACCAGTTCAATCCTGTTTTATCCGGTTTAAACCGGTTCTATCCGGTTCTATCCAGTTGAAACCGGTTTAAAGCGGTTCAATCCGGTTTTATCCGGTTTAAACCGGTTCTATGCTTTTTATACCAGTTTAAGCCTGTTCAATCGGGTTATATCCGGTTTAGACCTGTTTAAGCCGGTTCATTCCAGTTTTATCCAGTTTAAACCGGTTTAAACCCTTTCAATCCATTTTTATCCGGTTTCAACCGGTTTACACCGGTTCAATCCGGTTTTATCCGGTTTAAACCCTTTCTATCCGGTTCTATCCGTTTTAAACCGGTTTAAACCAGTTCATTCCGGTTTTATCCGGTTTAAACCGGTTTGAACCGGTTCAATCCGGTTTTATCCGGTTTAAACTGGTTTAAGCCGGTTCAATCCGGTTTTATCCAGTTTAAACCAGTTCTATCCGGTTCTATCCGGTTGAAACCAGTTTAAACCGGTTCAATCCGGTTTTATCCGGTTTAAACCTGTTCATTCCGGTTTTATCCGGTTAAAACCGGTTTGAATCGGTTCAATCCGCTCTTATCCGGTTTAAACCGGTTCAATCTGTTTTTATCCGGTTTAAACCAGTTCACTCCGGTTTTATCCGGTATAAACCGGTTTGAACCGGTTCAATCCGGTTTTATGCGGTTTAAACCTGTTTAAGCTGGTTCAATCCGGTTTTATCCAGTTTAAACCGGTTCTATCCAGTTCTATCCAGTTGAAACTGGTTTAAACCAGTTCAATCCTGTTTTATCCGGTTAAAACAGGTTCAATCCGGTTTTATCCGGTTTAAACCGGTTTAAACCGGTTCAATCGGTTTTATCCACTTTAAACCGGTTCTATCTGGTTTAAACCAGTTTAAGCCAGTTCAATCCGGTTTTATCCGGTTTAAACCGGACCTATCCGGTTTAAACCGGTTTAGGCCGGTTCAGTCCGGTTTTATCAGTTTTAAACCGGTTTAAACTGCTTCAATCCGTTTATATCCGGTTTCAACTGGTTTCAACCGGTTCAATTCGGTTTTTTCTGGTTTTAACCAGTTCATTCCGGTTTTATCCGGTTTAAACCAGTTTGAACCGGTTCAATCCGGTTTTATCCAGTTCAAACCGGTTCTATCCGGTTCTATCCGGTTGAAACCGGTTTAAGCCGGTTCAAACCGGTTCTGTCCGGTTGAAACCGGTTTAAACCGGTTCAATCCGGTTTTATCCGGGTTAAACCGGTTCAATCCGGTTTTATCCGGTTTCAATCGGTTTAAACCGGTTTAAACCGGTTCATTCCGGTTTTCTCCAGTTTAAACCGGTTCTATCCGTTTCTATTTGGTTTAAACCGGTTTAAACTGGTTCAATCCGGTTTTATCCGGTTTCAACCGGTTCATTCCTGTTTTATCCGGTTTAAACCAGTTCAATCCGGTTTTATCTGGTTTAAACCGGTTCAATCTG
Organism: Cynocephalus volans; assembly: GCF_027409185.1. NCBI lineage: Eukaryota > Metazoa > Chordata > Mammalia > Dermoptera > Cynocephalidae > Cynocephalus > Cynocephalus volans. Next base: position 93,832 of record NW_026902388.1, read on the forward strand.
GTTTTATCCTGTTTAAACTGGTTTTATCCGGTTTAGACTGGTTTAAACCAGTTCAATCCGGTTTTAATCGGCTTAAACCGGTTCAATCTGGTTTTATCTGGTTTAAACCGCTTTAAAACGGTTTAATCCTGTTTTATCTGGTTTAAAACGGTTCAATCCGGTTTTATCTCGTTTAAACCGGTTCTATCCGGTTCTATCCTGTTTAAATCGGTTTAAACCGGTTCTATCCTGTTCTATCCTGTTTTAACCGGTTAAAACAGTTCAATCCGGTTTTATCCAGTTTAAAGCAGTTCTATCCGGTTCTATCCGGTTGAAACCGGTTTAAACCGGTTCAATCCTGTTTTATCCGGTTTAAACCGGTTCTATCCAGTTTAAACCGGTTCTATCCGGTTCTATCTGGTTTAAACTGGTTCAATCAAGTTTTATCCGGTTTAAACCGGTTTAAACCGGATCAATCCGGTTTTATCCGGTTTAAACTGGTTCAATCCGGTTTTATCCGGTTTAAACCGGTTCTTTCTGGTTTTATCCGGTTTAAACCGGTTTTAACCGATTCACTCCGGTTTATCCAGTTTAAACCGGTTTAATCCGGTTCAATCCGGTTTTATACGGTTTAAACCGATTTAAACCGGTTCACTCCAGTTTTATCCGGCTTAAACCGGTTCAATCTGGTATTATCCAGTTTAAACTGGTTCAATTTGGTTTTATCCCGTTTAAACCGGTTTTATCCGGTTTAAACCGGTATAAACCAGTTCAATCCGGTTTTATCCTGTTTAAACCGGTTTAAACCGGATCAATCCGGTTTTATCCGGTTTAAACCGGTTCAATCCAGTTTTATCCGGTTTAAACCGGTTTAAGCTGGTTCAATCCGGTTTTATCCGGTTTAATCCAGTTTAAACCGGTTCAATCCGGTTTAAACGGGTTTAAACAGGTTCTATCCGGTTTAAACCGGTTTGAGCCGGTTCATGCCGCTTTTATCTGGTTTAAACAGGTTTAAACCGGTTCAATCCGGCTTTATCCTGTTTAAACCGGTTTAAACCGGATCAATCCGGTTTTATCCGGTTTAAACCGGTTCAATCCGGTTTTATCCGGTTTAAACCGATTTAAACCGGTTCAATCCGGTTTTATCCGGTTTAAATGGGTTTAAATCGGTTCTATCCGGTTTAAACCGGTTTGAGCCGGTTCATGCCTGTTTTATCCGGTTTAAACCGGATATCGGTTTAAACCGGTTCTATCCAGTTTAAACTGGTTTAAGCCGGTTCATACCGGTTTTATCTGGTTTAAACCGGTTTAAACCATTTCAATCGGTTTTTATCTGGTTTAAACAGGTTTAAACCGGTTCAATCCGGTTTTATCCGTTTTAAACCGGTTCAATCTGGTTTTATCCTGTTTAAACTGGTTCAATTTGGTTTTATCCGGTTTAAACCGGTTTTATCCGTTTTAAACCGGTTTAATCCACTTCAATCCGGTTTTATCCGGTTTAAACCGTTTCTATCCGGTTCTATCCGTTTTAAACCGGTTTAAACCAGTTCATTCCGGTTTTATCCGGTTTAAACCGGTTTTTGCCGGTTCAATCCGGTTTTATCCGGTTTAAACCGGTTCAATCTGGTTTTATCCGGTTTAAACCGGTTTGAACCGGTTCAATCCGGTTTTATCCAGTTTAAAACGGTTCTATCCGGTTCTATCCGGTTGAAACCAGTTTAAACCGGTTCAATCCGGTTTTATCCGGTTTAAACCAGTTCAATCCTGTTTTATCCGGTTTAAACCGGTTCTATCCGGTTCTATCCAGTTGAAACCGGTTTAAAGCGGTTCAATCCGGTTTTATCCGGTTTAAACCGGTTCTATGCTTTTTATACCAGTTTAAGCCTGTTCAATCGGGTTATATCCGGTTTAGACCTGTTTAAGCCGGTTCATTCCAGTTTTATCCAGTTTAAACCGGTTTAAACCCTTTCAATCCATTTTTATCCGGTTTCAACCGGTTTACACCGGTTCAATCCGGTTTTATCCGGTTTAAACCGTTTCTATCCGGTTCTATCCGTTTTAAACCGGTTTAAACCAGTTCATTCCGGTTTTATCCGGTTTAAACCGGTTTGAACCGGTTCAATCCGGTTTTATCCGGTTTAAACTGATTTAAGCCGGTTCAATCCGGTTTTATCCAGTTTAAACCAGTTCTATCCGGTTCTATCCGGTTGAAACCAGTTTAAACCGGTTCAATCCGGTTTTATCCGGTTTAAACCTGTTCATTCCGGTTTTATCCGGTTAAAACCGGTTTGAACCGGTTCAATCCGCTCTTATCCGGTTTAAACCGGTTCAATCTGTTTTTATCCGGTTTAAACCAGTTCACTCCGGTTTTATCCGGTATAAACCGGTTTGAACCGGTTCAATCCGGTTTTATGCGGTTTAAACCTGTTTAAGCTGGTTCAATCCGGTTTTATCCAGTTTAAACCGGTTCTATCCAGTTCTATCCAGTTGAAACTGGTTTAAACCAGTTCAATCCTGTTTTATCCGGTTAAAACCGGTTCAATCCGGTTTTATCCGGTTTAAACCGGTTTAAACCGGTTCAATCGGTTTTATCCACTTTAAACCGGTTCTATCCGGTTTAAACCAGTTTAAGCCAGTTCAATCCGGTTTTATCCGGTTTAAACCGGTCCTATCCGGTTTAAACCGGTTTAGGCCGGTTCATTCCGGTTTTATCAGTTTTAAACCGGTTTAAACTGCTTCAATCCGTTTATATCCGGTTTCAACTGGTTTCAACCGGTTCAATTCGGTTTTTTCTGGTTTTAACCAGTTCATTCCGGTTTTATCCGGTTTAAACCAGTTTGAACCGGTTCAATCCGGTTTTATCCAATTCAAACCGGTTCTATCCGGTTCTATCCGGTTGAAACCGGTTTAAGCCGGTTCAAACCGGTTCTGTCCGGTTGAAACCGGTTTAAACCGGTTCAATCCGGTTTTATCCGGGTTAAACCGGTTCAATCCGGTTTTATCCGGTTTCAATCGGTTTAAACCGGTTTAAACCGGTTCATTCCGGTTTTCTCCAGTTTAAACCGGTTCTATCCATTTCTATTTGGTTTAAACCGGTTTAAACTGGTTCAATCCGGTTTTATCTGGTTTAAACCGGTTCAATCTGGTTTTATCCGGTTTAAACCGGTTTTAATCGATTCAATCCGGTTTATCCAGTTTAAACCGGTTTCATCCGGATCAATCCGGTTTTATCCGGTTTAAACCGATTTAAACCTGTTACGTCCGGTTTTATCCAGTTTAAACCGGTTATATCCGGTTCTATCCGGTTTAAACCGTTTTAAACCGGTTTAATCCGGTTTTATCCGGCTTAAACCGGTTCAATCTGGTATTATCCGGTTTAAACTGGTTCAATTTGGTTTTATCCCGTTTAAACAGGTTTTATCTGGTTTAAACCGGTATAAACCAGTTCAATGCGGTTTTATCCAGTTTAAACCGGTTTAAACCGGATCAATCCGATTTTATCCGGTTTAAACCGGTTCAATCCAGTTTTATCCGGTTTAAACCGGTATAAGCTGGTTCAATCCGGTTTTATCCGGTTTAAACCGGTCCTATCCGGTTTAAACCGGTTTAGGCCGGTTCATTCCGGTTTTATCAGTTTTAAACCGGTTTAAACTGCTTCAATCCGTTTATATCCGGTTTCAACTTGTTTCAACCGGTTCAATTCGGTTTTTTCTGGTTTTAACCAGTTCATTCCGGTTTTATCCGGTTTAAACCAGTTTGAACCGGTTCAATCCGGTTTTATCCAGTTCAAACCGGTTCTATCCGGTTCTATCTGGTTGAAACCGGTTTAAGCCGGTTCAAACCGGTTCTATCCGGTTGAAACCGGTTTAAACCGGTTCAATCCGGTTTTATCCGGGTTAAACCGGTTCAATCCGGTTTTATCCGGTTTCAATCGGTTTAAACCGGTTTAAACCGGTTCATTCCGGTTTTCTCCAGTTTAAACCGGTTCTATCCGTTTCTATTTGGTTTAAACCGGTTTAAACTGGTTCAATCCGGTTTTATCCGGTTTAAACCGATTTAAACCTGTTACGTCCGGTTTTATCCAGTTTAAACCGGTTATATCCGGTTCTATCCGGTTTAAACCGTTTTAAACCGGTTTAATCCGGTTTTATCCGGCTTAAACCGGTTCAATCTGGTATTATCCGGTTTAAACTGGTTCAATTTGGTTTTATCCGGTTTAAACCGGTTTGAACCGGTTCAATCCGGTTTTATCCGCTTTAAACCGGTTTAAACCGGTTCAATCCAGTTTTATCCGGTTTAAACCGGTTTAAGCTGGTTCAATCCGGTTTTATCCGGTTTAAAGTGGTTCAATCTTGTTTTATCGGGTTTAAACCGGTTGAAACCAGTTCCATCCGGTTTTATTCGTTTTAAACCAGTTCAAACCGGTTCAATCCGGTTTTATCCGGTTTAAACCAGTTCTATCCTTTTCTATCTCGTTTAAACCGGTTTAAACTGGTTCAATCCGGTTTTAATCATTTTAAACCGGTTCAATCTGGTTTTATCCGGTTTAAAATGGTTCAATTTGGTTTTATCCGGTTTAAACCGGTTTTATCCGTTTTAAACCGGTTTAATCCAGTTCAATCCGGTTTTATCCGGTTTAAACCGTTTCTATCCGGTTCTATCCGTTTTAAACCGGTTTAAACCAGTTCATTCCGGTTTTATCCGGTTTAAACCGGTTTGAACCGGTTCAATCCGGTTTAATCCGGTTTAAACCGGTTTGAAACGGTTCAATCCGGTGTTATCCGGTTTAAACCGGTTTAAGCCGGTTCAATCTGGTTTTATCCAGTTTAAACCGGTTCTATCCAGTTCTATCCGGTTGAAACCAGTTTAAACCGGTTCAATCCGGTTTTATCCGGTTTAAACCAGTTCAATCCTGTTTTACCCGGTTTAACACGGTTCTATCCGGTTCTATACAGTAGAAACCGGTTTAAACCGTTTCGATCCGATTTTATCCGGTTTAAACCGGTTCTTTGCTGTTTATACCAGTTTAAGCCTGTTCAATCGGGTTTTATCCGGATTAGACCTGTTTAAGCCGGTTCATTCCGGTTTTATCCAGTTTAAACCGGTTTAAACCCTTTCAATCCGGTTTTATCCGGTTTAAACCAGTTTGAACCGGTTCAATCCGGTTTTATCCGGTTTAAACCGGTTTAAGCCGGTTCAATCCGGTTTTATACAGTTTAAACCGGTTCTATCCGGTTCTATCCGGTTGAAACCAGTTTAAACCGGTTCAATCCGGTTTTATCCGGTTTGAACCGGTTCAATCCGGTTTTATCCGGTTTAAATCGGTTCAGTCTGGTTTTATCCGTTTTAAACCGGTTTAAACCAGTTCAATCCGGTTTTATCCGGTTTAAACCGGTTCTATGCTGTTTATACCAGTTTAAGCCTGTTCAATCGGGTTTTATCCGGTTTAGACCTGTTTAAGCCGGTTCATTCCGGTTTTATCCAGTTTAAACCCTTTCAATCCGGTTTTATCCGGTTTAAACCGGTTTGAACCGGTTCAATCCGGTTTTATCCGGTTTAAACCGGTTTAAGCCGGTTCAATCCGGTTTTATACAGTTTAAACCGGTTCTATCCGGTTCTATCCGGTTGAAACCAGTTTAAACCGGTTCAATCCGGTTTTATCCGGTTTGAACCGGTTCAATCCGGTTTTATCCGGTTTAAACCGGTTCATTCCGGTTTTATCCGGTTAAAACCGGTTTGAAACGATTCAATCCGGTTTTATCCGGTTTAATCCGGTTCAGTCCGGTTTTATCTGGTTTAAACCGGTTCATTCCGTTTTTATCTGGTTAAAACCGGTTTGAAACGGTTCCATCCGGTTTTATCCGGTTTCAACCGGTTCAATCCTGTTTTATCCGGTTTAAACCAGTTCAATCCGGTTTTATCTGGTTTAAACCGGTTCAATCTGGTTTTATCCTGTTTAAACTGGTTTTATCCGGTTTAGACTGGTTTAAACCAGTTCAATCCGGTTTTAATCGGCTTAAACCGGTTCAATCTGGTTTTATCTGGTTTAAACCACTTTAAAACGGTTTAATCCTGTTTTATCCGGTTTAAAACGGTTCAATCCGGTTTTATCTCGTTTAAACCGGTTCTATCCGGTTCTATCCTGTTTAAATCGGTTTAAACCGGTTCTATCCTGTTCTATCCTGTTTTAACCGGTTAAAACAGTTCAATCCGGTTTTATCCAGTTTAAAGCAGTTCTATCCGGTTCTATCCGGTTGAAACCGGTTTAAACCGGTTCAATCCTGTTTTATCCGGTTTAAACCGGTTCTATCCAGTTTAAACCGGTTCTATCCGGTTCTATCTGGTTTAAACCGGTTCAATCCGGTTTTATCCGGTTTAAACCGGTTTAAACCGGATCAATCCGGTTTTATCCGGTTTAAACTGGTTCAATCCGGTTTTATCCGGTTTAAACCGGTTCTTTCTGGTTTTATCCGGTTTAAACCGGTTTTAACCGATTCACTCCGGTTTATCCAGTTTAAACCGGTTTAATCCGGTTCAATCCGGTTTTATACGGTTTAAACCGATTTAAACCGGTTCACTCCGGTTTTATCCGGCTTAAACCGGTTCAATCTGGTATTATCCAGTTTAAACTGGTTCAATTTGGTTTTATCCCGTTTAAACCGGTTTTATCCGGTTTAAACCGGTATAAACCAGTTCAATCCGGTTTTATCCTGTTTAAACCGGTTTAAACCGGATCAATCCGGTTTTATCCGGTTTAAACCGGTTCAATCCAGTTTTATCCGGTTTAAACCGGTTTAAGCTGGTTCAATCCGGTTTTATCCGGTTTAATCCAGTTTAAACCGGTTCAATCCGGTTTAAACGGGTTTAAACAGGTTCTATCCGGTTTAAACCGGTTTGAGCCGGTTCATGCCGCTTTTATCTGGTTTAAACAGGTTTAAACCGGTTCAATCCGGCTTTATCCTGTTTAAACCGGTTTAAACCGGATCAATCCGGTTTTATCCGGTTTAAACCGGTTCAATCCAGTTTTATCCGGTTTAAACCGATTTAAACCGGTTCAATCCGGTTTTATCCGGTTTAAATGGGTTTAAACCGGTTCAATCCGGTTTTATCCGGTTTAAACCGATTTAAACCGGTTCAATCCGGTTTTATCCGGTTTAAATGGGTTTAAATCGGTTCTATCCGGTTTAAACCGGTTTGAGCCGGTTCATGCCTGTTTTATCCGGTTTAAACCGGATATCGGTTTAAACCGGTTCTATCCAGTTTAAACTGGTTTAAGCCGGTTCATACCGGTTTTATCTGGTTTAAACCGGTTTAAACCATTTCAATCGGTTTTTATCTGGTTTAAACAGGTTTAAACCGGTTCAATCCGGTTTTATCCGTTTTAAACCGGTTCAATCTGGTTTTATCCTGTTTAAACTGGTTCAATTTGGTTTTATCCGGTTTAAACCGGTTTTATCCGTTTTAAACCGGTTTAATCCAGTTCAATCCGGTTTTATCCGGTTTAAACCGTTTCTATCCGGTTCTATCCGTTTTAAACCGGTTTAAACCAGTTCATTCCGGTTTTATCCGGTTTAAACCGGTTTGAACCGGTTCAATCCGGTTTAATCCGGTTTAAACCGGTTTGAAACGGTTCAATCCGGTGTTATCCGGTTTAAACCGGTTTAAGCCGGTTCAATCTGGTTTTATCCAGTTTAAACCGGTTCTATCCAGTTCTATCCGGTTGAAACCAGTTTAAACCGGTTCAATCCGGTTTTATCCGGTTTAAACCAGTTCAATCCTGTTTTACCCGGTTTAACACGGTTCTATCCGGTTCTATACAGTAGAAACCGGTTTAAACCGTTTCGATCCGATTTTATCCGGTTTAAACCGGTTCTTTGCTGTTTATACCAGTTTAAGCCTGTTCAATCGGGTTTTATCCGGATTAGACCTGTTTAAGCCGGTTCATTCCGGTTTTATCCAGTTTAAACCGGTTTAAACCCTTTCAATCCGGTTTTATCCGGTTTAAACCAGTTTGAACCGGTTCAATCCGGTTTTATCCGGTTTAAACCGGTTTAAGCCGGTTCAATCCGGTTTTATACAGTTTAAACCGGTTCTATCCGGTTCTATCCGGTTGAAACCAGTTTAAACCGGTTCAATCCGGTTTTATCCGGTTTGAACCGGTTCAATCCGGTTTTATCCGGTTTAAATCGGTTCAGTCTGGTTTTATCCGTTTTAAACCGGTTTAAACCAGTTCAATCCGGTTTTATCCGGTTTAAACCGGTTCTATGCTGTTTATACCAGTTTAAGCCTGTTCAATCGGGTTTTATCCGGTTTAGACCTGTTTAAGCCGGTTCATTCCGGTTTTATCCAGTTTAAACCCTTTCAATCCGGTTTTATCCGGTTTAAACCGGTTTGAACCGGTTCAATCCGGTTTTATCCGGTTTAAACCGGTTTAAGCCGGTTCAATCCGGTTTTATACAGTTTAAACCGGTTCTATCCGGTTCTATCCGGTTGAAACCAGTTTAAACCGGTTCAATCCGGTTTTATCTGGTTTGAACCGGTTCAATCCGGTTTTATCCGGTTTAAACCGGTTCATTCCGGTTTTATCCGGTTAAAACCGGTTTGAAACGATTCAATCCGGTTTTATCCGGTTTAATCCGGTTCAGTCCGGTTTTATCTGGTTTAAACCGGTTCATTCCGTTTTTATCTGGTTAAAACCGGTTTGAAACGGTTCCATCCGGTTTTATCCGGTTTCAACCGGTTCAATCCTGTTTTATCCGGTTTAAACCAGTTCAATCCGGTTTTATCTGGTTTAAACCGGTTCAATCTGGTTTTATCCTGTTTAAACTGGTTTTATCCGGTTTAGACTGGTTTAAACCAGTTCAATCCGGTTTTAATCGGCTTAAACCGGTTCAATCTGGTTTTATCTGGTTTAAACCACTTTAAAACGGTTTAATCCTGTTTTATCCGGTTTAAAACGGTTCAATCCGGTTTTATCTCGTTTAAACCGGTTCTATCCGGTTCTATCCTGTTTAAATCGGTTTAAACCGGTTCTATCCTGTTCTATCCTGTTTTAACCGGTTAAAACAGTTCAATCCGGTTTTATCCAGTTTAAAGCAGTTCTATCCGGTTCTATCCGGTTGAAACCGGTTTAAACCGGTTCAATCCTGTTTTATCCGGTTTAAACCGGTTCTATCCAGTTTAAACCGGTTCTATCCGGTTCTATCTGGTTTAAACCGGTTCAATCCGGTTTTATCCGGTTTAAACCGGTTTAAACCGGATCAATCCGGTTTTATCCGGTTTAAACTGGTTCAATCCGGTTTTATCCGGTTTAAACCGGTTCTTTCTGGTTTTATCCGGTTTAAACCGGTTTTAACCGATTCACTCCGGTTTATCCAGTTTAAACCGGTTTAATCCGGTTCAATCCGGTTTTATACGGTTTAAACCGATTTAAACCGGTTCACTCCGGTTTTATCCGGCTTAAACCGGTTCAATCTGGTATTATCCAGTTTAAACTGGTTCAATTTGGTTTTATCCCGTTTAAACCGGTTTTATCCGGTTTAAACCGGTATAAACCAGTTCAATCCGGTTTTATCCTGTTTAAACCGGTTTAAACCGGATCAATCCGGTTTTATCCGGTTTAAACCGGTTCAATCCAGTTTTATCCGGTTTAAACCGGTTTAAGCTGGTTCAATCCGGTTTTATCCGGTTTAATCCAGTTTAAACCGGTTCAATCCGGTTTAAACGGGTTTAAACAGGTTCTATCCGGTTTAAACCGGTTTGAGCCGGTTCATGCCGCTTTTATCTGGTTTAAACAGGTTTAAACCGGTTCAATCCGGCTTTATCCTGTTTAAACCGGTTTAAACCGGATCAATCCGGTTTTATCCGGTTTAAACCGGTTCAATCCAGTTTTATCCGGTTTAAACCGATTTAAACCGGTTCAATCCGGTTTTATCCGGTTTAAATGGGTTTAAACCGGTTCAATCCGGTTTTATCCGGTTTAAACCGATTTAAACCGGTTCAATCCGGTTTTATCCGGTTTAAATGGGTTTAAATCGGTTCTATCCGGTTTAAACCGGTTTGAGCCGGTTCATGCCTGTTTTATCCGGTTTAAACCGGATATCGGTTTAAACCGGTTCTATCCAGTTTAAACTGGTTTAAGCCGGTTCATACCGGTTTTATCTGGTTTAAACCGGTTTAAACCATTTCAATCGGTTTTTATCTGGTTTAAACAGGTTTAAACCGGTTCAATCCGGTTTTATCCGTTTTAAACCGGTTCAATCTGGTTTTATCCTGTTTAAACTGGTTCAATTTGGTTTTATCCGGTTTAAACCGGTTTTATCCGTTTTAAACCGGTTTAATCCACTTCAATCCGGTTTTATCCGGTTTAAACCGTTTCTATCCGGTTCTATCCGTTTTAAACCGGTTTAAACCAGTTCATTCCGGTTTTATCCGGTTTAAAGCGGTTTTTGCCGGTTCAATCCGGTTTCATCCGGTTTAAACCGGTTCAATCTGGTTTTATCCGGTTTAAACCGGTTTGAACCGGTTCAATCCGGTTTTATCCAGTTTAAAACGGTTCTATCCGGTTCTATCCGGTTGAAACCAGTTTAAACTGGTTCAATCCGGTTTTATCCGGTTTAAACCAGTTCAATCCTGTTTTATCCGGTTTAAACCGGTTCTATCCGGTTCTATCCAGTTGAAACCGGTTTAAAGCGGTTCAATCCGGTTTTATCCGGTTTAAACCGGTTCTATCCGGTTCTATCCGTTTTAAACCGGTTTAAACCAGTTCACTCCGATTTTATCCTGTTTAAACCGGTTTGAACCGCTTCAATCCGGTTTTATCCGGTTTAAACCGGTTCTATGCTGTTTATACCAGTTTAAGCCTGTTCAATCAGGTTTTATCCGGTTTAGACCTGTTTAAGCCGGTTCATTCCAGTTTTATCCAGTTTAAACCGGTTTAAACCCTTTCAATCCGTTTTTATCCGGTTTCAACCGGTTTACACCGGTTCAATCCGGTTTTATCCGGTTTAAACCGTTTCTATCCGGTTCTATCCGTTTTAAACCGGTTTAAACCAGTTCATTCCGGTTTTATCTGGTTTAAACCGGTTTAAGCCGGTTCAATCCGGTTTTATCCGGTTTAAACCGGTTTATGCTGGTTCAATCCGGTTTTATCCAGTTTAAACCGGTTCTATCCGGTTCTATTTGGTTTAAACCAGTTTAAACTGGTTCAATCCGGTTTTATCTGGTTTAAACCGGTTCAATCTGGTTTTATCCGGTTTAAACTGTTTCAATTTGCTTTTACCCGGTTTAAACAGTTTTTATCCGGTTTACACCGCTTTAAACTGGTTCAATCCGTTTTTATCCAGTTTAAACCGGTTGAAACCGGGTCAATCCGGTTTTATCTGATTTAAACCGGTTTAACCCGGTTCTATCCGGTTTTATCCGGTTTAAGCCAGTTTAAACCGTTTCAATCCGTTTTTATCCGACTTAAGCCGGTTTAAAATGGTTCAGTCCGTTTTTGTCCGTTTTAAACGGGTTTAAACCGGTTCAATCCGGTTTTATCCAGTTTAAACAGGTTCTATCCTGTTTAAACCGGTTCAATATGGTTTTATCCGGTTTAAACCGGTTCTATCCGGTTTTATCCGGTTTTAGACCGGTTCAATCTGGTTTTACCGGTTTAAACCACTTTAAACTGGTTCAATCCGGTTTTATCTGGTTTTAACCTGTTCTATCCGGTTTAAACCGGTTTGAACCGGTTCAATCTGGTTTTATCCGGTTTAAACCACTTTAAACTGGTTCAATCTGATTTTATCCGGTTTAAACCGGTTCCATCTGGTTTGAACCGGTTTAAACCGGTTCAATCAGGTTTTATCCGGTTTAAACCTGTTCAATCCGGTTTTATCCGGTTTAAACAGGTTCTATCCGTTTCTATCCGGTTAAAACCGGTTCTGTCCGATTCTATCCGGTTTAAACCGGTTTAAACCGGTTCAATCCGTTTTTCTCCGGTTTAAACCTGTTCAATCCGGTTTTATCCGGTTTAAACCGGTTCTATCCGGTTTTATCCGGTTTAAACCGGTTTAGCCCGGTTCTATCCGGTTTAAACCGGTTTAAAACGGTTCAATCCCATTTTATCCGGTTTAAACCGCTTCAATCCGGTTTTATCCGGTTTAAACTGGTTTAAGCCGGTTCAATCCGGTTTTATCCAATTTAAACTGGTTCAATCTGGTTTTATCCGGTTTAAACTGGTTGAAACCTGTTCTATCCGGTTTAGACCGGTTCAAACCGGTTCAATCCGGTTTTATCCGGTTTAAACCGGTTCTTTCCGTTTCTATCTGGTTTAAACCGGTTTAAGCTGGTTCAATCTGGTTTTATCCATTTTAAAGTGGTTCAATCTGGTTTTATCCGGTTTAAACTGGTTCAATTTGGTTTTATCCGGTTTAAACCGGTTTGAACCGGTTCAATCCGGTTTTATCCGTTTTAAACCTGTTTGAACCGGTTCAATCCAGTTTTATCCAGTTTAAACCGTTTTGAACCGGTTCAATCCGGTTTTATCCGGTTTAAGCCGGTTTGAACCGGTTCAATCCGGTTTTATCCAGTTTAAGCCAGTTCTATCTGGTTCTATCCGTTTGAGACTGGTTTAAACCGGTTCAATCCGGTTTTATCCGGTTTCAACCGGCTCAATCTGATTTTCTCCGGTTTAAACCGGTTTTATCCATTTTAAACCGGTTTAATCCACTTCAATCCGGTTTTATCCGGTTTAAACCGTTTCTATCCGGTTCTATCCGTTTTAAACCGGTTTAAACCAGTTCATTCTGGTTTTATCCGGTTTAAACCGGTTTGAACCGGTTCAATCCGGTTTTATCCGGTTTAAGCCGGTTTTAGCCGGTTCAATCCGGTTTTATCCGGTTTAAACCGGTTCAATCTGGTTTTATCCGGTTTAAACCGGTTTGAACCGGTTCAATCCGGTTTTATCTGGTTTAAACCGGTTTAAGCCGGTTCAATCCGGTTTTATCCAGTTTAAAACGGTTCTATCCGGTTCTATCCGGTTGAAACCAGTTTAAACCGGTTCAATCCGGTTTTATCCGGTTTAAACCAGTTCAATCCTGTTTTATCCGGTTTAAACCGGTTCTATCCGGTTCTATCCGGTTTAAACCGTTTTAAACCGGTTTAATCCGGTTTTATCCGGCTTAAACCGGTTCAATCTGGTATTATCCGGTTTAAACTGGTTCAATTTGGTTTTATCCGGTTTAAACCGGTTTGAACCGGTTCAATCCGGTTTTATCCGCTTTAAACCGGTTTAAACCGGTTCAATCCAGTTTTATCCGGTTTAAACCGGTTTAAGCTGGTTCAATCCGGTTTTATCCGGTTTAAAGTGGTTCAATCTTGTTTTATCCGGTTTAAACCGGTTGAAACCAGTTCCATCCGGTTTTATTCGTTTTAAACCAGTTCAAACCGGTTCAATCCGGTTTTATCCGGTTTAAACCAGTTCTATCCTTTTCTATCTCGTTTAAACCGGTTTAAACTGGTTCAATCCGGTTTTATCCATTTTACACCGGTTCAGTCTGGTTTTATCCGGTTTAAAATGGTTCAATTTGGTTTTATCCGGTTTAAACCGGTTTTATCCGTTTTAAACCGGTTTAATCCAGTTCAATCCGGTTTTATCCGGTTTAAACCGTTTCTATCCGGTTCTATCCGTTTTAAACCGGTTTAAACCAGTTCATTCCGGTTTTATCCGGTTTAAACCGGTTTGAACCGGTTCAATCCGGTTTAATCCGGTTTAAACCGGTTTGAAACGGTTCAATCCGGTGTTATCCGGTTTAAACCGGTTTAAGCCGGTTCAATCTGGTTTTATCCAGTTTAAACCGTTTCTATCCGGTTCTATCCGGTTGAAACCAGTTGAAACCGGTTCAATCCGGTTTTATCCGGTTTAAACCAGTTCAATCCTGTTTTACCCGGTTTAACACGGTTCTATCCGGTTCTATGCAGTAGAAACCGGTTTAAACCGGTTCGATCCGGTTTTATCCGGTTTAAACCGGTTCTATGCTGTTTATACCAGTTTAAGCCTGTTCAATCGGGTTTTATCCGGATTAGACCTGTTTAAGCCGGTTCATTCCGGTTTTATCCAGTTTAAACCGGTTTAAACCCTTTCAATCCGGTTTTATCCGGTTTAAACCAGTTTGAACCGGTTCAATCCGGTTTTATCCGGTTTAAACCGGTTTAAGCCGGTTCAATCCGGTTTTATACAGTTTAAACCGGTTCTATCCGGTTCTATCCGGTTGAAACCAGTTTAAACCGGTTCAATCCGGTTTTATCCGGTTTGAACCGGTTCAATCCGGTTTTATCCGGTTTAAATCGGTTCAGTCTGGTTTTATCCGTTTTAAACCGGTTTAAACCAGTTCAATCCGGTTTTATCCGGTTTAAACCGGTTCTATGCTGTTTATACCAGTTTAAGCCTGTTCAATCGGGTTTTATCTGGTTTAGACCTGTTTAAGCCGGTTCATTCCGGTTTTATCCAGTTTAAACCCTTTCAATCCGGTTTTATCCGGTTTAAACCGGTTTGAACCGGTTCAATCCGGTTTTATCCGGTTTAAAACGGTTTAAGCCGGTTCAATCCGGTTTTATACAGTTTAAACCGGTTCTATCCGGTTCTATCCGGTTGAAACCAGTTTAAACCGGTTCAATCCGGTTTTATCCGGTTTGAACCAGTTCAATCCGGTTTTATCCGGTTTAAACCGGTTCATTCCGGTTTTATCCGGTTAAAACCGGTTTGAAACGATTCAATCCGGTTTTATCCGGTTTAATCCGGTTCAGTCCGGTTTTATCCGGTTTAAACCGGTTCATTCCGTTTTTATCTGGTTAAAACCGGTTTGAAACGGTTCCATCCGGTTTTATCCGGTTTCAACCGGTTCAATCCTGTTTTATCCGGTTTAAACCAGTTCAATCCGGTTTTATCTGGTTTAAACCGGTTCGATCTGGTTTTATCCTGTTTAAACTGGTTTTATCCGGTTTAGACTGGTTTAAACCAGTTCAATCCGGTTTTAATCGGCTTAAACCGGTTCAATCTGGTTTTATCTGGTTTAAACCGCTTTAAAACGGTTTAATCCTGTTTTATCTGGTTTAAAACGGTTCAATCCGGTTTTATCTCGTTTAAACCGGTTCTATCCGGTTCTATCCTGTTTAAATCGGTTTAAACCGGTTCTATCCTGTTCTATCCTGTTTTAACCGGTTAAAACAGTTCAATCCGGTTTTATCCAGTTTAAAGCAGTTCTATCCGGTTCTATCCGGTTGAAACCGGTTTAAACCGGTTCAATCCTGTTTTATCCGGTTTAAACCGGTTCTATCCAGTTTAAACCGGTTCTATCCGGTTCTATCTGGTTTAAACCGGTTCAATCCGGTTTTATCCGGTTTAAACCGGTTTAAACCGGATCAATCCGGTTTTATCCGGTTTAAACTGGTTCAATCCGGTTTTATCCGGTTTAAACCGGTTCTTTCTGGTTTTATCCGGTTTAAACCGGTTTTAACCGATTCACTCCGGTTTATCCAGTTTAAACCGGTTTAATCCGGTTCAATCCGGTTTTATACGGTTTAAACCGATTTAAACCGGTTCACTCCAGTTTTATCCGGCTTAAACCGGTTCAATCTGGTATTATCCAGTTTAAACTGGTTCAATTTGGTTTTATCCCGTTTAAACCGGTTTTATCCGGTTTAAACCGGTATAAACCAGTTCAATCCGGTTTTATCCTGTTTAAACCGGTTTAAACCGGATCAATCCGGTTTTATCCGGTTTAAACCGGTTCAATCCAGTTTTATCCGGTTTAAACCGGTTTAAGCTGGTTCAATCCGGTTTTATCCGGTTTAATCCAGTTTAAACCGGTTCAATCCGGTTTAAACGGGTTTAAACAGGTTCTATCCGGTTTAAACCGGTTTGAGCCGGTTCATGCCGCTTTTATCTGGTTTAAACAGGTTTAAACCGGTTCAATCCGGCTTTATCCTGTTTAAACCGGTTTAAACCGGATCAATCCGGTTTTATCCGGTTTAAACCGGTTCAATCCGGTTTTATCCGGTTTATACCGGTTCAATCCGGTTTTATCCGGTTTAAATGGGTTTAAATCGGTTCTATCCGGTTTAAACCGGTTTGAGCCGGTTCATGCCTGTTTTATCCGGTTTAAACCGGATATCGGTTTAAACCGGTTCTATCCAGTTTAAACTGGTTTAAGCCGGTTCATACCGGTTTTATCTGGTTTAAACCGGTTTAAACCATTTCAATCGGTTTTTATCTGGTTTAAACAGGTTTAAACCGGTTCAATCCGGTTTTATCCATTTTACACCGGTTCAGTCTGGTTTTATCCGGTTTAAAATGGTTCAATTTGGTTTTATCCGGTTTAAACCGGTTTTATCCGTTTTAAACCGGTTTAATCCAGTTCAATCCGGTTTTATCCGGTTTAAACCGTTTCTATCCGGTTCTATCCGTTTTAAACCGGTTTAAACCAGTTCATTCCGGTTTTATCCGGTTTAAACCGGTTTGAACCGGTTCAATCCGGTTTAATCCGGTTTAAACCGGTTTGAAACGGTTCAATCCGGTGTTATCCGGTTTAAACCGGTTTAAGCCGGTTCAATCTGGTTTTATCCAGTTTAAACCGTTTCTATCCGGTTCTATCCGGTTGAAACCAGTTGAAACCGGTTCAATCCGGTTTTATCCGGTTTAAACCAGTTCAATCCTGTTTTACCCGGTTTAACACGGTTCTATCCGGTTCTATGCAGTAGAAACCGGTTTAAACCGGTTCGATCCGGTTTTATCCGGTTTAAACCGGTTCTATGCTGTTTATACCAGTTTAAGCCTGTTCAATCGGGTTTTATCCGGATTAGACCTGTTTAAGCCGGTTCATTCCGGTTTTATCCAGTTTAAACCGGTTTAAACCCTTTCAATCCGGTTTTATCCGGTTTAAACCAGTTTGAACCGGTTCAATCCGGTTTTATCCGGTTTAAACCGGTTTAAGCCGGTTCAATCCGGTTTTATACAGTTTAAACCGGTTCTATCCGGTTCTATCCGGTTGAAACCAGTTTAAACCGGTTCAATCCGGTTTTATCCGGTTTGAACCGGTTCAATCCGGTTTTATCCGGTTTAAATCGGTTCAGTCTGGTTTTATCCGTTTTAAACCGGTTTAAACCAGTTCAATCCGGTTTTATCCGGTTTAAACCGGTTCTATGCTGTTTATACCAGTTTAAGCCTGTTCAATCGGGTTTTATCTGGTTTAGACCTGTTTAAGCCGGTTCATTCCGGTTTTATCCAGTTTAAACCCTTTCAATCCGGTTTTATCCGGTTTAAACCGGTTTGAACCGGTTCAATCCGGTTTTATCCGGTTTAAAACGGTTTAAGCCGGTTCAATCCGGTTTTATACAGTTTAAACCGGTTCTATCCGGTTCTATCCGGTTGAAACCAGTTTAAACCGGTTCAATCCGGTTTTATCCGGTTTGAACCAGTTCAATCCGGTTTTATCCGGTTTAAACCGGTTCATTCCGGTTTTATCCGGTTAAAACCGGTTTGAAACGATTCAATCCGGTTTTATCCGGTTTAATCCGGTTCAGTCCGGTTTTATCCGGTTTAAACCGGTTCATTCCGTTTTTATCTGGTTAAAACCGGTTTGAAACGGTTCCATCCGGTTTTATCCGGTTTCAACCGGTTCAATCCTGTTTTATCCGGTTTAAACCAGTTCAATCCGGTTTTATCTGGTTTAAACCGGTTCGATCTGGTTTTATCCTGTTTAAACTGGTTTTATCCGGTTTAGACTGGTTTAAACCAGTTCAATCCGGTTTTAATCGGCTTAAACCGGTTCAATCTGGTTTTATCTGGTTTAAACCGCTTTAAAACGGTTTAATCCTGTTTTATCTGGTTTAAAACGGTTCAATCCGGTTTTATCTCGTTTAAACCGGTTCTATCCGGTTCTATCCTGTTTAAATCGGTTTAAACCGGTTCTATCCTGTTCTATCCTGTTTTAACCGGTTAAAACAGTTCAATCCGGTTTTATCCAGTTTAAAGCAGTTCTATCCGGTTCTATCCGGTTGAAACCGGTTTAAACCGGTTCAATCCTGTTTTATCCGGTTTAAACCGGTTCTATCCAGTTTAAACCGGTTCTATCCGGTTCTATCTGGTTTAAACCGGTTCAATCCGGTTTTATCCGGTTTAAACCGGTTTAAACCGGATCAATCCGGTTTTATCCGGTTTAAACTGGTTCAATCCGGTTTTATCCGGTTTAAACCGGTTCTTTCTGGTTTTATCCGGTTTAAACCGGTTTTAACCGATTCACTCCGGTTTATCCAGTTTAAACCGGTTTAATCCGGTTCAATCCGGTTTTATACAGTTTAAACCGATTTAAACCGGTTCACTCCAGTTTTATCCGGCTTAAACCGGTTCAATCTGGTATTATCCAGTTTAAACTGGTTCAATTTGGTTTTATCCCGTTTAAACCGGTTTTATCCGGTTTAAACCGGTATAAACCAGTTCAATCCGGTTTTATCCTGTTTAAACCGGTTTAAACCGGATCAATCCGGTTTTATCCGGTTTAAACCGGTTCAATCCAGTTTTATCCGGTTTAAACCGGTTTAAGCTGGTTCAATCCGGTTTTATCCGGTTTAATCCAGTTTAAACCGGTTCAATCCGGTTTAAACGGGTTTAAACAGGTTCTATCCGGTTTAAACCGGTTTGAGCCGGTTCATGCCGCTTTTATCTGGTTTAAACAGGTTTAAACCGGTTCAATCCGGCTTTATCCTGTTTAAACCGGTTTAAACCGGATCAATCCGGTTTTATCCGGTTTAAACCGGTTCAATCCGGTTTTATCCGGTTTATACCGGTTCAATCCGGTTTTATCCGGTTTAAATGGGTTTAAATCGGTTCTATCCGGTTTAAACCGGTTTGAGCCGGTTCATGCCTGTTTTATCCGGTTTAAACCGGATATCGGTTTAAACCGGTTCTATCCAGTTTAAACTGGTTTAAGCCGGTTCATACCGGTTTTATCTGGTTTAAACCGGTTTAAACCATTTCAATCGGTTTTTATCTGGTTTAAACAGGTTTAAACCGGTTCAATCCGGTTTTATCCGTTTTAAACCGGTTCAATCTGGTTTTATCCTGTTTAAACTGGTTCAATTTGGTTTTATCCGGTTTAAACCGGTTTTATCCGTTTTAAACCGGTTTAATCCACTTCAATCCGGTTTTATCCGGTTTAAACCGTTTCTATCCAGTTCTATCCGTTTTAAACCGGTTTAAACCAGTTCATTCCGGTTTTATCCGGTTTAAACCGGTTTTTGCCGGTTCAATCCGGTTTTATCCGGTTTAAACCGGTTCATTCCGGTTTTATCCGGTTAAAACCGGTTTGAAACGATTCAATCCGGTTTTATCCGGTTTAATCCGGTTCAGTCCGGTTTTATCTGGTTTAAACCGGTTCATTCCGTTTTTATCTGGTTAAAACCGGTTTGAAACGGTTCCATCCGGTTTTATCCGGTTTCAACCGGTTCAATCCTGTTTTATCCGGTTTAAACCAGTTCAATCCGGTTTTATCTGGTTTAAACCGGTTCAATCTGGTTTTATCCTGTTTAAACTGGTTTTATCCGGTTTAGACTGGTTTAAACCAGTTCAATCCGGTTTTATCCGGTTTAAACCGGTTTAAACCGGATCAATCCGGTTTTATCCGGTTTAAACTGGTTCAATCCGGTTTTATCCGGTTTAAACCGGTTCTTTCTGGTTTTATCCGGTTTAAACCGGTTTTAACCGATTCACTCCGGTTTATCCAGTTTAAACGGGTTTAATCCGGTTCAATCCGGTTTTATACGGTTTAAACCGATTTAAACCGGTTCACTCCGGTTTTATCCGGCTTAAACCGGTTCAATCTGGTATTATCCAGTTTAAACTGGTTCAATTTGGTTTTATCCCGTTTAAACCGGTTTTATCCGGTTTAAACCGGCATAAACCAGTTCAATCCGCTTTTATCCTGTTTAAACCGGTTTAAACCGGATCAATCCGGTTTTATCCGGTTTAAACCGGTTCAATGCAGTTTTATCCGGTTTAAACCGGTTTAAGCTGGTTCAATCCGGTTTTATCCGGTTTAATCCAGTTTAAACCGGTTCAATCCGGTTTAAACGGGTTTAAACAGGTTCTATCCGGTTTAAACCGGTTTGAGCCGGTTCATGCCGCTTTTATCTGGTTTAAACAGGTTCAAACCGGTTCAATCCGGCTTTATCCTGTTTAAACCGGTTTAAACCGGATCAATCCGGTTTTATCCGGTTTAAACCGGTTCAATCCGGTTTTATCCGGTTTAAACCGATTTAAACCGGTTCAATCCGGTTTTATCCGGTTTAAATGGGTTTAAATCGGTTCTATCCGGTTTAAACCGGTTTGAGCCGGTTCATGCCTGTTTTATCCGGTTTAAACCGGATATCGGTTTAAACCGGTTCTATCCAGTTTAAACTGGTTTAAGCCGGTTCATACCGGTTTTATCTGGTTTAAACCGGTTTAAACCATTTCAATCGGTTTTTATCTGGTTTAAACAGGTTTAAACCGGTTCAATCCGGTTTTATCCGTTTTAAACCAGTTCAATCTGGTTTTATCCTGTTTAAACTGGTTCAATTTGGTTTTATCCGGTTTAAACCGGTTTTATCCGTTTTAAACTGGTTTAATCCACTTCAATCCGGTTTTATCCGGTTTAAACCGTTTCTATCCGGTTCTATCCGTTTTAAACCGGTTTAAACCAGTTCATTCCGGTTTTATCCGGTTTAAACCGGTTTTTGCCGGTTCAATCCGGTTTTATCCGGTTTAAACCGGTTCAATCTGGTTTTATCCGGTTTAAACCGGTTTGAACCGGTTCAATCCGGTTTTATCCAGTTTAAAACGGTTCTATCCGGTTCTATCCGGTTGAAACCAGTTTAAACCGGTTCAATCCGGTTTTATCCGGTTTAAACCAGTTCAATCCTGTTTTATCCGGTTTAAACCGGTTCTATCCGGTTCTATCCAGTTGAAACCGGTTTAAAGCGGTTCAATCCGGTTTTATCCGGTTTAAACCGGTTCTATGCTTTTTATACCAGTTTAAGCCTGTTCAATCGGGTTATATCCGGTTTAGACCTGTTTAAGCCGGTTCATTCCAGTTTTATCCAGTTTAAACCGGTTTAAACCCTTTCAATCCATTTTTATCCGGTTTCAACCGGTTTACACCGGTTCAATCCGGTTTTATCCGGTTTAAACCGTTTCTATCCGGTTCTATCCGTTTTAAACCGGTTTAAACCAGTTCATTCCGGTTTTATCCGGTTTAAACCGGTTTGAACCGGTTCAATCCGGTTTTATCCGGTTTAAACTGGTTTAAGCCGGTTCAATCCGGTTTTATCCAGTTTAAACCAGTTCTATCCGGTTCTATCCGGTTGAAACCAGTTTAAACCGGTTCAATCCGGTTTTATCCGGTTTAAACCTGTTCATTCCGGTTTTATCCGGTTAAAACCGGTTTGAATCGGTTCAATCCGCTCTTATCCGGTTTAAACCGGTTCAATCTGTTTTTATCCGGTTTAAACCAGTTCACTCCGGTTTTATCCGGTATAAACCGGTTTGAACCGGTTCAATCCGGTTTTATGCGGTTTAAACCTGTTTAAGCTGGTTCAATCCGGTTTTATCCAGTTTAAACCGGTTCTATCCAGTTCTATCCAGTTGAAACTGGTTTAAACCAGTTCAATCCTGTTTTATCCGGTTAAAACAGGTTCAATCCGGTTTTATCCGGTTTAAACCGGTTTAAACCGGTTCAATCGGTTTTATCCACTTTAAACCGGTTCTATCTGGTTTAAACCAGTTTAAGCCAGTTCAATCCGGTTTTATCCGGTTTAAACCGGACATATCCGGTTTAAACCGGTTTAGGCCGGTTCAGTCCGGTTTTATCAGTTTTAAACCGGTTTAAACTGCTTCAATCCGTTTATATCCGGTTTCAACTGGTTTCAACCGGTTCAATTCGGTTTTTTCTGGTTTTAACCAGTTCATTCCGGTTTTATCCGGTTTAAACCAGTTTGAACCGGTTCAATCCGGTTTTATCCAGTTCAAACCGGTTCTATCCGGTTCTATCCGGTTGAAACCGGTTTAAGCCGGTTCAAACCGGTTCTGTCCGGTTGAAACCGGTTTAAACCGGTTCAATCCGGTTTTATCCGGGTTAAACCGGTTCAATCCGGTTTTATCCGGTTTCAATCGGTTTAAACCGGTTTAAACCGGTTCATTCCGGTTTTCTCCAGTTTAAACCGGTTCTATCCGTTTCTATTTGGTTTAAACCGGTTTAAACTGGTTCAATCCGGTTTTATCCGGTTTCAACCGGTTCATTCCTGTTTTATCCGGTTTAAACCAGTTCAATCCGGTTTTATCTGGTTTAAACCGGTTCAATCTGGTTTTATCCTGTTTAAACTGGTTTTATCCGGTTTAGACTGGTTTAAACCAGTTCAATCCGGTTTTAATCGGCTTAAACCGGTTCAATCTGGTTTTATCTGGTTTAAACCGCTTTAAAACGGTTTAATCCTGTTTTATCTGGTTTAAAACGGTTCAATCCGGTTTTATCTCGTTTAAACCGGTTCTATCCGGTTCTATCCTGTTTAAATCGGTTTAAACCGGTTCTATCCTGTTCTATCCTGTTTTAACCGGTTAAAACAGTTCAATCCGGTTTTATCCAGTTTAAAGCAGTTCTATCCGGTTCTATCCGGTTGAAACCGGTTTAAACCGGTTCAATCCTGTTTTATCCGGTTTAAACCGGTTCTATCCAGTTTAAACCGGTTCTATCCGGTTCTATCTGGTTTAAACCGGTTCAATCCAGTTTTATCCGGTTTAAACCGGTTTAAACCGGATCAATCCGGTTTTATCCGGTTTAAACTGGTTCAATCCGGTTTTATCCGGTTTAAACCGGTTCTTTCTGGTTTTATCCGGTTTAAACCGGTTTTAACCGATTCACTCCGGTTTATCCAGTTTAAACCGGTTTAATCCGGTTCAATCCGGTTTTATACGGTTTAAACCGATTTAAACCGGTTCACTCCAGTTTTATCCGGCTTAAACCGGTTCAATCTGGTATTATCCAGTTTAAACTGGTTCAATTTGGTTTTATCCCGTTTAAACCGGTTTTATCCGGTTTAAACCGGTATAAACCAGTTCAATCCGGTTTTATCCTGTTTAAACCGGTTTAAACCGGATCAATCCGGTTTTATCCGGTTTAAACCGGTTCAATCCAGTTTTATCCGGTTTAAACCGGTTTAAGCTGGTTCAATCCGGTTTTATCCGGTTTAATCCAGTTTAAACCGGTTCAATCCGGTTTAAACGGGTTTAAACAGGTTCTATCCGGTTTAAACCGGTTTGAGCCGGTTCATGCCGCTTTTATCTGGTTTAAACAGGTTTAAACCGGTTCAATCCGGCTTTATCCTGTTTAAACCGGTTTAAACCGGATCAATCCGGTTTTATCCGGTTTAAACCGGTTCAATCCGGTTTTATCCGGTTTAAACCGATTTAAACCGGTTCAATCCGGTTTTATCCGGTTTAAATGGGTTTAAATCGGTTCTATCCGGTTTAAACCGGTTTGAGCCGGTTCATGCCTGTTTTATCCGGTTTAAACCGGATATCGGTTTAAACCGGTTCTATCCAGTTTAAACTGGTTTAAGCCGGTTCATACCGGTTTTATCTGGTTTAAACCGGTTTAAACCATTTCAATCGGTTTTTATCTGGTTTAAACAGGTTTAAACCGGTTCAATCCGGTTTTATCCGTTTTAAACCGGTTCAATCTGGTTTTATCCTGTTTAAACTGGTTCAATTTGGTTTTATCCGGTTTAAACCGGTTTTATCCGTTTTAAACCGGTTTAATCCACTTCAATCCGGTTTTATCCGGTTTAAACCGTTTCTATCCGGTTCTATCCGTTTTAAACCGGTTTAAACCAGTTCATTCCGGTTTTATCCGGTTTAAACCGGTTTTTGCCGGTTCAATCCGGTTTTATCCGGTTTAAACCGGTTCAATCTGGTTTTATCCGGTTTAAACCGGTTTGAACCGGTTCAATCCGGTTTTATCCAGTTTAAAACGGTTCTATCCGGTTCTATCCGGTTGAAACCAGTTTAAACTGGTTCAATCTGGTTTTATCCGGTTTAAACCAGTTCAATCCTGTTTTATCCAGTTTAAACCGGTTCTATCCGGTTCTATCCAGTTGAAACCGGTTTAAAGCGGTTCAATCCGGTTTTATCCGGTTTAAACCGGTTCTATGCTTTTTATACCAGTTTAAGCCTGTTCAATCGGGTTATATCCGGTTTAGACCTGTTTAAGCCGGTTCATTCCAGTTTTATCCAGTTTAAACCGGTTTAAACCCTTTCAATCCATTTTTATCCGGTTTCAACCGGTTTACACCGGTTCAATCCGGTTTTATCCGGTTTAAACCGTTTCTATCCGGTTCTATCCGTTTTAAACCGGTTTAAACCAGTTCATTCCGGTTTTATCCGGTTTAAACCGGTTTGAACCGGTTCAATCCGGTTTTATCCGGTTTAAACTGGTTTAAGCCGGTTCAATCCGGTTTTATCCAGTTTAAACCAGTTCTATCCGGTTCTATCCGGTTGAAACCAGTTTAAACCGGTTCAATCCGGTTTTATCCGGTTTAAACCTGTTCATTCCGGTTTTATCCGGTTAAAACCGGTTTGAACCGGTTCAATCCGCTCTTATCCGGTTTAAACCGGTTCAATCTGTTTTTATCCGGTTTAAACCAGTTCACTCCGGTTTTATCCGGTATAAACCGGTTTGAACCGGTTCAATCCGGTTTTATGCGGTTTAAACCTGTTTAAGCTGGTTCAATCCGGTTTTATCCAGTTTAAACCGGTTCTATCCAGTTCTATCCAGTTGAAACTGGTTTAAACCAGTTCAATCCTGTTTTATCCGGTTAAAACCGGTTCAATCCGGTTTTATCCGGTTTAAACCGGTTTAAACCGGTTCAATCGGTTTTATCCACTTTAAACCGGTTCTATCCGGTTTAAAGCAGTTTAAGCCAGTTCAATCCGGTTTTATCCGGTTTAAACCGGTCCTATCCGGTTTAAACCGGTTTAGGCCGGTTCATTCCGGTTTTATCAGTTTTAAACCGGTTTAAACTGCTTCAATCCGTTTATATCCGGTTTCAACTGGTTTCAACCGGTTCAATTCGGTTTTTTCTGGTTTTAACCAGTTCATTCCGGTTTTATCCGGTTTAAACCAGTTTGAACCGGTTCAATCCGGTTTTATCCAGTTCAAACCGGTTCTATCCGGTTCTATCCGGTTGAAACCGGTTTAAGCCGGTTCAAACCGGTTCTATCCGGTTGAAACCGGTTTAAACCGGTTCAATCCGGTTTTATCCGGGTTAAACCGGTTCAATCCGGTTTTATCCGGTTTCAATCGGTTTAAACCGGTTTAAACCGGTTCATTCCGGTTTTCTCCAGTTTAAACCGGTTCTATCCGTTTCTATTTGGTTTAAACCGGTTTAAACTGGTTCAATCCGGTTTTATCTGGTTTAAACCGGTTCAATCTGGTTTTATCCGGTTTAAACCGGTTTTAATCAATTCAATACGGTTTATCCAGTTTAAACCGGTTTAATCCGGATCAATCCGGTTTTATCCGGTTTAAACCGATTTAAACCTGTTACGTCCGGTTTTATCCAGTTTAAACCGGTTATATCCGGTTCTATCCGGTTTAAACCGTTTTAAACCGGTTTAATCCAGTTTTATCCGGCTTAAACCGGTTCAATCTGGTATTATCCGGTTTAAACTGGTTCAATTTGGTTTTATCCGGTTTAAACCGGTTTGAACCGGTTCAATCCGCTTTTATCCGCTTTAAACCGGTTTAAACCGGTTCAATCCAGTTTTATCCGGTTTAAACCGGTTTAAGCTGGTTCAATCCGGTTTTATCCGGTTTAAAGTGGTTCAATCTTGTTTTATCGGGTTTAAACCGGTTGAAACCAGTTCCATCCGGTTTTATTCGTTTTAAACCAGTTCAAACCTGTTCAATCCGGTTTTATCCGGTTTAAACCAGTTCTATCCTTTTCTATCTCGTTTAAACCGGTTTAAACTGGTTCAATCCGGTTTTAATCATTTTAAACCGGTTCAATCTGGTTTTATCCGGTTTAAAATGGTTCAATTTGGTTTTATCCGGTTTAAACCGGTTTTATCCGTTTTAAACCGGTTTAATCCAGTTCAATCCGGTTTTATCCGGTTTAAACCGTTTCTATCCGGTTCTATCCGTTTTAAACCGGTTTAAACCAGTTCATTCCGGTTTTATCCGGTTTAAACCGGTTTGAACCGGTTCAATCCGGTTTAATCCGGTTTAAACCGGTTTGAAACGGTTCAATCCGGTGTTATCCGGTTTAAACCGGTTTAAGCCGGTTCAATCTGGTTTTATCCAGTTTAAACCGGTTCTATCCGGTTCTATCCGGTTGAAACCAGTTTAAACCGGTTCAATCCGGTTTTATCCGGTTTAAACCAGTTCAATCC
Organism: Cynocephalus volans; assembly: GCF_027409185.1. Classification (NCBI taxonomy): domain Eukaryota; kingdom Metazoa; phylum Chordata; class Mammalia; order Dermoptera; family Cynocephalidae; genus Cynocephalus; species Cynocephalus volans. Next base: position 120,272 of record NW_026902388.1, read on the forward strand.
TGTTTTACCCGGTTTAACACGGTTCTATCCGGTTCTATACAGTAGAAACCGGTTTAAACCGTTTCGATCCGGTTTTATCCGGTTTAAACCGGTTCTTTGCTGTTTATACCAGTTTAAGCCTGTTCAATCGGGTTTTATCCGGATTAGACCTGTTTAAGCCGGTTCATTCCGGTTTTATCCAGTTTAAACCGGTTTAAAGCCTTTCAATCCGGTTTTATCCGGTTTAAACCAGTTTGAACCGGTTCAATCCGGTTTTATCCGGTTTAAACCGGTTCAGTCCAGTTTTATCCGGTTTAAACCGGTTCATTCCGTTTTTATCTGGTTAAAACCGGTTTGAAACGGTTCCATCCGGTTTTATCTGGTTTCAACCGGTTCAATCCTGTTTTATCCGGTTTAAACCAGTTCAATCCGGTTTTATCTGGTTAAACCGGTTCAATCTGGTTTTATCCTGTTTAAACTGGTTTTATCCGGTTTAGACTGGTTTAAACCAGTTCAATCCGGTTTTAATCGGCTTAAACCGGTTCAATCTGGTTTTATCTGGTTTAAACCGCTTTAAAACGGTTTAATCCTGTTTTATCCGGTTTAAAACGGTTCAATCCGGTTTTATCTCGTTTAAACCGGTTCTATCCGGTTCTATCCTGTTTAAATCGGTTTAAACCGGTTCTATCCTGTTCTATCCTGTTTTAACCGGTTAAAACAGTTCAATCCGGTTTTATCCAGTTTAAAGCAGTTCTATCCGGTTCTATCCGGTTGAAACCGGTTTAAACCGGTTCAATCCTGTTTTATCCGGTTTAAACCGGTTCTATCCAGTTTAAACCGGTTCTATTCGGTTCTATCTGGTTTAAACCGGTTCAATCCGGTTTTATCCGGTTTAAACCGGTTTAAACCGGATCAATCCGGTTTTATCCGGTTTAAACTGGTTCAATCCGGTTTTATCCGGTTTAAACCGGTTCTTTCTGGTTTTATCCGGTTTAAACCGGTTTTAACCGATTCACTCCGGTTTATCCAGTTTAAACCGGTTTAATCCGGTTCAATCCGGTTTTATACGGTTTAAACCGATTTAAACCGGTTCACTCCGGTTTTATCCGGCTTAAACCGGTTCAATCTGGTATTATCCAGTTTAAACTGGTTCAATTTGGTTTTATCCCGTTTAAACCGGTTTTATCCGGTTTAAACCGGTATAAACCAGTTCAATCCGGTTTTATCCTGTTTAAACCGGTTTAAACCGGATCAATCCGGTTTTATCCGGTTTAAACCGGTTCAATCCAGTTTTATCCGGTTTAAACCGGTTTAAGCTGGTTCAATCCGGTTTTATCCGGTTTAATCCAGTTTAAACCGGTTCAATCCGGTTTAAACGGGTTTAAACAGGTTCTATCCGGTTTAAACCGGTTTGAGCCGGTTCATGCCGCTTTTATCTGGTTTAAACAGGTTTAAACCGGTTCAATCCGGCTTTATCCTGTTTAAACCGGTTTAAACCGGATCAATCCGGTTTTATCCGGTTTAAACCGGTTCAATCCGGTTTTATCCGGTTTAAACCGATTTAAACCGGTTCAATCCGGTTTTATCCGGTTTAAATGGGTTTAAACCGGTTCTATCCAGTTTAAACTGGTTTAAGCCGGTTCATACCGGTTTTATCTGGTTTAAACCGGTTTAAACCATTTCAATCGGTTTTTATCTGGTTTAAACAGGTTTAAACCGGTTCAATCCGGTTTTATCCGTTTTAAACCGGTTCAATCTGGTTTTATCCTGTTTAAACTGGTTCAATTTGGTTTTATCCGGTTTAAACCGGTTTTATCCGTTTTAAACCGGTTTAATCCACTTCAATCCGGTTTTATCCGGTTTAAACCGTTTCTATCCGGTTCTATCCGTTTTAAACCGGTTTAAACCAGTTCATTCCGGTTTTATCCGGTTTAAACCGGTTTTTGCCGGTTCAATCCGGTTTTATCCGGTTTAAACCGGTTCAATCTGGTTTTATCCGGTTTAAACCGGTTTGAACCGGTTCAATCCGGTTTTATCCAGTTTAAAACGGTTCTATCCGGTTCTATCCGGTTGAAACCAGTTTAAACCGGTTCGATCCGGTTTTATCCGGTTTAAACCAGTTCAATCCTGTTTTATCCGGTTTAAACCGGTTCTATCCGGTTCTATCCAGTTGAAACCGGTTTAAAGCGGTTCAATCCGGTTTTATCCGGTTTAAACCGGTTCTATGCTTTTTATACCAGTTTAAGCCTGTTCAATCGGGTTATATCCGGTTTAGACCTGTTTAAGCCGGTTCATTCCAGTTTTATCCAGTTTAAACCGGTTTAAACCCTTTCAATCCATTTTTATCCGGTTTCAACCGGTTTACACCGGTTCAATCCGGTTTTATCCGGTTTAAACCGTTTCTATCCGGTTCTATCCGTTTTAAACCGGTTTAAACCAGTTCATTACGGTTTTATCCGGTTTAAACCGGTTTGAACCGGTTCAATCCGGTTTTATCCGGTTTAAACTGGTTTAAGCCGGTTCAATCCGGTTTTATCCAGTTTAAACCAGTTCTATCCGGTTCTATCCGGTTGAAACCAGTTTAAACCGGTTCAATCCGGTTTTATCCGGTTTAAACCTGTTCATTCCGGTTTTGTCCGGTTAAAACCGGTTTGAACCGGTTCAATCCGCTCTTATCCGGTTTAAACCGGTTCAATCTGTTTTTATCCGGTTTAAACCAGTTCACTCCGGTTTTATCCGGTATAAACCGGTTTGAACCGGTTCAATCCGGTTTTATGCGGTTTAAACCTGTTTAAGCTGGTTCAATCCGGTTTTATCCAGTTTAAACCGGTTCTATCCAGTTCTATCCAGTTGAAACTGGTTTAAACCAGTTCAATCCTGTTTTATCCGGTTAAAACCGGTTCAATCCGGTTTTATCCGGTTTAAACCGGTTTAAACCGGTTCAATCGGTTTTATCCACTTTAAACCGGTTCTATCCGGTTTAAACCAGTTTAAGCCAGTTCAATCCGGTTTTATCTGGTTTAAACCGGTCCTATCCGGTTTAAACCGGTTTAGGCCGGTTCATTCCGGTTTTATCAGTTTTAAACCGGTTTAAACTGCTTCAATCCGTTTATATCCGGTTTCAACTTGTTTCAACCGGTTCAATTCGGTTTTTTCTGGTTTTAACCAGTTCATTCCGGTTTTATCCGGTTTAAACCAGTTTGAACCGGTTCAATCCGGTTTTATCCAGTTCAAACCGGTTCTATCCGGTTCTATCTGGTTGAAACCGGTTTAAGCCGGTTCAAACCGGTTCTATCCGGTTGAAACCGGTTTAAACCGGTTCAATCCGGTTTTATCCGGGTTAAACCGGTTCAATCCGGTTTTATCCGGTTTCAATCGGTTTAAACCGGTTTAAACCGGTTCATTCCGGTTTTCTCCAGTTTAAACCGGTTCTATCCGTTTCTATTTGGTTTAAACCGGTTTAAACTGGTTCAATCCGGTTTTATCCGGTTTAAACCGATTTAAACCTGTTACGTCCGGTTTTATCCAGTTTAAACCGGTTATATCCGGTTCTATCCGGTTTAAACCGTTTTAAACCGGTTTAATCCGGTTTTATCCGGCTTAAACCGGTTCAATCTGGTATTATCCGGTTTAAACTGGTTCAATTTGGTTTTATCCGGTTTAAACCGGTTTGAACCGGTTCAATCCGGTTTTATCCGCTTTAAACCGGTTTAAACCGGTTCAATCCAGTTTTATCCGGTTTAAACCGGTTTAAGCTGGTTCAATCCGGTTTTATCCGTTTTAAAGTGGTTCAATCTTGTTTTATCGGGTTTAAACCGGTTGAAACCAGTTCCATCCGGTTTTATTCGTTTTAAACCAGTTCAAACCGGTTCAATCCGGTTTTATCCGGTTTAAACCAGTTCTATCCTTTTCTATCTCGTTTAAACCGGTTTAAACTGGTTCAATCCGGTTTTAATCATTTTAAACCGGTTCAATCTGGTTTTATCCGGTTTAAAATGGTTCAATTTGGTTTTATCCGGTTTAAACCGGTTTTATCCGTTTTAAACCGGTTTAATCCAGTTCAATCCGGTTTTATCCGGTTTAAACCGTTTCTATCCGGTTCTATCCATTTTAAACCGGTTTAAACCAGTTCATTCCGGTTTTATCCGGTTTAAACCGGTTTGAACCGGTTCAATCCGGTTTAATCCGGTTTAAACCGGTTTGAAACGGTTCAATCCGGTGTTATCCGGTTTAAACCGGTTTAAGCCGGTTCAATCTGGTTTTATCCAGTTTAAACCGGTTCTATCCGGTTCTATCCGGTTGAAACCAGTTTAAACCGGTTCAATCCGGTTTTATCCGGTTTAAACCAGTTCAATCCTGTTTTATCCGGTTTAAACCGGTTCTATCCGGTTCTATCCAGTTGAAACCGGTTTAAAGCGGTTCAATCCGGTTTTATCCGGTTTAAACCGGTTCTATGCTTTTTATACCAGTTTAAGCCTGTTCAATCGGGTTATATCCGGTTTAGACCTGTTTAAGCCGGTTCATTCCAGTTTTATCCAGTTTAAACCGGTTTAAACCCTTTCAATCCATTTTTATCCGGTTTCAACCGGTTTACACCGGTTCAATCCGGTTTTATCCGGTTTAAACCGTTTCTATCCGGTTCTATCCGTTTTAAACCGGTTTAAACCAGTTCATTCCGGTTTTATCCGGTTTAAACCGGTTTGAACCGGTTCAATCCGGTTTTATCCGGTTTAAACTGGTTTAAGCCGGTTCAATCCGGTTTTATCCAGTTTAAACCAGTTCTATCCGGTTCTATCCGGTTGAAACCAGTTTAAACCGGTTCAATCCGGTTTTATCCGGTTTAAACCTGTTCATTCCGGTTTTATCCGGTTAAAACCGGTTTGAACCGGTTCAATCCGCTCTTATCCGGTTTAAACCGGTTCAATCTGTTTTTATCCGGTTTAAACCAGTTCACTCCGGTTTTATCCGGTATAAACCGGTTTGAACCGGTTCAATCCGTTTTTATGCGGTTTAAACCTGTTTAAGCTGGTTCAATCCGGTTTTATCCAGTTTAAACCGGTTCTATCCAGTTCTATCCAGTTGAAACTGGTTTAAACCAGTTCAATCCTGTTTTATCCGGTTAAAACCGGTTCAATCCGGTTTTATCCGGTTTAAACCGGTTTAAACCGGTTCAATCGGTTTTATCCACTTTAAACCGGTTCTATCCGGTTTAAAGCAGTTTAAGCCAGTTCAATCCGGTTTTATCCGGTTTAAACCGGTCCTATCCGGTTTAAACCGGTTTAGGCCGGTTCATTCCGGTTTTATCAGTTTTAAACCGGTTTAAACTGCTTCAATCCGTTTATATCCGGTTTCAACTGGTTTCAACCGGTTCAATTCGGTTTTTTCTGGTTTTAACCAGTTCATTCCGGTTTTATCCGGTTTAAACCAGTTTGAACCGGTTCAATCCGGTTTTATCCAGTTCAAACCGGTTCTATCCGGTTCTATCCGGTTGAAACCGGTTTAAGCCGGTTCAAACCGGTTCTATCCGGTTGAAACCGGTTTAAACCGGTTCAATCCGGTTTTATCCGGGTTAAACCGGTTCAATCCGGTTTTATCCGGTTTCAATCGGTTTAAACCGGTTTAAACCGGTTCATTCCGGTTTTCTCCAGTTTAAACCGGTTCTATCCGTTTCTATTTGGTTTAAACCGGTTTAAACTGGTTCAATCCGGTTTTATCTGGTTTAAACCGGTTCAATCTGGTTTTATCCGGTTTAAACCGGTTTTAATCAATTCAATACGGTTTATCCAGTTTAAACCGGTTTAATCCGGATCAATCCGGTTTTATCCGGTTTAAACCGATTTAAACCTGTTACGTCCGGTTTTATCCAGTTTAAACCGGTTATATCCGGTTCTATCCGGTTTAAACCGTTTTAAACCGGTTTAATCCAGTTTTATCCGGCTTAAACCGGTTCAATCTGGTATTATCCGGTTTAAACTGGTTCAATTTGGTTTTATCCGGTTTAAACCGGTTTGAACCGGTTCAATCCGGTTTTATCCGCTTTAAACCGGTTTAAACCGGTTCAATCCAGTTTTATCCGGTTTAAACCGGTTTAAGCTGGTTCAATCCGGTTTTATCCGGTTTAAAGTGGTTCAATCTTGTTTTATCGGGTTTAAACCGGTTGAAACCAGTTCCATCCGGTTTTATTCGTTTTAAACCAGTTCAAACCGGTTCAATCCGGTTTTATCCGGTTTAAACCAGTTCTATCCTTTTCTATCTCGTTTAAACCGGTTTAAACTGGTTCAATCCGGTTTTAATCATTTTAAACCGGTTCAATCTGGTTTTATCCGGTTTAAAATGGTTCAATTTGGTTTTATCCGGTTTAAACCGGTTTTATCCGTTTTAAACCGGTTTAATCCAGTTCAATCCGGTTTTATCCGGTTTAAACCGTTTCTATCCGGTTCTATCCGTTTTAAACCGGTTTAAACCAGTTCATTCCGGTTTTATCCGGTTTAAACCGGTTTGAACCGGTTCAATCCGGTTTAATCCGGTTTAAACCGGTTTGAAACGGTTCAATCCGGTGTTATCCGGTTTAAACCGGTTTAAGCCGGTTCAATCTGGTTTTATCCAGTTTAAACCGGTTCTATCCGGTTCTATCCGGTTGAAACCAGTTTAAACCGGTTCAATCCGGTTTTATCCGGTTTAAACCAGTTCAATCCTGTTTTACCCGGTTTAACACGGTTCTATCCGGTTCTATACAGTAGAAACCGGTTTAAACCGTTTCGATCCGGTTTTATCCGGTTTAAACCGGTTCTTTGCTGTTTATACCAGTTTAAGCCTGTTCAATCGGGTTTTATCCGGATTAGACCTGTTTAAGCCGGTTCATTCCGGTTTTATCCAGTTTAAACCGGTTTAAAGCCTTTCAATCCGGTTTTATCCGGTTTAAACCAGTTTGAACCGGTTCAATCCGGTTTTATCCGGTTTAAACCGGTTCAGTCCAGTTTTATCCGGTTTAAACCGGTTCATTCCGTTTTTATCTGGTTAAAACCGGTTTGAAACGGTTCCATCCGGTTTTATCCGGTTTCAACCGGTTCAATCCTGTTTTATCCGGTTTAAACCAGTTCAATCCGGTTTTATCTGGTTTAAACCGGTTCAATCTGGTTTTATCCTGTTTAAACTGGTTTTATCCGGTTTAGACTGGTTTAAACCAGTTCAATCCGGTTTTAATCGGCTTAAACCGGTTCAATCTGGTTTTATCTGGTTTAAACCGCTTTAAAACGGTTTAATCCTGTTTTATCCGGTTTAAAACGGTTCAATCCGGTTTTATCTCGTTTAAACCGGTTCTATCCGGTTCTATCCTGTTTAAATCGGTTTAAACCGGTTCTATCCTGTTCTATCCTGTTTTAACCGGTTAAAACAGTTCAATCCGGTTTTATCCAGTTTAAAGCAGTTCTATCCGGTTCTATCCGGTTGAAACCGGTTTAAACCGGTTCAATCCTGTTTTATCCGGTTTAAACCGGTTCTATCCAGTTTAAACCGGTTCTATCCGGTTCTATCTGGTTTAAACCGGTTCAATCCGGTTTTATCCGGTTTAAACCGGTTTAAACCGGATCAATCCGGTTTTATCCGGTTTAAACTGGTTCAATCCGGTTTTATCCGGTTTAAACCGGTTCTTTCTGGTTTTATCCGGTTTAAACCGGTTTTAACCGATTCACTCCGGTTTATCCAGTTTAAACCGGTTTAATCCGGTTCAATCCGGTTTTATACGGTTTAAACCGATTTAAACCGGTTCACTCCGGTTTTATCCGGCTTAAACCGGTTCAATCTGGTATTATCCAGTTTAAACTGGTTCAATTTGGTTTTATCCCGTTTAAACCGGTTTTATCCGGTTTAAACCGGTATAAACCAGTTCAATCCGGTTTTATCCTGTTTAAACCGGTTTAAACCGGATCAATCCGGTTTTATCCGGTTTAAACCGGTTCAATCCAGTTTTATCCGGTTTAAACCGGTTTAAGCTGGTTCAATCCGGTTTTATCCGGTTTAATCCAGTTTAAACCGGTTCAATCCGGTTTAAACGGGTTTAAACAGGTTCTATCCGGTTTAAACCGGTTTGAGCCGGTTCATGCCGCTTTTATCTGGTTTAAACAGGTTTAAACCGGTTCAATCCGGCTTTATCCTGTTTAAACCGGTTTAAACCGGATCAATCCGGTTTTATCCGGTTTAAACCGGTTCAATCCGGTTTTATCCGGTTTAAACCGATTTAAACCGGTTCAATCCGGTTTTATCCGGTTTAAATGGGTTTAAACCGGTTCTATCCAGTTTAAACTGGTTTAAGCCGGTTCATACCGGTTTTATCTGGTTTAAACCGGTTTAAACCATTTCAATCGGTTTTTATCTGGTTTAAACAGGTTTAAACCGGTTCAATCCGGTTTTATCCGTTTTAAACCGGTTCAATCTGGTTTTATCCTGTTTAAACTGGTTCAATTTGGTTTTATCCGGTTTAAACCGGTTTTATCCGTTTTAAACCGGTTTAATCCACTTCAATCCGGTTTTATCCGGTTTAAACCGTTTCTATCCGGTTCTATCCGTTTTAAACCGGTTTAAACCAGTTCATTCCGGTTTTATCCGGTTTAAACCGGTTTTTGCCGGTTCAATCCGGTTTTATCCGGTTTAAACCGGTTCAATCTGGTTTTATCCGGTTTAAACCGGTTTGAACCGGTTCAATCCGGTTTTATCCAGTTTAAAACGGTTCTATCCGGTTCTATCCGGTTGAAACCAGTTTAAACCGGTTCGATCCGGTTTTATCCGGTTTAAACCAGTTCAATCCTGTTTTATCCGGTTTAAACCGGTTCTATCCGGTTCTATCCAGTTGAAACCGGTTTAAAGCGGTTCAATCCGGTTTTATCCGGTTTAAACCGGTTCTATGCTTTTTATACCAGTTTAAGCCTGTTCAATCGGGTTATATCCGGTTTAGACCTGTTTAAGCCGGTTCATTCCAGTTTTATCCAGTTTAAACCGGTTTAAACCCTTTCAATCCATTTTTATCCGGTTTCAACCGGTTTACACCGGTTCAATCCGGTTTTATCCGGTTTAAACCGTTTCTATCCGGTTCTATCCGTTTTAAACCGGTTTAAACCAGTTCATTACGGTTTTATCCGGTTTAAACCGGTTTGAACCGGTTCAATCCGGTTTTATCCGGTTTAAACTGGTTTAAGCCGGTTCAATCCGGTTTTATCCAGTTTAAACCAGTTCTATCCGGTTCTATCCGGTTGAAACCAGTTTAAACCGGTTCAATCCGGTTTTATCCGGTTTAAACCTGTTCATTCCGGTTTTGTCCGGTTAAAACCGGTTTGAACCGGTTCAATCCGCTCTTATCCGGTTTAAACCGGTTCAATCTGTTTTTATCCGGTTTAAACCAGTTCACTCCGGTTTTATCCGGTATAAACCGGTTTGAACCGGTTCAATCCGGTTTTATGCGGTTTAAACCTGTTTAAGCTGGTTCAATCCGGTTTTATCCAGTTTAAACCGGTTCTATCCAGTTCTATCCAGTTGAAACTGGTTTAAACCAGTTCAATCCTGTTTTATCCGGTTAAAACCGGTTCAATCCGGTTTTATCCGGTTTAAACCGGTTTAAACCGGTTCAATCGGTTTTATCCACTTTAAACCGGTTCTATCCGGTTTAAACCAGTTTAAGCCAGTTCAATCCGGTTTTATCTGGTTTAAACCGGTCCTATCCGGTTTAAACCGGTTTAGGCCGGTTCATTCCGGTTTTATCAGTTTTAAACCGGTTTAAACTGCTTCAATCCGTTTATATCCGGTTTCAACTTGTTTCAACCGGTTCAATTCGGTTTTTTCTGGTTTTAACCAGTTCATTCCGGTTTTATCCGGTTTAAACCAGTTTGAACCGGTTCAATCCGGTTTTATCCAGTTCAAACCGGTTCTATCCGGTTCTATCTGGTTGAAACCGGTTTAAGCCGGTTCAAACCGGTTCTATCCGGTTGAAACCGGTTTAAACCGGTTCAATCCGGTTTTATCCGGGTTAAACCGGTTCAATCCGGTTTTATCCGGTTTCAATCGGTTTAAACCGGTTTAAACCGGTTCATTCCGGTTTTCTCCAGTTTAAACCGGTTCTATCCGTTTCTATTTGGTTTAAACCGGTTTAAACTGGTTCAATCCGGTTTTATCCGGTTTAAACCGATTTAAACCTGTTACGTCCGGTTTTATCCAGTTTAAACCGGTTATATCCGGTTCTATCCGGTTTAAACCGTTTTAAACCGGTTTAATCCGGTTTTATCCGGCTTAAACCGGTTCAATCTGGTATTATCCGGTTTAAACTGGTTCAATTTGGTTTTATCCGGTTTAAACCGGTTTGAACCGGTTCAATCCGGTTTTATCCGCTTTAAACCGGTTTAAACCGGTTCAATCCAGTTTTATCCGGTTTAAACCGGTTTAAGCTGGTTCAATCCGGTTTTATCCGTTTTAAAGTGGTTCAATCTTGTTTTATCGGGTTTAAACCGGTTGAAACCAGTTCCATCCGGTTTTATTCGTTTTAAACCAGTTCAAACCGGTTCAATCCGGTTTTATCCGGTTTAAACCAGTTCTATCCTTTTCTATCTCGTTTAAACCGGTTTAAACTGGTTCAATCCGGTTTTAATCATTTTAAACCGGTTCAATCTGGTTTTATCCGGTTTAAAATGGTTCAATTTGGTTTTATCCGGTTTAAACCGGTTTTATCCGTTTTAAACCGGTTTAATCCAGTTCAATCCGGTTTTATCCGGTTTAAACCGTTTCTATCCGGTTCTATCCGTTTTAAACCGGTTTAAACCAGTTCATTCCGGTTTTATCCGGTTTAAACCGGTTTGAACCGGTTCAATCCGGTTTAATCCGGTTTAAACCGGTTTGAAACGGTTCAATCCGGTGTTATCCGGTTTAAACCGGTTTAAGCCGGTTCAATCTGGTTTTATCCAGTTTAAACCGGTTCTATCCGGTTCTATCCGGTTGAAACCAGTTTAAACCGGTTCAATCCGGTTTTATCCGGTTTAAACCAGTTCAATCCTGTTTTATCCGGTTTAAACCGGTTCTATCCGGTTCTATCCAGTTGAAACCGGTTTAAAGCGGTTCAATCCGGTTTTATCCGGTTTAAACCGGTTCTATGCTTTTTATACCAGTTTAAGCCTGTTCAATCGGGTTATATCCGGTTTAGACCTGTTTAAGCCGGTTCATTCCAGTTTTATCCAGTTTAAACCGGTTTAAACCCTTTCAATCCATTTTTATCCGGTTTCAACCGGTTTACACCGGTTCAATCCGGTTTTATCCGGTTTAAACCGTTTCTATCCGGTTCTATCCGTTTTAAACCGGTTTAAACCAGTTCATTCCGGTTTTATCCGGTTTAAACCGGTTTGAACCGGTTCAATCCGGTTTTATCCGGTTTAAACTGGTTTAAGCCGGTTCAATCCGGTTTTATCCAGTTTAAACCAGTTCTATCCGGTTCTATCCGGTTGAAACCAGTTTAAACCGGTTCAATCCGGTTTTATCCGGTTTAAACCTGTTCATTCCGGTTTTGTCCGGTTAAAACCGGTTTGAACCGGTTCAATCCGCTCTTATCCGGTTTAAACCGGTTCAATCTGTTTTTATCCGGTTTAAACCAGTTCACTCCGGTTTTATCCGGTATAAACCGGTTTGAACCGGTTCAATCCGGTTTTATGCGGTTTAAACCTGTTTAAGCTGGTTCAATCCGGTTTTATCCAGTTTAAACCGGTTCTATCCAGTTCTATCCAGTTGAAACTGGTTTAAACCAGTTCAATCCTGTTTTATCCGGTTAAAACCGGTTCAATCCGGTTTTATCCGGTTTAAACCGGTTTAAACCGGTTCAATCGGTTTTATCCACTTTAAACCGGTTCTATCCGGTTTAAACCAGTTTAAGCCAGTTCAATCCGGTTTTATCTGGTTTAAACCGGTCCTATCCGGTTTAAACCCGTTTAGGCCGGTTCATTCCGGTTTTATCAGTTTTAAACCGGTTTAAACTGCTTCAATCCGTTTATATCCGGTTTCAACTTGTTTCAACCGGTTCAATTCGGTTTTTTCTGGTTTTAACCAGTTCATTCCGGTTTTATCCGGTTTAAACCAGTTTGAACCGGTTCAATCCGGTTTTATCCAGTTCAAACCGGTTCTATCCGGTTCTATCTGGTTGAAACCGGTTTAAGCCGGTTCAAACCGGTTCTATCCGGTTGAAACCGGTTTAAACCGGTTCAATCCGGTTTTATCCGGGTTAAACCGGTTCAATCCGGTTTTATCCGGTTTCAATCGGTTTAAACCGGTTTAAACCGGTTCATTCCGGTTTTCTCCAGTTTAAACCGGTTCTATCCGTTTCTATTTGGTTTAAACCGGTTTAAACTGGTTCAATCCGGTTTTATCCGGTTTAAACCGATTTAAACCTGTTACGTCCGGTTTTATCCAGTTTAAACCGGTTATATCCAGTTCTATCCGGTTTAAACCGTTTTAAACCGGTTTAATCCGGTTTTATCCGGCTTAAACCGGTTCAATCTGGTATTATCCGGTTTAAACTGGTTCAATTTGGTTTTATCCGGTTTAAACCGGTTTGAACCGGTTCAATCCGGTTTTATCCGCTTTAAACCGGTTTAAACCGGTTCAATCCAGTTTTATCCGGTTTAAACCGGTTTAAGCTGGTTCAATCCGGTTTTATCCGTTTTAAAGTGGTTCAATCTTGTTTTATCGGGTTTAAACCGGTTGAAACCAGTTCCATCCGGTTTTATTCGTTTTAAACCAGTTCAAACCGGTTCAATCCGGTTTTATCCGGTTTAAACCAGTTCTATCCTTTTCTATCTCGTTTAAACCGGTTTAAACTGGTTCAATCCGGTTTTAATCATTTTAAACCGGTTCAATCTGGTTTTATCCGGTTTAAAATGGTTCAATTTGGTTTTATCCGGTTTAAACCGGTTTTATCCGTTTTAAACCGGTTTAATCCAGTTCAATCCGGTTTTATCCGGTTTAAACCGTTTCTATCCGGTTCTATCCGTTTTAAACCGGTTTAAACCAGTTCATTCCGGTTTTATCCGGTTTAAACCGGTTTGAACCGGTTCAATCCGGTTTAATCCGGTTTAAACCGGTTTGAAACGGTTCAATCCGGTGTTATCCGGTTTAAACCGGTTTAAGCCGGTTCAATCTGGTTTTATCCAGTTTAAACCGGTTCTATCCGGTTCTATCCGGTTGAAACCAGTTTAAACCGGTTCAATCCGGTTTTATCCGGTTTAAACCAGTTCAATCCTGTTTTATCCGGTTTAAACCGGTTCTATCCGGTTCTATCCAGTTGAAACCGGTTTAAAGCGGTTCAATCCGGTTTTATCCGGTTTAAACCGGTTCTATGCTTTTTATACCAGTTTAAGCCTGTTCAATCGGGTTATATCCGGTTTAGACCTGTTTAAGCCGGTTCATTCCAGTTTTATCCAGTTTAAACCGGTTTAAACCCTTTCAATCCATTTTTATCCGGTTTCAACCGGTTTACACCGGTTCAATCCGGTTTTATCCGGTTTAAACCGTTTCTATCCGGTTCTATCCGTTTTAAACCGGTTTAAACCAGTTCATTCCGGTTTTATCCGGTTTAAACCGGTTTGAACCGGTTCAATCCGGTTTTATCCGGTTTAAACTGGTTTAAGCCGGTTCAATCCGGTTTTATCCAGTTTAAACCAGTTCTATCCGGTTCTATCCGGTTGAAACCAGTTTAAACCGGTTCAATCCGGTTTTATCCGGTTTAAACCTGTTCATTCCGGTTTTATCCGGTTAAAACCGGTTTGAACCGGTTCAATCCGCTCTTATCCGGTTTAAACCGGTTCAATCTGTTTTTATCCGGTTTAAACCAGTTCACTCCGGTTTTATCCGGTATAAACCGGTTTGAACCGGTTCAATCCGGTTTTATGCGGTTTAAACCTGTTTAAGCTGGTTCAATCCGGTTTTATCCAGTTTAAACCGGTTCTATCCAGTTCTATCCAGTTGAAACTGGTTTAAACCAGTTCAATCCTGTTTTATCCGGTTAAAACCGGTTCAATCCGGTTTTATCCGGTTTAAACCGGTTTAAACCGGTTCAATCGGTTTTATCCACTTTAAACCGGTTCTATCCGGTTTAAACCAGTTTAAGCCAGTTCAATCCGGTTTTATCCGGTTTAAACCGGTCCTATCCGGTTTAAACCGGTTTAGGCCGGTTCATTCCGGTTTTATCAGTTTTAAACCGGTTTAAACTGCTTCAATCCGTTTATATCCGGTTTCAACTGGTTTCAACCGGTTCAATTCGGTTTTTTCTGGTTTTAACCAGTTCATTCCGGTTTTATCCGGTTTAAACCAGTTTGAACCGGTTCAATCCGGTTTTATCCAGTTCAAACCGGTTCTATCCGGTTCTATCCGGTTGAAACCGGTTTAAGCCGGTTCAAACCGGTTCTATCCGGTTGAAACCGGTTTAAACCGGTTCAATCCGGTTTTATCCGGGTTAAACCGGTTCAATCCGGTTTTATCCGGTTTCAATCGGTTTAAACCGGTTTAAACCGGTTCATTCCGGTTTTCTCCAGTTTAAACCGGTTCTATCCGTTTCTATTTGGTTTAAACCGGTTTAAACTGGTTCAATCCGGTTTTATCCGGTTTAAACCGATTTAAACCTGTTACGTCCGGTTTTATCCATTTTAAACCGGTTATATCCGGTTCTATCCGGTTTAAACCGTTTTAAACCGGTTTAATCCGGTTTTATCCGGCTTAAACCGGTTCAATCTGGTATTATCCGGTTTAAACTGGTTCAATTTGGTTTTATCCGGTTTAAACCGGTTTGAACCGGTTCAATCCGGTTTTATCCGCTTTAAACCGGTTTAAACCGGTTCAATTCAGTTTTATCCGGTTTAAACCGGTTTAAGCTGGTTCAATCCGCTTTTATCCGGTTTAAAGTGGTTCAATCTTGTTTTATCGGGTTTAAACCGGTTGAAACCAGTTCCATCCGGTTTTATTCGTTTTAAACCAGTTCAAACCGGTTCAATCCGGTTTTATCCGGTTTAAACCAGTTCTATCCTTTTCTATCTCGTTTAAACCGGTTTAAACTGGTTCAATCCGGTTTTAATCATTTTAAACCGGTTCAATCTGGTTTTATCCGGTTTAAAATGGTTCAATTTGGTTTTATCCGGTTTAAACCGGTTCTATCCGTTTTAAACCGGTTTAAACCAGTTCATTCCGGTTTTATCCGGTTTAAACCGGTTTGAACCGGTTCAATCCGGTTTAATCCGGTTTAAACCGGTTTGAAACGGTTCAATCCGGTGTTATCCGGTTTAAACCGGTTTAAGCCGGTTCAATCTGGTTTTATACAGTTTAAACCGGTTCTATCCGGTTCTATCCGGTTGAAACCAGTTTAAACCGGTTCAATCCGGTTTTATCCGGTTTAAACCAGTTCAATCCTGTTTTACCCGGTTTAACACGGTTCTATCCGGTTCTATACAGTAGAAACCGGTTTAAACCGTTTCGATCTGGTTTTATCCGGTTTAAACCGGTTCTTTGCTGTTTATACCAGTTTAAGCCTGTTCAATCGGGTTTTATCCGGATTAGACCTGTTTAAGCCGGTTCATTCCGGTTTTATCCAGTTTAAACCGGTTTAAACCCTTTCAATCCGGTTTTATCCGGTTTAAACCAGTTTGAACCGGTTCAATCCGGTTTTATCCGGTTTAAACTGGTTCAATCCGGTTTTATCCGGTTTAAACCGGTTCTTTCTGGTTTTATCCGGTTTAAACCGGTTTTAACCGATTCACTCCGGTTTATCCAGTTTAAACCGGTTTAATCCGGTTCAATCCGGTTTTATACGGTTTAAACCGATTTAAACCGGTTCACTCCGGTTTTATCCGGCTTAAACCGGTTCAATCTGGTATTATCCAGTTTAAACTGGTTCAATTTGGTTTTATCCCGTTTAAACCGGTTTTATCCGGTTTAAACCGGTATAAACCAGTTCAATCCGGTTTTATCCTGTTTAAACCGGTTTAAACCGGATCAATCCGGTTTTATCCGGTTTAAACCGGTTCAATCCAGTTTTATCCGGTTTAAACCGGTTTAAGCTGGTTCAATCCGGTTTTATCCGGTTTAATCCAGTTTAAACCGGTTCAATCCGGTTTTATCCGGTTTAAGCCGGTTCAATCCGGTTTAAACCGTTTCAATCTGGTTTTCTCTGGTTTAAACCGGTTCTATCCGGTTCTATCCAGTTTGAACCAGTTCAATCCAGTTTTATCCGGTTTAAACCGTTTTACGCCGGTTCAATCCGGTTTTATCCAGTTTAAACCGGTTCTATCCGGTTCTATCCGGTTGAAACCAGTTTAAACCGGTTCAATCCGGTTTTATCTCGTTTAGACCGGTTCTATCCGGTTCTATCCTTTTTAAATCGGATTAAACTGGTTCTATCCTGTTCTATCCTGTTTTAACTGGATTAAACCAGTTCAATCCGGTTTTATCCGGTTTAAACCGGTTCTATCCGTTTCCATCTGGTTTAAACGGGTTTCAACTGGTACAATCCGATTTATCCGTTTTAAACCGGTTCAATCTGATTTTATCCGGTTTAAACTGTTTCAATTTGGTTTTATCCGGTTTGAACCGGTTCAATCCGGTTTTCTCCAGTTTAAACCGGTTCTATCCGGTTCTATCCGGTTGAAACCGGTTTAAACCGGTTCAATCTGGTTTTATCCGGTTTAAACCGGTTCAATCTGGTTTGAACCGGTTTAAACCAGTTTGAACCGGTTCAATCTGGTTTTATGCGGTTTAAACCGGTTTAAGCCGGTTCAATCCGGTTTTATCCAGTTTAAACCGGTTCTATCCGGTTGAAACCAGTTTAAACCGGTTCAATCCAATTTTATCCGGTTTAAACTGGTTCAATCCGGTTTTAAACCGGTTCAATCTGGTTTTATCCGGTTTAAACCGCTTTAAAATGGTTTAATCCGGTTTTATCCAGTTTAAACCAGTTTGAACCGTTTCAATCCGGTTTTATCCGGTTTAAACCAGTTTGAACCGTTTCAATCCGGTTTTATCCGGTTTAAACCAGTTTAAACCGGTTCAATCCGGTTTTATCTCGTTTAAACCGGTTCTATCCGTTTCTATCCTGTTTAAATCGGTTTAAACCGGTTCTATCCTGTTCTATCCTGTTTTAACCGGTTAAACCAGTTCAATCCGGTTTTATCCAGTTTAAACCGGTTCTATTCGTTTCCATCTGGTTTAAAAGGGTTTAAACTGGTTCAATCCGGTTTTATACGTTTTAAACCAGTTCAATCTGGTTTTATCCGGTTTAAACTGGTTCAATTTGGTTTTATCCGGTTTAAACGGGTTTGAACCGGTTCAATCCGGTTTTATCCGGTTTAAACCGGTTTAAACCGGGTCAATCCGGTTTTATCCGGTTTAAACCTCTTCAATCCGGTTTTCTCCAGTTTAAACCGGTTTAAACAGGTTCAATCCGGTTTTATCCAGTTTAAACCGGTTCTATCCGGTTCTATCCGGTTGAAACTGGTTTAAACCGGTTCAATCCGGTTTTATCCGGTTTAAACCAGTTCAATCCGGTTTTATCCGCTTTAAACCGGTTTAAACCGGTTCAATCCGGTTTTATCCGGTTTAAACCGGTTCTAACCGGTTCTATCCGGGTTAAACCGGTTCTATCCGGTTCTATCTGGTTTAAGCCGGTTTAAACCGGTTCAATCCGGTTTTATCCAGTTTAAACCGGATCAATCCGTTTTATCCGGTTTAAACCGGTTTAAACTGGTTCAATCCGGTTTTATCCGGTTTAAACCGGTTCTATCCGGTTTAAACCGGTTCTATCCGGTTTAAACCGGTTTAAACCACTTCAATCCGGTTTAAACCGGTTTAAACCGCTTCAATCCGGTTTTATCCGATTTAAACCGGTTTAAACCGGTTCAATCAGTTTTTATCTGGTTTAAACCGGATTAAACCTGTTCTATCCGGTTTTATCCGGTTTAAACCGGTTCAATCCGTTTTTTCCGGTTTAAACTGGTTTAAACCAGTTCATTCCGGTTTTATCCGGTTTAAGCCAGTTCAATCCGGTTTAAACCGTTTCAATCTGGTTTTCTCTGGTTTAAACCGGTTCTATCCGGTTCTATCCAGTTTGAACCGGTTCAATCCGGTTTTATCCGGTTTAAACCGGTTTAAGCCGGTTCAATCCGGTTTTATTCAGTTTAAACCGGTTCTATCCGGTTCTATCCGGTTGAAACCAGTTTAACCGGTTCAATCCGGTTTTATCTCGTTTAGACCGGTTCTATCCGGTTCTATCCTTTTTAAATCGGATTAAACTGGTTCTATCCTGTTCTATCCTGTTTTAACTGGATTAAACCAGTTCAATCCGGTTTTATCCGGTTTAAACCGGTTCTATCCGTTTCCATCTGGTTTAAACGGGTTTCAACTGGTACAATCCGATTTATCCGTTTTAAACCGGTTCAATCTGATTTTATCCGGTTTAAACTGTTTCAATTTGGTTTTATCCGGTTTGAACCGGTTCAATCCGGTTTTCTCCAGTTTAAACCGGTTTAGACTGGTTCAATCCGGTTTTATCCAGTTTAAACCGGTTCTATCCGGTTCTATCCGGTTGAAACCGGTTTAAACCGGTTCAATCTGGTTTTATCCGGTTTAAACCGGTTCAATCTGGTTTTATGCGGTTTAAACCGGTTTAAGCCGGTTCAATCCGGTTTTATCCAGTTTAAACCGGTTCTATCCGGTTGAAACCAGTTTAAACCGGTTCAATCCAATTTTATCCGGTTTAAACTGGTTCAATCCGGTTTTAAACCGGTTCAATCTGGTTTTATCCGGTTTAAACCGCTTTAAAATGGTTTAATCCGGTTTTATCCAGTTTAAACCAGTTTGAACCGTTTCAATCCGGTTTTATCCGGTTTAAACCAGTTTGAACCGTTTCAATCCGGTTTTATCCGGTTTAAACCAGTTTAAACCGGTTCAATCCGGTTTTATCTCGTTTAAACCGGTTCTATCCGTTTCTATCCTGTTTAAATCGGTTTAAACCGGTTCTATCCTGTTCTATCCTGTTTTAACCGGTTAAACCAGTTCAATCCGGTTTTATCCAGTTTAAACCGGTTCTATTCGTTTCCATCTGGTTTAAAAGGGTTTAAACTGGTTCAATCCGGTTTTATACGTTTTAAACCAGTTCAATCTGGTTTTATCCGGTTTAAACTGGTTCAATTTGGTTTTATCCGGTTTAAACGGGTTTGAACCGGTTCAATCCGGTTTTATCCGGTTTAAACCGGTTTAAACCGGGTCAATCCGGTTTTATCCGGTTTAAACCTCTTCAATCCGGTTTTCTCCAGTTTAAACCGGTTTAAACAGGTTCAATCCGGTTTTATCCAGTTTAAACCGGTTCTATCCGGTTCTATCCGGTTGAAACTGGTTTAAACCGGTTCAATCCGGTTTTATCCGGTTTAAACCAGTTCAATCCGGTTTTATCCGCTTTAAACCGGTTTAAACCGGTTCAATCCGGTTTTATCCGGTTTAAACCGGTTCTAACCGGTTCTATCCGGGTTAAACCGGTTCTATCCGGTTCTATCTGGTTTAAGCCGGTTTAAACCGGTTCAATCCGGTTTTATCCAGTTTAAACCGGATCAATCCGTTTTATCCGGTTTAAACCGGTTTAAACTGGTTCAATCCGGTTTTATCCGGTTTAAACCGGTTCTATCCGGTTTAAACCGGTTTAAACCACTTCAATCCGGTTTAAACCGGTTTAAACCGCTTCAATCCGGTTTTATCCGATTTAAACCGGTTTAAACCGGTTCAATCAGTTTTTATCTGGTTTAAACCGGATTAAACCTGTTCTATCCGGTTTTATCCGGTTTAAACCGGTTCAATCCGTTTTTTCCGGTTTAAACTGGTTTAAACCAGTTCATTCCGGTTTTATCCGGTTTAAGCCAGTTCAATCCGGTTTAAACCGTTTCAATCTGGTTTTCTCTGGTTTAAACCGGTTCTATCCGGTTCTATCCAGTTTGAACCGGTTCAATCCGGTTTTATCCGGTTTAAACCGGTTTAAGCCGGTTCAATCCGGTTTTATTCAGTTTAAACCGGTTCTATCCGGTTCTATCCGGTTGAAACCAGTTTAACCGGTTCAATCCGGTTTTATCTCGTTTAGACCGGTTCTATCCGGTTCTATCCTTTTTAAATCGGATTAAACTGGTTCTATCCTGTTCTATCCTGTTTTAATTGGATTAAACCAGTTCAATCCGGTTTTATCCGGTTTAAACCGGTTCTATCCATTTCCATCTGGTTTAAACGGGTTTCAACTGGTACAATACGATTTATCCGTTTTACACCGGTTCAATCTGATTTTATCCGGTTTAAACTGTTTCAATTTGGTTTTATCCGGTTTGAACCGGTTCAATCCGGTTTTCTCCAGTTTAAACCGGTTTAGACTGGTTCAATCCGGTTTTATCCAGTTTAAACCGGTTCTATCCGGTTCTATCCGGTTGAAACCGGTTTAAACCGGTTCAATCCGGTTTTATCCGGTTTAAACCGGTTTAAGCCGGTTCAATCTGGTTTTATCCGGTTTAAACCGGTTCAATCTGGTTTGAACCGGTTTAAACCAGTTTGAATCGGTTCAATCTGGTTTTATCCGGTTTAAACCGGTTTAAGCCGGTTCAATCCGGTTTTATCCAGTTTAAACCGGTTCTATCCCATTGAAACCAGTTTAAACCGGTTCAATCCAGTTTTATCCGGTTTAAACCGGTTTTATCCGGTTTAGACCAGTTTAAACCAGTTCAATCCGGTTTTAATCGGATTTAACCGGTTCAATCTGGTTTTATCCGGTTTAAACCGCTTTAAAATGGTTTAATCCAGTTTTATCCGGTTTAAACCGGTTTGAACCGTTTCAATCCGGTTTTATCCGGTTTAAACCAGTTTAAACCGGTTCAATCCGGTTTTATCTCGTTTAAACCGGTTCTATCCGTTTCTATCCTGTTTAAATCGGTTTAAACCGGTTCTATCCTGTTCTATCCTGTTTTAACCGGTTAAACCAGTTCAATCCCGTTTTATCCAGTTTAAACCGGTTCTATTCGTTTCAATCTGGTTTAAAAGGGTTTAAACTGGTTCAATCCGGTTTTATACGTTTTAAACCAGTTCAATCTGATTTTCTCCGGTTTAAACTGATTCAATTTGGTTTTATCCGGTTTAAACGGGTTTGAACCGGTTCAATCCGGTTTTCTCCGGTTTAAACCGGTTTAAACCGGGTCAATCCGGTTTTATCCGGTTTAAAACTCTTCAACCCGGTTTTCTCCAGTTTAAACCGGTTTAAACAGGTTCAATCCGGTTTTATCCAGTTTAAACCGGTTCTATCCGGTTCTATCCGGTTGAAACCGGTTTAAACCGGATCAATCCGGTTTTATCCGGTTTAAACCAGTTCATTCCGGTTTTATCCGGTTTAAGCCGGTTCAATCCGGTTTAAACCGTTTCAATCTGGTTTTATCTGGTTTAAACCGGTTCTATCCGGTTCTATCCGGTTTGAACCGGTTCAAACCGGTTTTATCCGGTTTAAACCGGTTTAAGCCGGTTCAATCCGGTTTTATCCAGTTTAAACCGGTTCTATCCGGTTCTATCCGGTTGAAACCAGTTTAAACCGGTTCAATCCGGTTTTATCCGGTTTAAACCGGTTCAATCCAGTTTTATCCGGTTTAAACCGGTTCATTCCGGTTTTATCCGGTTAAAACCGGTTTGACATGGTTCAATCCGGTTTTATCCGGTTTAATCCGGTTCAATCCGGTTTAAACCGTTTCAATCTGGTTTTATCTGGTTTAAACCGGTTCTATCCGGTTCTATCCGGTTTGAACCGGTTCAAACCGGTTTTATCCGGTTTAAACCGGTTTAAGCCGGTTCAATCCGGTTTTATCCAGTTTAAACCGGTTCTATCCGGTTCTATCCGGTTGAAACCAGTTTAAACCGGTTCAATCCGGATTTATCCGGTTTAAACCGGTTCAATCCAGTTTTATCCGGTTTAAACCGGTTCATTCCGGTTTTATCCGGTTAAAACCGGTTTGACATGGTTCAATCCGGTTTTATCCGGTTTAAACCGGTTCATTCCGGTTTTATCCGTTTAAAACCGGTTTGAAAAGGTTCAATCCGGTTTTATCCGGTTTAAACCGGTTCATTCCGGTTTTATCCGTTTAAAACCGGTTTGAAACGGTTCAATCCGGTTTTATCCGGTTTAAACTGGTTCAATCCGTTTTTATCCGGTTTAAACCAGTTCACTCCGGTTTTATCCGGTTTAAACCGGTTTGAACCGGTTCAATCCGGTTTTATGTGGTTTAAACCGGTTCAATCTGGTTTTATCCAGTTTAAACCAGTTTTATCCGGTTTAGACCGGTTTAAACCAGTTCAATCCGGTTTTAATCGGCTTAAACTGGTTCAATCTGTTTTTATCCGGTTTAAAGCGCTTTAAAACGGTTTAATCCGGTTTTATCCGGTTTAAACCAGTTTGAACCGGTTCAATCCGGTTTTATCTCGTTTAGACCGGTTCTATCCGGTTCTATCCTTTTTAAATCGGATTAAACTGGTTCTATCCTGTTCTATCCTGTTTTAACTGGATTAAACCAGTTCAATCCGGTTTTATCCGGTTTAAACCGGTTCTATCCGTTTCCATCTGGTTTAAACGGGTTTCAACTGGTTCAATCCGATTTATCCGTTTTAAACCGGTTCAATCTGATTTTATCCGGTTTAAACTGTTTCAATTTGGTTTTATCCGGTTTGAACCGGTTCAATCCGGTTTTCTCCAGTTTAAACCTGTTTAGACTGGTTCTATCCGGTTTTATCCAGTTTAAACCGGTTCTATCCGGTTCTATCCGGTTGAAACCGGTTTAAACCGGTTCAATCCGGTTTAAACCGGTTTAAGCCGGTTCAATCCGGTTTTATCCGGTTTAAACCGGTTCAATCTGCTTTGAACCGGTTTAAACCAGTTTGAACCGGTTCAATCTGGTTTTATCCGGTTTAAACCGGTTTAAGCCGGTTCAATCCGGTTTTATCCAGTTTAAACCGGTTCTATCCAGTTGAAAGCAGTTTAAACCGGTTCAATCCAGTTTTATCCGGTTTAAACCGGTTCAATCCGGTTTTATCCGGTTTAAAACCGGTTCAATCTGGTTTTATCCGGTTTAAACCTGTTTTATCCGGTTTAGACCAGTTTAAACCAGTTCAATCCTGTTTTAATCGGATTTAACCGGTTCAATCTGGTTTTATCCGGTTTAAACCGCTTTAAAATGGTTTAATCCGGTTTTATCCGGTTTAAACCAGTTTGAACCGTTTCAATCCGGTTTTATCCGGTTTAAACCAGTTTAAACCGGTTCAATCCGGTTTTATCTCGTTTAAACCGGTTCTATCCGGTTCTATCCTGTTTAAATCGGTTTAAACCGGTTCTATCCTGTTCTATCCTGTTTTAACCGGTTAAACCAGTTCAATCCCGTTTTATCCAGTTTAAACCGGTTCTATTCGTTTCCATCTGGTTTAAAAGGGTTTAAACTGGTTCAATCCGGTTTTATGCGTTTTAAACCAGTTCAATCTGATTTTCTCCGGTTTAAACTGATTCAATTTGGTTTTATCCGGTTTAAACGGGTTTGAACCGGTTCAATCCGGTTTTCTGTGGTTTAAACCGGTTTAAACCGGGTCAATCCGGTTTTATCCGTTTTAAACCTCTTCAATCCGGTTTTCTCCAGTTTAAACCGGTTTAAACAGGTTCAATCCGGTTTTCTCCAGTTTAAACCGGTTTAAACAGGTTCAATCCGGTTTTATCCAGTTTAAACCGGTTCTATCCGGTTCTATCCGGTTGAAACCGGTTTAAACCGTATCAATCCAGTTTTATCCGGTTTAAACCAGTTCAATCCGGTTTTATCCGCTTTAAACCGGTTTAAACCGGTTCAATCCGGTTTTATCCGGTTTAAACCGGTTCTATCCAGTTCTATCCAGTTTAAACCGGTTCTATCCGGTTCTATCTGGTGTAAGCCGGTTTAAACCGGTTCAATCCGGTTTTATCCTTTTTAAACCGGATCAATCCGTTTTTATCCGGTTTAAACCGGTTTAAACTGGTTCAATCCGGATTTATCCGGTTTAAACCGGTCGGTTTAAACCGGTTTAAACCGCTTCAATCCGGTTTTATCCGATTTAAACCGGTTTAAACCGGTTCAATCGGTTTTTATCTGGTTTAAACCGGATTAAACCGTTTATATCCGGTTTTATCCAGTTTAAACCGGTTCAATCCTTTTTTTCCTGTTTAAACCGGTTTAAACCAGTTCATTCCGGTTTTATCCGGTTTAAGCTGGTTCAATCCGGTTTAAACCGTTTCAATCTGGTTTTATCCGGTTTAAACCGGTTCTATCCGGTTCTATCCGGTTTGAACCGGTTCAATCCGGTTTTGTCCAGTTTAAACCGGTTTAAGCCTGTTCAATCCGGTTTTATCCAGTTTAAAACGGTTCTATCCGGTTCTATCCGGTTGAAACCAGTTTAAACCGGTTCAATCCGGTTTTATCCGGTTTAAACCGGTTCAATCCAGTTTTATCCGGTTTAAACCGGTTCATTCCATTTTTATCCGGTTAAAACCGGTTTGAAACGGTTCAATCCGGTTTTATCCGGTTTAAACCGGTTCATTCCGGTTTTATCCGTTTAAAACCGGTTTGAAACGGTTCAATCCGGTTTTATCCGGTTTAAACCGGTTCATTCCGGTTTTATCCGTTTAAAACCGGTTTGAAACGGTTCAATCCGGTTTTATCCGGTTTAAACCGGTTCATTCCGGTTTTATCCATTTAAAACCGGTTTGAAACGGTTCAATCCGGTTTTATCCGTTTTAAACCGGTTCAATCCGTTTTTATCCAGTTTAAACCAGTTCACTCCGGTTTTATCCGGTTTAAACCGGTTTGAACCGGTTCAATCCGGTTTTATGTGGTTTAAACCGGTTCAATCTGGTTTTATCCAGTTTAAACCGGTTTTATCCGGTTTAGACCGGTTTAAACCAGTTCAATCCGGTTTTAATCGGCTTAAACTGGTTCAATCTGGTTTTATCCGGTTTAAAGCGCTTTAAAACGGTTTAATCCGGTTTTATCCGGTTTAAACCAGTTTGAACCGGTTCAATCCGGTTTTATCTCGTTTAGACCGGTTCTATCTGGTTCTATCCTTTTTAAATCGGATGAAACTGGTTCTATCCTGTTCTATCCTGTTTTAACTGGATTAAACCAGTTCAATCCGGTTTTATCCAGTTTAAACCGGTTCTATCCGTTTCCATCTGGTTTAAACGGGTTTCAACTGGTTCAATACGATTTATCCGTTTTAAACCGGTTCAATCTGATTTTATCTGGTTTAAACTGTTTCAATTTGGTTTTATCCGGTTTGAACCGGTTCAATCCGATTTTCTCCAGATTAAACCGGTTTAGACTGGTTCAATCCGGTTTTATCCAGTTTAAACCGGTTCTATCCGTTTCTATCCTGTTTAAATCGGTTTAAACCGGTTCTATCCTGTTCTATCCTGTTTTAACCGGTTAAACCAGTTCAATCCGGTTTTATCCAGTTTAAACCGGTTCTATTCGTTTCCATCTGGTTACAAGGGTTTAAACTGGTTCAATCCGGTTTTATACGTTTTAAACCAGTTCAATCTGATTTTATCCGGTTTAAACTGGTTCAATTTGGTTTTATCCGGTTTAAACGGGTTTGAACCGGTTCAATCCGGTTTTATCCGGTTTAAACCGGTTTAAACCGGGTCAATCCGGTTGTATCCGGTTTAAACCTCTTCAATCCGGTTTTCTCCAGTTTAAACCGGTTTAAACAGGTTCAATCCGGTTTTATCCAGTTTAAACCGGTTCTATCCGGTTCTATCCGGTTGAAACCGGTTTAAACCGGTTCAATCCGGTTTTATCCGGTTTAAACCAGTTCAATCCGGTTTTATCCGCTTTAAACCGGTTTAAACCGGTTCAATCCGGTTTTATCCGGTTTAAACCGGTTCTATCCGGTTCTTTCCGGGTTAAACCGGTTCTATCCGGTTCTATCTGGTTTAAGCCGGTTTAAACCGGTTCAATCCGGTTTTATCCGGTTTAAACCGGATCAATCCTTTTTATCCGGTTTAAACCGGTTTAAACTGGTTCAATCCGGTTTAAACCGGTTTATACCGCTTCAATCCAGTTTTATCCGATTTAAACCGGTTTAAACCGGTTCAATCGGTTTTTATCTGGTTTAAACCGGATTAAACCGGTTCTATCCGGTTTTATCCAGTTTAAACCGGTTCAATCCGTTTTTTCCGGTTTAAACTGGTTTAAACCAGTACATTCCGGTTTTATCCGGTTTAAGCCGGTTCAATCCAGTTTTATCCGGTTTACCGGTTCATTCCGGTTTTATCCATTTAAAACCGGTTTGAAACGGTTCAATCCGGTTTTATCCGTTTTAAACTGGTTCAATCCGTTTTTATCCGGTTTAAACCAGTTCACTCCTGTTTTATCCGGTTTAAACCGGTTTGAACCGGTTCAATCCGGTTTTCTCCAGTTTAAACCTGTTTAGACTGGTTCTATCCGGTTTTATCCAGTTTAAACCGGTTCTATCCGGTTCTATCCGGTTGAAACCGGTTTAAACCGGTTGAATCCGGTTTAAACCGGTTTAAGCTGGTTCAATCCGGTTTTATCCGGTTTAAACCGGTTCAATCTGCTTTGAACCGGTTTAAACCAGTTTGAACCGGTTCAATCTGGTTTTATCCGGTTTAAACCGGTTTAAGCCGGTTCAATCCGGTTTTATCCAGTTTAAACCGGTTCTATCCAGTTGAAAGCAGTTTAAACCGGTTCAATCCAGTTTTATCCGGTTTAAACCGGTTCAATCCGGTTTTATCCGGTTTAAAACCGGTTCAATCTGGTTTTATCCGGTTTAAACCTGTTTTATCCGGTTTAGACCAGTTTAAACCAGTTCAATCCTGTTTTAATCGGATTTAACCGGTTCAATCTGGTTTTATCCGGTTTAAACCGCTTTAAAACGGTTTAATCCGGTTTTATCCGGTTTAAACCAGTTTGAACCGTTTCAATCCGGTTTTATCCGGTTTAAACCAGTTTAAACCGGTTCAATCCGGTTTTATCTCGTTTAAACCGGTTCTATCCGGTTCTATCCTGTTTAAATCGGTTTAAACCGGTTCTATCCTGTTCTATCCTGTTTTAACCGGTTAAACCAGTTCAATCCCGTTTTATCCAGTTTAAACCGGTTCTATTCGTTTCCATCTGGTTTAAAAGGGTTTAAACTGGTTCAATCCGGTTTTATGCGTTTTAAACCAGTTCAATCTGATTTTCTCCGGTTTAAACTGATTCAATTTGGTTTTATCCGGTTTAAACGGGTTTGAACCGGTTCAATCCGGTTTTCTCTGGTTTAAACCGGTTTAAACCGGGTCAATCCGGTTTTATCCGTTTTAAACCTCTTCAATCCGGTTTTCTCCAGTTTAAACCGGTTTAAACAGGTTCAATCCGGTTTTCTCCAGTTTAAACCGGTTTAAACAGGTTCAATCCGGTTTTATCCAGTTTAAACCGGTTCTATCCGGTTCTATCCGGTTGAAACCGGTTTAAACCGTATCAATCCGGTTTTATCCGGTTTAAACCAGTTCAATCCGGTTTTATCCGCTTTAAACCGGTTTAAACCGGTTCAATCCGGTTTTATCCGGTTTAAACCGGTTCTATCCAGTTCTATCCGGTTTAAACCGGTTCTATCCGGTTCTATCTGGTGTAAGCCGGTTTAAACCGGTTCAATCCGGTTTTATCCTGTTTAAACCGGATCAATCCGTTTTTATCCGGTTTAAACCGGTTTAAACCGGTTCAATCCGGATTTATCCGGTTTAAACCGGTCGGGTTTAAATCGGATAAAACCGGATTGAAGCGGTTTAAACCGGTTTTATCCAGTTTAAACCGGTTCAATCCTTTTTTTCCTGTTTAAACCGGTTTAAACCAGTTCATTCCGGTTTTATCCGGTTTAAGCTGGTTCAATCCGGTTTAAACCGTTTCAATCTGGTTTTATCCGGTTTAAACCGGTTCTATCCGGTTCTATCCGGTTTGAACCGGTTCAATCCGGTTTTGTCCGGTTTAAACCGGTTTAAGCCTGTTCAATCCGGTTTTATCCAGTTTAAAACGGTTCTATCCGGTTCTATCCGGTTGAAACCAGTTTAAACCGGTTCAATCCGGTTTTATCCGGTTTAAACCGGTTCAATCCAGTTTTATCCAGTTTAAACCGGTTCATTCCATTTTTATCCGGTTAAAACCGGTTTGAAACGGTTCAATCCGGTTTTATCCGGTTTAAACCGGTTCATTCCGGTTTTATCCGTATAAAACCGGTTTGAAACGGTTCAATCCGGTTTTATCCGGTTTAAACCGGTTCATTCCGGTTTTATCCGTTTAAAACCGGTTTGAAACGGTTCAATCCGGTTTTATCCGGTTTAAACCGGTTCATTCCGGTTTTATCCATTTAAAACCGGTTTGAAACGGTTCAATCCGGTTTTATCCGGTTTAAACCGGTTCAATCCGTTTTTATCCAGTTTAAACCAGTTCACTCCGGTTTTATCCGGTTTAAACCGGTTTGAACCGGTTCAATCCGGTTTTATGTGGTTTAAACCGGTTCAATCTGGTTTTATCCAGTTTAAACCGGTTTTATCCGGTTTAGACCGGTTTAAACCAGTTCAATCCGGTTTTAATCGGCTTAAACTGGTTCAATCTGGTTTTATCCGGTTTAAAGCGCTTTAAAACGGTTTAATCCGGTTTTATCCGGTTTAAACCAGTTTGAACCGGTTCAATCCGGTTTTATCTCGTTTAGACCGGTTCTATCTGGTTCTATCCTTTTTAAATCGGATGAAACTGGTTCTATCCTGTTCTATCCTGTTTTAACTGGATTAAACCAGTTCAATCCGGTTTTATCCAGTTTAAACCGGTTCTATCCGTTTCCATCTGGTTTAAACGGGTTTCAACTGGTTCAATACGATTTATCCGTTTTAAACCGGTTCAATCTGATTTTATCTGGTTTAAACTGTTTCAATTTGGTTTTATCCGGTTTGAACCGGTTCAATCCGATTTTCTCCAGATTAAACCGGTTTAGACTGGTTCAATCCGGTTTTATCCAGTTTAAACCGGTTCTATCCGTTTCTATCCTGTTTAAATCGGTTTAAACCGGTTCTATCCTGTTCTATCCTGTTTTAACCGGTTAAACCAGTTCAATCCGGTTTTATCCAGTTTAAACCGGTTCTATTCGTTTCCATCTGGTTACAAGGGTTTAAACTGGTTCAATCCGGTTTTATACGTTTTAAACCAGTTCAATCTGATTTTATCCGGTTTAAACTGGTTCAATTTGGTTTTATCCAGTTTAAACGGGTTTGAACCGGTTCAATCCGGTTTTATCCGGTTTAAACCGGTTTAAACCGGGTCAATCCGGTTTTATCCGGTTTAAACCTCTTCAATCCGGTTTTCTCCAGTTTAAACCGGTTTAGACTGGTTCAATCCGGTTTTATCCTGTTTAAACCGGTTCTATCCGGTTCTATCCGGTTGAAACCGGTTTAAACCGGTTCAATCCGGTTTTCTCCGGTTTAAACCAGTTCAATCCTGTTTTATCCGGTTTAAACCGGTTCTATCCGGTTCTATACAGTTGAAACCGGTTTAAACCGGTTCAATCAGGTTTTATCCGGTTTAAACCGGTTCTATCCGTTTCTATCCGGTTAAAACCGGTTCTTTCCGATTCTATCCGGTTTAAACCGGTTTAAACCGGTTCAATCCGTTTTTATCCGGTTTAAACCTGTTCAATCCGGTTTTATCCCGTTTAAACCGGTTCTATCAGGTTTTATCCGGTTTAAACCGGTTTAGCCCGGTTCTATCCGGTTAAAACCGGTTTAAACCGGTTCAATCCCATTTTATCCGGTTTAAACTGGTTCAATCCGGTTTTATACGTTTTAAACCAGTTCAATCTGGTTTTATCCGTTTTAAACTGGTTCAATTTGTTTTTATCCGGTTTAAACGGGTTTGAACCGGTTCAATCCGGTTTTATCCGGTTTAAACCGGTTTAAACCGGGTCAATCCGGTTTTATCCGGTTTAAACCTCTTCAATCCGGTTTTCTCCAGTTTAAACCGGTTTAAACAGGTTCAATCCGGTTTTGTCCAGTTTAAACCGGTTCTATCCGGTTGTATCCGGTTGAAACCGGTTTAAACCGGTTCAATCCGGTTTTATCCGGTTTAAACCAGTTCAATCCGGTTTTATCCGCTTTAAACCGGTTTAAACCGGTTCAATCCGGTTTTATCCGGTTTAAACCGGTTCTATCCGGTTCTATCCGGGTTAAACCGGTTCTATCCGGTTCTATCTGGTTTAAGCCGGTTTAAACCGGTTCAATCCGGTTTTGTCCGGTTTAAACCGGATCAATCCGTTTTATCCGGTTTAAACCGGTTTAAACTGGTTCAATCCGGTTTTATCCGGTTTAAACCGGTTCTATCCGGTTTAAACCGGTTTAAACCGCTTCATTCCGGTTTTATCCGGTTTAAGCCGGTTCAATCCGGTTTAAACCGTTTCAATCTGGTTTTCTCTGGTTTAAACCGGTTCTATCCGGTTCTATCCAGTTTGAACCAGTTCAATCCAGTTTTATCCGGTTTAAACCGTTTTACGCCGGTTCAATCCGGTTTTATCCAGTTTAAACCGGTTCTATCCGGTTCTATCCGGTTGAAACCAGTTTAAACCGGTTCAATCCGGTTTTATCTCGTTTAGACCGGTTCTATCCGGTTCTATCCTTTTTAAATCGGATTAAACTGGTTCTATCCTGTTCTATCCTGTTTTAACTGGATTAAACCAGTTCAATCCGGTTTTATCCGGTTTAAACCGGTTCTATCCGTTTCCATCTGGTTTAAACGGGTTTCAACTGGTACAATCCGATTTATCCGTTTTAAACCGGTTCAATCTGATTTTATCCGGTTTAAACTGTTTCAATTTGGTTTTATCCGGTTTGAACCGGTTCAGTCCGGTTTTCTCCAGTTTAAACCGGTTTAGACTGGTTCAATCCGGTTTTATCCAGTTTAAACCGGTTCTATCCGGTTCTATCCGGTTGAAACCGGTTTAAACCGGTTCAATCTGGTTTTATCCGGTTTAAACCGGTTCAATCTTGTTTGAACCGGTTTAAACCAGTTTGAACCGGTTCAATCTGGTTTTATGCGGTTTAAACCGGTTTAAGCCGGTTCAATCCGGTTTTATCCAGTTTAAACCGGTTCTATCCGGTTGAAACCAGTTTAAACCGGTTCAATCCAATTTTATCCGGTTTAAACTGGTTCAATCCGGTTTTAAACCGGTTCAATCTGGTTTTATCCGGTTTAAACCGCTTTAAAATGGTTTAATCCGGTTTTATCCAGTTTAAACCAGTTTGAACCGTTTCAATCCGGTTTTATCCGGTTTAAACCAGTTTGAACCGTTTCAATCCGGTTTTATCCGGTTTAAACCAGTTTAAACCGGTTCAATCCGGTTTTATCTCGTTTAAACCGGTTCTATCCGTTTCTATCCTGTTTAAATCGGTTTAAACCGGTTCTATCCTGTTCTATCCTGTTTTAACCGGTTAAACCAGTTCAATCCGGTTTTATCCAGTTTAAACCGGTTCTATTCGTTTCCATCTGGTTTAAAAGGGTTTAAACTGGTTCAATCCGGTTTTATACGTTTTAAACCAGTTCAATCTGGTTTTATCCGGTTTAAACTGGTTCAATTTGGTTTTATCCGGTTTAAACGGGTTTGAACCGGTTCAATCCGGTTTTATCCGGTTTAAACCGGTTTAAACCGGGTCAATCCGGTTTTATCCGGTTTAAACCTCTTCAATCCGGTTTTCTCCAGTTTAAACCGGTTTAAACAGGTTCAATCCGGTTTTATCCAGTTTAAACCGGTTCTATCCGGTTCTATCCGGTTGAAACTGGTTTAAACCGGTTCAATCCGGTTTTATCCGGTTTAAACCAGTTCAATCCGGTTTTATCCGCTTTAAACCGGTTTAAACCGGTTCAATCCGGTTTTATCCGGTTTAAACCGGTTCTAACCGGTTCTATCTGGGTTAAACCGGTTCTATCCGGTTCTATCTGGTTTAAGCCGGTTTAAACCGGTTCAATCCGGTTTTATCCAGTTTAAACCGGATCAATCCGTTTTATCCGGTTTAAACCGGTTTAAACTGGTTCAATCCGGTTTTATCCGGTTTAAACCGGTTCTATCCGGTTTAAACCGGTTTAAACCACTTCAATCCGGTTTTAACCGGTTTAAACCGCTTCAATCCGGTTTTATCCGATTTAAACCGGTTTAAACCGGTTCAATCAGTTTTTATCTGGTTTAAACCGGATTAAACCTGTTCTATCCGGTTTTATCCGGTTTAAACCGGTTCAATCCGTTTTTTCCGGTTTAAACTGGTTTAAACCAGTTCATTCCGATTTTATCCGGTTTAAGCCAGTTCAATCCGGTTTAAACCGTTTCAATCTGGTTTTCTCTGGTTTAAACCGGTTCTATCCGGTTCTATCCAGTTTGAACCGGTTCAATCCGGTTTTATCCGGTTTAAACCGGTTTAAGCCGGTTCAATCCGGTTTTATTCAGTTTAAACCGGTTCTATCCGGTTCTATCCGGTTGAAACCAGTTTAACCGGTTCAATCCGGTTTTATCTCGTTTAGACCGGTTCTATCCGGTTCTATCCTTTTTAAATCGGATTAAACTGGTTCTATCCTGTTCTATCCTGTTTTAACTGGATTAAACCAGTTCAATCCGGTTTTATCCGGTTTAAACCGGTTCTATCCGTTTCCATCTGGTTTAAACGGGTTTCAACTGGTACAATACGATTTATCCGTTTTACACCGGTTCAATCTGATTTTATCCGGTTTAAACTGTTTCAATTTGATTTTATCCGGTTTGAACCGGTTCAATCCGGTTTTCTCCAGTTTAAACCGGTTTAGACTGGTTCAATCCGGTTTTATCCAGTTTAAACCGGTTCTATCCGGTTCTATCCGGTTGAAACCGGTTTAAACCGGTTCAATCCGGTTTTATCCGGTTTAAACCGGTTTAAGCCGGTTCAATCCGGTTTTATCCGGTTTAAACCGGTTCAATCTGGTTTGAACCGGTTTAAACCAGTTTGAACCGGTTCAATCTGGTTTTATCCGGTTTAAACCGGTTTAAGCCGGTTCAATCCGGTTTTATCCAGTTTAAACCGGTTCTATCCCATTGAAACCAGTTTAAACCGGTTCAATCCAGTTTTATCCGGTTTAAACCGGTTCAATCCGCTTTTATCCGGTTTAAAAGCGGTTCAATCTGGTTTTATCCGGTTTAAACCGGTTTTATCCGGTTTAGACCAGTTTAAACCAGTTCAATCCGGTTTTAATCGGATTTAACCGGTTCAATCTGGTTTTATCCGGTTTAAACCGCTTTAAAATGGTTTAATCCAGTTTTATCCGGTTTAAACCGGTTTGAACCGTTTCAATCCGGTTTTATCCGGTTTAAACCAGTTTAAACCGGTTCAATCCGGTTTTATCTCGTTTAAACCGGTTCTATCCGTTTCTATCCTGTTTAAATCGGTTTAAACCGGTTCTATCCTGTTCTATCCTGTTTTAACCGGTTAAACCAGTTCAATCCCGTTTTATCCAGTTTAAACCGGTTCTATTCGTTTCAATCTGGTTTAAAAGGGTTTAAACTGGTTCAATCCGGTTTTATACGTTTTAAACCAGTTCAATCTGATTTTCTCCGGTTTAAACTGATTCAATTTGGTTTTATCCGGTTTAAACGGGTTTGAACCGGTTCAATCCGGTTTTCTCCGGTTTAAACCGGTTTAAACCGGGTCAATCCGGTTTTATCCGGTTTAAAACTCTTCAACCCGGTTTTCTCCAGTTTAAACCGGTTTAAACAGGTTCAATCCGGTTTTATCCAGTTTAAACCGGTTCTATCCGGTTCTATCCGGTTGAAACCGGTTTAAACCGGATCAATCCGGTTTTATCCGGTTTAAACCAGTTCATTCCGGTTTTATCCGGTTTAAGCCGGTTCAATCCGGTTTAAACCGTTTCAATCTGGTTTTATCTGGTTTAAACCGGTTCTATCCGGTTCTATCCGGTTTGAACCGGTTCAAACCGGTTTTATCCGGTTTAAACCGGTTTAAGCCGGTTCAATCCGGTTTTATCCAGTTTAAACCGGTTCTATCCGGTTCTATCCGGTTGAAACCAGTTTAAACCGGTTCAATCCGGTTTTATCCGGTTTAAACCGGTTCAATCCAGTTTTATCCGGTTTAAACCGGTTCATTCCGGTTTTATCCGGTTAAAACCGGTTTGACATGGTTCAATCCGGTTTTATCCGGTTTAAACCGGTTCATTCCGGTTTTATCCGTTTAAAACCGGTTTGAAAAGGTTCAATCCGGTTTTATCCGGTTTAAACCGGTTCATTCCGGTTTTATCCGTTTAAAACCGGTTTGAAACGGTTCAATCCGGTTTTATCCGGTTTAAACTGGTTCAATCCGTTTTTATCCGGTTTAAACCAGTTCACTCCGGTTTTATCCGGTTTAAACCGGTTTGAACCGGTTCAATCCGGTTTTATGTGGTTTAAACCGGTTCAATCTGGTTTTATCCAGTTTAAACCAGTTTTATCCGGTTTAGACCGGTTTAAACCAGTTCAATCCGGTTTTAATCGGCTTAAACTGGTTCAATCTGGTTTTATCCGGTTTAAAGCGCTTTAAAACGGTTTAATCCGGTTTTATCCGGTTTAAACCAGTTTGAACCGGTTCAATCCGGTTTTATCTCGTTTAGACCGGTTCTATCCGGTTCTATCCTTTTTAAATCGGATTAAACTGGTTCTATCCTGTTCTATCCTGTTTTAACTGGATTAAACCAGTTCAATCCGGTTTTATCCGGTTTAAACCGGTTCTATCCGTTTCCATCTGGTTTAAACGGGTTTCAACTGGTTCAATCCGATTTATCCGTTTTAAACCGGTTCAATCTGATTTTATCCGGTTTAAACTGTTTCAATTTGGTTTTATCCGGTTTGAACCGGTTCAATCCGGTTTTCTCCAGTTTAAACCTGTTTAGACTGGTTCTATCCGGTTTTATCCAGTTTAAACCGGTTCTATCCGGTTCTATCCGGTTGAAACCGGTTTAAACCGGTTCAATCCGGTTTAAACCGGTTTAAGCCGGTTCAATCCGGTTTTATCCGGTTTAAACCGGTTCAATCTGCTTTGAACCGGTTTAAACCAGTTTGAACCGGTTCAATCTGGTTTTATCCGGTTTAAACCGGTTTAAGCCGGTTCAATCCGGTTTTATCCAGTTTAAACCGGTTCTATCCAGTTGAAACCAGTTTAAACCGGTTCAATCCAGTTTTATCCGGTTTAAACCGGTTCAATCCGGTTTTATCCGGTTTAAAACCGGTTCAATCTGGTTTTATCCGGTTTAAACCTGTTTTATCCGGTTTAGACCAGTTTAAACCAGTTCAATCCTGTTTTAATCGGATTTAACCGGTTCAATCTGGTTTTATCCGGTTTAAACCGCTTTAAAATGGTTTAATCCGGTTTTATCCGGTTTAAACCAGTTTGAACCGTTTCAATCCGGTTTTATCCGGTTTAAACCAGTTTAAACCGGTTCAATCCGGTTTTATCTCGTTTAAACCGGTTCTATCCGGTTCTATCCTGTTTAAATCGGTTTAAACCGGTTCTATCCTGTTCTATCCTGTTTTAACCGGTTAAACCAGTTCAATCCCGTTTTATCCAGTTTAAACCGGTTCTATTCGTTTCCATCTGGTTTAAAAGGGTTTAAACTGGTTCAATCCGGTTTTATGCGTTTTAAACCAGTTCAATCTGATTTTCTCCGGTTTAAACTGATTCAATTTGGTTTTATCCGGTTTAAACGGGTTTGAACCGGTTCAATCCGGTTTTCTCTGGTTTAAACCGGTTTAAACCGGGTCAATCCGGTTTTATCCGTTTTAAACCACTTCAATCCGGTTTTCTCCAGTTTAAACCGGTTTAAACAGGTTCAATCCGGTTTTCTCCAGTTTAAACCGGTTTAAACAGGTTCAATCCGGTTTTATCCAGTTTAAACCGGTTCTATCCGGTTCTATCCGGTTGAAACCGGTTTAAACCGTATCAATCCGGTTTTATCCGGTTTAAACCAGTTCAATCCGGTTTTATCCGCTTTAAACCGGTTTAAACCGGTTCAATCCGGTTTTATCCGGTTTAAACCGGTTCTATCCAGTTCTATCCGGTTTAAACCGGTTCTATCCGGTTCTATCTGGTGTAAGCCGGTTTAAACCGGTTCAATCCGGTTTTATCCTTTTTAAACCGGATCAATCCGTTTTTATCCGGTTTAAACCGGTTTAAACTGGTTCAATCCGGATTTATCCGGTTTAAACCGGTCGGTTTAAACCGGTTTAAACCGCTTCAATCCGGTTTTATCCGATTTAAACCGGTTTAAACCGGTTCAATCGGTTTTTATCTGGTTTAAACCGGATTAAACCGTTTATATCCGGTTTTATCCAGTTTAAACCGGTTCAATCCTTTTTTTCCTGTTTAAACCGGTTTAAACCAGTTCATTCCGGTTTTATCCGGTTTAAGCTGGTTCAATCCGGTTTAAACCGTTTCAATCTGGTTTTATCCGGTTTAAACCGGTTCTATCCGGTTCTATCCGGTTTGAACCGGTTCAATCCGGTTTTGTCCGGTTTAAACCGGTTTAAGCCTGTTCAATCCGGTTTTATCCAGTTTAAAACGGTTCTATCCGGTTCTATCCGGTTGAAACCAGTTTAAACCGGTTCAATCCGGTTTTATCCGGTTAAAACCGGTTCAATCCAGTTTTATCCGGTTTAAACCGGTTCATTCCATTTTTATCCGGTTAAAACCGGTTTGAAACGGTTCAATCCGGTTTTATCCGGTTTAAACCGGTTCATTCCGGTTTTATCCGTTTAAAACCGGTTTGAAACGGTTCAATCCGGTTTTATCCGGTTTAAACCGGTTCATTCCGGTTTTATCCGTTTAAAACCGGTTTGAAACGGTTCAATCCGGTTTTATCCGGTTTAAACCGGTTCATTCCGGTTTTATCCATTTAAAACCGGTTTGAAACGGTTCAATCCGGTTTTATCCGGTTTAAACCGGTTCAATCCGTTTTTATCCAGTTTAAACCAGTTCACTCCGGTTTTATCCGGTTTAAACCGGTTTGAACCGGTTCAATCCGGTTTTATGTGGTTTAAACCGGTTCAATCTGGTTTTATCCAGTTTAAACCGGTTTTATCCGGTTTAGACCGGTTTAAACCAGTTCAATCCGGTTTTAATCGGCTTAAACTGGTTCAATCTGGTTTTATCCGGTTTAAAGCGCTTTAAAACGGTTTAATCCGGTTTTATCCGGTTTAAACCAGTTTGAACCGGTTCAATCCGGTTTTATCTCGTTTAGACCGGTTCTATCTGGTTCTATCCTTTTTAAATCGGATGAAACTGGTTCTATCCTGTTCTATCCTGTTTTAACTGGATTAAACCAGTTCAATCCGGTTTTATCCAGTTTAAACCGGTTCTATCCGTTTCCATCTGGTTTAAACGGGTTTCAACTGGTTCAATACGATTTATCCGTTTTAAACCGGTTCAATCTGATTTTATCTGGTTTAAACTGTTTCAATTTGGTTTTATCCGGTTTGAACCGGTTCAATCCGATTTTCTCCAGATTAAACCGGTTTAGACTGGTTCAAACCGGTTTTATCCAGTTTAAACCGGTTCTATCCGTTTCTATCCTGTTTAAATCGGTTTAAACCGGTTCTATCCTGTTCTATCCTGTTTTAACCGGTTAAACCAGTTCAATCCGGTTTTATCCAGTTTAAACCAGTTCTATTCGTTTCCATCTGGTTTAAAAGGGTTTAAACTGGTTCAATCCGGTTTTATACGTTTTAAACCAGTTCAATCTGATTTTATCCGGTTTAAACTGGTTCAATTTGGTTTTATCCGGTTTAAATGGGTTTGAACCGGTTCAATCCGGTTTTATCCGGTTTAAACCGGTTTAAACCGGGTCAATCCGGTTTTATCCGGTTTAAACCTCTTCAATCCGGTTTTCTCCAGTTTAAACCGGTTTAAACAGGTTCAATCCGGTTTTATCCAGTTTAAACCGGTTCTATCCGGTTCTATCCGGTTGAAACCGGTTTAAACCGGTTCAATCCGGTTTTATCCGGTTTAAACCAGTTCAATCCGGTTTTATCCGCTTTAAACCGGTTTAAACCGGTTCAATCCGGTTTTATCCGGTTTAAACCGGTTCTATCCGGTTCTATCTGGTTTAAGCCGGTTTAAACCGGTTCAATCCGGTTTTATCCGGTTTAAACCGGATCAATCCTTTTTATCCGGTTTAAACCGGTTTAAACTGGTTCAATCCAGTTTTATCCGATTTAAACCGGTTTAAACCGGTTCAATCGGTTTTTATCTGGTTTAAACCGGATTAAACCGGTTCTATCCGGTTTTATCCAGTTTAAACCGGTTCAATCCGTTTTTTCCGGTTTAAACTGGTTTAAACCAGTACATTCCGGTTTTATCCGGTTTAAGCCGGTTCAATCCAGTTTTATCCGGTTTACCGGTTCATTCCGGTTTTATCCATTTAAAACCGGTTTGAAACGGTTCAATCCGGTTTTATCCGTTTTAAACTGGTTCAATCCGTTTTTATCCGGTTTAAACCAGTTCACTCCTGTTTTATCCGGTTTAAACCGGTTTGAACCGGTTCAATCCGGTTTTAATCGGCTTAAACTGGTTCAATCTGGTTTTATCCGGTTTAAAGCGCTTTAAAACGGTTTAATCCGGTTTTATCCGGTTTAAACCAGTTTGAACCGGTTCAATCCGGTTTTATCTCGTTTAGACCGGTTCTATCCGGTTCTATCCTTTTTAAATCTGATTAAACTGGTTCTATCCTGTTCTATCCTGTTTTAACTGGATTATACCAGTTCAATCCGGTTTGATCCGGTTTAAACCGGTTCTATCCGTTTCCATCTGGTTTAAACGGGTTTCAACTGGTTCAATCCGATTTATCCGTTTTAAACCGGTTCAATCTGATTTTTTCCGGTTTAAACTGTTTCAATTTGGTTTTATCCGGTTTGAACCGGTTCAATCCGGTTTTCTCCAGTTTAAACCGGTTTAGACTGGTTCAATCCGGTTTTATCCTGTTTAAACCGGTTCTATCCGGTTCTATCCGGTTGAAACCGGTTTAAACCGGTTCAATCCGGTTTTCTCCGTTTTAAACCAGTTCAATCCTGTTTTATCCGGTTTAAACCGGTTCTATCCGTTTCTATCCGGTTAAAACCGGTTCTTTCCGATTCTATCCGGTTTAAACCGGTTTAAACCGGTTCAATCCGTTTTTATCCGGTTTAAACCTGTTCAATCCGGTTTTATCCCGTTTAAACCGGTTCTATCAGGTTTTATCCGGTTTAAACCGGTTTAGCCCGGTTCTATCCGGTTAAAACCGGTTTAAACCGGTTCAATCCCATTTTATCCGGTTTAAACCGGTTCAATCCGGTTTTATACGTTTTAAACCAGTTCAATCTGGTTTTATCCGGTTTAAACTGGTTCAATTTGGTTTTATCCGGTTTAAACGGGTTTGAACCGGTTCAATCCGGTTTTATCCGGTTTAAACCGGTTTAAACCGGGTCAATCCGGTTTTATCCGGTTTAAACCTCTTCAATCCGGTTTTCTCCAGTTTAAACCAGTTTAAACAGGTTCAATCCGGTTTTGTCCAGTTTAAACCGGTTCTATCCGGTTGTATCCGGTTGAAACCGGTTTAAACCGGTTCAATCCGGTTTTATCCGGTTTAAACCAGTTCAATCCGGTTTTATCCGCTTTAAACCGGTTTAAACCGGTTCAATCCGGTTTTATCCGGTTTAAACCGGTTCTATCCGGTTCTATCCGGGTTAAACCGGTTCTATCCGGTTCTATCTGGTTTAAGCCGGTTTAAACCGGTTCAATCCGGTTTTATCCAGTTTAAACCGGATCAATCCGTTTTATCCGGTTTAAACCGGTTTAAACTGGTTCAATCCGGTTTTATCCGGTTTAAACCGGTTCTATCCGGTTTAAACCGGTTTAAACCACTTCAATCCGGTTTAAACCGGTTTAAACCGCTTCAATCCGGTTTTATCCGATTTAAACCGGTTTAAACCGGTTCAATCAGTTTTTATCTGGTTTAAACCGGATTAAACCTGTTCTATCCGGTTTTATCCGGTTTAAACCGGTTCAATCCGTTTTTTCCGGTTTAAACTGGTTTAAACCAGTTCATTCCGGTTTTATCCGGTTTAAGCCAGTTCAATCCGGTTTAAACCGTTTCAATCTGGTTTTCTCTGGTTTAAACCGGTTCTATCCGGTTCTATCCAGTTTGAACCGGTTCAATCCGGTTTTATCCGGTTTAAACCGGTTTAAGCCGGTTCAATCCGGTTTTATTCAGTTTAAACCGGTTCTATCCGGTTCTATCCGGTTGAAACCAGTTTAAACCGGTTCAATCCGGTTTTATCTCGTTTAGACCGGTTCTATCCGGTTCTATCCTTTTTAAATCGGATTAAACTGGTTCTATCCTGTTCTATCCTGTTTTAACTGGATTAAACCAGTTCAATCCGGTTTTATCCGGTTTAAACCGGTTCTATCCGTTTCCATCTGGTTTAAACGGGTTTCAACTGGTACAATACGATTTATCCGTTTTACACCGGTTCAATCTGATTTTATCCGGTTTAAACTGTTTCAATTTGGTTTTATCCGGTTTGAACCGGTTCAATCCGGTTTTCTCCAGTTTAAACCGGTTTAGACTGGTTCAATCCGGTTTTATCCAGTTTAAACCGGTTCTATCCGGTTCTATCCGGTTGAAACCGGTTTAAACCGGTTCAATCCGGTTTTATTCGGTTTAAACCGGTTTAAGCCGGTTCAATCCGGTTTTATCCGGTTTAAACCGGTTCAATCTTATTTGAACCGGTTTAAACCAGTTTGAACCGGTTCAATCTGGTTTTATCCGGTTTAAACCGGTTTAAGCCGGTTCAATCCGGTTTTATCCAGTTTAAACCGGTTCTATCCCATTGAAACCAGTTTAAACCGGTTCAATCAGGTTTTATCCGGTTTAAACCGGTTTTATCCGGTTTAGACCAGTTTAAACCAGTTCAATCCGGTTTTAATCGGATTTAACCGGTTCAATCTGGTTTTATCCGGTTTAAACCGCTTTAAAATGGTTTAATCCAGTTTTATCCGGTTTAAACCGGTTTGAACCGTTTCAATCCGGTTTTATCCGGTTTAAACCAGTTTAAACCGGTTCAATCCGGTTTTATCTCGTTTAAACCGGTTCTATCCGTTTCTATCCTGTTTAAATCGGTTTAAACCGGTTCTATCCTGTTCTATCCTGTTTTAACCGGTTAAACCAGTTCAATCCCGTTTTATCCAGTTTAAACCGGTTCTATTCGTTTCAATCTGGTTTAAAAGGGTTTAAACTGGTTCAATCCGGTTTTATACGTTTTAAACCAGTTCAATCTGATTTTCTCCGGTTTAAACTGATTCAATTTGGTTTTATCCGGTTTAAACGGGTTTGAACCGGTTCAATCCGGTTTTCTCCGGTTTAAACCGGTTTAAACCGGGTCAATCCGGTTTTATCCGGTTTAAAACTCTTCAACCCGGTTTTCTCCAGTTTAAACCGGTTTAAACAGGTTCAATCCGGTTTTATCCAGTTTAAACCGGTTCTATCCGGTTCTATCCGGTTGAATCCGGTTTAAACCGGATCAATCCGGTTTTATCCGGTTTAAACCAGTTCATTCCGGTTTTATCCGTTTAAAACCGGTTTGAAACGGTTCAACCCGGTTTTATCCGGTTTAAACTGGTTCAATCCGTTTTTATCCGGTTTAAACCAGTTCACTCCGGTTTTATCCGGTTTAAACCGGTTTGAACCGGTTCAATCCGGTTTTATGTGGTTTAAACCGGTTCAAACTGGTTTTATCCAGTTTAAACCAGTTTTATCCGGTTTAGACCGGTTTAAACCAGTTCAATCCGGTTTTAATCGGCTTAAACTGGTTCAATCTGTTTTTATCCGGTTTAAAGCGCTTTAAAACGGTTTAATCCGGTTTTATCCGGTTTAAACCAGTTTGAACCGGTTCAATCCGGTTTTATCTCGTTTAGACCGGTTCTATCCGGTTCTATCCTTTTTAAATCGGATTAAACTGGTTCTATCCTGTTCTATCCTGTTTTAACTGGATTAAACCAGTTCAATCCGGTTTTATCCGGTTTAAACCGGTTCTATCCATTTCCATCTGGTTTAAACGGGTTTCAACTGGTTCAATCCGATTTATCCGTTTTAAACCGGTTCAATCTGATTTTATCCGGTTTAAACTGTTTCAATTTGGTTTTATCCGGTTTGAACCGGTTCAATCCGGTTTTCTCCAGTTTAAACCTGTTTAGACTGGTTCTATCCGGTTTTATCCAGTTTAAACCGGTTCTATCCGGTTCTATCCGGTTGAAACCGGTTTAAACCGGTTCAATCCGGTTTAAACCGGTTTAAGCCGGTTCAATCCGGTTTTATCCGGTTTAAACCGGTTCAATCTGCTTTGAACCGGTTTAAACCAGTTTGAACCGGTTCAATCTGGTTTTATCCGGTTTAAACCGGTTTAAGCCGGTTCAATCCGGTTTTATCCAGTTTAAACCGGTTCTATCCAGTTGAAACCAGTTTAAACCGGTTCAATCCAGTTTTATCCGGTTTAAACAGGTTCAATCCGGTTTTATCCGGTTTAAAACCGGTTCAATCTGGTTTTATCCGGTTTAAACCTGTTTTATCCGGTTTAGACCAGTTTAAACCAGTTCAATCCTGTTTTAATCGGATTTAACCGGTTCAATCTGGTTTTATCCGGTTTAAACCGCTTTAAAATGGTTTAATCCGGTTTTATCCGGTTTAAACCAGTTTGAACCGTTTCAATCCGGTTTTATCCGGTTTAAACCAGTTTAAACCGGTTCAATCCGGTTTTATCTCGTTTAAACCGGTTCTATCCGGTTCTATCCTGTTTAAATCGGTTTAAACCGGTTCTATCCTGTTCTATCCTGTTTTAACCGGTTAAACCAGTTCAATCCCGTTTTATCCAGTTTAAACCGGTTCTATTCGTTTCCATCTGGTTTAAAAGGGTTTAAACTGGTTCAATCCGGTTTTATGCGTTTTAAACCAGTTCAATCTGATTTTCTCCGGTTTAAACTGATTCAATTTGGTTTTATCCGGTTTAAACGGGTTTGAACCGGTTCAATCCGGTTTTCTCTGGTTTAAACCGGTTTAAACCGGGTCAATCCGGTTTTATCCGTTTTAAACCTCTTCAATCCGGTTTTCTCCAGTTTAAACCGGTTTAAACAGGTTCAATCCGGTTTTCTCCAGTTTAAATCGGTTTAAACAGGTTCAATCCGGTTTTATCCAGTTTAAACCGGTTCTATCCGGTTCTATCCGGTTGAAACCGGTTTAAACCGTATCAATCCGGTTTTATCCGGTTTAAACCAGTTCAATCCGGTTTTATCCGCTTTAAACCGGTTTAAACCGGTTCAATCCGGTTTTATCCGGTTTAAACCGGTTCTATCCAGTTCTATCCAGTTTAAACCGGTTCTATCCGGTTCTATCTGGTGTAAGCCGGTTTAAACCGGTTCAATCCGGTTTTATCCTTTTTAAACCGGATCAATCCGTTTTTATCCGGTTTAAACCGGTTTAAACTGGTTCAATCCGGATTTATCCGGTTTAAACCGGTCGGTTTAAACCGGTCGGTTTAAACCGGTTTAAACCGCTTCAATCCGGTTTTATCCGATTTAAACCGGTTTAAACCGGTTCAATCGGTTTTTATCTGGTTTAAACCGGATTAAACCGTTTATATCCGGTTTTATCCAGTTTAAACCGGTTCAATCCTTTTTTTCCTGTTTAAACCGGTTTAAACCAGTTCATTCCGGTTTTATCCGGTTTAAGCTGGTTCAATCCGGTTTAAACCGTTTCAATCTGGTTTTATCCGGTTTAAACCGGTTCTATCCGGTTCTATCCGGTTTGAACCGGTTCAATCCGGTTTTGTCCAGTTTAAACCGGTTTAAGCCTGTTCAATCCGGTTTTATCCAGTTTAAAACGGTTCTATCCGGTTCTATCCGGTTGAAACCAGTTTAAACCGGTTCAATCCGGTTTTATCCGGTTTAAACCGGTTCAATCCAGTTTTATCCGGTTTAAACCGGTTCATTCCATTTTTATCCGGTTAAAACCGGTTTGAAACGGTTCAATCCGGTTTTATCCGGTTTAAACCGGTTCATTCCGGTTTTATCCGTTTAAAACCGGTTTGAAACGGTTCAATCCGGTTTTATCCGGTTTAAACCGGTTCATTCCGGTTTTATCCGTTTAAAACCGGTTTGAAACGGTTCAATCCGGTTTTATCCGGTTTAAACCGGTTCATTCCGGTTTTATCCATTTAAAACCGGTTTGAAACGGTTCAATCCGGTTTTATCCGTTTTAAACCGGTTCAATCCGTTTTTATCCAGTTTAAACCAGTTCACTCCGGTTTTATCCGGTTTAAACCGG
The DNA here is from genome assembly GCF_027409185.1 of Cynocephalus volans. Taxonomy (NCBI): domain Eukaryota; kingdom Metazoa; phylum Chordata; class Mammalia; order Dermoptera; family Cynocephalidae; genus Cynocephalus; species Cynocephalus volans. The sequence continues at coordinate 164,719 of NW_026902388.1, forward strand.
TTTGAACCGGTTCAATCCGGTTTTATGTGGTTTAAACCGGTTCAATCTGGTTTTATCCAGTTTAAACCGGTTTTATCCGGTTTAGACCGGTTTAAACCAGTTCAATCCGGTTTTAATCGGCTTAAACTGGTTCAATCTGGTTTTATCCGGTTTAAAGCGCTTTAAAACGGTTTAATCCGGTTTTATCCGGTTTAAACCAGTTTGAACCGGTTCAATCCGGTTTTATCTCGTTTAGACCGGTTCTATCTGGTTCTATCCTTTTTAAATCGGATGAAACTGGTTCTATCCTGTTCTATCCTGTTTTAACTGGATTAAACCAGTTCAATCCGGTTTTATCCAGTTTAAACCGGTTCTATCCGTTTCCATCTGGTTTAAACGGGTTTCAACTGGTTCAATACGATTTATCCGTTTTAAACCGGTTCAATCTGATTTTATCTGGTTTAAACTGTTTCAATTTGGTTTTATCCGGTTTGAACCGGTTCAATCCGATTTTCTCCAGATTAAACCGGTTTAGACTGGTTCAATCCGGTTTTATCCAGTTTAAACCGGTTCTATCCGTTTCTATCCTGTTTAAATCGGTTTAAACCGGTTCTATCCTGTTCTATCCTGTTTTAACCGGTTAAACCAGTTCAATCCGGTTTTATCCAGTTTAAACCGGTTCTATTCGTTTCCATCTGGTTACAAGGGTTTAAACTGGTTCAATCCGGTTTTATACGTTTTAAACCAGTTCAATCTGATTTTATCCGGTTTAAACTGGTTCAATTTGGTTTTATCCGGTTTAAACGGGTTTGAACCGGTTCAATCCGGTTTTATCCGGTTTAAACCGGTTTAAACCGGGTCAATCCGGTTGTATCCGGTTTAAACCTCTTCAATCCGGTTTTCTCCAGTTTAAACCGGTTTAAACAGGTTCAATCCGGTTTTATCCAGTTTAAACCGGTTCTATCCGGTTCTATCCGGTTGAAACCGGTTTAAACCGGTTCAATCCGGTTTTATCCGGTTTAAACCAGTTCAATCCGGTTTTATCCGCTTTAAACCGGTTTAAACCGGTTCAATCCGGTTTTATCCGGTTTAAACCGGTTCTATCCGGTTCTTTCCGGGTTAAACCGGTTCTATCCGGTTCTATCTGGTTTAAGCCGGTTTAAACCGGTTCAATCCGGTTTTATCCGGTTTAAACCGGATCAATCCTTTTTATCCGGTTTAAACCGGTTTAAACTGGTTCAATCCGGTTTAAACCGGTTTATACCGCTTCAATCCAGTTTTATCCGATTTAAACCGGTTTAAACCGGTTCAATCGGTTTTTATCTGGTTTAAACCGGATTAAACCGGTTCTATCCGGTTTTATCCAGTTTAAACCGGTTCAATCCGTTTTTTCCGGTTTAAACTGGTTTAAACCAGTACATTCCGGTTTTATCCGGTTTAAGCCGGTTCAATCCAGTTTTATCCGGTTTACCGGTTCATTCCGGTTTTATCCATTTAAAACTGGTTTGAAACGGTTCAATCCGGTTTTATCCGTTTTAAACTGGTTCAATCCGTTTTTATCCGGTTTAAACCAGTTCACTCCTGTTTTATCCGGTTTAAACCGGTTTGAACCGGTTCAATCCGGTTTTAATCGGCTTAAACTGGTTCAATCTGGTTTTATCCGGTTTAAAGCGCTTTAAAACGGTTTAATCCGGTTTTATCCGGTTTAAACCAGTTTGAACCGGTTCAATCCGGTTTTATCTCGTTTAGACCGGTTCTATCCGGTTCTATCCTTTTTAAATCTGATTAAACTGGTTCTATCCTGTTCTATCCTGTTTTAACTGGATTATACCAGTTCAATCCGGTTTTATCCGGTTTAAACCGGTTCTATCCGTTTCCATCTGGTTTAAACGGGTTTCAACTGGTTCAATCCGATTTATCCGTTTTAAACCGGTTCAATCTGATTTTATCCGGTTTAAACTGTTTCAATTTGGTTTTATCCGGTTTGAACCGGTTCAATCCGGTTTTCTCCAGTTTAAACCGGTTTAGACTGGTTCAATCCGGTTTTATCCTGTTTAAACCGGTTCTATCCGGTTCTATCCGGTTGAAACCGGTTTAAACCGGTTCAATCCGGTTTTCTCCGGTTTAAACCAGTTCAATCCTGTTTTATCCGGTTTAAACCGGTTCTATCCGGTTCTATACAGTTGAAACCAGTTTAAACCGGTTCAATCAGGTTTTATCCGGTTTAAACCGGTTCTATCCGTTTCTATCCGGTTAAAACCGGTTCTTTCCGATTCTATCCGGTTTAAACCGGTTTAAACCGGTTCAATCCGTTTTTATCCTGTTTAAACCTGTTCAATCCGGTTTTATCCCGTTTAAACCGGTTCTATCAGGTTTTATCCGGTTTAAACCGGTTTAGCCCGGTTCTATCCCGTTAAAACCGGTTTAAACCGGTTCAATCCCATTTTATCCGGTTTAAACCGGTTCAATCCGGTTTTATACGTTTTAAACCAGTTCAATCTGGTTTTATCCGGTTTAAACTGGTTCAATTTGGTTTTATCCGGTTTAAACGGGTTTGAACCGGTTCAATCCGGTTTTATCCGGTTTAAACCGGTTTAAACCGGGTCAATCCGGTTTTATCCGGTTTAAACCTCTTCAATCCGGTTTTCTCCAGTTTAAACCGGTTTAAACAGGTTCAATCCGGTTTTGTCCAGTTTAAACCGGTTCTATCCGGTTGTATCCGGTTGAAACCGGTTTAAACCGGTTCAATCCGGTTTTATCCGGTTTAAACCAGTTCAATCCGGTTTTATCCGCTTTAAACCGGTTTAAACCGGTTCAATCCGGTTTTATCCGGTTTAAACCGGTTCTATCCGGTTCTATCCGGGTTAAACCGGTTCTATCCGGTTCTATCTGGTTTAAGCCGGTTTAAACCGGTTCAATCCGGTTTTGTCCGGTTTAAACCGGATCAATCCGTTTTATCCGGTTTAAACCGGTTTAAACTGGTTCAATCCGGTTTTATCCGGTTTAAACCGGTTCTATCCGGTTTAAACCGGTTTAAACCGCTTCATTCCGGTTTTATCCGGTTTAAGCCGGTTCAATCCGGTTTAAACCGTTTCAATCTGGTTTTCTCTGGTTTAAACCGGTTCTATCCAGTTCTATCCAGTTTGAACCAGTTCAATCCAGTTTTATCCGGTTTAAACCGTTTTAAGCCGGTTCAATCCGGTTTTATCCAGTTTAAACCGGTTCTATCCGGTTCTATCCGGTTGAAACCAGTTTAAACCGGTTCAATCCGGTTTTATCTCGTTTAGACCGGTTCTATCCGGTTCTATCCTTTTTAAATCGGATTAAACTGGTTCTATCCTGTTCTATCCTGTTTTAACTGGATTAAACCAGTTCAATCCGGTTTTATCCGGTTTAAACCGGTTCTATCCGTTTCCATCTGGTTTAAACGGGTTTCAACTGGTACAATCCGATTTATCCGTTTTAAACCGGTTAAATCTGATTTTATCCGGTTTAAACTGTTTCAATTTGGTTTTATCCGGTTTGAACCGGTTCAATCCGGTTTTCTCCAGTTTAAACCGGTTTAGACTGGTTCAATCCGGTTTTATCCAGTTTAAACCGGTTCTATCCGGTTCTATCCGGTTGAAACCGGTTTAAACCGGTTCAATCTGGTTTTATCCGGTTTAAACCGGTTCAATCTGGTTTGAACCGGTTTAAACCAGTTTGAACCGGTTCAATCTGGTTTTATGCGGTTTAAACCGGTTTAAGCCGGTTCAATCCGGTTTTATCCAGTTTAAACCGGTTCTATCCGGTTGAAACCAGTTTAAACCGGTTCAATCCAATTTTATCCGGTTTAAACTGGTTCAATCCGGTTTTAAACCGGTTCAATCTGGTTTTATCCGGTTTAAACCGCTTTAAAATGGTTTAATCCGGTTTTATCCAGTTTAAACCAGTTTGAACCGTTTCAATCCGGTTTTATCCGGTTTAAACCAGTTTGAACCGTTTCAATCCGGTTTTATCCGGTTTAAACCAGTTTAAACCGGTTCAATCCGGTTTTATCTCGTTTAAACCGGTTCTATCCGTTTCTATCCTGTTTAAATCGGTTTAAACCGGTTCTATCCTGTTCTATCCTGTTTTAACCGGTTAAACCAGTTCAATCCGGTTTTATCCAGTTTAAACCGGTTCTATTCGTTTCCATCTGGTTTAAAAGGGTTTAAACTGGTTCAATCCGGTTTTATACGTTTTAAACCAGTTTAATCTTGTTTTATCCGGTTTAAACTGGTTCAATTTGGTTTTATCCGGTTTAAACGGGTTTGAACCGGTTCAATCCGGTTTTATCCGGTTTAAACCGGTTTAAACCGGGTCAATCCGGTTTTATCCGGTTTAAACCTCTTCAATCCGGTTTTCTCCAGTTTAAACCGGTTTAAACAGGTTCAATCCGGTTTTATCCAGTTTAAACCGGTTCTATCCGGTTCTATCCGGTTGAAACTGGTTTAAACCGGTTCAATCCGGTTTTATCCGGTTTAAACCAGTTCAATCCGGTTTTATCCGCTTTAAACCGGTTTAAACCGGTTCAATCCGGTTTTATCCGGTTTAAACCGGTTCTAACCGGTTCTATCCGGGTTAAACCGGTTCTATCCGGTTCTATCTGGTTTAAGCCGGTTTAAACCGGTTCAATCCGGTTTTATCCAGTTTAAACCGGATCAATCCGTTTTATCCGGTTTAAACCGGTTTAAACTGGTTCAATCCGGTTTTATCCGGTTTAAACCGGTTCTATCCGGTTTAAACCGGTTTAAACCACTTCAATCCGGTTTAAACCGGTTTAAACCGCTTCAATCCGGTTTTATCCGATTTAAACCGGTTTAAACCGGTTCAATCAGTTTTTATCTGGTTTAAACCGGATTAAACCTGTTCTATCCGGTTTTATCCGGTTTAAACCGGTTCAATCCGTTTTTTCCGGTTTAAACTGGTTTAAACCAGTTCATTCCGGTTTTATCCGGTTTAAGCCAGTTCAATCCGGTTTAAACCGTTTCAATCTGGTTTTCTCTGGTTTAAACCGGTTCTATCCGGTTCTATCCAGTTTGAACCGGTTCAATCCGGTTTTATCCAGTTTAAACCGGTTTAAGCCGGTTCAATCCGGTTTTATTCAGTTTAAACCGGTTCTATCCGGTTCTATCCGGTTGAAACCAGTTTAAACCGGTTCAATCCGGTTTTATCTCGTTTAGACCGGTTCTATCCGGTTCTATCCTTTTTAAATCGGATTAAACTGGTTCTATCCTGTTCTATCCTGTTTTAACTGGATTAAACCAGTTCAATCCGGTTTTATCCGGTTTAAACCGGTTCTATCCGTTTCCATCTGGTTTAAACGGGTTTCAACTGGTACAATACGATTTATCCGTTTTACACCGGTTCAATCTGATTTTATCCGGTTTAAACTGTTTCAATTTGGTTTTATCCGGTTTGAACCGGTTCAATCCGGTTTTCTCCAGTTTAAACCGGTTTAGACTGGTTCAATCCGGTTTTATCCAGTTTAAACCGGTTCTATCCGGTTCTATCCGGTTGAAACCGGTTTAAACCGGTTCAATCCGGTTTTATCCGGTTTAAACCGGTTTAAGCCGGTTCAATCCGGTTTTATCCGGTTTAAACCGGTTCAATCTGGTTTGAACCGGTTTAAACCAGTTTGAACCGGTTCAATCTGGTTTTATCCGGTTTAAACCGGTTTAAGCCGGTTCCATCCGGTTTTATCCAGTTTAAACCGGTTCTATCCCATTGAAACCAGTTTAAACCGGTTCAATCCAGTTTTATCCGGTTTAAACCGGTTCAATCCGCTTTTATCCGGTTTAAAACCGGTTCAATCTGGTTTTATCCGGTTTAAACCGGTTTTATCCGGTTTAGACCAGTTTAAACCAGTTCAATCCGGTTTTAATCGGATTTAACCGGTTCAATCTGGTTTTATCCGGTTTAAACCGCTTTAAAATGGTTTAATCCAGTTTTATCCGGTTTAAACCGGTTTGAACCGTTTCAATCCGGTTTTATCCGGTTTAAACCAGTTTAAACCGGTTCAATCCGGTTTTATCTCGTTTAAACCGGTTCTATCCGTTTCTATCCTGTTTAAATCGGTTTAAACCGGTTCTATCCTGTTCTATCCTGTTTTAACCGGTTAAACCAGTTCAATCCCGTTTTATCCAGTTTAAACCGGTTCTATTCGTTTCAATCTGGTTTAAAAGGGTTTAAACTGGTTCAATCCGGTTTTATACGTTTTAAACCAGTTCAATCTGATTTTCTCCGGTTTAAACTGATTCAATTTGGTTTTATCCGGTTTAAACGGGTTTGAACCGGTTCAATCCGGTTTTCTCCGGTTTAAACCGGTTTAAACCGGGTCAATCCGGTTTTATCCGGTTTAAAACTCTTCAACCCGGTTTTCTCCAGTTTAAACCGGTTTAAACAGGTTCAATCCGGTTTTATCCAGTTTAAACCGGTTCTATCCGGTTCTATCCGGTTGAAACCGGTTTAAACCGGATCAATCCGGTTTTATCCGGTTTAAACCAGTTCATTCCGGTTTTATCCGGTTTAAGCCGGTTCAATCCGGTTTAAACCGTTTCAATCTGGTTTTATCTGGTTTAAACCGGTTCTATCCGGTTCTATCCGGTTTGAACCGGTTCAAACCGGTTTTATCCGGTTTAAACCGGTTTAAGCCGGTTCAATCCGGTTTTATCCAGTTTAAACCGGTTCTATCCGGTTGAAACCAGTTTAAACCGGTTCAATCCGGTTTTATCCGGTTTAAACCGGTTTAATCCAGTTTTATCCGGTTTAAACCGGTTCATTCCGGTTTTATCCGGTTAAAACCGGTTTGATATGGTTCAATCCGGTTTTATCCGGTTTAAACCGGTTCATTCCGGTTTTATCCGTTTAAAACCGGTTTGAAAAGGTTCAATCCGGTTTTATCCGGTTTAAACCGGTTCATTCCGGTTTTATCCGTTTAAAACCGGTTTGAAACGGTTCAATCCGGTTTTATCCGGTTTAAACTGGTTCAATCCGTTTTTATCCGGTTTAAACCAGTTCACTCCGGTTTTATCCGGTTTAAACCGGTTTGAACCGGTTCAATCCGGTTTTATGTGGTTTAAACCGGTTCAATCTGGTTTTATCCAGTTTAAACCAGTTTTATCCGGTTTAGACCGGTTTAAACCAGTTCAATCCGGTTTTAATCGGCTTAAACTGGTTCAATCTGGTTTTATCCGGTTTAAAGCGCTTTAAAACGGTTTAATCCGGTTTTATCCGGTTTAAACCAGTTTGAACCGGTTCAATCCGGTTTTATCTCGTTTAGACCGGTTCTATCCGGTTCTATCCTTTTTAAATCGGATTAAACTGGTTCTATCCTGTTCTATCCTGTTTTAACTGGATTAAACCAGTTCAATCCGGTTTTATCCGGTTTAAACCGGTTCTATCCGTTTCCATCTGGTTTAAACGGGTTTCAACTGGTTCAATCCGATTTATCCGTTTTAAACCGGTTCAATCTGATTTTATCCGGTTTAAACTGTTTCAATTTGGTTTTATCCGGTTTGAACCGGTTCAATCCGGTTTTCTCCAGTTTAAACCTGTTTAGACTGGTTCTATCCGGTTTTATCCAGTTTAAACCGGTTCTATCCGGTTCTATCCGGTTGAAACCGGTTTAAACCGGTTCAATCCGGTTTAAACCGGTTTAAGCCGGTTCAATCCGGTTTTATCCGGTTTAAACCGGTTCAATCTGCTTTGAACCGGTTTAAACCAGTTTGAACCGGTTCAATCTGGTTTTATCCGGTTTAAACCGGTTTAAGCCGGTTCAATCCGGTTTTATCCAGTTTAAACCGGTTCTATCCAGTTGAAACCAGTTTAAACCGGTTCAATCCAGTTTTATCCGGTTTAAACCGGTTCAATCCGGTTTTATCCGGTTTAAAACCGGTTCAATCTGGTTTTATCCGGTTTAAACCTGTTTTATCCGGTTTAGACCAGTTTAAACCAGTTCAATCCTGTTTTAATCGGATTTAACCAGTTCAATCTGGTTTTATCCGGTTTAAACCGCTTTAAAATGGTTTAATCCGGTTTTATCCGGTTTAAACCAGTTTGAACCGTTTCAATCCGGTTTTATCCGGTTTAAACCAGTTTAAACCGGTTCAATCCGGTTTTATCTCGTTTAAACCGGTTCTATCCGGTTCTATCCTGTTTAAATCGGTTTAAACCGGTTCTATCCTGTTCTATCCTGTTTTAACCGGTTAAACCAGTTCAATCCCGTTTTATCCAGTTTAAACCGGTTCTATTCGTTTCCATCTGGTTTAAAAGGGTTTAAACTGGTTCAATCCGGTTTTATGCGTTTTAAACCAGTTCAATCTGATTTTCTCCGGTTTAAACTGATTCAATTTGGTTTTATCCGGTTTAAACGGGTTTGAACCGGTTCAATCCGGTTTTCTCTGGTTTAAACCGGTTTAAACCGGGTCAATCCGGTTTTATCCGTTTTAAACCTCTTCAATCCGGTTTTCTCCAGTTTAAACTGGTTTAAACAGGTTCAATCCGGTTTTCTCCAGTTTAAACCGGTTTAAACAGGTTCAATCCGGTTTTATCCAGTTTAAACCGGTTCTATCCGGTTCTATCCGGTTGAAACCGGTTTAAACCGTATCAATCCGGTTTTATCCGGTTTAAACCAGTTCAATCCGGTTTTATCCGCTTTAAACCGGTTTAAACCGGTTCAATCCGGTTTTATCCGGTTTAAACCGGTTCTATCCAGTTCTATCCGGTTTAAACCGGTTCTATCCGGTTCTATCTGGTGTAAGCCGGTTTAAACCGGTTCAATCCGGTTTTATCCTTTTTAAACCGGATCAATCCGTTTTTATCCGGTTTAAACCGGTTTAAACTGGTTCAATCCGGATTTATCCGGTTTAAACCGGTCGGTTTAAACCGGTTTAAACCGCTTCAATCCGGTTTTATCCGATTTAAACCGGTTTAAACCGGTTCAATCGGTTTTTATCTGGTTTAAACCGGATTAAACCGTTTATATCCGGTTTTATCCAGTTTAAACCGGTTCAATCCTTTTTTTCCTGTTTAAACCGGTTTAAACCAGTTCATTCCAGTTTTATCCGGTTTAAGCTGGTTCAATCCGGTTTAAACCGTTTCAATCTGGTTTTATCCGGTTTAAACCGGTTCTATCCGGTTCTATCCGGTTTAAACCGGTTCAATCCGGTTTTGTCCGGTTTAAACCGGTTTAAGCCTGTTCAATCCGGTTTTATCCAGTTTAAAACGGTTCTATCCGGTTCTATCCGGTTGAAACCAGTTTAAACCGGTTCAATCCGGTTTTATCCGGTTTAAACCGGTTCAATCCAGTTTTATCCGGTTTAAACCGGTTCATTAAATTTTTATCCGGTTAAAACCGGTTTGAAACGGTTCAATCCGGTTTTATCCGGTTTAAACCGGTTCATTCCGGTTTTATCCGTTTAAAACCGGTTTGAAACGGTTCAATCCGGTTTTATCCGGTTTAAACCGGTTCATTCCGGTTTTATCCGTTTAAAACCGGTTTGAAATGGTTCAATCCGGTTTTATCCGGTTTAAACCGGTTCAATCCGTTTTTATCCAGTTTAAACCAGTTCACTCCGGTTTTATCCGGTTTAAACCGGTTTGAACCGGTTCAATCCGGTTTTATGTGGTTTAAACCGGTTCAATCTGGTTTTATCCAGTTTAAACCGGTTTTATCCGGTTTAGACCGGTTTAAACCAGTTCAATCCGGTTTTAATCGGCTTAAACTGGTTCAATCTGGTTTTATCCGGTTTAAAGCGCTTTAAAACGGTTTAATCCGGTTTTATCCGGTTTAAACCAGTTTGAACCGGTTCAATCCGGTTTTATCTCGTTTAGACCGGTTCTATCTGGTTCTATCCTTTTTAAATCGGATGAAACTGGTTCTATCCTGTTCTATCCTGTTTTAACTGGATTAAGCCAGTTCAATCCGGTTTTATCCAGTTTAAACCGGTTCTATCCGTTTCCATCTGGTTTAAACGGGTTTCAACTGGTTCAATACGATTTATCCGTTTTAAACCGGTTCAATCTGATTTTATCTGGTTTAAACTGTTTCAATTTGGTTTTATCCGGTTTGAACCGGTTCAATCCGATTTTCTCCAGATTAAACCGGTTTAGACTGGTTCAATCCGGTTTTATCCAGTTTAAACCGGTTCTATCCGTTTCTATCCTGTTTAAATCGGTTTAAACCGGTTCTATCCTGTTCTATCCTGTTTTAACCGGTTAAACCAGTTCAATCCGGTTTTATCCAGTTTAAACCGGTTCTATTCGTTTCCATCTGGTTACAAGGGTTTAAACTGGTTCAATCCGGTTTTATACGTTTTAAACCAGTTCAATCTGATTTTATCCGGTTTAAACTGGTTCAATTTGGTTTTATCCGGTTTAAACGGGTTTGAACCGGTTCAATCCGGTTTTATCCGGTTTAAACCGGTTTAAACCGGGTCAATCCGGTTTTATCCGGTTTAAACCTCTTCAATCCGGTTTTCTCCAGTTTAAACCGGTTTAAACAGGTTCAATCCGGTTTTATCCAGTTTAAACCGGTTCTATCCAGTTCTATCCGGTTGAAACCGGTTTAAACCGGTTCAATCCGGTTTTATCCGGTTTAAACCAGTTCAATCCGGTTTTATCCGCTTTAAACCGGTTTAAACTGGTTCAATCCGGTTTTATCCGGTTTAAACCGGTTCTATCCGGTTCTATCCGGGTTAAACCGGTTCTATCCGGTTCTATCTGGTTTAAGCCGGTTTAAACCGGTTCAATCCGGTTTTATCCGGTTTAAACCGGATCAATCCTTTTTATCCGGTTTAAACCGGTTTAAACTCGTTCAATCCGGTTTTATCCGGTTTAAACCGGTTCTATCCGGTTTAAACCGGTTTATACCGCTTCAATCCGGTTTTATCCGATTTAAACCGGTTTAAACCGGTTCAATAGGTTTTTATCTGGTTTAAACCGGATTAAACCGGTTCTATCCGGTTTTATCCAGTTTAAACCGGTTCAATCCGTTTTTTCCGGTTTAAACTGGTTTAAACCAGTACATTCCGGTTTTATCCGGTTTAAGCCGGTTCAATCCAGTTTTATCCAGTTTACCGGTTCATTCCGGTTTTATCCATTTAAAACCGGTTTGAAACGGTTCAATCCGGTTTTATCCGTTTTAAACTGGTTCAATCCGTTTTTATCCGGTTTAAACCAGTTCACTCCTGTTTTATCCGGTTTAAACCGGTTTGAACCGGTTCAATCCGGTTTTAATCGGCTTAAACTGGTTCAATCTGGTTTTATCCGGTTTAAAGCGCTTTAAAACGGTTTAATCCGGTTTTATCCGGTTTAAACCAGTTTGAACCGGTTCAATCCGGTTTTATATCGTTTAGACCGGTTCTATCCGGTTCTATCCTTTTTAAATCTGATTAAACTGGTTCTATCCTGTTCTATCCTGTTTTAACTGGATTATAACAGTTCAATCCGGTTTTATCCGGTTTAAACCGGTTCTATCCGTTTCCATCTGGTTTAAACGGGTTTCAACTGGTTCAATCCGATTTATCCCTTTTAAACCTGTTCAATCTGATTTTATCCGGTTTAAACTGTTTCAATTTGGTTTTATCCGGTTTGAACCGGTTCAATCCGGTTTTCTCCAGTTTAAACCGGTTTAGACTGGTTCAATCCGGTTTTATCCTGTTTAAACCGGTTCTATCCGGTTCTATCCGGTTGAAACCGGTTTAAACCGGTTCAATCCGGTTTTCTCCGGTTTAAACCAGTTCAATCCTGTTTTATCCGGTTTAAACCGGTTCTATCCGGTTCTATACAGTTGAAACCGGTTTAAACCGGTTCAATCAGGTTTTATCCGGTTTAAACCGGTTCTATCCGTTTCTATCCGGTTAAAACCGGTTCTTTCCGATTCTATCCGGTTTAAACCGGTTTAAACCGGTTCAATCCGTTTTTATCCGGTTTAAACCTGTTCAATCCGGTTTTATCCCGTTTAAACCAGTTCTATCAGGTTTTATCCGGTTTAAACCGGTTTAGCCCGGTTCTATCCGGTTAAAACCGGTTTAAACCGGTTCAATCCCATTTTATCCGGTTTAAACCGGTTCAATCCGGTTTTATACGTTTTAAACCAGTTCAATCTGGTTTTACCCGGTTTAAACTGGTTCAATTTGGTTTTATCCGGTTTAAACGGGTTTGAACCGGTTCAATCCGGTTTTATCCGGTTTAAACCGGTTTAAACCGGGTCAATCCGGTTTTATCCGGTTTAAACCAGTTCAATCCGGTTTTATCCGCTTTAAACCGGTTTAAACCGGTTCAATCCGGTTTTATCCGGTTTAAACCGGTTCTATCCGGTTCTATCCGGGTTAAACCGGTTCTATCCGGTTCTATCTGGTTTAAGCCGGTTTAAACCGGTTCAATCCGGTTTTATCCGGTTTAAACCGGATCAATCCGTTTTATCCGGTTTAAACCGGTTTAAACTGGTTCAATCCGGTTTTATCCGGTTTAAACCGGTTCTATCCGGTTTAAACCGGTTTAAACCGCTTCATTCCGGTTTTATCCGGTTTAAGCCGGTTCAATCCGGTTTAAACCGTTTCAATCTGGTTTTCTCTGGTTTAAACCGTTTCTATCCGGTTCTATCCAGTTTAAACCGGTTCAATCCGTTTTTTCCGGTTTAAACTGGTTTAAACCAGTTCATTCCGGTTTTATCCGGTTTAAGCCAGTTCAATCCGGTTTAAACCGTTTCAATCTGGTTTTCTCTGGTTTAAACCGGTTCTATCCGGTTCTATCCAGTTTGAACCGGTTCAATCCGGTTTTATCCGGTTTAAACCGGTTTAAGCCGGTTCAATCCGGTTTTATCCAGTTTAAACCGGTTCTATCCGGTTCTATCCGGTTGAAACCAGTTTAAACCGGTTCAATCCGGTTTTATCTCGTTTAGACCGGTTCTATCCGGTTCTATCCTTTTTAAATCGGATTAAACTGGTTCTATCCTGTTCTATCCTGTTTTAACTGGATTAAACCAGTTCAATCCGGTTTTATCCGGTTTAAACCGGTTCTATCCGTTTCCATCTGGTTTAAACGGGTTTCAACTGGTACAATACGATTTATCCGTATTACACCGGTTCAATCTGATTTTATCCGGTTTAAACTGTTTCAATTTGGTTTTATCCGGTTTGAACCGGTTCAATCCGGTTTTCTCCAGTTTAAACCGGTTTAGACTGGTTCAATCCGGTTTTATCCAGTTTAAACCGGTTCTATCCGGTTCTATCCGGTTGAAACCGGTTTAAACCGGTTCAATCCGGTTTTATCCGGTTTAAACCGGTTTAAGCCGGTTCAATCCGGTATTATCCGGTTTAAACCGGTTCAATCTGGTTTGAACCGGTTTAAACCAGTTTGAACCGGTTCAATCTGGTTTTATCCGGTTTAAACCGGTTTAAGCCGGTTCAATCCGGTTTTATCCAGTTTAAACCGGTTCTATCCCATTGAAACCAGTTTAAACCGGTTCAATCCAGTTTTATCCGGTTTAAACCGGTTCAATCCGCTTTTATCCGGTTTAAAACCGGTTCAATCTGGTTTTATCCGGTTTAAACCGGTTTTATCCGGTTTAGACCAGTTTAAACCAGTTCAATCCGGTTTTAATCGGATTTAACCGGTTCAATCTGGTTTTATCCGGTTTAAACCGCTTTAAAATGGTTTAATCCAGTTTTATCCGGTTTAAACCGGTTTGAACCGTTTCAATCCGGTTTTATCCGGTTTAAACCAGTTTAAACCGGTTCAATCCGGTTTTATCTCGTTTAAACCGGTTCTATCCGTTTCTATCCTGTTTAAATCGGTTTAAACCGGTTCTATCCTGTTCTATCCTGTTTTAACCGGTTAAACCAGTTCAATCCCGTTTTATCCAGTTTAAACCGGTTCTATTCGTTTCAATCTGGTTTAAAAGGGTTTAAACTGGTTCAATCCGGTTTTATACGTTTTAAACCAGTTCAATCTGATTTTCTCCGGTTTAAACTGATTCAATTTGGTTTTATCCGGTTTAAACGGGTTTGAACCGGTTCAATCCGGTTTTCTCCGGTTTAAACCGGTTTAAACCGGGTCAATCCGGTTTTATCCGGTTTAAAACTCTTCAACCCGGTTTTCTCCAGTTTAAACCGGTTTAAACAGGTTCAATCCGGTTTTATCCAGTTTAAACCGGTTCTATCCGGTTCTATCCGGTTGAAACCGGATTAAACCGGATCAATCCGGTTTTATCCGGTTTAAACCAGTTCATTCCGGTTTTATCCGGTTTAAGCCGGTTCAATCCGGTTTAAACCGTTTCAATCTGGTTTTATCTGGTTTAAACCGGTTCTATCCGGTTCTATCCGGTTTGAACTGGTTCAAACCGGTTTTATCCGGTTTAAACCGGTTTAAGCCGGTTCAATCCGGTTTTATCCAGTTTAAACCGGTTCTATCCGGTTCTATCCGGTTGAAACCAGTTTAAACCGGTTCAATCCGGTTTTATCCGGTTTAAACCGGTTCAATCCAGTTTTATCCGGTTTAAACCGGTTCATTCCGGTTTTATCCGGTTAAAACCGGTTTGACATGGTTCAATCCGGTTTTATCCGGTTTAATCCGGTTCATTCCGGTTTTATCCGTTTAAAACCGGTTTGAAAAGGTTCAATCCGGTTTTATCCGGTTTAAACCGGTTCATTCCGGTTTTATCCGTTTAAAACCGGTTTGAAACGGTTCAATCCGGTTTTATCCGGTTTAAACTGGTTCAATCCGTTTTTATCCGGTTTAAACCAGTTCACTCCGGTTTTATCCGGTTTAAACCGGTTTGAACCGGTTCAATCCGGTTTTATGTGGTTTAAACCGGTTCAATCTGGTTTTATCCAGTTTAAACCAGTTTTATCCGGTTTAGACCGGTTTAAACCAGTTCAATCCGGTTTTAATCGGCTTAAACTGGTTCAATCTGGTTTTATCCGGTTTAAAGCGCTTTAAAACGGTTTAATCCGGTTTTATCCGGTTTAAACCAGTTTGAACCGGTTCAATCCGGTTTTATCTCGTTTAGACCGGTTCTATCCGGTTCTATCCTTTTTAAATCGGATTAAACTGGTTCTATCCTGTTCTATCCTGTTTTAACTGGATTAAACCAGTTCAATCCGGTTTTATCCGGTTTAAACCGGTTCTATCCGTTTCCATCTGGTTTAAACGGGTTTCAACTGGTTCAATCCGATTTATCCGTTTTAAACCGGTTCAATCTGATTTTATCCGGTTTAAACTGTTTCAATTTGGTTTTATCCGGTTTGAACCGGTTCAATCCGGTTTTCTCCAGTTTAAACCTGTTTAGACTGGTTCTATCCGGTTTTATCCAGTTTAAACCGGTTCTATCCGGTTCTATCCGGTTGAAACCGGTTTAAACCGGTTGAATCCGGTTTAAACCGGTTTAAGCCGGTTCAATCCGGTTTTATCCGGTTTAAACCGGTTCAATCTGCTTTGAACCGGTTTAAACCAGTTTGAACCGGTTCAATCTGGTTTTATCCGGTTTAAACCGGTTTAAGCCGGTTCAATCCGGTTTTATCCAGTTTAAACCGGTTCTATCCAGTTGAAACCAGTTTAAACCGGTTCAATCCAGTTTTATCCGGTTTAAACCGGTTCAATCCGGTTTTATCCGTTTTAAAACCGGTTCAATCTGGTTTTATCCGGTTTAAACCTGTTTTATCCGGTTTAGACCAGTTTAAACCAGTTCAATCCTGTTTTAATCGGATTTAACCGGTTCAATCTGGTTTTATCCGGTTTAAACCGCTTTAAAATGGTTTAATCCGGTTTTATCCGGTTTAAACCAGTTTGAACCGTTTCAATCCGGTTTTATCCGGTTTAAACCAGTTTAAACCGGTTCAATCCGGTTTTATCTCGTTTAAACCGGTTCTATCCGGTTCTATCCTGTTTAAATCGGTTTAAACCGGTTCTATCCTGTTCTATCCTGTTTTAACCGGTTAAACCAGTTCAATCCCGTTTTATCCAGTTTAAACCGGTTCTATTCGTTTCCATCTGGTTTAAAAGGGTTTAAACTGGTTCAATCCGGTTTTATGCGTTTTAAACCAGTTCAATCTGATTTTCTCCGGTTTAAACTGATTCAATTTGGTTTTATCCGGTTTAAACGGGTTTGAACCGGTTTAATCCGGTTTTCTCTGGTTTAAACCGGTTTAAACCGGGTCAATCCGGTTTTATCCGTTTTAAACCTCTTCAATCCGGTTTTCTCCAGTTTAAACCGGTTTAAACAGGTTCAATCCGGTTTTCTCCAGTTTAAACCGGTTTAAACAGGTTCAATCCGGTTTTATCCAGTTTAAACCGGTTCTATCCGGTTCTATCCGGTTGAAACCGGTTTAAACCGTATCAATCCGGTTTTATCCGGTTTAAACCAGTTCAATCCGGTTTTATCCGCTTTAAACCGGTTTAAACCGGTTCAATCCGGTTTTATCCGGTTTAAACCGGTTCTATCCAGTTCTATCCGGTTTAAACCGGTTCTATCCGGTTCTATCTGGTGTAAGCCGGTTTAAACCGGTTCAATCCGGTTTTATCCTGTTTAAACCGGATCAATCCGTTTTTATCCGGTTTAAACCGGTTTAAACTGGTTCAATCCGGATTTATCCGGTTTAAACCGGTCGGTTTAAACCGGTTTAAACCGCTTCAATCCGGTTTTATCCGATTTAAACCGGTTTAAACCGGTTCAATCGGTTTTAATCTGGTTTAAACCGGATTAAACCGGTTATATCCGGTTTTATCCAGTTTAAACCGGTTCAATCCTTTTTTTCCTGTTTAAACCGGTTTAAACCAGTTCATTCCGGTTTTATCCGGTTTAAGCTGGTTCAATCCGGTTTAAACCGTTTCAATCTGGTTTTATCCGGTTTAAACCGGTTCTATCCGGTTCTATCCGGTTTGAACCGGTTCAATCCGGTTTTGTCCGGTTTAAACCGGTTTAAGCCTGTTCAATCCGGTTTTATCCAGTTTAAAACGGTTCTATCCGGTTCTATCTGGTTGAAACCAGTTTAAACCGGTTCAATCCGGTTTTATCCGGTTTAAACCGGTTCAATCCAGTTTTATTCGGTTTAAACCGGTTCATTCCATTTTTATCCGGTTAAAACCGGTTTGAAACGGTTCAATCCGGTTTTATCCGGTTTAAACCGGTTCATTCCGGTTTTATCCATTTAAAACCGGTTTGAAACGGTTCAATCCGGTTTTATCCGGTTTAAACCGGTTCATTCCGGTTTTATCCGTTTAAAACCGGTTTGAAACGGTTCAATCCGGTTTTATCCGGTTTAAACCGGTTCAATCCGTTTTTATCCAGTTTAAACCAGTTCACTCCGGTTTTATCCGGTTTAAACCGGTTTGAACCGGTTCAATCCGGTTTTATGTGGTTTAAACCGGTTCAATCTGGTTTTATCCAGTTTAAACCGGTTTTATCCGGTTTAGACCGGTTTAAACCAGTACAATCCGGTTTTAATCGGCTTAAACTGGTTCAATCTGGTTTTATCCGGTTTAAAGCGCTTTAAAACGGTTTAATCCAGTTTTATCCGGTTTAAACCGGTTTGAACCGGTTCAATCCGGTTTTATCCGGTTTAAACCAGTTTAAACCGGTTCAATCCGGTTTTATCTCGTTTAAACCGGTTCTATCCGTTTCTATCCTGTTTAAATCGGTTTAAACCGGTTCTATCCTGTTCTATCCTGTTTTAACCGGTTAAACCAGTTCAATCCCGTTTTATCCAGTTTAAACCGGTTCTATTCGTTTCCATCTGGTTTAAAAGGGTTTAAACTGGTTCAATCCGGTTTTATACGTTTTAAACCAGTTCAATCTGATTTTCTCCGGTTTAAACTGATTCAATTTGGTTTTATCCGGTTTAAACGGGTTTGAACCGGTTCAATCCGGTTTTCTCCGGTTTAAACCGGTTTAAACCGGGTCAATCCGGTTTTATCCGGTTTAAAACTCTTCAACCCGGTTTTCTCCAGTTTAAACCGGTTTAAACAGGTTCAATCCGGTTTTATCCAGTTTAAACCGGTTCTATCCGGTTCTATCCGGTTGAAACCGGTTTAAACCGGATCAATCCGGTTTTATCCGATTTAAACCAGTTCATTCCGGTTTTATCCGGTTTAAGCCGGTTCAATCCGGTTTAAACCGTTTCAATCTGGTTTTATCTGGTTTAAACCGGTTCTATCCGGTTCTATCCGGTTTGAACCGGTTCAAACCGGTTTTATCCGGTTTAAACCGGTTTAAGCCGGTTCAATCCGGTTTTATCCAGTTTATACCGGTTCTATCCGGTTCTATCCGGTTGAAACCAGTTTAAACCGGTTCAATCCGGTTTTATCCGGTTTAAACCGGTTCAATCCAGTTTTATCCGGTTTAAACCGGTTCATTCCGGTTTTATTCGGTTAAAACCGGTTTGACACGGTTCAATCCGGTTTTATCCAGTTTAAACCGGTTCATTCCGGTTTTATACGTTTAAAACCGGTTTGAAAAGGTTCAATCCGGTTTTATCCGGTTTGAACCGGTTCATTCCGGTTTTATCCGTTTAAAACCGGTTTGAAACGGTTCAATCCGGTTTTATCCGGTTTAAACTGGTTCAATCCGTTTTTATCTGGTTTAAACCAGTTCACTCCGGTTTTATCCGGTTTAAACCGGTTTGAACCGGTTCAATCCGGTTTTATGTGGTTTAAACCGGTTCAATCTGTTTTTATCCGGTTTAAACCAGTTTTATCCGGTTAAAACCGGTTTAAACCGGTTCAATCCCATTTTATCCGGTTTAAACCGGTTCAATCCGGTTTTATCGGGTTTAAACCGGTTTAAGCTGGTTCAATCCGGTTTTATCCGGTTTAAACTGGTTCAATCTGGTTTTATCCGGTTTAAACTGGTTGAAACCGGTTCTATCCGTTTTAGACCAGTTCAAACCAGTTCAATCCGGTTTTATCCGGTTTAAACCGGTTCTATCCGTTTCTATCTGGTTTAAACCGGTTTAAACTGGTTCAATCTGGTTTTATCCATTTTAAACCGGTTCAGTCTGGTTTTATCCGGTTTAAACTGGTTCAATTTGGTTTTATCCGGTTTAAAATGGTTTGAACCGGTTCAATCCGGTTTTAACCGTTTTAAATCTGTTTGAACCGGTTCAATCCGGTTTTATCCGGTTTAAACCGGTTTGAACCGGTTCAAACCGGTTTTATCCGGTTTAATACGGTTGGAACCGATTCAATCCGGTTTTATCCAGTTTAAACCTGTTCAATCCGGTTCTATCCGGTTTAAACCGGTTTAAACCGGTTAATCTGGTTTTATCCGGCTTAAACCGGTTCAATCTGGTATTATCCGGTTTAAACTGGTTCAATTTGGTTTTATCCCGTTTAAACTGGTTTTATCCATTTTAAACCGGTATAAACCAGTTCAATCCGGTTTTATCCTGTTTAAACCGGTTTAAACCGGATCAATCCGATTTTATCTGGTTTAAACCGGTTCAATCCAGTTTTATCCGGTTTAAACCGGTTTAAGCTGGTTCAATCCGGTTTTATCCGCTTTAAACCGGTTCAATCTTGTTTTATCTGGTTTAAACCGGTTGAAACCTGTTCAATCTGGTTTTATCTGGTTTAGACCATTTCAAACCGGTTCAGTCCGGTTTTATCCGGTTTAAACCAGTTCTCTCCATTTCTATCTGATTTAAACCGGTTTAAACTGGTTCAATCCGGTTTTATCCGTTTTAAACCGGTTCAATCTGGTTTTATCCGGTTTAAACTGGTTCAATTTGGTTTTATCCGGTTTAAACCGGTTTTATCCATTTTAAACCGGTTTAATCCAGTTCAATCCGGTTATATCCGGTTTAAACCGGTTTGAACCAGTTCAGTCCTGTTTTATCCGGTTTAAACCGGTTCTATCCGGTTCTATACAGTTGAATCCGGTTTAAACCGTTTCAATCAGGTTTTATCCGGTTTAAACCGGTTCTATCCGGTTGAAACCGTATTAAACCGGTTCAATCCGGTTTTATCCGGTTTAAACCCGTTCAGTCTGGTTTTATCCGGATTAAACCGGATTCAACCGGTTCAATCCGGTTTTATCCGGATTAAAACGATTTAAGCCGGTTCAATCAGGTTTTATCCAGTTTAAACCGGTTCTATCCGGTTCTATCCGGTTGAAAACAGTTTAAACCGGTTCAATCCGGTTTTCTCCGGTTTAAACCAGTTCAATCCTGTTTTATCCGGTTTAAACCGGTTCTATCCTGTTCTATACAGTTGAAACCGGTTTAAACCGGTTCAATCAGGTTTTATCCGGTTTAAACCGGTTCTATCTGGTTGAAACCGTATTAAACCGGTTCAATCCGGTTTTATCTGGTTTAAAACGGTTCAATCCGGTTTTATCCGGTTTAAACCGGTTCTATGCTCTTTATACCAGTTTAAGCCTGTTCAATCGGGTGTTATCTGGTTTAGACCTGTTTAAGCCGGTTCATTCCAGTTTTATCCAGTTTAAACCAGTTTAAACCCTTTCAATCCGTTTTTATCCGGTTTTCGACCGGTTTACACCGGTTCAATCCGGTTTTATCCGGTTTAAACCGTTTCTATCCGGTTCTATCCGTTTTAAACCGGTTTAAACCAGTTCCTTCCGGTTTTATCTGGTTTAAACCGGTTTGAACCGGTTCAATCCGGTTTTATCCAGTTTAAACCGGTTCAATCCGGTTTTATCCGGTTTAAACCGGTTCAATCCGGTTTTATCTGGTTTAAACCGGTTCATTCCGGTTTTATCCGGTTAAAACCGGTTTGAAATGGTTCAATCCGATTTTATCCGGTTTAAACTGGTTCAGTCCGGTTTTATCCGGTTTAAACCGGTTCATTCCGGTTTTATCCGGTTTAAACCGGTTCAATCCGGTTTTATCTGGTTTAAACCAGTTCACTCTGGTTTTATCCGGTTTAAACCGGTTTGAACCAGTTCAATCCGGTTTTATCCGGTTTAAACCTGTTTAAACCGGTTCAATCGGTTTTATCCAGTTTAAACCGGTCCTATCCGGTTTAAAGCGGTTTAGGCCGGTTCATTCCGGTTTTATCAGTTTTAAACCGGTTTAAACTGCTTCAATCCGTTTATATCCGGTTTCAACCGGTTTCATCCGGTTCAATCCGGTTTTATCCGGTTTAAACCAGTTCACTCCGGTTTTATCCGGTTTAAACCGGTTTGAACCGGTTCAATCCGCTTTTATCTGGTTTAAACCGGTTTTATCCGGTTTAGACCAGTTCATTCCGGTTCTATCCGGTTGAAACCGGTTTAAACCGGTTCAATCCGGTTTTATCTGGTTTAAACCGGTTTTATCCGGTTTAAACCAGTTCATTCAGGTTTTATCCAGTTTAAACCAGTTATATCCGGTTTTATCCGGTTTATCCGGTTTAATCCAGTTTAATCCGGTTTTATCCGGCTTAAACCGGTTCAATCTAATATTATCCGGTTTAAACTGGTTCAATTTGGTTTTATCCCGTTTAAACCAGTTTTCTCCGGTTTAAACCGGTATAAACCAGGTCAATCCGGTTTTATCCTGTTTAAACCGGTTTAAACCGGATCAATCCGATTTTATCTGGTTTAAACCGGTTCAATCCAGTTTTATCCGGTTTAAACCGGTTTAAGCTGTTTCAATCCGGTTTTATCCGCTTTAAACCGGTTCAATCTTGTTTTATCTGGTTTAAACCGGTTGAAACCTGTTCAATCTGGTTTTATCTGGTTTAGACCATTTCAAACCGGTTCAGTCCGGTTTTATCCGGTTTAAACCAGTTCTCTCCATTTCTATCTGATTTAAACCGGTTTAAACTGGTTCAATCCGGTTTTATCCGTTTTAAACCGGTTCAATCTGGTTTTATCCGGTTTAAACTGGTTCAATTTGGTTTTATCCGGTTTAAACCGGTTTTATCCATTTTAAACCGGTTTAATCCAGTTCAATCCGGTTATATCCGGTTTAAACCGGTTTGAACCAGTTCAGTCCTGTTTTATCCGGTTTAAACCGGTTCTATCCGGTTCTATACAGTTGAATCCGGTTTAAACCGTTTCAATCAGGTTTTATCCGGTTTAAACCGGTTCTATCCGGTTGAAACCGTATTAAACCGGTTCAATCCGGTTTTATCCGGTTTAAACCCGTTCAGTCTGGTTTTATCCGGATTAAACCGGATTCAACCGGTTCAATCCGGTTTTATCCGGATTAAAACGATTTAAGCCGGTTCAATCAGGTTTTATCCAGTTTAAACCGGTTCTATCCGGTTCTATCCGGTTGAAAACAGTTTAAACCGGTTCAATCCGGTTTTCTCCGGTTTAAACCAGTTCAATCCTGTTTTATCCGGTTTAAACCGGTTCTATCCTGTTCTATACAGTTGAAACCGGTTTAAACCGGTTCAATCAGGTTTTATCCGGTTTAAACCGGTTCTATCTGGTTGAAACCGTATTAAACCGGTTCAATCCGGTTTTATCTGGTTTAAAACGGTTCAATCCGGTTTTATCCGGTTTAAACCGGTTCTATGCTCTTTATACCAGTTTAAGCCTGTTCAATCGGGTGTTATCTGGTTTAGACCTGTTTAAGCCGGTTCATTCCAGTTTTATCCAGTTTAAACCAGTTTAAACCCTTTCAATCCGTTTTTATCCGGTTTTCGACCGGTTTACACCGGTTCAATCCGGTTTTATCCGGTTTAAACCGTTTCTATCCGGTTCTATCCGTTTTAAACCGGTTTAAACCAGTTCCTTCCGGTTTTATCTGGTTTAAACCGGTTTGAACCGGTTCAATCCGGTTTTATCCAGTTTAAACCGGTTCAATCCGGTTTTATCCGGTTTAAACCGGTTCAATCCGGTTTTATCTGGTTTAAACCGGTTCATTCCGGTTTTATCCGGTTAAAACCGGTTTGAAATGGTTCAATCCGATTTTATCCGGTTTAAACTGGTTCAGTCCGGTTTTATCCGGTTTAAACCGGTTCATTCCGGTTTTATCCGGTTTAAACCGGTTCAATCCGGTTTTATCTGGTTTAAACCAGTTCACTCTGGTTTTATCCGGTTTAAACCGGTTTGAACCAGTTCAATCCGGTTTTATCCGGTTTAAACCTGTTTAAACCGGTTCAATCGGTTTTATCCAGTTTAAACCGGTCCTATCCGGTTTAAAGCGGTTTAGGCCGGTTCATTCCGGTTTTATCAGTTTTAAACCGGTTTAAACTGCTTCAATCCGTTTATATCCGGTTTCAACCGGTTTCATCCGGTTCAATCCGGTTTTATCCGGTTTAAACCAGTTCACTCCGGTTTTATCCGGTTTAAACCGGTTTGAACCGGTTCAATCCGCTTTTATCTGGTTTAAACCGGTTTTATCCGGTTTAGACCAGTTCATTCCGGTTCTATCCGGTTGAAACCGGTTTAAACCGGTTCAATCCGGTTTTATCTGGTTTAAACCGGTTTTATCCGGTTTAAACCAGTTCATTCAGGTTTTATCCAGTTTAAACCAGTTATATCCGGTTTTATCCGGTTTATCCGGTTTAATCCAGTTTAATCCGGTTTTATCCGGCTTAAACCGGTTCAATCTGGTATTATCCGGTTTAAACTGGTTCAATTTGGTTTTATCCCGTTTAAACCAGTTTTATCCGGTTTAAACCGGTATAAACCAGGTCAATCCGGTTTTATCCTGTTTAAACCGGTTTAAACCGGATCAATCCGATTTTATCCGGTTTAAACCGGTTCAATCCAGTTTTATCTGGTTTAAACCGGTTTAAGCTGGTTCAATCCTGTTTTATCCGGTTTAAACCGGTTCAATCTTGTTTTATCCGGTTTAAACCGGTTGAAACCAGTTCAATCTGGTTTTATCTGGTTTAGACCATTTCAAACCGTTTCAGTCCGGTTTTATCCGGTTTAAACCAGTTCTCTCCATTTCTATCTGATTTAAACCGGTTTAAACTGGTTCAATCCGGTTCTATCCGTTTTAAACCGGTTCAATCTGGTTTTATCCGGTTTAAACCGGTTTTATCCGGTTTAGACCAGCTTAAACCAGTTCAATCCGGTTTTAATCGGATTTAACCGGTTCAATCTGGTTTTATCCGGTTTAAACCGCTTTAAAACGGTTTAATCCGGTTTTATCCGGTTTAAACCAGTTTGAACCGTTTCAATCCGGTTTTATCCGGTTTAAACCAGTTTAAACCGGTTCAATCCGGTTTTATCTCGTTTAAACCGGTTCTATCCGTTTCTATCCTGTTTAAATCGGTTTAAACCGGTTCTATCCTGTTCTATCCTGTTTTAACCGGTTAAACCAGTTCAATCCGGTTTTATCCAGTTTAAACCGGTTCTATTCGTTTCCATCTGGTTTAAAAGGGTTTAAACTGGTTCAATCCGGTTTTATACGTTTTAAACCAGTTCAATCTGGTTTTATCCGGTTTAAACTGGTTCAATTTGGTTTTATCCGGTTTAAACGGGTTTGAACCGGTTCAATCCGGTTTTATCCAGTTTAAACCGGTTTAGACTGGTTCAATCCGGTTTTATCCCGTTTAAACCGGTTCTATCCGGTTCTATCCGGTTGAAACCTGTTTAAACCGGTTCAATCCGGTTTTCTCCGGTTTAAACCAGTTCAATCCTGTTTTATCCGGTTTAAACCGGTTCTATCCGGTTCTATACAGTTGAAACCGGTTTAAACCAGTTCAATCAGGTTTTATCCGGTTTAAACCGGTTCTATCTGGTTGAAACCGTATTAAACCGGTTCAATCCGGTTTTATCTGGTTTAAAACGGTTCAATCCGGTTTTATCCGGTTTAAACCGGTTCTATGCTCTTTATACCAGTTTAAGCCTGTTCAATCGGGTGTTATCTGGTTTAGACCTGTTTAAGCCGGTTCCTTCCAGTTTTATCCAGTTTAAACCAGTTTAATCCCTTTCAATCCGTTTTTATCCGGTTTTCGACCGGTTTACACCGGTTCAATCCGGTTTTATCCGGTTTAAACCGTTTCTATCCGGTTCTATCCGTTTTAAACCGGTTTAAACCAGTTCCTTCCGGTTTTATCTGGTTTAAACCGGTTTGAACCGGTTCAATCCGGTTTTATCCAGTTTAAACCGGTTCAATCCGGTTTTATCCGGTTTAAACCGGTTCAATCCGGTTTTATCTGGTTTAAACCGGTTCATTCCGGTTTTATCCGGTTAAAACCGGTTTGAAATGGTTCAATCCGTTTTTATCCGGTTTAAACTGGTTCAGTCCGGTTTTATCCGGTTTAAACCGGTTCATTCCGGTTTTATCCGGTTTAAACCGGTTCAATCCGGTTTTATCTGGTTTAAACCAGTTCACTCTGGTTTTATCCGGTTTAAACCGGTTTGAACCAGTTCAATCCGGTTTTATCTGGTTTAAACCTGTTTAAGCTGGTGCAATCCGGTTTTATCCAGTTTAAACCGGTTCTATCCGGTTCTATCCAGTTGAAACCGGTTTAAACCAGTTCAATGCGGTTTTATCCGGTTAAAACCGGTTCAATCCGGTTTTATCCGGTTTAAACCTGTTTAAACCGGTTCAATCGGTTTTATCCAGTTTAAACCGGTCCTATCCGGTTTAAAGCGGTTTAGGCCGGTTCATTCCAGTTTTATCAGTTTTAAACCGGTTTAAACTGCTTCAATCCGTTTATATCCGGTTTCAACCGGTTTCATCCGGTTCAATCCGGTTTTATCCGGTTTAAACCAGTTCACTCCGGTTTTATCCGGTTTAAACCGGTTTGAACCGGTTCAATCCGCTTTTATCTGGTTTAAACCGGTTTTATCCGGTTTAGACCAGTTCATTCCGGTTCTATCCGGTTGAAACCGGTTTAAACCGGTTCAATCCGGTTTTATCTGGTTTAAACCGGTTTTATCCGGTTTAAACCAGTTCATTCAGGTTTTATCCAGTTTAAACCAGTTATATCCGGTTTTATCCGGTTTATCCGGTTTAATCCAGTTTAATCCGGTTTTATCCGGCTTAAACCGGTTCAATCTGGTATTATCCGGTTTAAACTGGTTCAATTTGGTTTTATCCCGTTTAAACCGGTTTTATCCGGTTTAAACCGGTATAAACCAGGTCAATCCGGTTTTATCCTGTTTAAACCGGTTTAAACCGGATCAATCCGATTTTATCCGGTTTAAACCGGTTCAATCCAGTTTTATCCGGTTTAAACCGGTTTAAGCTGGTTCAATCCTGTTTTATCCGGTTTAAACCGGTTCAATCTTGTTTTATCCGGTTTAAACCGGTTGAAACCAGTTCAATCTGGTTTTATCTGGTTTAGACCATTTCAAACCGGTTCAGTCCGGTTTTATCCGGTTTAAACCAGTTCTCTCCATTTCTATCTGATTTAAACCGGTTTAAACTGGTTCAATCCGGTTTTATCCGTTTTAAACCTGTTCAATCTGGTTTTATCCGGTTTAAACCGGTTTTATCCGGTTTAGACCAGCTTAAACCAGTTCAATCCGGTTTTAATCGGATTTAACCGGTTCAATCTGGTTTTATCCGGTTTAAACCGCTTTAAAACGGTTTAATCCGGTTTTATCCGGTTTAAACCAGTTTGAACCGTTTCAATCCGGTTTTATCCGGTTTAAACCAGTTTAAACCGGTTCAATCCGGTTTTATCTCGTTTAAACCGGTTCTATCCGTTTCTATCCTGTTTAAATCGGTTTAAACCGGTTCTATCCTGTTCTATCCTGTTTTAACCGGTTAAACCAGTTCAATCCGGTTTTATCCAGTTTAAACTGGTTCTATTCGTTTCCATCTGGTTTAAAAGGGTTTAAACTGGTTCAATCCGGTTTTATACGTTTTAAACCAGTTCAATCTGGTTTTATCCGGTTTAAACTGGTTCAATTTGGTTTTATTCGGTTTAAATGGGTTTGAACCGGTTCAATCCGGTTTTATCCGGTTTAAACCGGTTTAAACCGGGTCAATCCGGTTTTATCCGGTTTAAACCTCTTCAATCCGGTTTTCTCCAGTTTAAACCGGTTTAAACAGGTTCAATCCGGTTTTATCCAGTTTAAACCGGTTCTATCCGGTTCTATCCGGTTGAAACTGGTTTAAACCGGTTCAATCCGGTTTTATCCGGTTTAAACCAGTTCAATCCGGTTTTATCCGCTTTAAACCGGTTTAAACCGGTTCAATCCGGTTTTATCCGGTTTAAACCGGTTCTAACCGGTTCTATCCGGGTTAAACCGGTTCTATCCGGTTCTATCTGGTTTAAGCCGGTTTAAACCGGTTCAATCCGGTTTTATCCAGTTTAAACCGGATCAATCCGTTTTATCCGGTTTAAACCGGTTTAAACTGGTTCAATCCGGTTTTATCCGGTTTAAACCGGTTCTATCCGGTTTAAACCGGTTTAAACCACTTCAATCCGGTTTAAACCGGTTTAAACCGCTTCAATCCGGTTTTATCCGATTTAAACCGGTTTAAACCGGTTCAATCAGTTTTTATCTGGTTTAAACCGGATTAAACCGGTTCTATCCGGTTTTATCCAGTTTAAACCGGTTCAATCCGTTTTTTCTGGTTTAAACTGGTTTAAACCAGTTCATTCCGGTTTTATCCGGTTTAAGCCAGTTCAATCCGGTTTAAACCGTTTCAATCTGGTTTTCTCTGGTTTAAACCGGTTCTATCCGGTTCTATCCAGTTTGAACCGGTTCAATCCGGTTTTATCCGGTTTAAACCGGTTTAAGCCGGTTCAATCCGGTTTTACTCGTTTAAACCGGTTCTATCCGTTTCTATCCTGTTTAAATCGGTTTAAACCGGTTCTATCCTGTTCTATCCTGTTTTAACCGGTTAAACCAGTTCAATCCCGTTTTATCCAGTTTAAACCGGTTCTATTCGTTTCAATCTGGTTTAAAAGGGTTTAAACTGGTTCAATCCGGTTTTATACGTTTTAAACCAGTTCAATCTGATTTTCTCCGGTTTAAACTGATTCAATTTGGTTTTATCCGGTTTAAACGGGTTTGAACAGGTTCAATCCGGTTTTCTCCGGTTTAAACCGTTTTAAACCGGGTCAATCCGGTTTTATCCGGTTTAAAACTCTTCAACCCGGTTTTCTCCAGTTTAAACCGGTTTAAACAGGTTCAATCCGGTTTTATCCAGTTTAAACCGGTTCTATCCGGTTCTATCCGGTTGAAACCGGTTTAAACCGGATCAATCCGGTTTTATCCGGTTTAAACCAGTTCATTCCGGTTTTATCCGGTTTAAGCGAGTTCAATCCGGTTTAAACCGTTTCAATCTGGTTTTATCTGGTTTAAACCGGTTCTATCCGGTTCTATCCGGTTTGAACCGGTTCAAACCGGTTTTATCCGGTTTAAACCGGTTTAAGCCGGTTCAATCCGGTTTTATCCAGTTTAAACCGGTTCTATCCGGTTCTATCCGGTTGAAACCAGTTTAAACCGGTTCAATCCGGTTTTATCCGGTTTAAACCGGTTCAATCCAGTTTTATCCGGTTTAAACCGGTTCATTCCGGTTTTATCCGGTTAAAACCGGTTTGACATGGTTCAATCCGGTTTTATCCGGTTTAATCCGGTTCATTCCGGTTTTATCCGTTTAAAACCGGTTTGAAAAGGTTCAATCCGGTTTTATCAGGTTTAATCCGGTTCATTCCGGTTTTATCCGTTTAAAACCGGTTTGAAACGGTTCAATCCGGTTTTATCCGGTTTAAACTGGTTCAATCCGTTTTTATCCGGTTTAAACCAGTTCACTCCGGTTTTATCCGGTTTAAACCGGTTTGAACCGGTTCAATCCGGTTTTATGTGGTTTAAACCGGTTCAATCTGGTTTTATCCAGTTTAAACCAGTTTTATCCGGTTTAGACCGGTTTAAACCAGTTCAATCCGGTTTTAATCGGCTTAAACTGGTTCAATCTGGTTTTATCCGGTTTAAAGCGCTTTAAAACGGTTTAATCCGGTTTTATCCGGTTTAAACCAGTTTGAACCGGTTCAATCCGGTTTTATCTCGTTTAGACCGGTTCTATCCGGTTCTATCCTTTTTAAATCGGATTAAACTGGTTCTATCCTGTTCTATCCTGTTTTAACTGGATTAAACCAGTTCAATCCGGTTTTATCCGGTTTAAACCGGTTCTATCCGTTTCCATCTGGTTTAAACGGGTTTCAACTGGTTCAATCCGATTTATCCGTTTTAAACCGGTTCAATCTGATTTTATCCGGTTTAAACTGTTTCAATTTGGTTTTATCCGGTTTGAACTGGTTCAATCCGGTTTTCTCCAGTTTAAACCTGTTTAGACTGGTTCTATCCGGTTTTATCCAGTTTAAACCGGTTCTATCCGGTTCTATCCGGTTGAAACCGGTTTAAACCGGTTGAATCCGGTTTAAACCGGTTTAAGCCGGTTCAATCCGGTTTTATCCGGTTTAAACCGGTTCAATCTGCTTTGAACCGGTTTAAACCAGTTTGAACCGGTTCAATCTGGTTTTATCCGGTTTAAACCGGTTTAAGCCGGTTCAATCCGGTTTTATCCAGTTTAAACCGGTTCTATCCAGTTGAAAGCAGTTTAAACCGGTTCAATCCAGTTTTATCCGGTTTAAACCGGTTCAATCCGGTTTTATCCGGTTTAAAACCGGTTCAATCTGGTTTTATCCGGTTTAAACCTGTTTTATCCGGTTTAGACCAGTTTAAACCAGTTCAATCCTGTTTTAATCGGATTTAACCGGTTCAATCTGGTTTTATCCGGTTTAAACCGCTTTAAAATGGTTTAATCCGGTTTTATCCGGTTTAAACCAGTTTGAACCGTTTCAATCCGGTTTTATCCGGTTTAAACCAGTTTAAACCGGTTCAATCCGGTTTTATCTCGTTTAAACCGGTTCTATCCGGTTCTATCCTGTTTAAATCGGTTTAAACCGGTTCTATCCTGTTCTATCCTGTTTTAACCGGTTAAACCAGTTCAATCCCGTTTTATCCAGTTTAAACCGGTTCTATTCGTTTCCATCTGGTTTAAAAGGGTTTAAACTGGTTCAATCCGGTTTTATGCGTTTTAAACCAGTTCAATCTGATTTTCTCCGGTTTAAACTGATTCAATTTGGTTTTATCCGGTTTAAACGGGTTTGAACCGGTTCAATCCGGTTTTCTCTGGTTTAAACCGGTTTAAACCGGGTCAATCCGGTTTTATCCGTTTTAAACCTCTTCAATCCGGTTTTCTCCAGTTTAAACCGGTTTAAACAGGTTCAATCCGGTTTTCTCCAGTTTAAACCGGTTTAAACAGGTTCAATCCGGTTTTATCCAGATTAAACCGGTTCTATCCGGTTCTATCCGGTTGAAACCGGTTTAAACCGTATCAATCCGGTTTTATCCGGTTTAAACCAGTTCAATCCGGTTTTATCCGCTTTAAACCGGTTTAAACCGGTTCAATCCGGTTTTATCCGGTTTAAACCGGTTCTATCCAGTTCTATCCGGTTTAAACCGGTTCTATCCGGTTCTATCTGGTGTAAGCCGGTTTAAACCGGTTCAATCCAGTTTTATCCTGTTTAAACCGGATCAATCCGTTTTTATCCGGTTTAAACCGGTTTAAACTGGTTCAATCCGGATTTATCCGGTTTAAACCGGTCGGGTTTAAATCGGATAAAACCGGATTGAAGCGGTTTAAACCGGTTTTATCCAGTTTAAACCGGTTCAATCCTTTTTTTCCTGTTTAAACCGGTTTAAACCAGTTCATTCCGGTTTTATCCGGTTTAAGCTGGTTCAATCCGGTTTAAACCGTTTCAATCTGGTTTTATCCGGTTTAAACCGGTTCTATCCGGTTCTATCCGGTTTGAACCGGTTCAATCCGGTTTTGTCCGGTTTAAACCGGTTTAAGCCTGTTCAATCCGGTTTTATCCAGTTTAAAACGGTTCTATCCGGTTCTATCCGGTTGAAACCAGTTTAAACCGGTTCAATCCGGTTTTATCCGGTTTAAACCGGTTCAATCCAGTTTTATCCGGTTTAAACCGGTTCATTCCATTTTTATCCGGTTAAAACCGGTTTGAAACGGTTCAATCCGGTTTTATCCGGTTTAAACCGGTTCATTCCGGTTTTATCCGTTTAAAACCGGTTTGAAACGGTTCAATCCGGTTTTATCCGGTTTAAACCGGTTCATTCCAGTTTTATCCGTTTAAAACCAGTTTGAAACGGTTCAATCCGGTTTTATCCGGTTTAAACCGGTTAATTCCGGTTTTATCCATTTAAAACCGGTTTGAAACGGTTCAATCTGGTTTTATCCGGTTTAAACCGGTTTTATCCGGTTTAGACCAGCTTAAACCAGTTCAATCCGGTTTTAATCGGATTTAACCGGTTCAATCTGGTTTTATCCGGTTTAAACCGCTTTAAAACGGTTTAATCCGGTTTTATCCGGTTTAAACCAGTTTGAACCGTTTCAATCCGGTTTTATCCGGTTTAAACCAGTTTAAACCGGTTCAATCCGGTTTTATCTCGTTTAAACCGGTTCTATCCGTTTCTATCCTGTTTAAATCGGTTTAAACCGGTTCTATCCTGTTCTATCCTGTTTTAACCGGTTAAACCAGTTCAATCCGGTTTTATCCAGTTTAAACCGGTTCTATTCGTTTCCATCTGGTTTAAAAGGGTTTAAACTGGTTCAATCCGGTTTTATACGTTTTAAACCAGTTCAATCTGGTTTTATCCGGTTTAAACTGGTTCAATTTGGTTTTATCCGGTTTAAATGGGTTTGAACCGGTTCAATCCGGTTTTATCCGGTTTAAACCGGTTTAAACCGGGTCAATCCGGTTTTATCCGGTTTAAACCTCTTCAATCCGGTTTTCTCCAGTTTAAACCGGTTTAAACAGGTTCAATCCGGTTTTATCCAGTTTAAACCGGTTCTATCCGGTTCTATCCGGTTGAAACTGGTTTAAACCGGTTCAATCCGGTTTTATCCGGTTTAAACCAGTTCAATCCGGTTTTATCCGCTTTAAACCGGTTTAAACAGGTTCAATCCGGTTTTATCCGGTTTAAACCGGTTCTAACCGGTTCTATCCGGGTTAAACCGGTTCTATCCGGTTCTATCTGGTTTAAGCCGGTTTAAACCGGTTCAATCCGGTTTTATCCAGTTTAAACCGGATCAATCCGTTTTATCCGGTTTAAACCGGTTTAAACTGGTTCAATCCGGTTTTATCCGGTTTAAACCGGTTCTATCCGGTTTAAACCGGTTTAAACCGCTTCAATCCGGTTTTATCCGATTTAAACCGGTTTAAACCGGTTCAATCAGTTTTTATCTGGTTTAAACCGGATTAAACCGGTTCTATCCGGTTTTATCCAGTTTAAACCGGTTCAATCCGTTTTTTCCGGTTTAAACTGGTTTAAACCAGTTCATTCCGGTTTTATCCGGTTTAAGCCAGTTCAATCCGGTTTAAACCGTTTCAATCTGGTTTTCTCTGGTTTAAACCGGTTCTATCCGGTTCTATCCAGTTTGAACCGGTTCAATCCGGTTTTATCCGGTTTAAACCGGTTTAAGCCGGTTCAATCCGGTTTTATTCAGTTTAAACCGGTTCTATCCGGTTCTATCCGGTTGAAACCAGTTTAAACCGGTTCCATCCGGTTTTATCTCGTTTAGACCGGTTCTATCCGGTTCTATCCTTTTTAAATCGGATTAAACTGGTTCTATCCTGTTCTATCCTGTTTTAACTGGATTAAACCAGTTCAATCCGGTTTTATCCGGTTTAAACCGGTTCTATCCGTTTCCATCTGGTTTAAACGGGTTTCAACTGGTACAATACGATTTATCCGTTTTAAACCGGTTCAATCTGATTTTATCCGGTTTAAACTGTTTCAATTTGGTTTTATCCGGTTTGAACCGGTTCAATCCGGTTTTCTCCAGTTTAAACCGGTTTAGACTGGTTCAATCCGGTTTTATCCAGTTTAAACCGGTTCTATCCGGTTCTATCCGGTTGAAACCGGTTTAAACCGGTTCAATCCGGTTTTATCCGGTTTA
Organism: Cynocephalus volans; assembly: GCF_027409185.1. Taxonomy (NCBI): domain Eukaryota; kingdom Metazoa; phylum Chordata; class Mammalia; order Dermoptera; family Cynocephalidae; genus Cynocephalus; species Cynocephalus volans. The sequence goes on from NW_026902388.1 coordinate 197,571, forward strand.
AACAGGTTTAAGCCGGTTCAATCCGGTTTTATCCGGTTTAAACCGGTTCAATCCGGTTTTGTCCGGTTTAAACCGGTTTAAGCCTGTTCAATCCGGTTTTATCCAGTTTAAAACGGTTCTATCCGGTTCTATCCGGTTGAAACCAGTTTAAACCGGTTCAATCCGGTTTTATCCGGTTTAAACCGGTTCAATCCAGTTTTATCCGGTTTAAACCGGTTCATTCCATTTTTATCCGGTTAAAACCGGTTTGAAACGGTTCAATCCGGTTTTATCCGGTTTAAACCGGTTCATTCCGGTTTTATCCGTTTAAAACCGGTTTGAAACGGTTCAATCCGGTTTTATCCGGTTTAAACCGGTTCATTCCAGTTTTATCCGTTTAAAACCAGTTTGAAACGGTTCAATCCGGTTTTATCCGGTTTAAACCGGTTAATTCCGGTTTTATCCATTTAAAACCGGTTTGAAACGGTTCAATCTGGTTTTATCCGGTTTAAACCGGTTTTATCCGGTTTAGACCAGCTTAAACCAGTTCAATCCGGTTTTAATCGGATTTAACCGGTTCAATCTGGTTTTATCCGGTTTAAACCGCTTTAAAACGGTTTAATCCGGTTTTATCCGGTTTAAACCAGTTTGAACCGTTTCAATCCGGTTTTATCCGGTTTAAACCAGTTTAAACCGGTTCAATCCGGTTTTATCTCGTTTAAACCGGTTCTATCCGTTTCTATCCTGTTTAAATCGGTTTAAACCGGTTCTATCCTGTTCTATCCTGTTTTAACCGGTTAAACCAGTTCAATCCGGTTTTATCCAGTTTAAACCGGTTCTATTCGTTTCCATCTGGTTTAAAAGGGTTTAAACTGGTTCAATCCGGTTTTATACGTTTTAAACCAGTTCAATCTGGTTTTATCCGGTTTAAACTGGTTCAATTTGGTTTTATCCGGTTTAAATGGGTTTGAACCGGTTCAATCCGGTTTTATCCGGTTTAAACCGGTTTAAACCGGGTCAATCCGGTTTTATCCGGTTTAAACCTCTTCAATCCGGTTTTCTCCAGTTTAAACCGGTTTAAACAGGTTCAATCCGGTTTTATCCAGTTTAAACCGGTTCTATCCGGTTCTATCCGGTTGAAACTGGTTTAAACCGGTTCAATCCGGTTTTATCCGGTTTAAACCAGTTCAATCCGGTTTTATCCGCTTTAAACCGGTTTAAACAGGTTCAATCCGGTTTTATCCGGTTTAAACCGGTTCTAACCGGTTCTATCCGGGTTAAACCGGTTCTATCCGGTTCTATCTGGTTTAAGCCGGTTTAAACCGGTTCAATCCGGTTTTATCCAGTTTAAACCGGATCAATCCGTTTTATCCGGTTTAAACCGGTTTAAACTGGTTCAATCCGGTTTTATCCGGTTTAAACCGGTTCTATCCGGTTTAAACCGGTTTAAACCGCTTCAATCCGGTTTTATCCGATTTAAACCGGTTTAAACCGGTTCAATCAGTTTTTATCTGGTTTAAACCGGATTAAACCGGTTCTATCCGGTTTTATCCAGTTTAAACCGGTTCAATCCGTTTTTTCCGGTTTAAACTGGTTTAAACCAGTTCATTCCGGTTTTATCCGGTTTAAGCCAGTTCAATCCGGTTTAAACCGTTTCAATCTGGTTTTCTCTGGTTTAAACCGGTTCTATCCGGTTCTATCCAGTTTGAACCGGTTCAATCCGGTTTTATCCGGTTTAAACCGGTTTAAGCCGGTTCAATCCGGTTTTATTCAGTTTAAACCGGTTCTATCCGGTTCTATCCGGTTGAAACCAGTTTAAACCGGTTCCATCCGGTTTTATCTCGTTTAGACCGGTTCTATCCGGTTCTATCCTTTTTAAATCGGATTAAACTGGTTCTATCCTGTTCTATCCTGTTTTAACTGGATTAAACCAGTTCAATCCGGTTTTATCCGGTTTAAACCGGTTCTATCCGTTTCCATCTGGTTTAAACGGGTTTCAACTGGTACAATACGATTTATCCGTTTTAAACCGGTTCAATCTGATTTTATCCGGTTTAAACTGTTTCAATTTGGTTTTATCCGGTTTGAACCGGTTCAATCCGGTTTTCTCCAGTTTAAACCGGTTTAGACTGGTTCAATCCGGTTTTATCCAGTTTAAACCGGTTCTATCCGGTTCTATCCGGTTGAAACCGGTTTAAACCGGTTCAATCCGGTTTTATCCGGTTTAAACAGGTTTAAGCCGGTTCAATCCGGTTTTATCCGGTTTAAACCGGTTCAATCTGGTTTGAACCGGTTTAAACCAGTTTGAACCGGTTCAATCTGGTTTTATCCGGTTTAAACCGGTTTAAGCCGGTTCAATCCGGTTATATCCAGTTTAAACCGGTTCTATCCCATTGAAACCAGTTTAAACCGGTTCAATCCAGTTTTATCCGGTTTAAACCGGTTCAATCCGCTTTTATCCGGTTTAAAACCGGTTCAATCTGGTTTTATCCGGTTTAAACCGGTTTTATCCGGTTTAGACCAGTTTAAACCAGTTCAATCCGGTTTTAATCGGATTTAACCGGTTCAATCTGGTTTTATCCGGTTTAAACCGCTTTAAAATGGTTTAATCCAGTTTTATCCGGTTTAAACCGGTTTGAACCGTTTCAATCCGGTTTTATCCGGTTTAAACCAGTTTAAACCGGTTCAATCCGGTTTTATCTCGTTTAAACCGGTTCTATCCGTTTCTATCCTGTTTAAATCGGTTTAAACCGGTTCTATCCTGTTCTATCCTGTTTTAACCGGTTAAACCAGTTCAATCCCGTTTTATCCAGTTTAAACCGGTTCTATTCGTTTCAATCTGGTTTAAAAGGGTTTAAACTGGTTCAATCCGGTTTTATACGTTTTAAACCAGTTCAATCTGATTTTCTCCGGTTTAAACTGATTCAATTTGGTTTTATCCGGTTTAAACGGGTTTGAACCGGTTCAATCCGGTTTTCTCCGGTTTAAACCGTTTTAAACCGGGTCAATCCGGTTTTATCCAGTTTAAAACTCTTCAACCCGGTTTTCTCCAGTTTAAACCGGTTTAAACAGGTTCAATCCGGTTTTATCCAGTTTAAACCGGTTCTATCCGGTTCTATCCGGTTGAAACCGGTTTAAACCGGATCAATCCGGTTTTATCCGGTTTAAACCAGTTCATTCCGGTTTTATCCGGTTTAAGCCGGTTCAATCCGGTTTAAACCGTTTCAATCTGGTTTTATCTGGTTTAAACCGGTTCTATCCGGTTCTATCCGGTTTGAACCGGTTCAAACCGGTTTTATCCGGTTTAAACCGGTTTAAGCCGGTTCAATCCGGTTTTATCCAGTTTAAACCGGTTCTATCCGGTTCTATCCGGTTGAAACCAGTTTAAACCGGTTCAATCCGGTTTTATCCGGTTTAAACCGGTTCAATCCAGTTTTATCCGGTTTAAACCGGTTCATTCCGGTTTTATCCGGTTAAAACTGGTTTGACATGGTTCAATCCGGTTTTATCCGGTTTAAACCGGTTCATTCCGGTTTTATCCGTTTAAAACCGGTTTGAAAAGGTTCAATCCGGTTTTATCCGGTTTAAACCGGTTCATTCCGGTTTTATCCGTTTAAAACCGGTTTGAAACGGTTCAATCCGGTTTTATCCGGTTTAAACTGGTTCAATCCGTTTTTATCCGGTTTAAACCAGTTCACTCCGGTTTTATCCGGTTTAAACCGGTTTGAACCGGTTCAATCCGGTTTTATGTGGTTTAAACCGGTTCAATCTGGTTTTATCCAGTTTAAACCAGTTTTATCCGGTTTAGACCGGTTTAAACCAGTTCAATCCGGTTTTAATCGGCTTAAACTGGTTCAATCTGGTTTTATCCGGTTTAAAGCGCTTTAAAACGGTTTAATCCGGTTTTATCCGGTTTAAACCAGTTTGAACCGGTTCAATCCGGTTTTATCTCGTTTAGACCGGTTCTATCCGGTTCTATCCTTTTTAAATCGGATTAAACTGGTTCTATCCTGTTCTATCCTGTTTTAACTGGATTAAACCAGTTCAATCCGGTTTTATCCGGTTTAAACCGGTTCTATCCGTTTCCATCTGGTTTAAACGGGTTTCAACTGGTTCAATCCGATTTATCCGTTTTAAACCGGTTCAATCTGATTTTATCCGGTTTAAACTGTTTCAATTTGGTTTTATCCGGTTTGAACCGGTTCAATCCGGTTTTCTCCAGTTTAAACCTGTTTAGACTGGTTCTATCCGGTTTTATCCAGTTTAAACCGGTTCTATCCGGTTCTATCCGGTTGAAACCGGTTTAAACCGGTTGAATCCGGTTTAAACCGGTTTAAGCCGGTTCAATCCGGTTTTATCCGGTTTAAACCGGTTCAATCTGCTTTGAACCGGTTTAAACCAGTTTGAACCGGTTCAATCTGGTTTTATCCGGTTTAAACCGGTTTAAGCCGGTTCAATCCGGTTTTATCCAGTTTAAACCGGTTCTATCCAGTTGAAAGCAGTTTAAACCGGTTCAATCCAGTTTTATCCGGTTTAAACCGGTTCAATCCGGTTTTATCCGGTTTAAAACCGGTTCAATCTGGTTTTATCCGGTTTAAACCTGTTTTATCCGGTTTAGACCAGTTTAAACCAGTTCAATCCTGTTTTAATCGGATTTAACCGGTTCAATCTGGTTTTATCCGGTTTAAACCGCTTTAAAATGGTTTAATCCGGTTTTATCCGGTTTAAACCAGTTTGAACCGTTTCAATCCGGTTTTATCCGGTTTAAACCAGTTTAAACCGGTTCAATCCGGTTTTATCTCGTTTAAACCGGTTCTATCCGGTTCTATCCTGTTTAAATCGGTTTAAACCGGTTCTATCCTGTTCTATCCTGTTTTAACCGGTTAAACCAGTTCAATCCCGTTTTATCCAGTTTAAACCGGTTCTATTCGTTTCCATCTGGTTTAAAAGGGTTTAAACTGGTTCAATCCGGTTTTATGCGTTTTAAACCAGTTCAATCTGATTTTCTCCGGTTTAAACTGATTCAATTTGGTTTTATCCGGTTTAAACGGGTTTGAACCGGTTCAATCCGGTTTTCTCTGGTTTAAACCGGTTTAAACCGGGTCAATCCGGTTTTATCCGTTTTAAACCTCTTCAATCCGGTTTTCTCCAGTTTAAACCGGTTTAAACAGGTTCAATCCGGTTTTCTCCAGTTTAAACCGGTTTAAACAGGTTCAATCCGGTTTTATCCAGTTTAAACCGGTTCTATCCGGTTCTATCCGGTTGAAACCGGTTTAAACCGTATCAATCCGGTTTTATCCGGTTTAAACCAGTTCAATCCGGTTTTATCCGCTTTAAACCGGTTTAAACCGGTTCAATCCGGTTTTATCCGGTTTAAACCGGTTCTATCCAGTTCTATCCAGTTTAAACCGGTTCTATCCGGTTCTATCTGGTGTAAGCCGGTTTAAACCGGTTCAATCCGGTTTTATCCTGTTTAAACCGGATCAATCCGTTTTTATCCGGTTTAAACCGGTTTAAACTGGTTCAATCCGGATTTATCCGGTTTAAACCGGTCGGGTTTAAATCGGATAAAACCGGATTGAAGCGGTTTAAACCGGTTTTATCCAGTTTAAACCGGTTCAATCCTTTTTTTCCTGTTTAAACCGGTTTAAACCAGTTCATTCCGGTTTTATCCGGTTTAAGCTGGTTCAATCCGGTTTAAACCGTTTCAATCTGGTTTTATCCGGTTTAAACCGGTTCTATCCGGTTCTATCCGGTTTGAACCGGTTCAATCCGGTTTTGTCCGGTTTAAACCGGTTTAAGCCTGTTCAATCCGGTTTTATCCAGTTTAAAACGGTTCTATCCGGTTCTATCCGGTTGAAACCAGTTTAAACCGGTTCAATCCGGTTTTATCCGGTTTAAACCGGTTCAATCCAGTTTTATCCGGTTTAAACCGGTTCATTCCATTTTTATCCGGTTAAAACCGGTTTGAAACGGTTCAATCCGGTTTTATCCGGTTTAAACCGGTTCATTCCGGTTTTATCCGTTTAAAACCGGTTTGAAACGGTTCAATCCGGTTTTATCCGGTTTAAACCGGTTCATTCCGGTTTTATCCGTTTAAAACCGGTTTGAAACGGTTCAATCCGGTTTTATCCGGTTTAAACCGGTTCATTCCGGTTTTATCCATTTAAAACCGGTTTGAAACGGTTCAATCCGGTTTTATCCGGTTTAAACCGGTTCAATCCGTTTTTATCCAGTTTAAACCAGTTCACTCCGGTTTTATCCGGTTTAAACCGGTTTGAACCAGTTCAATCCGGTTTTATGTGGTTTAAACCGGTTCAATCTGGTTTTATCCAGTTTAAACCGGTTTTATCCGGTTTAGACCGGTTTAAACCAGTTCAATCCGGTTTTAATCGGCTTAAACTGGTTCAATCTGGTTTTATCCGGTTTAAAGCGCTTTAAAACGGTTTAATCCGGTTTTATCCGGTTTAAACCAGTTTGAACCGGTTCAATCCGGTTTTATCTCGTTTAGACCGGTTCTATCTGGTTCTATCCTTTTTAAATCGGATGAAACTGGTTCTATCCTGTTCTATCCTGTTTTAACTGGATTAAACCAGTTCAATCCGGTTTTATCCAGTTTAAACCGGTTCTATCCGTTTCCATCTGGTTTAAACAGGTTTCAACTGGTTCAATACGATTTATCCGTTTTAAACCGGTTCAATCTGATTTTATCTGGTTTAAACTGTTTCAATTTGGTTTTATCTGGTTTGAACCGGTTCAATCCGATTTTCTCCAGATTAAACCGGTTTAGACTGGTTCAATCCGGTTTTATCCAGTTTAAACCGGTTCTATCCGTTTCTATCCTGTTTAAATCGGTTTAAACCGGTTCTATCCTGTTCTATCCTGTTTTAACCGGTTAAACCAGTTCAATCCGGTTTTATCCAGTTTAAACCGGTTCTATTCGTTTCCATCTGGTTACAAGGGTTTAAACTGGTTCAATCCGGTTTTATACGTTTTAAACCAGTTCAATCTGATTTTATCCGGTTTAAACTGGTTCAATTTGGTTTTATCCGGTTTAAACGGGTTTGAACCGGTTCAATCCGGTTTTATCCGGTTTAAACCGGTTTAAACCGGGTCAATCCGGTTTTAATCGTTTTAAACCTCTTCAATCCGGTTTTCTCCAGTTTAAACCGGTTTAAACAGGTTCAATCCGGTTTTATCCAGTTTAAACCGGTTCTATCCGGTTCTATCCGGTTGAAACCGGTTTAAACCGGTTCAATCCGGTTTTATCCTGTTTAAACCAGTTCAATCCGGTTTTATCCGCTTTAAACCGGTTTAAACCGGTTCAATCCGGTTTTATCCGGTTTAAACCGGTTCTATCCGGTTCTTTCCGGGTTAAACCGGTTCTATCCGGTTCTATCTGGTTTAAGCCGGTTTAAACCGGTTCAATCCGGTTTTATCCGGTTTAAACCGGATCAATCCTTTTTATCCGGTTTAAACCGGTTTAAACTGGTTCAATCCGGTTTTATCCGGTTTAAACCGGTTCTATCCGGTTTAAACCGGTTTATACCGCTTCAATCCGGTTTTATCCGATTTAAACCGGTTTAAACCGGTTCAATCGGTTTTTATCTGGTTTAAACCGGATTAAACCGGTTCTATCCGGTTTTATCCAGTTTAAACCGGTTCAATCCGTTTTTTCCGGTTTAAACTGGTTTAAACCAGTACATTCCGGTTTTATCCGGTTTAAGCCGGTTCAATCCAGTTTTATCCGGTTTACCGGTTCATTCCGGTTTTATCCATTTAAAACCGGTTTGAAACGGTTCAATCCGGTTTTATCCGTTTTAAACTGGTTCAATCCGTTTTTATCCGGTTTAAACCAGTTCACTCCTGTTTTATCCGGTTTAAACCGGTTTGAACCGGTTCAATCCGGTTTTAATCGGCTTAAACTGGTTCAATCTGGTTTTATCCGGTTTAAAGCGCTTTAAAACGGTTTAATCCGGTTTTATCCGGTTTAAACCAGTTTGAACCGGTTCAATCCGGTTTTATCTCGTTTAGACCGGTTCTATCCGGTTCTATCCTTTTTAAATCTGATTAAACTGGTTCTATCCTGTTCTATCCTGTTTTAACTGGATTATACCAGTTCAATCCGGTTTTATCCGGTTTAAACCGGTTCTATCCGTTTCCATCTGGTTTAAACGGGTTTCAACTGGTTCAATCCGATTTATCCGTTTTAAACCGGTTCAATCTGATTTTATCCGGTTTAAACTGTTTCAATTTGGTTTTATCCGGTTTGAACTGGTTCAATCCGGTTTTCTCCAGTTTAAACCGGTTTAGACTGGTTCAATCCGGTTTTATCCTGTTTAAACCGGTTCTATCCGGTTCTATCCGGTTGAAACCGGTTTAAACCGGTTCAATCCGGTTTTCTCCGGTTTAAACCAGTTCAATCCTGTTTTATCCGGTTTAAACCGGTTCTATCCGGTTCTATACAGTTGAAACCGGTTTAAACCGGTTCAATCAGGTTTTATCCGGTTTAAACCGGTTCTATCCGTTTCTATCCGGTTAAAACCGGTTCTTTCCGATTCTATCCGGTTTAAACCGGTTTAAACCGGTTCAATCCGTTTTTATCCGGTTTAAACCTGTTCAATCCGGTTTTATCCCGTTTAAACCGGTTCTATCAGGTTTTATCCGGTTTAAACCGGTTTAGCCCGGTTCTATCCGGTTAAAACCGGTTTAAACCGGTTCAATCCCATTTTATCCGGTTTAAACCGGTTCAATCCGGTTTTATACGTTTTAAACCAGTTCAATCTGGTTTTATCCGGTTTAAACTGGTTCAATTTGGTTTTATCCGGTTTAAACGGGTTTGAACCGGTTCAATCCGGTTTTATCCGGTTTAAACCGGTTCAATCCGGTTTTATCCGCTTTAAACCGGTTTAAACCGGTTCAATCCAGTTTTATCCGGTTTAAACCGGTTCTATCCGGTTCTATCCGGGTTAAACCGGTTCTATCCGGTTCTATCTGGTTTAAGCCGGTTTAAACCGGTTCAATCCGGTTTTATCCGGTTTAAACCGGATCAATCCGTTTTATCCGGTTTAAACCGGTTTAAACTGGTTCAATCCGGTTTTATCCGGTTTAAACCGGTTCTATCCGGTTTAAACCGGTTTAAACCGCTTCATTCCGGTTTTATCCGGTTTAAGCCGGTTCAATCCGGTTTAAACCGTTTCAATCTGGTTTTCTCTGGTTTAAACCGGTTCTATCCGGTTCTATCCAGTTTGAACCGGTTCAATCCAGTTTTATCCGGTTTAAACCGTTTTAAGCCGGTTCAATCCGGTTTTATCCAGTTTAAACCGGTTCTATCCGGTTCTATCCGGTTGAAACCAGTTTAAACCGGTTCAATCCGGTTTTATCTCGTTTAGACCGGTTCTATCCGGTTCTATCCTTTTTAAATCGGATTAAACTGGTTCTATCCTGTTCTATCCTGTTTTAACTGGATTAAACCAGTTCAATCCGGTTTTATCCGGTTTAAACCGGTTCTATCCGTTTCCATCTGGTTTAAACGGGTTTCAACTGGTACAATCCGATTTATCCGTTTTAAACCGGTTCAATGTGATTTTATCCGGTTTAAACTGTTTCAATTTGGTTTTATCCGGTTTGAACCGGTTCAATCCGGTTTTCTCCAGTTTAAACCGGTTTAGACTGGTTCAATCCGGTTTTATCCAGTTTAAACCGGTTCTATCCGGTTCTATCCGGTTGAAACCGGTTTAAACCGGTTCAATCTGGTTTTATCCGGTTTAAAACGGTTCAATCTGGTTTGAACCGGTTTAAACCAGTTTGAACCGGTTCAATCTGGTTTTATCCGGTTTAAACCGGTTTAAGCCGGTTCAATCCGGTTTTATCCAGTTTAAACCGGTTCTATCCGGTTGAAACCAGTTTAAACCGGTTCAATCCAATTTTATCCGGTTTAAACTGGTTCAATCCGGTTTTAAACCGATTCAATCTGGTTTTATCCGGTTTAAACCGGTTTTATCCGGTTTAGACCAGTTTAAACCAGTTCAATCCGGTTTTAATCGGATTTAACCGGTTCAATCTGGTTTTATCCGGTTTAAACCGCTTTAAAATGGTTTAATCCGGTTTTATCCAGTTTAAACCAGTTTGAACCGTTTCAATCCGGTTTTATCCGGTTTAAACCAGTTTGAACCGTTTCAATCCGGTTTTATCCGGTTTAAACCAGTTTAAACCGGTTCAATCCGGTTTTATCTCGTTTAAACCGGTTCTATCCGTTTCTATCCTGTTTAAATCGGTTTAAACCGGTTCTATCCTGTTCTATCCTGTTTTAACCGGTTAAACCAGTTCAATCCGGTTTTATCCAGTTTAAACCGGTTCTATTCGTTTCCATCTGGTTTAAAAGGGTTTAAACTGGTTCAATCCGGTTTTATACGTTTTAAACCAGTTCAATCTGGTTTTATCCGGTTTAAACTGGTTCAATTTGGTTTTATCCGGTTTAAACGGGTTTGAACCGGTTCAATCCGGTTTTATCCGGTTTAAACCGGTTTAAACCGGGTCAATCCGGTTTTATCCGGTTTAAACCTCTTCAATCCGGTTTTCTCCAGTTTAAACCGGTTTAAACAGGTTCAATCCGGTTTTATCCAGTTTAAACCGGTTCTATCCGGTTCTATCCGGTTGAAACTGGTTTAAACCGGTTCAATCCGGTTTTATCCGGTTTAAACCAGTTCAATCCGGTTTTATCCGCTTTAAACCGGTTTAAACCGGTTCAATCCGGTTTTATCCGGTTTAAACCGGTTCTAACCGGTTCTATCCGGGTTAAACCGGTTCTATCCGGTTCTATCTGGTTTAAGCCGGTTTAAACCGGTTCAATCCGGTTTTATCCAGTTTAAACCGGATCAATCCGTTTTATCCGGTTTAAACCGGTTTAAACTGGTTCAATCCGGTTTTATCCGGTTTAAACCGGTTCTATCCGGTTTAAACCGGTTTAAACCACTTCAATCCGGTTTAAACCGGTTTAAACCGGTTCAATCCGGTTTTATCCGGTTTATACCGGATCAATCCGTTTTATCCGGTTTAAACCGGTTTAAACTGGTTCAATCCGGTTTTATCCGGTTTAAACCGGTTCTATCCGGTTTAAACCGGTTTAAACCGCTTCATTCCGGTTTTATCCGGTTTAAGCCGGTTCAATCCGGTTTAAACCGTTTCAATCTGGTTTTCTCTGGTTTAAACCGGTTCTATCCGGTTCTATCCAGTTTAAACAGGTTCAATCCGTTTTTTCCGGTTTAAACTGGTTTAAACCAGTTCATTCCGGTTTTATCCGGTTTAAACCGGTTCTATCCGTTTCCATCTGGTTTAAACAGGTTTCAACTGGTTCAATACGATTTATCCGTTTTAAACCGGTTCAATCTGATTTTATCTGGTTTAAACTGTTTCAATTTGGTTTTATCTGGTTTGAACCGGTTCAATCCGATTTTCTCCAGATTAAACCGGTTTAGACTGGTTCAATCCGGTTTTATCCAGTTTAAACCGGTTCTATCCGTTTCTATCCTGTTTAAATCGGTTTAAACCGGTTCTATCCTGTTCTATCCTGTTTTAACCGGTTAAACCAGTTCAATCCGGTTTTATCCAGTTTAAACCGGTTCTATTCGTTTCCATCTGGTTACAAGGGTTTAAACTGGTTCAATCCGGTTTTATACGTTTTAAACCAGTTCAATCTGATTTTATCCGGTTTAAACTGGTTCAATTTGGTTTTATCCGGTTTAAACGGGTTTGAACCGGTTCAATCCGGTTTTATCCGGTTTAAACCGGTTTAAACCGGGTCAATCCGGTTTTAATCGTTTTAAACCTCTTCAATCCGGTTTTCTCCAGTTTAAACCGGTTTAAACAGGTTCAATCCGGTTTTATCCAGTTTAAACCGGTTCTATCCGGTTCTATCCGGTTGAAACCGGTTTAAACCGGTTCAATCCGGTTTTATCCTGTTTAAACCAGTTCAATCCGGTTTTATCCGCTTTAAACCGGTTTAAACCGGTTCAATCCGGTTTTATCCGGTTTAAACCGGTTCTATCCGGTTCTTTCCGGGTTAAACCGGTTCTATCCGGTTCTATCTGGTTTAAGCCGGTTTAAACCGGTTCAATCCGGTTTTATCCGGTTTAAACCGGATCAATCCTTTTTATCCGGTTTAAACCGGTTTAAACTGGTTCAATCCGGTTTTATCCGGTTTAAACCGGTTCTATCCGGTTTAAACCGGTTTATACCGCTTCAATCCGGTTTTATCCGATTTAAACCGGTTTAAACCGGTTCAATCGGTTTTTATCTGGTTTAAACCGGATTAAACCGGTTCTATCCGGTTTTATCCAGTTTAAACCGGTTCAATCCGTTTTTTCCGGTTTAAACTGGTTTAAACCAGTACATTCCGGTTTTATCCGGTTTAAGCCGGTTCAATCCAGTTTTATCCGGTTTACCGGTTCATTCCGGTTTTATCCATTTAAAACCGGTTTGAAACGGTTCAATCCGGTTTTATCCGTTTTAAACTGGTTCAATCCGTTTTTATCCGGTTTAAACCAGTTCACTCCTGTTTTATCCGGTTTAAACCGGTTTGAACCGGTTCAATCCGGTTTTAATCGGCTTAAACTGGTTCAATCTGGTTTTATCCGGTTTAAAGCGCTTTAAAACGGTTTAATCCGGTTTTATCCGGTTTAAACCAGTTTGAACCGGTTCAATCCGGTTTTATCTCGTTTAGACCGGTTCTATCCGGTTCTATCCTTTTTAAATCTGATTAAACTGGTTCTATCCTGTTCTATCCTGTTTTAACTGGATTATACCAGTTCAATCCGGTTTTATCCGGTTTAAACCGGTTCTATCCGTTTCCATCTGGTTTAAACGGGTTTCAACTGGTTCAATCCGATTTATCCGTTTTAAACCGGTTCAATCTGATTTTATCCGGTTTAAACTGTTTCAATTTGGTTTTATCCGGTTTGAACTGGTTCAATCCGGTTTTCTCCAGTTTAAACCGGTTTAGACTGGTTCAATCCGGTTTTATCCTGTTTAAACCGGTTCTATCCGGTTCTATCCGGTTGAAACCGGTTTAAACCGGTTCAATCCGGTTTTCTCCGGTTTAAACCAGTTCAATCCTGTTTTATCCGGTTTAAACCGGTTCTATCCGGTTCTATACAGTTGAAACCGGTTTAAACCGGTTCAATCAGGTTTTATCCGGTTTAAACCGGTTCTATCCGTTTCTATCCGGTTAAAACCGGTTCTTTCCGATTCTATCCGGTTTAAACCGGTTTAAACCGGTTCAATCCGTTTTTATCCGGTTTAAACCTGTTCAATCCGGTTTTATCCCGTTTAAACCGGTTCTATCAGGTTTTATCCGGTTTAAACCGGTTTAGCCCGGTTCTATCCGGTTAAAACCGGTTTAAACCGGTTCAATCCCATTTTATCCGGTTTAAACCGGTTCAATCCGGTTTTATACGTTTTAAACCAGTTCAATCTGGTTTTATCCGGTTTAAACTGGTTCAATTTGGTTTTATCCGGTTTAAACGGGTTTGAACCGGTTCAATCCGGTTTTATCCGGTTTAAACCGGTTCAATCCGGTTTTATCCGCTTTAAACCGGTTTAAACCGGTTCAATCCAGTTTTATCCGGTTTAAACCGGTTCTATCCGGTTCTATCCGGGTTAAACCGGTTCTATCCGGTTCTATCTGGTTTAAGCCGGTTTAAACCGGTTCAATCCGGTTTTATCCGGTTTAAACCGGATCAATCCGTTTTATCCGGTTTAAACCGGTTTAAACTGGTTCAATCCGGTTTTATCCGGTTTAAACCGGTTCTATCCGGTTTAAACCGGTTTAAACCGCTTCATTCCGGTTTTATCCGGTTTAAGCCGGTTCAATCCGGTTTAAACCGTTTCAATCTGGTTTTCTCTGGTTTAAACCGGTTCTATCCGGTTCTATCCAGTTTGAACCGGTTCAATCCAGTTTTATCCGGTTTAAACCGTTTTAAGCCGGTTCAATCCGGTTTTATCCAGTTTAAACCGGTTCTATCCGGTTCTATCCGGTTGAAACCAGTTTAAACCGGTTCAATCCGGTTTTATCTCGTTTAGACCGGTTCTATCCGGTTCTATCCTTTTTAAATCGGATTAAACTGGTTCTATCCTGTTCTATCCTGTTTTAACTGGATTAAACCAGTTCAATCCGGTTTTATCCGGTTTAAACCGGTTCTATCCGTTTCCATCTGGTTTAAACGGGTTTCAACTGGTACAATCCGATTTATCCGTTTTAAACCGGTTCAATGTGATTTTATCCGGTTTAAACTGTTTCAATTTGGTTTTATCCGGTTTGAACCGGTTCAATCCGGTTTTCTCCAGTTTAAACCGGTTTAGACTGGTTCAATCCGGTTTTATCCAGTTTAAACCGGTTCTATCCGGTTCTATCCGGTTGAAACCGGTTTAAACCGGTTCAATCTGGTTTTATCCGGTTTAAAACGGTTCAATCTGGTTTGAACCGGTTTAAACCAGTTTGAACCGGTTCAATCTGGTTTTATCCGGTTTAAACCGGTTTAAGCCGGTTCAATCCGGTTTTATCCAGTTTAAACCGGTTCTATCCGGTTGAAACCAGTTTAAACCGGTTCAATCCAATTTTATCCGGTTTAAACTGGTTCAATCCGGTTTTAAACCGATTCAATCTGGTTTTATCCGGTTTAAACCGGTTTTATCCGGTTTAGACCAGTTTAAACCAGTTCAATCCGGTTTTAATCGGATTTAACCGGTTCAATCTGGTTTTATCCGGTTTAAACCGCTTTAAAATGGTTTAATCCGGTTTTATCCAGTTTAAACCAGTTTGAACCGTTTCAATCCGGTTTTATCCGGTTTAAACCAGTTTGAACCGTTTCAATCCGGTTTTATCCGGTTTAAACCAGTTTAAACCGGTTCAATCCGGTTTTATCTCGTTTAAACCGGTTCTATCCGTTTCTATCCTGTTTAAATCGGTTTAAACCGGTTCTATCCTGTTCTATCCTGTTTTAACCGGTTAAACCAGTTCAATCCGGTTTTATCCAGTTTAAACCGGTTCTATTCGTTTCCATCTGGTTTAAAAGGGTTTAAACTGGTTCAATCCGGTTTTATACGTTTTAAACCAGTTCAATCTGGTTTTATCCGGTTTAAACTGGTTCAATTTGGTTTTATCCGGTTTAAACGGGTTTGAACCGGTTCAATCCGGTTTTATCCGGTTTAAACCGGTTTAAACCGGGTCAATCCGGTTTTATCCGGTTTAAACCTCTTCAATCCGGTTTTCTCCAGTTTAAACCGGTTTAAACAGGTTCAATCCGGTTTTATCCAGTTTAAACCGGTTCTATCCGGTTCTATCCGGTTGAAACTGGTTTAAACCGGTTCAATCCGGTTTTATCCGGTTTAAACCAGTTCAATCCGGTTTTATCCGCTTTAAACCGGTTTAAACCGGTTCAATCCGGTTTTATCCGGTTTAAACCGGTTCTAACCGGTTCTATCCGGGTTAAACCGGTTCTATCCGGTTCTATCTGGTTTAAGCCGGTTTAAACCGGTTCAATCCGGTTTTATCCAGTTTAAACCGGATCAATCCGTTTTATCCGGTTTAAACCGGTTTAAACTGGTTCAATCCGGTTTTATCCGGTTTAAACCGGTTCTATCCGGTTTAAACCGGTTTAAAACACTTCAATCCGGTTTAAACCGGTTTAAACCGGTTCAATCCGGTTTTATCCGGTTTATACCGGATCAATCCGTTTTATCCGGTTTAAACCGGTTTAAACTGGTTCAATCCGGTTTTATCCGGTTTAAACCGGTTCTATCCGGTTTAAACCGGTTTAAACCGCTTCATTCCGGTTTTATCCGGTTTAAGCCGGTTCAATCCGGTTTAAACCGTTTCAATCTGGTTTTCTCTGGTTTAAACCGGTTCTATCCGGTTCTATCCAGTTTAAACAGGTTCAATCCGTTTTTTCCGGTTTAAACTGGTTTAAACCAGTTCATTCCGGTTTTATCCGGTTTAAGCCAGTTCAATCCGGTGTAAACCGTTTCAATCTGGTTTTCTCTGGTTTAAACCGGTTCTATCCGGTTCTATCCAGTTTGAACCGGTTCAATCCGGTTTTATCCGGTTTAAACCGGTTTAAGCCGGTTCAATCCGGTTTTATCCAGTTTAAACCGGTTCTATCCGGTTCTATCCGGTTGAAACCAGTTTAAACCGGTTCAATCCGGTTTTATCTCGT
Source organism: Cynocephalus volans (assembly GCF_027409185.1). NCBI lineage: Eukaryota > Metazoa > Chordata > Mammalia > Dermoptera > Cynocephalidae > Cynocephalus > Cynocephalus volans. The sequence continues at coordinate 213,761 of NW_026902388.1, forward strand.
TTAGACCGGTTCTATCCGGTTCTATCCTTTTTAAATCGGATTAAACTGGTTCTATCCTGTTCTATCCTGTTTTAACTGGATTAAACCAGTTCAATCCGGTTTTATCTGGTTTAAACCGGTTCTATCCGTTTCCATCTGGTTTAAACGGGTTTCAACTGGTACAATACGATTTATCCGTTTTACACCGGTTCAATCTGATTTTATCCGGTTTAAACTGTTTCAATTTGGTTTTATCCGGTTTGAACCGGTTCAATCCGGTTTTCTCCAGTTTAAACCGGTTTAGACTGGTTCAATCCGGTTTTATCCAGTTTAAACCGGTTCTATCCGGTTCTATCCGGTTGAAACCGGTTTAAACCGGTTCAATCCGGTTTTATCCGGTTTAAACCAGTTTAAGCCGGTTCAATCCGGTTTTATCCGGTTTAAACCGGTTCAATCTGCTTTGAACCGGTTTAAACCAGTTTGAACCGGTTCAATCTGGTTTTATCCGGTTTAAACCGGTTTAAGCCGGTTCAATCCGGTTTTATCCAGTTTAAACCGGTTCTATCCCATTGAAACCAGTTTAAACCGGTTCAATCCAGTTTTATCCGGTTTAAACCGGTTCAATCCGGTTTTATCCGGTTTAAAACCGGTTCAATCTGGTTTTATCCGGTTTAAACCTGTTTTATCCGGTTTAGACCAGTTTAAACCAGTTCAATCCTGTTTTAATCGGATTTAACCGGTTCAATCTGGTTTTATCCGGTTTAAACCGCTTTAAAATGGTTTAATCCGGTTTTATCCGGTTTAAACCAGTTTGAACCGTTTCAATCCGGTTTTATCCGGTTTAAACCAGTTTAAACCGGTTCAATCCGGTTTTATCTCGTTTAAACCGGTTCTATCCGGTTCTATCCTGTTTAAATCGGTTTAAACCGGTTCTATCCTGTTCTATCCTGTTTTAACCGGTTAAACCAGTTCAATCCCGTTTTATCCAGTTTAAACCGGTTCTATTCGTTTCCATCTGGTTTAAAAGGGTTTAAACTGGTTCAATCCGGTTTTATGCGTTTTAAACCAGTTCAATCTGATTTTCTCCGGTTTAAACTGATTCAATTTGGTTTTATCCGGTTTAAACGGGTTTGAACCGGTTCAATCCGGTTTTCTCTGGTTTAAACCGGTTTAAACCGGGTCAATCCGGTTTTATCCGTTTTAAACCTCTTCAATCCGGTTTTCTCCAGTTTAAACCGGTTTAAACAGGTTCAATCCGGTTTTCTCCAGTTTAAACCGGTTTAAACAGGTTCAATCCGGTTTTATCCAGTTTAAACCGGTTCTATCCGGTTCTATCCGGTTGAAACCGGTTTAAACCGTATCAATCCGGTTTTATCCGGTTTAAACCAGTTCAATCCGGTTTTATCCGCTTTAAACCGGTTTAAACCGGTTCAATCCGGTTTTATCCGGTTTAAACCGGTTCTATCCAGTTCTATCCGGTTTAAACCGGTTCTATCCGGTTCTATCTGGTGTAAGCCGGTTTAAACCGGTTCAATCCGGTTTTATCCTGTTTAAACCGGATCAATCCGTTTTTATATGGTTTAAACCGGTTTAAACTGGTTCAATCCGGATTTATCCGGTTTAAACCGGTCGGTTTAAACCGGTTTAAACCGCTTCAATCCGGTTTTATCCGATTTAAACCGGTTTAAACCGGTTCAATCGGTTTTTATCTGGTTTAAACCGGATTAAACCGGTTATATCCGGTTTTATCCAGTTTAAACCGGTTCAATCCTTTTTTTCCTGTTTAAACTGGTTTAAACCAGTTCATTCCGGTTTTATCCGGTTTAAGCTGGTTCAATCCGGTTTAAACCGTTTCAATCTGGTTTTATCCGGTTTAAACCGGTTCTATCCAGTTCTATCCGGTTTGAACCGGTTCAATCCGGTTTTGTCCGGTTTAAACCGGTTTAAGCCTGTTCAATCCGGTTTTATCCAGTTTAAAACGGTTCTATCCGGTTCTATCCGGTTGAAACCAGTTTAAACCGGTTCAATCCGGTTTTATCCGGTTTAAACCGGTTCATTCCATTTTTATCCGGTTAAAACCGGTTTGAAACGGTTCAATCCGGTTTTATCCGGTTTAAACCGGTTCATTCCGGTTTTATCCGTTTAAAACCGGTTTGAAACGGTTCAATCCAGTTTTATCCGGTTTAAACCAGTTCAATCCGGTTTTATCCGCTTTAAACCGGTTTAAACCGGTTCAATCCGGTTTTATCCGGTTTAAACCGGTTCTATCCGGTTCTATCCGGGTTAAACCGGTTCTATCCGGTTCTATCTGGTTTAAGCCGGTTTAAACCGGTTCAATCCGGTTTTATCCGGTTTATACCGGATCAATCCGTTTTATCCGGTTTAAACCGGTTTAAACTGGTTCAATCCGGTTTTATCCGGTTTAAACCGGTTCTATCCGGTTTAAACCAGTTTAAACCCCTTCATTCCGGTTTTATCCGGTTTAAGCCGGTTCAATCCGGTTTAAACCGTTTCAATCTGGTTTTCTCTGGTTTAAACCGGTTCTATCCGGTTCTATCCAGTTTAAACCGGTTCAATCCGTTTTTTCCGGTTTAAACTGGTTTAAACCAGTTCATTCCGGTTTTATCCGGTTTAAGCCAGTTCAATCCGGTTTAAACCGTTTCAATCTGGTTTTCTCTGGTTTAAACCGGTTCTATCCGGTTCTATCCAGTTTGAACCGGTTCAATCCGGTTTTATCCGGTTTAAACCGGTTTAAGCCGGTTCAATCCGGTTTTATCCAGTTTAAACCGGTTCTATCCGGTTCTATCCGGTTGAAACCAGTTTAAACCGGTTCAATCCGGTTTTATCTCGTTTAGACCGGTTCTATCCGGTTCTATCCTTTTTAAATCGGATTAAACTGGTTCTATCCTGTTCTATCCTGTTTTAACTGGATTAAACCAGTTCAATCCGGTTTTATCCGGTTTAAACCGGTTCTATCCGTTTCCATCTGGTTTAAACGGGTTTCAACTGGTACAATACGATTTATCCGTTTTACACCGGTTCAATCTGATTTTATCCGGTTTAAACTGTTTCAATTTGGTTTTATCCGGTTTGAACCGGTTCAATCCGGTTTTCTCCAGTTTAAACCGGTTTAGACTGGTTCAATCCGGTTTTATCCAGTTTAAACCGGTTCTATCTGGTTCTATCCGGTTGAAACCGGTTTAAACCGGTTCAATCCGGTTTTATCCGGTTTAAACCGGTTTAAGCCGGTTCAATCCGGTTTTATCCGGTTTAAACCGGTTCAATCTGGTTTGAACCGTTTTAAACCAGTTTGAACCGGTTCAATCTGGTTTTATCCGGTTTAAACCGGTTTAAGCCGGTTCAATCCGGTTTTATCCAGTTTAAACCGGTTCTATCCCATTGAAACCAGTTTAAACCGGTTCAATCCAGTTTTATCCGGTTTAAACCGGTTCAATCCGCTTTTATCCAGTTTAAAACCGGTTCAATCTGGTTTTATCCGGTTTAAACCGGTTTTATCCGGTTTAGACCAGTTTAAACCAGTTCAATCCGGTTTTAATCGGATTTAACCGGTTCAATCTGGTTTTATCCGGTTTAAACCGCTTTAAAATGGTTTAATCCAGTTTTATCCGGTTTAAACCGGTTTGAACCGTTTCAATCCGGTTTTATCCGGTTTAAACCAGTTTAAACTGGTTCAATCCGGTTTTATCTCGTTTAAACCGGTTCTATCCTTTTCTATCCTGTTTAAATCGGTTTACACCGGTTCTATCCTTTTCTATCCTGTTTTAACCGGTTAAACCAGTTCAATCCCGTTTTATCCAGTTTAAACCGGTTCTATTCGTTTCAATCTGGTTTAAAAGGGTTTAAACTGGTTCAATCCGGTTTTATACGTTTTAAACCAGTTCAATCTGATTTTCTCCGGTTTAAACTGATTCAATTTGGTTTTATCCGGTTTAAACGGGTTTGAACCGGTTCAATCCGGTTTTCTCCGGTTTAAACCGGTTTAAACCGGGTCAATCCGGTTTTATCCGGTTTAAAACTCTTCAACCCGGTTTTCTCCAGTTTAAACCGGTTTAAACAGGTTCAATCCGGTTTTATCCAGTTTAAACCGGTTCTATCCGGTTCTATCCGGTTGAAACCGGTTTAAACCGGATCAATCCGGTTTTATCCGGTTTAAACCAGTTCATTCCGGTTTTATCCGGTTTAAGCCGGTTCAATCCGGTTTAAACCGTTTCAATCTGGTTTTATCTGGTTTAAACCGGTTCTATCCGGTTCTATCCGGTTTGAACCGGTTCAAACCGGTTTTATCCGGTTTAAACCGGTTTAAGCCGGTTCAATCCGGTTTTATCCAGTTTAAACCGGTTCTATCCGGTTCTATCCGGTTGAAACCAGTTTAAACCGGTTCAATCCGGTTTTATCCGGTTTAAACCGGTTCAATCCGGTTTTATCCGGTTTAAACCGGTTCATTCCGGTTTTATCCGGTTAAAACCGGTTTGACATGGTTCAATCCGGTTTTATCCGGTTTAATCCGGTTCATTCCGGTTTTATCCGTTTAAAACCGGTTTGAAAAGGTTCAATCCGGTTTTATCCGGTTTAAACCGGTTCATTCCGGTTTTATCCGTTTAAAACCGGTTTGAAACGGTTCAATCCGGTTTTATCCGGTTTAAACTGGTTCAATCCGTTTTTATCCGGTTTAAACCAGTTCACTCCGGTTTTATCCGGTTTAAACCGGTTTGAACCGGTTCAATCCGGTTTTATGTGGTTTAAACCGGTTCAATCTGGTTTTATCCAGTTTAAACCAGTTTTATCCGGTTTAGACCGGTTTAAACCAGTTCAATCCGGTTTTAATCGGCTTAAACTGGTTCAATCTGGTTTTATCCGGTTTAAAGCGCTTTAAAACGGTTTAATCCGGTTTTATCCGGTTTAAACCAGTTTGAACCGGTTCAATCCGGTTTTATCTCGTTTAGACCGGTTCTATCCGGTTCTATCCTTTTTAAATCGGATTAAACTGGTTCTATCCTGTTCTATCCTGTTTTAACTGGATTAAACCAGTTCAATCCGGTTTTATCCGGTTTAAACCGGTTCTATCCGTTTCCATCTGGTTTAAACGGGTTTCAACTGGTTCAATCCGATTTATCCGTTTTAAACCGGTTCAATCTGATTTTATCCGGTTTAAACTGTTTCAATTTGGTTTTATCCGGTTTGAACCGGTTCAATCCGGTTTTCTCCAGTTTAAACCTGTTTAGACTGGTTCTATCCGGTTTTATCCAGTTTAAACCGGTTCTATCCGGTTGAAACCGGTTTAAACCGGTTGAATCCGGTTTAAACCGGTTTAAGCCGGTTCAATCCGGTTTTATCCGGTTTAAACCGGTTCAATCTGCTTTGAACCGGTTTAAACCAGTTTGAACCGTTTCAATCCGGTTTTATCCGGTTTAAACCAGTTTAAAGCGGTTCAATCCGGTTTTATCTCGTTTAAACCGGTTCTATCCGGTTCTATCCTGTTTAAATCGGTTTAAACCGGTTCTATCCTGTTCTATCCTGTTTTAACCGGTTAAACCAGTTCAATCCCGTTTTATCCAGTTTAAACCAGTTCTATTCGTTTCCATCTGGTTTAAAAGGGTTTAAACTGGTTCAATCCGGTTTTATGCGTTTTAAACCAGTTCAATCTGATTTTCTCCGGTTTAAACTGATTCAATTTGGTTTTATCCGGTTTAAACGGGTTTGAACCGGTTCAATCCGGTTTTCTCTGGTTTAAACCGGTTTAAACCGGGTCAATCCCGTTTTATCCGTTTTAAACCTCTTCAATCCGGTTTTCTCCAGTTTAAACCGGTTTAAACAGGTTCAATCCGGTTTTCTCCAGTTTAAACCGGTTTAAACAGGTTCAATCCGGTTTTATCCAGTTTAAACCGGTTCTATCCGGTTCTATCCGGTTGAAACCGGTTTAAACCGTATCAATCCGGTTTTATCCGGTTTAAACCAGTTCAATCCGGTTTTATCCGCTTTAAACCGGTTTAAACCGGTTCAATCCGGTTTTATCCGGTTTAAACCGGTTCTATCCAGTTCTATCCGGTTTAAACCGGTTCTATCCGGTTCTATCTGGTGTAAGCCGGTTTAAACCGGTTCAATCCGGTTTTATCCTGTTTAAACCGGATCAATCCGTTTTTATCCGGTTTAAACCGGTTTAAACTTGTTCAATCCGGATTTATCCGGTTTAAACCGGTCGGTTTAAACCGGTTTAAACCGCTTCAATCCGGTTTTATCCGATTTAAACCGGTTTAAACCGGTTCAATCGGTTTTTATCTGGTTTAAACCGGATTAAACCGGTTATATCCGGTTTTATCCAGTTTAAACCGGTTCAATCCTTTTTTTCCTGTTTAAACCGGTTTAAACCAGTTCATTCCGGTTTTATCCGGTTTAAGCTGGTTCAATCCGGTTTAAACCGTTTCAATCTGGTTTTATCCGGTTTAAACCGGTTCTATCCGGTTCTATCCGGTTTGAACCGGTTCAATCCGGTTTTGTCCGGTTTAAACCGGTTTAAGCCTGTTCAATCCGGTTTTATCCAGTTTAAAACGGTTCTATCCGGTTCTATCCGGTTGAAACCAGTTTAAACCGGTTCAATCCGGTTTTATCCGGTTTAAACCGGTTCAATCCAGTTTTATCCAGTTTAAACCGGTTCATTCCATTTTTATCCGGTTAAAACCGGTTTGAAACGGTTCAATCCGGTTTTATCCGGTTTAAAAAGGTTCATTCCGGTTTTATCCGTTTAAAACCGGTTTGAAACGGTTCAATCCGGTTTTATCCGGTTTAAACCGGTTCATTCCGGTTTTATCCGTTTAAAACCGGTTTGAAACGGTTCAATCCGGTTTTATCCGGTTTAAACCGGTTCATTCCGGTTTTATCCGTTTAAAACCGGTTTGAAACGGTTCAATCCGGTTTTATCCGGTTTAAACCGGTTCAATCCGTTTTTATCCAGTTTAAACCAGTTCACTCCGGTTTTATCCGGTTTAAACCGGTTTGAACCGGTTCAATCCGGTTTTATGTGGTTTAAACCGGTTCAATCTGTTTTTATCCAGTTTAAACCGGTTTTATCCGGTTTAGACCGGTTTAAACCAGTTCAATCCGGTTTTAATCGGCTTAAACTGGTTCAATCTGGTTTTATCCGGTTTAAAGCGCTTTAAAACGGTTTAATCCGGTTTTATCCGGTTTAAACCAGTTTGAACCGGTTCAATCCGGTTTTATGTGGTTTAAACCGGTTCAATCTGGTTTTATCCAGTTTAAACCAGTTTTATCCGGTTTAGACCGGTTTAAACCAGTTCAATCCGGTTTTAATCGGCTTAAACTGGTTCAATCTGGTTTTATCCGGTTTAAAGCGCTTTAAAACGGTTTAATCCGGTTTTATCCGGTTTAAACCAGTTTGAACCGGTTCAATCCGGTTTTATCTCGTTTAGACCGGTTCTATCCGGTTCTATCCTTTTTAAATCGGATTAAACTGGTTCTATCCTGTTCTATCCTGTTTTAACTGGATTAAACCAGTTCAATCCGGTTTTATCCGGTTTAAACCGGTTCTATCCGTTTCCATCTGGTTTAAACGGGTTTCAACTGGTTCAATCCGATTTATCCGTTTTAAACCGGTTCAATCTGATTTTATCCGGTTTAAACTGTTTCAATTTGGTTTTATCCGGTTTGAACCGGTTCAATCCGGTTTTCTCCAGTTTAAACCTGTTTAGACTGGTTCTATCCGGTTTTATCCAGTTTAAACCGGTTCTATCCGGTTCTATCCGGTTGAAACCGGTTTAAACCGGTTGAATCCGGTTTAAACCGGTTTAAGCCGGTTCAATCCGGTTTTATCCGGTTTAAACCGGTTCAATCTGCTTTGAACCGGTTTAAACAAGTTTGAACCGGTTCAATCTGGTTTTATCCGGTTTAAACCGGTTTAAGCCGGTTCAATCCGGTTTTATCCAGTTTAAACCGGTTCTATCCAGTTGAAACCAGTTTAAACCGGTTCAATCCAGTTTTATCCGGTTTAAACCGGTTCAATCCGGTTTTATCCGGTTTAAAACCGGTTCAATCTGGTTTTATCCGGTTTAAACCTGTTTTATCCGGTTTAGACCAGTTTAAACCAGTTCAATCCTGTTTTAATCGGATTTAACCGGTTCAATCTGGTTTTATCCGGTTTAAACCGCTTTAAAATGGTTTAATCCGGTTTTATCCGGTTTAAACCAGTTTGAACCGTTTCAATCCGGTTTTATCCGGTTTAAACCAGTTTAAAGCGGTTCAATCCGGTTTTATCTCGTTTAAACCGGTTCTATCCGGTTCTATCCTGTTTAAATCGGTTTAAACCGGTTCTATCCTGTTCTATCCTGTTTTAACCGGTTAAACCAGTTCAATCCCGTTTTATCCAGTTTAAACCGGTTCTATTCGTTTCCATCTGGTTTAAAAGGGTTTAAACTGGTTCAATCCGGTTTTATGCGTTTTAAACCAGTTCAATCTGATTTTCTCCGGTTTAAACTGATTCAATTTGGTTTTATCCGGTTTAAACGGGTTTGAACCGGTTCAATCCGGTTTTCTCTGGTTTAAACCGGTTTAAACCGGGTCAATCCCGTTTTATCCGTTTTAAACCTCTTCAATCCGGTTTTCTCCAGTTTAAACCGGTTTAAACAGGTTCAATCCGGTTTTCTCCAGTTTAAACCGGTTTAAACAGGTTCAATCCGGTTTTATCCAGTTTAAACCGGTTCTATCCGGTTCTATCCGGTTGAAACCGGTTTAAACCGTATCAATCCGGTTTTATCCGGTTTAAACCAGTTCAATCCGGTTTTATCCGCTTTAAACCGGTTTAAACCGGTTCAATCCGGTTTTATCCGGTTTAAACCGGTTCTATCCAGTTCTATCCGGTTTAAACCGGTTCTATCCGGTTCTATCTGGTGTAAGCCGGTTTAAACCGGTTCAATCCGGTTTTATCCTGTTTAAACCGGATCAATCCGTTTTTATCCGGTTTAAACCGGTTTAAACTGGTTCAATCCGGATTTATCCGGTTTAAACCGGTCGGTTTAAACCGGTTTAAACCGCTTCAATCCGGTTTTATCCGATTTAAACCGGTTTAAACCGGTTCAATCGGTTTTTATCTGGTTTAAACCGGATTAAACCGGTTATATCCGGTTTTATCCAGTTTAAACCGGTTCAATCCTTTTTTTCCTGTTTAAACCGGTTTAAACCAGTTCATTCCGGTTTTATCCGGTTTAAGCTGGTTCAATCCGGTTTAAACCGTTTCAATCTGGTTTTATCCGGTTTAAACCGGTTCTATCCGGTTCTATCCGGTTTGAACCGGTTCAATCCGGTTTTGTCCGGTTTAAACCGGTTTAAGCCTGTTCAATCCGGTTTTATCCAGTTTAAAACGGTTCTATCCGGTTCTATCCGGTTGAAACCAGTTTAAACCGGTTCAATCCGGTTTTATCCGGTTTAAACCGGTTCAATCCAGTTTTATCCGGTTTAAACCGGTTCATTCCATTTTTATCCGGTTAAAACCGGTTTGAAACGGTTCAATCCGGTTTTATCCGGTTTAAACCGGTTCATTCCGGTTTTATCCGTTTAAAACCGGTTTGAAACGGTTCAATCCGGTTTTATCCGGTTTAAACCGGTTCATTCCGGTTTTATCCGTTTAAAACCGGTTTGAAACGGTTCAATCCGGTTTTATCCGGTTTAAACCGGTTCATTCCGGTTTTATCCGTTTAAAACCTGTTTGAAACGGTTCAATCCGGTTTTATCCGGTTTAAACCGGTTCAATCCGTTTTTATCCAGTTTAAACCAGTTCACTCCGGTTTTATCCGGTTTAAACCGATTTGAACCGGTTCAATCCGGTTTTATGTGGTTTAAACCGGTTCAATCTGTTTTTATCCAGTTTAAACCGGTTTTATCCGGTTTAGACCGGTTTAAACCAGTTCAATCCGGTTTTAATCGGCTTAAACTGGTTCAATCTGGTTTTATCCGGTTTAAAGCCCTTTAAAACGGTTTAATCCGGTTTTATCCGGTTTAAACCAGTTTGAACCGGTTCAATCCGGTTTTATCTCGTTTAGACCGATTCTATCTGGTTCTATCCTTTTTAAATCGGATGAAACTGGTTCTATCCTGTTCTATCCTGTTTTAACTGGATTAAACCAGTTCAATCCGGTTTTATCCAGTTTAAACCGGTTCTATCCGTTTCCATCTGTTTTAAACGGGTTTCAACTGGTTCAATACGATTTATCCGTTTTAAACCGGTTCAATCTGATTTTATCTGGTTTAAACTGTTTCAATTTGGTTTTATCCGGTTTGAACCGGTTCAATCCGATTTTCTCCAGATTAAACCGGTTTAGACTGGTTCAATCCGGTTTTATCCAGTTTAAACCGGTTCTATCCGTTTCTATCCTGTTTAAATCGGTTTAAACCGGTTCTATCCTGTTCTATCCTGTTTTAACCGGTTAAACCAGTTCAATCCGGTTTTATCCAGTTTAAACCGGTTCTATTCGTTTCCATCTGGTTACAAGGGTTTAAACTGGTTCAATCCGGTTTTATACGTTTTAAACCAGTTCAATCTGATTTTATCCAGTTTAAACTGGTTCAATTTGGTTTTATCCGGTTTAAACGGGTTTGAACCGGTTCAATCCGGTTTTATCCGGTTTAAACCGGTTTAAACCGGGTCAATCCGGTTTTATCCGGTTTAAACCTCTTCAATCCGGTTTTCTCCAGTTTAAACCGGTTTAAACAGGTTCAATCCGGTTTTATCCAGTTTAAACCGGTTCTATCCGGTTCTATCCGGTTGAAACCGGTTTAAACCGGTTCAATCCGGTTTTATCCGGTTTAAACCAGTTCAATCCGGTTTTATCCGCTTTAAACCGGTTTAAACCGGTTCAATCCGGTTTTATCCGGTTTAAACCGGTTCTATCCGGTTCTTTCCGGGTTAAACCGGTTCTATCCGGTTCTATCTGGTTTAAGCCGTTTTAAACCGGTTCAATCCTGTTTTATCCGGTTTAAACCGGATCAATCCTTTTTATCCGGTTTAAACCGGTTTAAACTGGTTCAATCCGGTTTTATCCGGTTTAAACCGGTTCTATCCGGTTTAAACCGGTTTATACCGCTTCAATCCGGTTTTATCCGATTTAAACCGGTTTAAACCGGTTCAATCGGTTTTTATCTGGTTTAAACCGGATTAAACCGGTTCTATCCGGTTTTATCCAGTTTAAACCGGTTCAATCCGTTTTTTCCGGTTTAAACTGGTTTAAACCAGTACATTCCGGTTTTATCCGGTTTAAGCCGGTTCAATCCAGTTTTATCCGGTTTACCGGTTCATTCCGGTTTTATCCATTTAAAACCGGTTTGAAACGGTTCAATCCGGTTTTATCCGTTTTAAACTGGTTCAATCCGTTTTTATCCGGTTTAAACCAGTTCACTCCTGTTTTATCCGGTTTAAACCGGTTTGAACCGGTTCAATCCGGTTTTAATCGGCTTAAACTGGTTCAATCTGGTTTTATCCAGTTTAAAGCGCTTTAAAACGGTTTAATCCGGTTTTATCCGGTTTAAACCAGTTTGAACCGGTTCAATCCGGTTTTATCTCGTTTAGACCGGTTCTATCCGGTTCTATCCTTTTTAAATCTGATTAAACTGGTTCTATCCTGTTCTATCCTGTTTTAACTGGATTATACCAGTTCAATCCGGTTTTATCCGGTTTAAACCGGTTCTATCCGTTTCCATCTGGTTTAAACGGGTTTCAACTGGTTCAATCCGATTTATCCGTTTTAAACCGGTTCAATCTGATTTTATCCGGTTTAAACTGTTTCAATTTGGTTTTATCCGGTTTGAACCGGTTCAATCCGGTTTTCTCCAGTTTAAACCGGTTTAGACTGGTTCAATCCGGTTTTATCCTGTTTAAACCGGTTCTATCCGGTTCTATCCGGTTGAAACCGGTTTAAACCGGTTCAATCCGGTTTTCTCCGGTTTAAACCAGTTCAATCCTGTTTTATCCGGTTTAAACCGGTTCTATCCGGTTCTATACAGTTGAAACCGGTTTAAACCGGTTCAATCAGGTTTTATCCGGTTTAAACCGGTTCTATCCGTTTCTATCCAGTTAAAACCGGTTCTTTCCGATTCTATCCGGTTTAAACCGGTTTAAACCGGTTCAATCCGTTTTTATCCGGTTTAAACCTGTTCAATCCGGTTTTATCCCGTTTAAACCGGTTCTATCAGGTTTTATCCGGTTTAAACCGGTTTAGCCCGGTTCTATCAGGTTAAAACCGGTTTAAACCGGTTCAATCCCATTTTATCCGGTTTAAACCGGTTCAATCCGGTTTTATACGTTTTAAACCAGTTCAATCTGGTTTTATCCGGTTTAAACTGGTTCAATTTGGTTTTATCCGGTTTAAACGGGTTTGAACCGGTTCAATCCGGTTTTATCCGGTTTAAACTGGTTTAAACCGGGTCAATCCGGTTTTATCCGGTTTAAACCTCTTCAATCCGGTTTTCTCCAGTTTAAACCGGTTTAAACAGGTTCAATCCGGTTTTGTCCAGTTTAAACCGGTTCTATCCGGTTGTATCCGGTTGAAACCGGTTTAAACCGGTTCAATCCGGTTTTATCCGGTTTAAACCAGTTCAATCCGGTTTTATCCGCTTTAAACCGGTTTAAACCGGTTCAATCCGGTTTTATCCGGTTTAAACCGGTTCTATCCGGTTCTATCTGGTTTAAGCCGGTTTAAACCGGTTCAATCCGGTTTTATCCGGTTTAAACCGGATCAATCCGTTTTATCCGGTTTAAACCGGTTTAAACTGGTTCAATCCGGTTTTATCCGGTTTAAACCGGTTCTATCCGGTTTAAACCGGTTTAAACCGCTTCATTCCGGTTTTATCCGGTTTAAGCCGGTTCAATCCGGTTTAAACCGTTTCAATCTGGTTTTCTCTGGTTTAAACTGGTTCTATCCGGTTCTATCCAGTTTGAACCGGTTCAATCCAGTTTTATCCGGTTTAAACCGTTTTAAGCCGGTTCAATCCGGTTTTATCCAGTTTAAACCGGTTCTATCCGGTTCTATCCGGTTGAAACCAGTTTAAACCGGTTCAATCCGGTTTTATCTCGTTTAGACCGGTTCTATCCGTTTCTATCCTTTTTAAATCGGATTAAACTGGTTCTATCCTGTTCTATCCTGTTTTAACTGGATTAAACCAGTTCAATCCGGTTTTATCCGGTTTAAACCGGTTCTATCCGTTTCCATCTGGTTTAAACGGGTTTCAACTGGTACAATCCGATTTATCCGTTTTAAACCGGTTCAATCTGATTTTATCCGGTTTAAACTGTTTCAATTTGGTTTTATCCGGTTTGAACCGGTTCAATCCGGTTTTCTCCAGTTTAAACCGGTTTAGACTGGTTCAATCCGGTTTTATCCAGTTTAAACCGGTTCTATCCGGTTCTATCCGGTTGAAACCGGTTTAAACCGGTTCAATCTGGTTTTATCCGGTTTAAACCGGTTCAATCTGGTTTGAACCGGTTTAAACCAGTTTGAACCGGTTCAATCTGGTTTTATGCGGTTTAAACCGGTTTAAGCCGGTTCAATCCGGTTTTATCCAGTTTAAACCGGTTCTATCCGGTTGAAACCAGTTTAAACCGGTTCAATCCAATTTTATCCGGTTTAAACTGGTTCAATCCGGTTTTATCCGGTTTAAAACCGATTCAATCTGGTTTTATCCGGTTTAAACCGGTTTTATCCGGTTTAGACCAGTTTAAACCAGTTCAATCCGGTTTTAATCTTATTTAACCGGTTCAATCTGGTTTTATCCGGTTTAAACCGCTTTAAAATGGTTTAATCCGGTTTTATCCAGTTTAAACCAGTTTGAACCGTTTCAATCCGGTTTTATCCGGTTTAAACCAGTTTGAACCGTTTCAATCCGGTTTTATCCGGTTTAAACCAGTTTAAACCGGTTCAATCCGGTTTTATCTCGTTTAAACCGGTTCTATCCGTTTCTATCCTGTTTAAATCGGTTTAAACCGGTTCTATCCTGTTCTATCCTGTTTTAACCGGTTAAACCAGTTCAATCCCGTTTTATCCAGTTTAAACCGGTTCTATTCGTTTCCATCTGGTTTAACAGGGTTTAAACTGGTTCAATCCGGTTTTATGCGTTTTAAACCAGTTCAATCTGATTTTCTCCGGTTTAAACTGATTCAATTTGGTTTTATCCGGTTTAAACGGGTTTGAACCGGTTCAATCCGGTTTTCTCTGGTTTAAACCGGTTTAAACCGGGTCAATCCCGTTTTATCCGTTTTAAACCTCTTCAATCCGGTTTTCTCCAGTTTAAACCGGTTTAAACAGGTTCAATCCGGTTTTCTCCAGTTTAAACCGGTTTAAACAGGTTCAATCCGGTTTTATCCAGTTTAAACCGGTTCTATCCGGTTCTATCCGGTTGAAACCGGTTTAAACCGTATCAATCCGGTTTTATCCGGTTTAAACCAGTTCAATCCGGTTTTATCCAATTTAAACCGGTTTAAACCGGTTCAATCCGGTTTTATCCGGTTTAAACCAGTTCTATCCGGTTCCTTCCGGTTTAAACCGGTTCTATCCGGTTCTATCTGGTGTAAGCCGGTTTAAACCGGTTCAATCCGGTTTTATCCTGTTTAAACCGGATCAATCCGTTTTTATCCGGTTTAAACCGGTTTATACTGGTTCAATCCGGATTTATCCGGTTTAAACCGGTCGGTTTAAACCGGTTTAAACCGCTTCAATCCGGTTTTATCCGATTTAAACCGGTTTAAACCGGTTCAATCGGTTTTTATCTGGTTTAAACCGGATTAAACCGGTTATATCCGGTTTTATCCAGTTTAAACCGGTTCAATCCTTTTTTTCCTGTTTAAACCGGTTTAAACCAGTTCATTCCGGTTTTATCCGGTTTAAGCTGGTTCAATCCGGTTTAAACCGTTTCAATCTGGTTTTATCCGGTTTAAACCGGTTCTATCCGGTTCTATCCGGTTTGAACCGGTTCAATCCGGTTTTGTCCGGTTTAAACCGGTTTAAGCCTGTTCAATCCGGTTTTATCCAGTTTAAAACGGTTCTATGCGGTTCTATCCGGTTGAAACCAGTTTAAACCGGTTCAATCCGGTTTTATCCGGTTTAAACCGGTTCAATCCAGTTTTATCCAGTTTAAACCGGTTCATTCCATTTTTATCCGGTTAAAACCGGTTTGAAACGGTTCAATCCGGTTTTATCCGGTTTAAAAAGGTTCATTCCGGTTTTATCCGTTTAAAACCGGTTTGAAACGGTTCAATCCGGTTTTATCCGGTTTAAACCGGTTCATTCCGGTTTTATCCGTTTAAAACCGGTTTGAAACGGTTCAATCCGGTTTTATCCGGTTTAAACCGGTTCATTCCGGTTTTATCCGTTTAAAACCGGTTTGAAACGGTTCAATCCGGTTTTATCCGGTTTAAACCGGTTCAATCCGTTTTTATCCAGTTTAAACCAGTTCACTCCGGTTTTATCCGGTTTAAACCGGTTTGAACGGGTTCAATCCGGTTTTATGTGGTTTAAACCGGTTCAATCTGTTTTTATCCAGTTTAAACCGGTTTTATCCGGTTTAGACCGGTTTAAACCAGTTCAATCCGGTTTTAATCGGCTTAAACTGGTTCAATCTGGTTTTATCCGGTTTAAAGCGCTTTAAAACGGTTTAATCCGGTTTTATCCGGTTTAAACCAGTTTGAACCGGTTCAATCCGGTTTTATGTGGTTTAAACCGGTTCAATCTGGTTTTATCCAGTTTAAACCAGTTTTATCCGGTTTAGACCGGTTTAAACCAGTTCAATCCGGTTTTAATCGGCTTAAACTGGTTCAATCTGGTTTTATCCGGTTTAAAGCGCTTTAAAACGGTTTAATCCGGTTTTATCCGGTTTAAACCAGTTTGAACCGGTTCAATCCGGTTTTATCTCGTTTAGACCGGTTCTATCCGGTTCTATCCTTTTTAAATCGGATTAAACTGGTTCTATCCTGTTCTATCCTGTTTTAACTGGATTAAACCAGTTCAATCCGGTTTTATCCGGTTTAAACCGGTTCTATCCGTTTCCATCTGGTTTAAACGGGTTTCAACTGGTTCAATCCGATTTATCCGTTTTAAACCGGTTCAATCTGATTTTATCCGGTTTAAACTGTTTCAATTTGGTTTTATCCGGTTTGAACCGGTTCAATCCGGTTTTCTCCAGTTTAAACCTGTTTAGACTGGTTCTATCCGGTTTTATCCAGTTTAAACCGGTTCTATCCGGTTCTATCCGGTTGAAACCGGTTTAAACCGGTTGAATCCGGTTTAAACCGGTTTAAGCCGGTTCAATCCGGTTTTATCCGGTTTAAACCGGTTCAATCTGCTTTGAACCGGTTTAAACAAGTTTGAACCGGTTCAATATGGTTTTATCCGGTTTAAACCGGTTTAAGCCGGTTCAATCCGGTTTTATCCAGTTTAAACCGGTTCTATCCAGTTGAAACCAGTTTAAACCGGTTCAATCCAGTTTTATCCGGTTTAAACCGGTTCAATCCGGTTTTATCCGGTTTAAAACCGGTTCAATCTGGTTTTATCCGGTTTAAACCTGTTTTATCCGGTTTAGACCAGTTTAAACCAGTTCAATCCTGTTTTAATCGGATTTAACCGGTTCAATCTGGTTTTATCCGGTTTAAACCGCTTTAAAATGGTTTAATCCGGTTTTATCCGGTTTAAACCAGTTTGAACCGTTTCAATCCGGTTTTATCCGGTTTAAACCAGTTTAAAGCGGTTCAATCCGGTTTTATCTCGTTTAAACCGGTTCTATCCGGTTCTATCCTGTTTAAATCGGTTTAAACCGGTTCTATCCTGTTCTATCCTGTTTTAACCGGTTAAACCAGTTCAATCCCGTTTTATCCAGTTTAAACCGGTTCTATTCGTTTCCATCTGGTTTAAAAGGGTTTAAACTGGTTCAATCCGGTTTTATGCGTTTTAAACCAGTTCAATCTGATTTTCTCCGGTTTAAACTGATTCAATTTGGTTTTATCCGGTTTAAACGGGTTTGAACCGGTTCAATCCGGTTTTCTCTGGTTTAAACCGGTTTAAACCGGGTCAATCCCGTTTTATCCGTTTTAAACCTCTTCAATCCGGTTTTCTCCAGTTTAAACCGGTTTAAACAGGTTCAATCCGGTTTTCTCCAGTTTAAACCGGTTTAAACAGGTTCAATCCGGTTTTATCCAGTTTAAACCGGTTCTATCCGGTTCTATCCGGTTGAAACCGGTTTAAACCGTATCAATCCGGTTTTATCCGGTTTAAACCAGTTCAATCCGGTTTTATCCGCTTTAAACCGGTTTAAACCGGTTCAATCCGGTTTTATCCGGTTTAAACCGGTTCTATCCAGTTCTATCCGGTTTAAACCGGTTCTATCCGGTTCTATCTGGTGTAAGCCGGTTTAAACCGGTTCAATCCGGTTTTATCCTGTTTAAACCGGATCAATCCGTTTTTATCCGGTTTAAACCGGTTTATACTGGTTCAATCCGGATTTATCCGGTTTAAACCGGTCGGTTTAAACCGGTTTAAACCGCTTCAATCCGGTTTTATCCGATTTAAACCGGTTTAAACCGGTTCAATCGGTTTTTATCTGGTTTAAACCGGATTAAACCGGTTATATCCGGTTTTATCCAGTTTAAACCGGTTCAATCCTTTTTTTCCTGTTTAAACCGGTTTAAACCAGTTCATTCCGGTTTTATCCGGTTTAAGCTGGTTCAATCCGGTTTAAACCGTTTCAATCTGGTTTTATCCGGTTTAAACCGGTTCTATCCGGTTCTATCCGGTTTGAACCGGTTCAATCCGGTTTTGTCCGGTTTAAACCGGTTTAAGCCTGTTCAATCCGGTTTTATCCAGTTTAAAACGGTTCTATCCGGTTCTATCCGGTTGAAACCAGTTTAAACCGGTTCAATCCGGTTTTATCCGGTTTAAACCGGTTCAATCCAGTTTTATCCGGTTTAAACCGGTTCATTCCATTTTTATCCGGTTAAAACCGGTTTGAAACGGTTCAATCCGGTTTTATCCGGTTTAAACCGGTTCATTCCGGTTTTATCCGTTTAAAACCGGTTTGAAACGGTTCAATCCGGTTTTATCCGGTTTAAACCGGTTCATTCCGGTTTTATCCGTTTAAAACCGGTTTGAAACGGTTCAATCCGGTTTTATCCGGTTTAAACCGGTTCATTCCGGTTTTATCCGTTTAAAACCTGTTTGAAACGGTTCAATCCGGTTTTATCCGGTTTAAACCGGTTCAATCCGTTTTTATCCAGTTTAAACCAGTTCACTCCGGTTTTATCCGGTTTAAACCGATTTGAACCGGTTCAATCCGGTTTTATGTGGTTTAAACCGGTTCAATCTGTTTTTATCCAGTTTAAACCGGTTTTATCCGGTTTAGACCGGTTTAAACCAGTTCAATCCGGTTTTAATCGGCTTAAACTGGTTCAATCTGGTTTTATCCGGTTTAAAGCCCTTTAAAACGGTTTAATCCGGTTTTATCCGGTTTAAACCAGTTTGAACCGGTTCAATCCGGTTTTATCTCGTTTAGACCGATTCTATCTGGTTCTATCCTTTTTAAATCGGATGAAACTGGTTCTATCCTGTTCTATCCTGTTTTAACTGGATTAAACCAGTTCAATCCGGTTTTATCCAGTTTAAACCGGTTCTATCCGTTTCCATCTGTTTTAAACGGGTTTCAACTGGTTCAATACGATTTATCCGTTTTAAACCGGTTCAATCTGATTTTATCTGGTTTAAACTGTTTCAATTTGGTTTTATCCGGTTTGAACCGGTTCAATCCGATTTTCTCCAGATTAAACCGGTTTAGACTGGTTCAATCCGGTTTTATCCAGTTTAAACCGGTTCTATCCGTTTCTATCCTGTTTAAATCGGTTTAAACCGGTTCTATCCTGTTCTATCCTGTTTTAACCGGTTAAACCAGTTCAATCCGGTTTTATCCAGTTTAAACCGGTTCTATTCGTTTCCATCTGGTTACAAGGGTTTAAACTGGTTCAATCCGGTTTTATACGTTTTAAACCAGTTCAATCTGATTTTATCCAGTTTAAACTGGTTCAATTTGGTTTTATCCGGTTTAAACGGGTTTGAACCGGTTCAATCCGGTTTTATCCGGTTTAAACCGGTTTAAACCGGGTCAATCCGGTTTTATCCGGTTTAAACCTCTTCAATCCGGTTTTCTCCAGTTTAAACCGGTTTAAACAGGTTCAATCCGGTTTTATCCAGTTTAAACCGGTTCTATCCGGTTCTATCCGGTTGAAACCGGTTTAAACCGGTTCAATCCGGTTTTATCCGGTTTAAACCAGTTCAATCCGGTTTTATCCGCTTTAAACCGGTTTAAACCGGTTCAATCCGGTTTTATCCGGTTTAAACCGGTTCTATCCGGTTCTTTCCGGGTTAAACCGGTTCTATCCGGTTCTATCTGGTTTAAGCCGTTTTAAACCGGTTCAATCCTGTTTTATCCGGTTTAAACCGGATCAATCCTTTTTATCCGGTTTAAACCGGTTTAAACTGGTTCAATCCGGTTTTATCCGGTTTAAACCGGTTCTATCCGGTTTAAACCGGTTTATACCGCTTCAATCCGGTTTTATCCGATTTAAACCGGTTTAAACCGGTTCAATCGGTTTTTATCTGGTTTAAACCGGATTAAACCGGTTCTATCCGGTTTTATCCAGTTTAAACCGGTTCAATCCGTTTTTTCCGGTTTAAACTGGTTTAAACCAGTACATTCCGGTTTTATCCGGTTTAAGCCGGTTCAATCCAGTTTTATCCGGTTTACCGGTTCATTCCGGTTTTATCCATTTAAAACCGGTTTGAAACGGTTCAATCCGGTTTTATCCGTTTTAAACTGGTTCAATCCGTTTTTATCCGGTTTAAACCAGTTCACTCCTGTTTTATCCGGTTTAAACCGGTTTGAACCGGTTCAATCCGGTTTTAATCGGCTTAAACTGGTTCAATCTGGTTTTATCCAGTTTAAAGCGCTTTAAAACGGTTTAATCCGGTTTTATCCGGTTTAAACCAGTTTGAACCGGTTCAATCCGGTTTTATCTCGTTTAGACCGGTTCTATCCGGTTCTATCCTTTTTAAATCTGATTAAACTGGTTCTATCCTGTTCTATCCTGTTTTAACTGGATTATACCAGTTCAATCCGGTTTTATCCGGTTTAAACCGGTTCTATCCGTTTCCATCTGGTTTAAACGGGTTTCAACTGGTTCAATCCGATTTATCCGTTTTAAACCGGTTCAATCTGATTTTATCCGGTTTAAACTGTTTCAATTTGGTTTTATCCGGTTTGAACCGGTTCAATCCGGTTTTCTCCAGTTTAAACCGGTTTAGACTGGTTCAATCCGGTTTTATCCTGTTTAAACCGGTTCTATCCGGTTCTATCCGGTTGAAACCGGTTTAAACCGGTTCAATCCGGTTTTCTCCGGTTTAAACCGGTTCTATCCGGTTCTATACAGTTGAAACCGGTTTAAACCAGTTCAATCAGGTTTTATCCGGTTTAAACCGGTTCTATCCGTTTCTATCCGGTTAAAACCGGTTCTTTCCGATTCTATCCGGTTTAAACCGGTTTAAACCGGTTCAATCCGTTTTTATCCGGTTTAAACCTGTTCAATCCGGTTTTATCCCGTTTAAACCGGTTCTATCAGGTTTTATCCGGTTTAAACCGGTTTAGCCCGGTTCTATCAGGTTAAAACCGGTTTAAACCGGTTCAATCCCATTTTATCCGGTTTAAACCGGTTCAATCCGGTTTTATACGTTTTAAACCAGTTCAATCTGGTTTTATCCGGTTTAAACTGGTTCAATTTGGTTTTATCCGGTTTAAACGGGTTTGAACCGGTTCAATCCGGTTTTATCCGGTTTAAACTGGTTTAAACCGGGTCAATCCGGTTTCATCCGGTTTAAACCTCTTCAATCCGGTTTTCTCCAGTTTAAACCGGTTTAAACAGGTTCAATCCGGTTTTGTCCAGTTTAAACCGGTTCTATCCGGTTGTATCCGGTTGAAACCGGTTTAAACCGGTTCAATCCGGTTTTATCCGGTTTAAACCAGTTCAATCCGGTTTTATCCGCTTTAAACCGGTTTAAACCGGTTCAATCCGGTTTTATCCGGTTTAAACCGGTTCTATCCGGTTCTATCTGGTTTAAGCCGGTTTAAACCGGTTCAATCCGGTTTTATCCGGTTTAAACCGGATCAATCCGTTTTATCCGGTTTAAACCGGTTTAAACTGGTTCAATCCGGTTTTATCCGGTTTAAACCGGTTCTATCCGGTTTAAACCGGTTTAAACCGCTTCATTCCGGTTTTATCCGGTTTAAGCCGGTTCAATCCGGTTTAAACCGTTTCAATCTGGTTTTCTCTGGTTTAAACTGGATCTATCCGGTTCTATCCAGTTTGAACCGGTTCAATCCAGTTTTATCCGGTTTAAACCGTTTTAAGCCGGTTCAATCCGGTTTTATCCAGTTTAAACCGGTTCTATCCGGTTGAAACCAGTTTAAACCGGTTCAATCCAATTTTATCCGGTTTAAACTGGTTCAATCCGGTTTTATCCGGTTTAAAACCGATTCAATCTGGTTTTATCCGGTTTAAACCGGTTTTATCCGGTTTAGACCAGTTTAAACCAGTTCAATCCGGTTTTAATCGGATTTAACCGGTTCAATCTGGTTTTATCCGGTTTAAACCGCTTTAAAATGGTTTAATCCGGTTTTATCCAGTTTAAACCAGTTTGAACCGTTTCAATCCGGTTTTATCCGGTTTAAACCAGTTTGAACCGTTTCAATCCGGTTTTATCCGGTTTAAACCAGTTTAAACCGGTTCAATCCGGTTTTATCTCGTTTAAACCGGTTCTATCCGTTTCTATCCTGTTTAAATCGGTTTAAACCGGTTCTATCCTGTTCTATCCTGTTTTAACCGGTTAAACCAGTTCAATCCGGTTTTATCCAGTTTAAACCGGTTCTATTCGTTTCCATCTTTTTTAAAAGGGTTTAAACTGGTTCAATCCGGTTTTATACGTTTTAAACCAGTTCAATCTGGTTTTATCCGGTTTAAACTGGTTCAATTTGGTTTTATCCGGTTTAAACGGGTTTGAACCGGTTCAATCCGGTTTTATCCGGTTTAAACCGGTTTAAACCGGGTCAATCCGGTTTTATCCGGTTTAAACCTCTTCAATCCGGTTTTCTCCAGTTTAAACCGGTTTAAACAGGTTCAATCCGGTTTTATCCAGTTTAAACCGGTTCTATCCAGTTCTATCCGGTTGAAACTGGTTTAAACCGGTTCAATCCGGTTTTATCCGGTTTAAACCAGTTCAATCCGGTTTTATCCGCTTTAAACCGGTTTAAACCGGTTCAATCCGGTTTTATCCGGTTTAAACCGGTTCTAACCGGTTCTATCCGGGTTAAACCGGTTCTATCCGGTTCTATCTGGTTTAAGCCGGTTTAAACCGGTGCAATCCGGTTTTATCCAGTTTAAACCGGATCAATCCGTTTTATCCGGTTTAAACCGGTTTAAACTGGTTCAATCCGGTTTTATCCGGTTTAAACCGGTTCTATCCGGTTTAAACCGGTTTAAACCACTTCAATCCGGTTTAAACCGGTTTAAACCGCTTCAATCCGGTTTTATCCGATTTAAACCGGTTTAAACCGTTTCAATCAGTTTTTATCTGGTTTAAACCGGATTAAACCGGTTCTATCCGGTTTTATCCAGTTTAAACCGGTTCAATCCGTTTTTTCCGGTTTAAACTGGTTTAAACCAGTTCATTCCAGTTTTATCCGGTTTAAGCCAGTTCAATCCGGTTTAAACCGTTTCAATCTGGTTTTCTCTGGTTTAAACCGGTTCTATCCGGTTCTATCCAGTTTGAACCGGTTCAATCCGGTTTTATCCGGTTTAAACCGGTTTAAGCCGGTTCAATCCGGTTTTATTCAGTTTAAACCGGTTCTATCCGGTTCTATCCGGTTGAAACCGGTTTAAACCGGTTCAATCCGGTTTTATCCGGTTTAAACCAGTTCAATCCGGTTTTATCCGCTTTAAACCGGTTTAAACCGGTTCAATCCGGTTTTATCCGGTTTAAACCGGTTCTATCCAGTTCTTTCCGGGTTAAACCGGTTCTATCCGGTTCTATCTGGTTTAAGCCGGTTTAAACCGGTTCAATCCGGTTTTATCCGGTTTAAACCGGATCAATCCTTTATATCCGGTTTAAACCGGTTTAAACTGGTTCAATCCGGTTTTATCCGGTTTAAACCGGTTCTATCCGGTTTAAACCGGTTTATACCGCTTCAATCCGGTTTTATCCGATTTAAACCGGTTTAAACCGGTTCAATCGGTTTTTATCTGGTTTAAACCGGATTAAACCGGTTCTATCCGGTTTTATCCAGTTTAAACCGGTTCAATCCGTTTTTTCCGGTTTAAACTGGTTTAAACCAGTACATTCCGGTTTTATCCGGTTTAAGCCGGTTCAATCCAGTTTTATCCGGTTTACCGGTTCATTCCGGTTTTATCCATTTAAAACCGGTTTGAAACGGTTCAATCCGGTTTTATCCGTTTTAAACTGGTTCAATCCGTTTTTATCCGGTTTAAACCAGTTCACTCCTGTTTTATCCGGTTTAAACCGGTTTGAACCGGTTCAATCCGGTTTTAATCGGCTTAAACTGGTTCAATCTGGTTTTATCCGGTTTAAAGCGCTTTAAAACGGTTTAATCCGGTTTTATCTGGTTTAAACCAGTTTGAACCGGTTCAATCCGGTTTTATCTCGTTTAGACCGGTTCTATCCGGTTCTATCCTTTTTAAATCTGATTAAACTGGTTCTATCCTGTTCTATCCTGTTTTAACTGGATTATACCAGTTCAATCCGGTTTTATCCGGTTTAAACCGGTTCTATCCGTTTCCATCTGGTTTAAACGGGTTTCAACTGGTTCAATCCGATTTATCCGTTTTAAACCGGTTCAATCTGATTTTATCCGGTTTAAACTGTTTCAATTTGGTTTTATCCGGTTTGAACCGGTTCAATCCGGTTTTCTCCAGTTTAAACCGGTTTAGACTGGTTCAATCCGGTTTTATCCTGTTTAAACCGGTTCTATCCGGTTCTATCCGGTTGAAACCGGTTTAAACCGGTTCAATCCGGTTTTCTCCGGTTTAAACCAGTTCAATCCTGTTTTATCCGGTTTAAACCGGTTCTATCCGGTTCTATACAGTTGAAACCGGTTTAAACCGGTTCAATCAGGTTTTATCCGGTTTAAACCGGTTCTATCCGTTTCTATCCGGTTAAAACCGGTTCTTTCCGATTCTATCCGGTTTAAACCGGTTTAAACCGGTTCAATCCGTTTTTATCCGGTTTAAACCTGTTCAATCCGGTTTTATCCCGTTTAAACCGGTTCTATCAGGTTTTATCCGGTTTAAACCGGTTTAGCCCGGTTCTATCCGGTTAAAACCGGTTTAAACCGGTTCAATCCCATTTTATCCGGTTTAATCCGGTTCAATCCGGTTTTATACGTTTTAAACCAGTTCAATCTGGTTTTATCCGGTTTAAACTGGTTCAATTTGGTTTTATCCGCTTTAAACCGGATTAAACCGGTTCAATCCGGTTTTATCCGGTTTAAACCGGTTCTATCCGGTTCTATCCGGGTTAAACCGGTTCTATCCGGTTCTATCTGGTTTAAGCCGGTTTAAACCGGTTCAATCCGGTTTTATCCGGTTTAAACCGGATCAATCCGTTTTATCCGGTTTAAACCGGTTTAAACTGGTTCAATCCGGTTTTATCCGGTTTAAACCGGTTCTATCCGGTTTAAACCGGTTTAAACCGCTTCATTCCGGTTTTATCCGGTTTAAGCCGGTTCAATCCGGTTTAAACCGTTTCAATCTGGTTTTCTCTGGTTTAAACCGGTTCTATCCGTTTCTATCCAGTTTGAACCGGTTCAATCCAGTTTTATCCGGTTTAAACCGTTTTAAGCCGGTTCAATCCGGTTTTATCCAGTTTAAACCGGTTCTATCCGGTTCTATCCGGTTGAAACCAGTTTAAACCGGTTCAATCCGGTTTTATCTCGTTTAGACCGTTTCTATCCGGTTCAATCCTTTTTAAATCGGATTAAACTGGTTCTATCCTGTTCTATCCTGTTTTAACTGGATTAAACCAGTTCAATCCGGTTTTATCCGGTTTAAACCGGTTCTATCCGTTTCCATCTGGTTTAAACGGGTTTCAACTGGTACAATCCGATTTATCCGTTTTAAACCGGTTCAATCTGATTTTATCCGGTTTAAACTGTTTCAATTTGGTTTTATCCGGTTTGAACCGGTTCAATCCGGTTTTCTCCAGTTTAAACCGGTTTAGACTGGTTCAATCCGGTTTTATCCAGTTTAAACCGGTTCTATCCGGTTCTATCCGGTTGAAACCGGTTTAAACCGGTTCAATCTGGTTTTATCCGGTTTAAACCGGTTCAATCTGGTTTGAACCGGTTTAAACCAGTTTGAACCGGTTCAATCTGGTTTTATGCGGTTTAAACCGGTTTAAGCCGGTTCAATCCGGTTTTATCCAGTTTAAACCGGTTCTATCCGGTTGAAACCAGTTTAAACCGGTTCAATCCAATTTTATCCGGTTTAAACTGGTTCAATCCGGTTTTATCCGGTTTAAAACCGATTCAATCTGGTTTTATCCGGTTTAAACCGGTTTTATCCGGTTTAGACCAGTTTAAACCAGTTCAATCCGGTTTTAATCGGATTTAACCGGTTCAATCTGGTTTTATCCGGTTTAAACCGCTTTAAAATGGTTTAATCCGGTTTTATCCAGTTTAAACCAGTTTGAACCGTTTCAATCCGGTTTTATCCGGTTTAAACCAGTTTGAACCGTTTCAATCCGGTTTTATCCGGTTTAAACCAGTTTAAACCGGTTCAATCCGGTTTTATCTCGTTTAAACCGGTTCTATCCGTTTCTATCCTGTTTAAATCGGTTTAAACCGGTTCTATCCTGTTCTATCCTGTTTTAACCGGTTAAACCAGTTCAATCCGGTTTTATCCAGTTTAAACCGGTTCTATTCGTTTCCATCTGGTTTAAAAGGGTTTAAACTGGTTCAATCCGGTTTTATACGTTTTAAACCAGTTCAATCTGGTTTTATCCGGTTTAAACTGGTTCAATTTGGTTTTATCCGGTTTAAACGGGTTTGAACCGGTTCAATCCGGTTTTATCCGGTTTAAACCGGTTTAAACCGGGTCAATCCGGTTTTATCCGGTTTAAACCTCTTCAATCCGGTTTTCTCCAGTTTAAACCGGTTTAAACAGGTTCAATCCAGTTTTATCCAGTTTAAACCGGTTCTATCCGGTTCTATCCGGTTGAAACTGGTTTAAACCGGTTCAATCCGGTTTTATCCGGTTTAAACCAGTTCAATCCGGTTTTATCCGCTTTAAACCGGTTTAAACCGGTTCAATCCGGTTTTATCCGGTTTAAACCGGTTCTAACCGGTTCTATCCGGGTTAAACCGGTTCTATCCGGTTCTATCTGGTTTAAGCCGGTTTAAACCGGTTCAATCCGGTTTTATCCAGTTTAAACCGGATCAATCCGTTTTATCCGGTTTAAACCGGTTTAAACCGGGTCAATCCGGTTTTATCCGGTTTAAACCTCTTCAATCCGGTTTTCTCCAGTTTAAACCGGTTTAAACAGGTTCAATCCGGTTTTATCCAGTTTAAACCGGTTCTATCCGGTTCTATCCGTTTTAAACCGGTTTAAACCACTTCAATCCGGTTTAAACCGGTTTAAACCGCTTCAATCCGGTTTTATCCGATTTAAACCGGTTTAAACCGGTTCAATCAGTTTTTATCTGGTTTAAACCGGATTAAACCGGTTCTATCCGGTTTTATCCAGTTTAAACCGGTTCAATCCGTTTTTTCCGGTTTAAACTGGTTTAAACCAGTTCATTCCGGTTTTATCCGGTTTAAGCCAGTTCAATCCGGTTTAAACCGTTTCAATCTGGTTTTCTCTGGTTTAAACCGGTTCTATCCGGTTCTATCCAGTTTGAACCGGTTCAATCCGGTTTTATCCGGTTTAAACCGGTTTAAGCCGGTTCAATCCGGTTTTATCCAGTTTAAACCGGTTCTATCCGGTTCTATCCGGTTGAAACCAGTTTAAACCGGTTCAATCCGGTTTTATCTCGTTTAGACCGGTTCTATCCGGTTCTATCCTTTTTAAATCGGATTAAACTGGTTCTATCCTGTTCTATCCTGTTTTAACTGGATTAAACCAGTTCAATCCGGTTTTATCCGGTTTAAACCGGTTCTATCCGTTTCCATCTGGTTTAAACGGGTTTCAACTGGTACAATACGATTTATCCGTTTTACACCGGTTCAATCTGATTTTATCCGGTTTAAACTGTTTCAATTTGGTTTTATCCGGTTTGAACCGGTTCAATCCGGTTTTCTCCAGTTTAAACCGGTTTAGACTGGTTCAATCCGGTTTTATCCAGTTTAAACCGGTTCTATCCGGTTCTATCCGGTTGAAACCGGTTTAAACCGGTTCAATCCGGTTTTATCCGGTTTAAACCGGTTTAAGCCGGTTCAATCCGGTTTTATCCGGTTTAAACCGGTTCAATCTGGTTTGAACCGGTTTAAACCAGTTTGAACCGGTTCAATCTGGTTTTATCCGGTTTAAACCGGTTTAAGCCGGTTCAATCCGGTTTTATCCAGTTTAAACCGGTTCTATCCCATTGAAACCAGTTTAAACCGGTTCAATCCAGTTTTATCCGGTTTAAACCGGTTCAATCCGCTTTTATCCGGTTTAAAACCGGTTCAATCTGATTTTATCCGGTTTAAACTGTTTCAATTTGGTTTTATCCGGTTTGAACCGGTTCAATCCGGTTTTCTCCAGTTTAAACCGGTTTAGACTGGTTCAATCCCGTTTTATCCTGTTTAAACCGATTCTATCCGGTTCTATCCGGTTGAAACCGGTTTAAACCGGTTCAATCCGGTTTTCTCCGGTTTAAACCAGTTCAATCCTGTTTTATCCGGTTTAAACCGGTTCTATCCGGTTCTATACAGTTGAAACCGGTTTAAACCGGTTCAATCAGGTTTTATCCGGTTTAAACCGGTTCTATCCGTTTCTATCCGGTTAAAACCGGTTCTTTCCGATTCTATCCGGTTTAAACCGGTTTAAACCGGTTCAATCCGTTTTTATCCGGTTTAAACCTGTTCAATCCGGTTTTATCCCGTTTAAACCGGTTCTATCAGGTTTTATCCGGTTTAAACCGGTTTAGCCCGGTTCTATCCGGTTAAAACCGGTTTAAACCGGTTCAATCCCATTTTATCCGGTTTAAACCGGTTCAATCCGGTTTTATCCAGTTTAAACCGGTTCTATCCGGTTCTATCCGGTTGAAACCAGTTTAAACCGGTTCAATCCGGTTATATCTCGTTTAGACCGGTTCTATCCGGTTCTATCCTTTTTAAATCGGATTAAACTGGTTCTATCCTGTTCTATCCTGTTTTAACTGGATTAAACCAGTTCAATCCGGTTTTATCCGGTTTAAACCGGTTCTATCCGTTTCCATCTGGTTTAAACGGGTTTCAACTGGTACAATCCGATTTATCCGTTTTAAACCGGTTCAATCTGATTTTATCCGGTTTAAACTGTTTCAATTTGGTTTTATCCGGTTTGAACCGGTTCAATCCGGTTTTCTCCAGTTTAAACCGGTTTAGACTGGTTCAATCCGGTTTTATCCAGTTTAAACCGGTTCTATCCGGTTCTATCCGGTTGAAACCGGTTTAAACCGGTTCAATCTGGTTTTATCCGGTTTAAACCGGTTCAATCTGGTTTGAACCGGTTTAAACCAGTTTGAACCGGTTCAATCTGGTTTTATGCGGTTTAAACCGGTTTAAGCCGGTTCAATCCGGTTTTATCCAGTTTAAACCGGTTCTATCCGGTTGAAACCAGTTTAAACCGGTTCAATCCAATTTTATCCGGTTTAAACTGGTTCAATCCGGTTTTATCCGGTTTAAAACCGATTCAATCTGGTTTTATCCGGTTTAAACCGGTTTTATCCGGTTTAGACCAGTTTAAACCAGTTCAATCCGGTTTTAATCGGATTTAACCGGTTCAATCTGGTTTTATCCGGTTTAAACCGCTTTAAAATGGTTTAATCCGGTTTTATCCAGTTTAAACCAGTTTGAACCGTTTCAATCCGGTTTTATCCGGTTTAAACCAGTTTGAACCGTTTCAATCCGGTTTTATCCGGTTTAAACCAGTTTAAACCGGTTCAATCCGGTTTTATCTCGTTTAAACCGGTTCTATCCGTTTCTATCCTGTTTAAATCGGTTTAAACCGGTTCTATCCTGTTCTATCCTGTTTTAACCGGTTAAACCAGTTCAATCCGGTTTTATCCAGTTTAAACCGGTTCTATTCGTTTCCATCTGGTTTAAAAGGGTTTAAACTGGTTCAATCCGGTTTTATACGTTTTAAACCAGTTCAATCTGGTTTTATCCGGTTTAAACTGGTTCAATTTGGTTTTATCCGGTTTAAACGGGTTTGAACCGGTTCAATCCGGTTTTATCCGGTTTAAACCGGTTTAAACCGGGTCAATCCGGTTTTATCCGGTTTAAACCTCTTCAATCCGGTTTTCTCCAGTTTAAACCGGTTTAAACAGGTTCAATCCAGTTTTATCCAGTTTAAACCGGTTCTATCCGGTTCTATCCGGTTGAAACTGGTTTAAACCGGTTCAATCCGGTTTTATCCGGTTTAAACCAGTTCAATCCGGTTTTATCCGCTTTAAACCGGTTTAAACCGGTTCAATCCGGTTTTATCCGGTTTAAACCGGTTCTAACCGGTTCTATCCGGGTTAAACCGGTTCTATCCGGTTCTATCTGGTTTAAGCCGGTTTAAACCGGTTCAATCCGGTTTTATCCAGTTTAAACCGGATCAATCCGTTTTATCCGGTTTAAACCGGTTTAAACCGGGTCAATCCGGTTTTATCCGGTTTAAACCTCTTCAATCCGGTTTTCTCCAGTTTAAACCGGTTTAAACAGGTTCAATCCGGTTTTATCCAGTTTAAACCGGTTCTATCCGGTTCTATCCGTTTTAAACCGGTTTAAACCACTTCAATCCGGTTTAAACCGGTTTAAACCGCTTCAATCCGGTTTTATCCGATTTAAACCGGTTTAAACCGGTTCAATCAGTTTTTATCTGGTTTAAACCGGATTAAACCGGTTCTATCCGGTTTTATCCAGTTTAAACCGGTTCAATCCGTTTTTTCCGGTTTAAACTGGTTTAAACCAGTTCATTCCGGTTTTATCCGGTTTAAGCCAGTTCAATCCGGTTTAAACCGTTTCAATCTGGTTTTCTCTGGTTTAAACCGGTTCTATCCGGTTCTATCCAGTTTGAACCGGTTCAATCCGGTTTTATCCGGTTTAAACCGGTTTAAGCCGGTTCAATCCGGTTTTATCCAGTTTAAACCGGTTCTATCCGGTTCTATCCGGTTGAAACCAGTTTAAACCGGTTCAATCCGGTTTTATCTCGTTTAGACCGGTTCTATCCGGTTCTATCCTTTTTAAATCGGATTAAACTGGTTCTATCCTGTTCTATCCTGTTTTAACTGGATTAAACCAGTTCAATCCGGTTTTATCCGGTTTAAACCGGTTCTATCCGTTTCCATCTGGTTTAAACGGGTTTCAACTGGTACAATACGATTTATCCGTTTTACACCGGTTCAATCTGATTTTATCCGGTTTAAACTGTTTCAATTTGGTTTTATCCGGTTTGAACCGGTTCAATCCGGTTTTCTCCAGTTTAAACCGGTTTAGACTGGTTCAATCCGGTTATATCCAGTTTAAACCGGTTCTATCCGGTTCTATCCGGTTGAAACCGGTTTAAACCGGTTCAATCCGGTTTTATCCGGTTTAAACCGGTTTAAGCCGGTTCAATCCGGTTTTATCCGGTTTAAACCGGTTCAATCTGGTTTGAACCGGTTTAAACCAGTTTGAACCGGTTCAATCTGGTTTTATCCGGTTTAAACCGGTTTAAGCCGGTTCAATCCGGTTTTATCCAGTTTAAACCGGTTCTATCCCATTGAAACCAGTTTAAACCGGTTCAATCCAGTTTTATCCGGTTTAAACCGGTTCAATCCGCTTTTATCCGGTTTAAAACCGGTTCAATCTGATTTTATCCGGTTTAAACTGTTTCAATTTGGTTTTATCCGGTTTGAACCGGTTCAATCCGGTTTTCTCCAGTTTAAACCGGTTTAGACTGGTTCAATCCCGTTTTATCCTGTTTAAACCGGTTCTATCCGGTTCTATCCGGTTGAAACCGGTTTAAACCGGTTCAATCCGGTTTTCTCCGGTTTAAACCAGTTCAATCCTGTTTTATCCGGTTTAAACCGGTTCTATCCGGTTCTATACAGTTGAAACCGGTTTAAACCGGTTCAATCAGGTTTTATCCGGTTTAAATCGGTTCTATCCGTTTCTATGCGGTTAAAACCGGTTCTTTCCGATTCTATCCGGTTTAAACCGGTTTAAACCGGTTCAATCCGTTTTTATCCGGTTTAAACCTGTTCAATCCGGTTTTATCCCGTTTAAACCGGTTCTATCAGGTTTTATCCGGTTTAAACCGGTTTAGCCCGGTTCTATCCGGTTAAAACCGGTTTAAACCGGTTCAATCCCATTTTATCCGGTTTAAACCGGTTCAATCCGGTTTTATACGTTTTAAACCAGTTCAATCTGGTTTTATCCGGTTTAAACTGGTTCAATTTGGTTTTATCCGGTTTAAACGGGTTTGAACCGGTTCAATCCGGTTTTATCCGGTTTAAACCGGTTTAAACCGGGTCAATCCGGTTTTATCCGGTTTAAACCTCTTCAATCCGGTTTTCTCCAGTTTAAACCGGTTTAAACAGGTTCAATCCGGTTTTGTCCAGTTTAAACCAGTTCTATCCGGTTGTATCCGGTTGAAACCGGTTTAAACCGGTTCAATCCGGTTTTATCCGGTTTAAACCAGTTCAATCCGGTTTTATCCGCTTTAAACCGGATTAAACCGGTTCAAACCGGTTTTATCCGGTTTAAACCGGTTCTATCCGGTTCTATCCGGGTTAAACCGGTTCTATCCGGTTCTATCTGGTTTAAGCCGGTTTAAACCGGTTCAATCCGGTTTTATCCGGTTTAAACCGGATCAATCCGTTTTATCCGGTTTAAACCGGTTTAAACTGGTTCAATCCGGTTTTATCCGGTTTAAACCGGTTCTATCCGGTTTAAACCGGTTTAAACCGCTTCATTCCGGTTTTATCCGGTTTAAGCCGGTTCAATCCAGTTTAAACCGTTTCAATCTGGTTTTCTCTGGTTTAAACCGGTTCTATCCGTTTCTATCCAGTTTGAACCGGTTCAATCCAGTTTTATCCGGTTTAAACCGTTTTAAGCCGGTTCAATCCGGTTTTATCCAGTTTAAACCGGTTCTATCCGGTTCTATCCGGTTGAAACCAGTTTAAACCGGTTCAATCCGGTTTTATCTCGTTTAGACCGGTTCTATCCGGTTCTATCCTTTTTAAATCGGATTAAACTGGTTCTATCCTGTTCTATCCTGTTTTAACTGGATTAAACCAGTTCAATCCGGTTTTATCCGGTTTAAACCGGTTCTATCCGTTTCCATCTGGTTTAAACGGGTTTCAACTGGTACAATCCGATTTATCCGTTTTAAACCGGTTCAATCTGATTTTATCCGGTTTAAACTGTTTCAATTTGGTTTTATCCGGTTTGAACCGGTTCAATCCGGTTTTCTCCAGTTTAAACCGGTTTAGACTGGTTCAATCCGGTTTTATCCAGTTTAAACCGGTTCTATCCGGTTCTATCCGGTTGAAACCGGTTTAAACCGGTTCAATCTGGTTTTATCCGGTTTAAACCGGTTCAATCTGGTTTGAACCGGTTTAAACCAGTTTGAACCGGTTCAATCTGGTTTTATGCGGTTTAAACCGGTTTAAGCCGGTTCAATCCGGTTTTATCCAGTTTAAACCGGTTCTATCCGGTTGAATCCAGTTTAAACCGGTTCAATCCAATTTTATCCGGTTTAAACTGGTTCAATCCGGTTTTATCCGGTTTAAAACCGATTCAATCTGGTTTTATCCGGTTTAAACCGGTTTTATCCGGTTTAGACCAGTTTAAACCAGTTCAATCCGGTTTTAATCGGATTTAACCGGTTCAATCTGGTTTTATCCGGTTTAAACCGCTTTAAAATGGTTTAATCCGGTTTTATCCAGTTTAAACCAGTTTGAACCGTTTCAATCCTGTTTTATCCGGTTTAAACCAGTTTGAACCGTTTCAATCCGGTTTTATCCGGTTTAAACCAGTTTAAACCGGTTCAATCCGGTTTTATCTCGTTTAAACCGGTTCTATCCGTTTCTATCCTGTTTAAATCGGTTTAAACCAGTTCTATCCTGTTCTATCCTGTTTTAACCGGTTAAACCAGTTCAATCCGGTTTTATCCAGTTTAAACCGGTTCTATTCGTTTCCATCTGGTTTAAAAGGGTTTAAACTGGTTCAATCCGGTTTTATACGTTTTAAACCAGTTCAATCTGGTTTTATCCGGTTTAAACTGGTTCAATTTGGTTTTATCCGGTTTAAACGGGTTTGAACCGGTTCAATCCGGTTTTATCCGGTTTAAACCGGTTTAAACCGGGTCAATCCGGTTTTATCCGGTTTAAACCTCTTCAATCCGGTTTTCTCCAGTTTAAACCGGTTTAAACAGGTTCAATCCAGTTTTATCCAGTTTAAACCGGTTCTATCCGGTTCTATCCGGTTGAAACTGGTTTAAACCGGTTCAATCCGGTTTTATCCGGTTTAAACCAGTTCAATCCGGTTTTATCCGCTTTAAGCCGGTTTAAACCGGTTCAATCCGGTTTTATCCGGTTTAAACCGGATCAATCCGTTTTATCCGGTTTAAACCGGTTTAAACCGGGTCAATCCGGTTTTATCCGGTTTAAACCTCTTCAATCCGGTTTTCTCCAGTTTAAACCGGTTTAAACAGGTTCAATCCGGTTTTATCCAGTTTAAACCGGTTCTATCCGGTTCTATCCGTTTTAAACCGGTTTAAACCACTTCAATCCGGTTTAAACCGGTTTAAACCGCTTCAATCCGGTTTTATCCGATTTAAACCGGTTTAAAACGGTTCAATCAGTTTTTATCTGGTTTAAACCGGATTAAACTGGTTCTATCCGGTTTTATCCAGTTTAAACCGGTTCAATCCGTTTTTTCCGGTTTAAACTGGTTTAAACCAGTTCATTCCGGTTTTATCCGGTTTAAGCCAGTTCAATCCGGTTTAAACCGTTTCAATCTGGTTTTCTCTGGTTTAAACCGGTTCTATCCGGTTCTATCCAGTTTGAACCGGTTCAATCCGGTTTTATCCGGTTTAAACCGGTTTAAGCCGGTTCAATCCGGTTTTATCCAGTTTAAACCGGTTCTATCCGGTTCTATCCGGTTGAAACCAGTTTAAACCGGTTCAATCCGGTTTTATCTCGTTTAGACCGGTTCTATCCGGTTCTATCCTTTTTAAATCGGATTAAACTGGTTCTATCCTGTTCTATCCTGTTTTAACTGGATTAAACCAGTTCAATCCGGTTTTATCCGGTTTAAACCGGTTCTATCCGTTTCCATCTGGTTTAAACGGGTTTCAACTGGTACAATACGATTTATCCGTTTTACACCGGTTCAATCTGATTTTATCCGGTTTAAACTGTTTCAATTTGGTTTTATCCGGTTTGAACCGGTTCAATCCGGTTTTCTCCAGTTTAAACCGGTTTAGACTGGTTCAATCCGGTTTTATCCAGTTTAAACCGGTTCTATCCGGTTCTATCCGGTTGAAACCGGTTTAAACCGGTTCAATCCGGTTTTATCCGGTTTAAACCGGTTTAAGCCGGTTCAATCCGGTTTTATCCGGTTTAAACCGGTTCAATCTGGTTTGAACCGGTTTAAACCAGTTTGAACCGGTTCAATCTGGTTTTATGCGGTTTAAACCGGTTTAAGCCGGTTCAATCCGGTTTTATCCAGTTTAAACCGGTTCTATCCGGTTGAAACCAGTTTAAACCGGTTCAATCCAATTTTATCCGGTTTAAACTGGTTCAATCCGGTTTTATCCGGTTTAAAACCGATTCAATCTGGTTTTATCCGGTTTAAACCGGTTTTATCCGGTTTAGACCAGTTTAAACCAGTTCAATCCGGTTTTAATCGGATTTAACCGGTTCAATCTGGTTTTATCCGGTTTAAACCGCTTTAAAATGGTTTAATCCGGTTTTATCCAGTTTAAACCAGTTTGAACCGTTTCAATCCGGTTTTATCCGGTTTAAACCAGTTTGAACCGTTTCAATCCGGTTTTATCCGGTTTAAACCAGTTTAAACCGGTTCAATCCGGTTTTATCTCGTTTAAACCGGTTCTATCCGTTTCTATACTGTTTAAATCGGTTTAAACCGGTTCTATCCTGTTCTATCCTGTTTTAACCGGTTAAACCAGTTCAATCCGGTTTTATCCAGTTTAAACCGGTTCTATTCGTTTCCATCTGGTTTAAAAGGGTTTAAACTGGTTCAATCCGGTTTTATACGTTTTAAACCAGTTCAATCTGGTTTTATCCGGTTTAAACTGGTTCAATTTGGTTTTATCCGGTTTAAACGGGTTTGAACCGGTTCAATCCGGTTTTATCCGGTTTAAACCGGTTTAAACCGGGTCAATCCGGTTTTATCCGGTTTAAACCTCTTCAATCCGGTTTTCTCCAGTTTAAACCGGTTTAAACAGGTTCAATCCAGTTTTATCCAGTTTAAACCGGTTCTATCCGGTTCTATCCGGTTGAAACTGGTTTAAACCGGTTCAATCCGGTTTTATCCGGTTTAAACCAGTTCAATCCGGTTTTATCCGCTTTAAACCGGTTTAAACCGGTTCAATCCGGTTTTATCCGGTTTAAACCGGTTCTAACCGGTTCTATCCGGGTTAAACCGGTTCTATCCGGTTCTATCTGGTTTAAGCCGGTTTAAACCGGTTCAATCCGGTTTTATCCAGTTTAAACCGGATCAATCCGTTTTATCCGGTTTAAAACGGTTTAAACCGGGTCAATCCGGTTTTATCCGGTTTAAACCTCTTCAATCCGGTTTTCTCCAGTTTAAACCGGTTTAAACAGGTTCAATCCGGTTTTATCCAGTTTAAACCGGTTCTATCCGGTTCTATCCGTTTTAAACCGGTTTAAACCACTTCAATCCGGTTTAAACCGGTTTAAACCGCTTCAATCCGGTTTTATCCGATTTAAACCGGTTTAAACCGGTTCAATCAGTTTTTATCTGGTTTAAACCGGATTAAACCGGTTCTATCCGGTTTTATCCAGTTTAAACCGGTTCAATCCGTTTTTTCCGGTTTAAACTGGTTTAAACCAGTTCATTCCGGTTTTATCCGGTTTAAGCCAGTTCAATCCGGTTTAAACCGTTTCAATCTGGTTTTCTCTGGTTTAAACCGGTTCTATCCGGTTCTATCCAGTTTGAACCGGTTCAATCCGGTTTTATCCGGTTTAAACCGGTTTAAGCCGGTTCAATCCGGTTTTATCCAGTTTAAACCGGTTCTATCCGGTTCTATCCGGTTGAAACCAGTTTAAACCGGTTCAATCCGGTTTTATCTCGTTTAGACCGGTTCTATCCGGTTCTATCCTTTTTAAATCGGATTAAACTGGTTCTATCCTGTTCTATCCTGTTTTAACTGGATTAAACCAGTTCAATCCGGTTTTATCCGGTTTAAACCGGTTCTATCCGTTTCCATCTGGTTTAAACGGGTTTCAACTGGTACAATACGATTTATCCGTTTTACACCGGTTCAATCTGATTTTATCCGGTTTAAACTGTTTCAATTTGGTTTTATCCGGTTTGAACCGGTTCAATCCGGTTTTCTCCAGTTTAAACCGGTTTAGACTGGTTCAATCCGGTTATATCCAGTTTAAACCGGTTCTATCCGGTTCTATCCGGTTGAAACCGGTTTAAACCGGTTCAATCCGTTTTTATCCGGTTTAAACCGGTTTAAGCCGGTTCAATCCGGTTTTATCCGGTTTAAACCGGTTCAATCTGGTTTGAACCGGTTTAAACCAGTTTGAACCGGTTCAATCTGGTTTTATCCGGTTTAAACCGGTTTAAGCCGGTTCAATCCGGTTTTATCCAGTTTAAACCGGTTCTATCCCATTGAAACCAGTTTAAACCGGTTCAATCCAGTTTTATCCGGTTTAAACCGGTTCAATCCGCTTTTATCCGGTTTAAAACCGGTTCAATCTGATTTTATCCGGTTTAAACTGTTTCAATTTGGTTTTATCCGGTTTGAACCGGTTCAATCCGGTTTTCTCCAGTTTAAACCGGTTTAGACTGGTTCAATCCCGTTTTATCCTGTTTAAACCGGTTCTATCCGGTTCTATCCGGTTGAAACCGGTTTAAACCGGTTCAATCCGGTTTTCTCCGGTTTAAACCAGTTCAATCCTGTTTTATCCGGTTTAAACCGGTTCTATCCGGTTCTATACAGTTGAAACCGGTTTAAACCGGTTCAATCAGGTTTTATCCGGTTTAAACCGGTTCTATCCGTTTCTATCCGGTTAAAACCGGTTCTTTCCGATTCTATCCGGTTTAAACCGGTTTAAACCGGTTCAATCCGTTTTTATCCGGTTTAAACCTGTTCAATCCGGTTTTATCCCGTTTAAACCGGTTCTATCAGGTTTTATCCGGTTTAAACCGGTTTAGCCCGGTTCTATCCGGTTAAAACCGGTTTAAACCGGTTCAATCCCATTTTATCCGGTTTAAACCAGTTCAATCCGGTTTTATACGTTTTAAACCAGTTCAATCTGGTTTTATCCGGTTTAAACTGGTTCAATTTGGTTTTATCCGGTTTAAACGGGTTTGAACCGGTTCAATCCGGTTTTATCCGGTTTAAACCGGTTTAAACCGGGTCAATCCGGTTTTATCCGGTTTAAACCTCTTCAATCCGGTTTTCTCCAGTTTAAACCGGTTTAAACAGGTTCAATCCGGTTTTGTCCAGTTTAAACCAGTTCTATCCGGTTGTATCCGGTTGAAACCGGTTTAAACCGGTTCAATCCGGTTTTATCCGGTTTAAACCAGTTCAATCCGGTTTTATCCGCTTTAAACCGGATTAAACCGGTTCAATCCGGTTTTATCCGGTTTAAACCGGTTCTATCCGGTTCTATCCGGGTTAAACCGGTTCTATCCGGTTCTATCTGGTTTAAGCCGGTTTAAACCGGTTCAATCCGGTTTTATCCGGTTTAAACCGGATCAATCCGTTTTATCCGGTTTAAACCGGTTTAAACTGGTTCAATCCGGTTTTATCCGGTTTAAACCGGTTCTATCCGGTTTAAACCGGTTTAAACCGCTTCATTCCGGTTTTATCCGGTTTAAGCCGGTTCAATCCAGTTTAAACCGTTTCAATCTGGTTTTCTCTGGTTTAAACCGGTTCTATCCGTTTCTATCCAGTTTGAACCGGTTCAATCCAGTTTTATCCGGTTTAAACCGTTTTAAGCCGGTTCAATCCGGTTTTATCCAGTTTAAACCGGTTCTATCCGGTTCTATCCGGTTGAAACCAGTTTAAACCGGTTCAATCCGGTTTTATCTCGTTTAGACCGGTTCTATCCGGTTCTATCCTTTTTAAATCGGATTAAACTGGTTCTATCCTGTTCTATCCTGTTTTAACTGGATTAAACCAGTTCAATCCGGTTTTATCCGGTTTAAACCGGTTCTATCCGTTTCCATCTGGTTTAAACGGGTTTCAACTGGTACAATCCGATTTATCCGTTTTAAACCGGTTCAATCTGATTTTATCCGGTTTAAACTGTTTCAATTTGGTTTTATCCGGTTTGAACCGGTTCAATCCGGTTTTCTCCAGTTTAAACCGGTTTAGACTGGTTCAATCCGGTTTTATCCAGTTTAAACCGGTTCTATCCGGTTCTATCCGGTTGAAACCGGTTTAAACCGGTTCAATCTGGTTTTATCCGGTTTAAACCGGTTCAATCTGGTTTGAACCGGTTTAAACCAGTTTGAACCGGTTCAATCTGGTTTTATGCGGTTTAAACCGGTTTAAGCCGGTTCAATCCGGTTTTATCCAGTTTAAACCGGTTCTATCCGGTTGAATCCAGTTGAAACCGGTTCAATCCAATTTTATCCGGTTTAAACTGGTTCAATCCGGTTTTATCCGGTTTAAAACCGATTCAATCTGGTTTTATCCGGTTTAAACCGGTTTTATCCGGTTTAGACCAGTTTAAACCAGTTCAATCCGGTTTTAATCGGATTTAACCGGTTCAATCTGGTTTTATCCGGTTTAAACCGCTTTAAAATGGTTTAATCCGGTTTTATCCAGTTTAAACCAGTTTGAACCGTTTCAATCCGGTTTTATCCGGTTTAAACCAGTTTGAACCGTTTCAATCCGGTTTTATCCGGTTTAAACCAGTTTAAACCGGTTCAATCCGGTTTTATCTCGTTTAAACCGGTTCTATCCGTTTCTATCCTGTTTAAATCGGTTTAAACCAGTTCTATCCTGTTCTATCCTGTTTTAACCGGTTAAACCAGTTCAATCCGGTTTTATCCAGTTTAAACCGGTTCTATTCGTTTCCATCTGGTTTAAAAGGGTTTAAACTGGTTCAATCCGGTTTTATACGTTTTAAACCAGTTCAATCTGGTTTTATCCGGTTTAAACTGGTTCAATTTGGTTTTATCCGGTTTAAACGGGTTTGAACCGGTTCAATCCGGTTTTATCCGGTTTAAACCGGTTTAAACCGGGTCAATCCGGTTTTATCCGGTTTAAACCTCTTCAATCCGGTTTTCTCCAGTTTAAACCGGTTTAAACAGGTTCAATCCAGTTTTATCCAGTTTAAACCGGTTCTATCCGGTTCTATCCGGTTGAAACTGGTTTAAACCGGTTCAATCCGGTTTTATCCGGTTTAAACAAGTTCAATCCGGTTTTATCCGCTTTAAACCGGTTTAAACCGGTTCAATCCGGTTTTATCCGGTTTAAACCGGTTCTAACCGGTTCTATCCGGGTTAAACCGGTTCTATCCGGTTCTATCTGGTTTAAGCCGGTTTAAACCGGTTCAATCCGGTTTTATCCAGTTTAAACCGGATCAATCCGTTTTATCCGGTTTAAACCGGTTTAAACCGGGTCAATCCGGTTTTATCCGGTTTAAACCTCTTCAATCCGGTTTTCTCCAGTTTAAACCGGTTTAAACAGGTTCAATCCGGTTTTATCCAGTTTAAACCGGTTCTATCCGGTTCTATCCGTTTTAAACCGGTTTAAACCACTTCAATCCGGTTTAAACCGGTTTAAACCGCTTCAATCCGGTTTTATCCGATTTAAACCGGTTTAAAACGGTTCAATCAGTTTTTATCTGGTTTAAACCGGATTAAACTGGTTCTATCCGGTTTTATCCAGTTTAAACCGGTTCAATCCGTTTTTTCCGGTTTAAACTGGTTTAAACCAGTTCATTCCGGTTTTATCCGGTTTAAGCCAGTTCAATCCGGTTTAAACCGTTTCAATCTGGTTTTCTCTGGTTTAAACCGGTTCTATCCGGTTCTATCCAGTTTGAACCGGTTCAATCCGGTTTTATCCGGTTTAAACCGGTTTAAGCCGGTTCAATCCGGTTTTATCCAGTTTAAACCGGTTCTATCCGGTTCTATCCGGTTGAAACCAGTTTGAACCGGTTCAATCCGGTTTTATCTCGTTTAGACCGGTTCTATCCGGTTCTATCCTTTTTAAATCGGATTAAACTGGTTCTATCCTGTTCTATCCTGTTTTAACTGGATTAAACCAGTTCAATCCGGTTTTATCCGGTTTAAACCGGTTCTATCCGTTTCCATCTGGTTTAAACGGGTTTCAACTGGTACAATACGATTTATCCGTTTTACACCGGTTCAATCTGATTTTATCCGGTTTAAACTGTTTCAATTTGGTTTTATCCGGTTTGAACCGGTTCAATCCGGTTTTCTCCAGTTTAAACCGGTTTAGACTGGTTCAATCCGGTTTTATCCAGTTTAAACCGGTTCTATCCGGTTCTATCCGGTTGAAACCGGTTTAAACCGGTTCAATCCGGTTTTATCCGGTTTAAACCGGTTTAAGCCGGTTCAATCCGGTTTTATCCGGTTTAAACCGGTTCAATCTGGTTTGAACCGGTTTAAACCAGTTTGAACCGGTTCAATCTGGTTTTATCCGGTTTAAACCGGTTTAAGCCGGTTCAATCCGGTTTTATCCAGTTTAAACCGGTTCTATCCCATTGAAACCAGTTTAAACCGGTTCAATCCAGTTTTATCCGGTTTAAACCGGTTCAATCTGGTTTTATCCGGTTTAAACCGGTTTTATCCGGTTTAGACCAGTTTAAACCAGTTCAATCCGGTTTTAATCGGATTTAACCGGTTCAATCTGGTTTTATCCGGTTTAAACCGCTTTAAAATGGTTTAATCCAGTTTTATCCGGTTTAAACCGGTTTGAACCGTTTCAATCCGGTTTTATCCGGTTTAAACCAGTTTAAACCGGTTCAATCCGGTTTTATCTCGTTTAAACCGGTTCTATCCGTTTCTATCCTGTTTAAATCGGTTTAAACCGGTTCTATCCTGTTCTATCCTGTTTTAACCGGTTAAACCAGTTCAATCCCGTTTTATCCAGTTTAAACCGGTTCTATTCGTTTCAATCTGGTTTAAAAGGGTTTAAACTGGTTCAATCCGGTTTTATACGTTTTAAACCAGTTCAATCTGATTTTCTCCGGTTTAAACTGATTCAATTTGGTTTTATCCGGTTTAAACGGGTTTGAACCGGTTCAATCCGGTTTTCTCCGGTTTAAACCGGCTTAAACCGGGTCAATCCGGTTTTATCCGGTTTAAAACTCTTCAACCCGGTTTTCTCCAGTTTAAACCGGTTTAAACAGGTTCAATCCGGTTTTATCCAGTTTAAACCGGTTCTATCCGGTTCTATCCGGTTGAAACCGGTTTAAACCGGATCAATCCGGTTTTATCCGGTTTAAACCAGTTCATTCCGGTTTTATCCGGTTTAAGCCGGTTCAATCCGGTTTAAACCGTTTCAATCTGGTTTTATCTGGTTTAAACCGGTTCTATCCGGTTCTATCCGGTTTGAACCGGTTCAAACCGGTTTTATCCGGTTTAAACCGGTTTAAGCCGGTTCAATCCGGTTTTATCCAGTTTAAACCGGTTCTATCCGGTTCTATCCGGTTGAAACCAGTTTAAACCGGTTCAATCCGGTTTTATCCGGTTTAAACCGGTTCAATCCGGTTTTATCCAGTTTAAACCGGTTCATTCCGGTTTTATCCGGTTAAAACCGGTTTGACATGGTTCAATCCGGTTTTATCCGGTTTAATCCGGTTCATTCCGGTTTTATCCGTTTAAAACCG
The DNA here is from genome assembly GCF_027409185.1 of Cynocephalus volans. Taxonomy (NCBI): domain Eukaryota; kingdom Metazoa; phylum Chordata; class Mammalia; order Dermoptera; family Cynocephalidae; genus Cynocephalus; species Cynocephalus volans. The sequence continues at coordinate 256,100 of NW_026902388.1, forward strand.
GTTTGAAAAGGTTCAATCCGGTTTTATCCGGTTTAAACCGGTTCATTCCGGTTTTATCCGTTTAAAACCGGTTTGAAACGGTTCAATCCGGTTTTATCCGGTTTAAACTGGTTCAATCCGTTTTTATCCGGTTTAAACCAGTTCACTCCGGTTTTATCCGGTTTAAACCGGTTTGAACCGGTTCAATCCGGTTTTATGTGGTTTAAACCGGTTCAATCTGGTTTTATCCAGTTTAAACCAGTTTTATCCGGTTTAGACCGGTTTAAACCAGTTCAATCCGGTTTTAATCGGCTTAAACTGGTTCAATCTGGTTTTATCCGGTTTAAAGCGCTTTAAAACGGTTTAATCCGGTTTTATCCGGTTTAAACCAGTTTGAACCGGTTCAATCCGGTTTTATCTCGTTTAGACCGGTTCTATCCGGTTCTATCCTTTTTAAATCGGATTAAACTGGTTCTATCCTGTTCTATCCTGTTTTAACTGGATTAAACCAGTTCAATCCGGTTTTATCCGGTTTAAACCGGTTCTATCCGTTTCCATCTGGTTTAAACGGGTTTCAACTGGTTCAATCCGATTTATCCGTTTTAAACCGGTTCAATCTGATTTTATCCGGTTTAAACTGTTTCAATTTGGTTTTATCCGGTTTGAACCGGTTCAATCCGGTTTTCTCCAGTTTAAACCTGTTTATACTGGTTCTATCCGGTTTTATCCAGTTTAAACCGGTTCTATCCGGTTCTATCCGGTTGAAACCGGTTTAAACCGGTTGAATCCGGTTTAAACCGGTTTAAGCCGGTTCAATCCGGTTTTATCCGGTTTAAACCGGTTCAATCTGCTTTGAACCGGTTTAAACCAGTTTGAACCGGTTCAATCTGGTTTTATCCGGTTTAAACCGGTTTAAGCCGGTTCAATCCGGTTTTATCCGGTTTAAAACCGGTTCAATCTGGTTTTATCCGGTTTAAACCTGTTTTATCCGGTTTAGACCAGTTTAAACCAGTTCAATCCTGTTTTAATCGGATTTAACCGGTTCAATCTGGTTTTATCCGGTTTAAACCGCTTTAAAATGGTTTAATCCGGTTTTATCCGGTTTAAACCAGTTTGAACCGTTTCAATCCGGTTTTATCCGGTTTAAACCGGTTTAAAGCGGTTCAATCCGGTTTTATCTCGTTTAAACCGGTTCTATCCGGTTCTATCCTGTTTAAATCGGTTTAAACCGGTTCTATCCTGTTCTATCCTGTTTTAACCGGTTAAACCAGTTCAATCCCGTTTTATCCAGTTTAAACCGGTTCTATTCGTTTCCATCTGGTTTAAAAGGGTTTAAACTGGTTCAATCCGGTTTTATGCGTTTTAAACCAGTTCAATCTGATTTTCTCCGGTTTAAACTGATTCAATTTGGTTTTATCCGGTTTAAACGGGTTTGAACCGGTTCAATCCGGTTTTCTCTGGTTTAAACCGGTTTAAACCGGGTCAATCCCGTTTTATCCGTTTTAAACCTCTTCAATCCGGTTTTCTCCAGTTTAAACCGGTTTAAACAGGTTCAATCCGGTTTTCTCCAGTTTAAACCGGTTTAAACAGGTTCAATCCGGTTTTATCCCGTTTAAACCGGTTCTATCCGGTTCTATCCGGTTGAAACCGGTTTAAACCGTATCAATCCGGTTTTATCCGGTTTAAACCAGTTCAATCCGGTTTTATCCGCTTTAAACCGGTTTAAACCGGTTCAATCCGGTTTTATCCGGTTTAAACCGGTTCTATCCAGTTCTATCCGGTTTAAACCGGTTCTATCCGGTTCTATCTGGTGTAAGCCGGTTTAAACCGGTTCAATCCGGTTTTATCCTGTTTAAACCGGATCAATCCGTTTTTATCCGGTTTAAACCGGTTTAAACTGGTTCAATCCGGATTTATCCGGTTTAAACCGGTCGGTTTAAACCGGTTTAAAACCGCTTCAATCCGGTTTTATCCGATTTAAACCGGTTTAAACCGGTTCAATCGGTTTTTATCTGGTTTAAACCGGATTAAACCGGTTATATCCGGTTTTATCCAGTTTAAACCGGTTCAATCCTTTTTTTCCTGTTTAAACCGGTTTAAACCAGTTCATTCCGGTTTTATCCGGTTTAAGCTGGTTCAATCCGGTTTAAACCGTTTCAATCTGGTTTTATCCGGTTTAAACCGGTTCTATCCGGTTCTATCCGGTTTGAACCGGTTCAATCCGGTTTTGTCCGGTTTAAACCGGTTTAAGCCTGTTCAATCCGGTTTTATCCAGTTTAAAACGGTTCTATCCGGTTCTATCCGGTTGAAACCAGTTTAAACCGGTTCAATCCGGTTTTATCCGGTTTAAACCGGTTCAATCCAGTTTTATCCGGTTTAAACCGGTTCATTCCATTTTTATCCGGTTAAAACCGGTTTGAAACGGTTCAATCCGGATTTATCCGGTTTAAACCGGTTCATTCCGGTTTTATCCGTTTAAAACCGGTTTGAAACGGTTCAATCCGGTTTTATCCGGTTTAAACCGGTTCATTCCGGTTTTATCCGTTTAAAACCGGTTTGAAACGGTTCAATCCGGTTTTATCCGGTTTAAACCGGTTCATTCCGGTTTTATCCGTTTAAAACCGGTTTGAAACGGTTCAATCCGGTTTTATCCGGTTTAAACCGGTTCAATCCGTTTTTATCCAGTTTAAACCAGTTCACTCCGGTTTTATCCGGTTTAAACCGGTTTGAACCGGTTCAATCCGGTTTTATGTGGTTTAAACCGGTTCAATCTGTTTTTATCCAGTTTAAACCGGTTTTATCCGGTTTAGACCGGTTTAAACCAGTTCAATCCGGTTTTAATCGGCTTAAACTGGTTCAATCTGGTTTTATCCGGTTTAAAGCCCTTTAAAACGGTTTAATCCAGTTTTATCCGGTTTAAACCAGTTTGAACCGGTTCAATCCGGTTTTATCTCGTTTAGACCGGTTCTATCTGGTTCTATCCTTTTTAAATCGGATGAAACTGGTTCTATACTGTTCTATCCTGTTTTAACTGGATTAAACCAGTTCAATCCGGTTTTATCCAGTTTAAACCGGTTCTATCCGTTTCCATCTGTTTTAAACGGGTTTCAACTGGTTCAATACGATTTATCCGTTTTAAACCGGTTCAATCTGATTTTATCTGGTTTAAACTGTTTCAATTTGGTTTTATCCGGTTTGAACCGGTTCAATCCGATTTTCTCCAGATTAAACCGGTTTAGACTGGTTCAATCCGGTTTTATCCAGTTTAAACCGGTTCTATCCGTTTCTATCCTGTTTAAATCGGTTTAAACCGGTTCTATCCTGTTCTATCCTGTTTTAACCGGTTAAACCAGTTCAATCCGGTTTTATCCAGTTTAAACCGGTTCTATTCGTTTCCATCTGGTTACAAGGGTTTAAACTGGTTCAATCCGGTTTTATACGTTTTAAACCAGTTCTATCTGATTTTATCCGGTTTAATCTGGTTCAATTTGGTTTTATCCGGTTTAAACGGGTTTGAACCGGTTCAATCCGGTTTTATCCGGTTTAAACCGGTTTAAACCGGGTCAATCCGGTTTTATCCGGTTTAAACCTCTTCAATCCGGTTTTCTCCAGTTTAAACCGGTTTAAACAGGTTCAATCCGGTTTTATCCAGTTTAAACCGGTTCTATCCGGTTCTATCCGTTTTAAACCGGTTTAAACCACTTCAATCCGGTTTAAACCGGTTTAAACCGCTTCAATCCGGTTTTATCCGATTTAAACCGGTTTAAACCGGTTCAATCAGTTTTTATCTGGTTTAAACCGGATTAAACCGGTTCTATCCGGTTTTATCCAGTTTAAACCGGTTCAATCCGTTTTTTCCGGTTTAAACTGGTTTAAACCAGTTCATTCCGGTTTTATCCGGTTTAAGCCAGTTCAATCCGGTTTAAACCGTTTCAATCTGGTTTTCTCTGGTTTAAACCGGTTCTATCCGGTTCTATCCAGTTTGAACCGGTTCAATCCGGTTTTATCCGGTTTAAACCGGTTTAAGCCGGTTCAATCCGGTTTTATCCAGTTTAAACCGGTTCTATCCGGTTCTATCCGGTTGAAACCAGTTTAAACCGGTTCAATCCGGTTTTATCTCGTTTAGACCGGTTCTATCCGGTTCTATCCTTTTTAAATCGGATTAAACTGGTTCTATCCTGTTCTATCCTGTTTTAACTGGATTAAACCAGTTCAATCCGGTTTTATCCGGTTTAAACCGGTTCTATCCGTTTCCATCTGGTTTAAACGGGTTTCAACTGGTACAATACGATTTATACGTTTTACACCGGTTCAATCTGATTTTATCCGGTTTAAACTGTTTCAATTTGGTTTTATCCGGTTTGAACCGGTTCAATCCGGTTTTCTCCAGTTTAAACCGGTTTAGACTGGTTCAATCCGGTTTTATCCAGTTTAAACCGGTTCTATCCGGTTCTATCCGGTTGAAACCGGTTTAAACCGGTTCAATCCGGTTTTATCCGGTTTAAACCGGTTTAAGCCGGTTCAATCCGGTTTTATCCGGTTTAAACCGGTTCAATCTGGTTTGAACCGGTTTAAACCAGTCTGAACCGGTTCAATCTGGTTTTATCCGGTTTAAACCGGTTTAAGCCGGTTCAATCCGGTTTTATCCAGTTTAAACCGGTTCTATCCCATTGAAACCAGTTTAAACCGGTTCAATCCAGTTTTATCCGGTTTAAACCGGTTCAATCCGCTTTTATCCGGTTTAAAACCGGTTCAATCTGGTTTTATCCGGTTTAAACCGGTTTTATCCGGTTTAGACCAGTTTAAACCAGTTCAATCCGGTTTTAATCGGATTTAACCGGTTCAATCTGGTTTTATCCGGTTTAAACCGCTTTAAAATGGTTTAATCCAGTTTTATCCGGTTTAAACCGGTTTGAACCGTTTCAATCCGGTTTTATCCGGTTTAAACCAGTTTAAACCGGTTCAATCCGGTTTTATCTCGTTTAAACCGGTTCTATCCGTTTCTATCCTGTTTAAATCGGTTTAAACCGGTTCTATCCTGTTCTATCCTGTTTTAACCGGTTAAACCAGTTCAATCCCGTTTTATCCAGTTTAAACCGGTTCTATTCGTTTCAATCTGGTTTAAAAGGGTTTAAACTGGTTCAATCCGGTTTTATACGTTTTAAACCAGTTCAATCTGATTTTCTCCGGTTTAAACTGATTCAATTTGGTTTTATCCGGTTTAAACGGGTTTGAACCGGTTCAATCCGGTTTTCTCCGGTTTAAACCGGTTTAAACCGGGTCAATCCGGTTTTATCCGGTTTAAAACTCTTCAACCCGGTTTTCTCCAGTTTAAACCGGTTTAAACAGGTTCAATCCGGTTTTATCCAGTTTAAACCGGTTCTATCCGGTTCTATCCGGTTGAAACCGGTTTAAACCGGATCAATCCGGTTTTATCCGGTTTAAACCAGTTCATTCCGGTTTTATCCGGTTTAAGCCGGTTCAATCCGGTTTAAACCGTTTCAATCTGGTTTTATCTGGTTTAAACTGGTTCTATCCGGTTCTATCCGGTTTGAACCGGTTCAAACCGGTTTTATCCGGTTTAAACCGGTTTAAGCCGGTTCAATCCGGTTTTATCCAGCTTAAACCGGTTCTATCCGGTTCTATCCGGTTGAAACCAGTTTAAACCGGTTCAATCCGGTTTTATCCGGTTTAAACCGGTTCAATCCGGTTTTATCCGGTTTAAACCGGTTCATTCCGGTTTTATCCGGTTAAAACCGGTTTGACATGGTTCAATCCGGTTTTATCCGGTTTAATCCGGTTCATTCCGGTTTTATCCGTTTAAAACCGGTTTGAAAAGGTTCAATCCGGTTTTATCCGGTTTAAACCGGTTCATTCCGGTTTTATCCGTTTAAAACCGGTTTGAAACGGTTCAATCCGGTTTTATCCGGTTTAAACTGGTTCAATCCGTTTTTATCCGGTTTAAACCAGTTCACTCCGGTTTTATCCGGTTTAAACCGGTTTGAACCGGTTCAATCCGGTTTTATGTGGTTTAAACCGGTTCAATCTGGTTTTATCCAGTTTAAACCAGTTTTATCCGGTTTAGACCGGTTTAAACCAGTTCAATCCGGTTTTAATCGGCTTAAACTGGTTCAATCTGGTTTTATCCGGTTTAAAGCGCTTTAAAACGGTTTAATCCGGTTTTATCCGGTTTAAACCAGTTTGAACCGGTTCAATCCGGTTTTATCTCGTTTAGACCGGTTCTATCCGGTTCTATCCTTTTTAAATCGGATTAAACTGGTTCTATCCTGTTCTATCCTGTTTTAACTGGATTAAACCAGTTCAATCCGGTTTTATCCGGTTTAAACCGGTTCTATCCGTTTCCATCTGGTTTAAACGGGTTTCAACTGGTTCAATCCGATTTATCCGTTTTAAACCGGTTCAATCTGATTTTATCCGGTTTAAACTGTTTCAATTTGGTTTTATCCGGTTTGAACCGGTTCAATCCGGTTTTCTCCAGTTTAAACCTGTTTAGACTGGTTCTATCCGGTTTTATCCGGTTTAAACCGGTTCAATCTGCTTTGAACCGGTTTAAACCAGTTTGAACCGGTTCAATCTGGTTTTATCCGGTTTAAACCGGTTTAAGCCGGTTCAATCCGGTTTTATCCAGTTTAAACCGGTTCTATCCAGTTGAAACCAGTTTAAACCGGTTCAATCCAGTTTTATCCGGTTTAAACCGGTTCAATCCGGTTTTATCCGGTTTAAAACCGGTTCAATCTGGTTTTATCCGGTTTAAACCTGTTTTATCCGGTTTAGACCAGTTTAAACCAGTTCAATCCTGTTTTAATCGGATTTAACCGGTTCAATCTGGTTTTATCCGGTTTAAACCGCTTTAAAATGGTTTAATCCAGTTTTATCCGGTTTAAACCAGTTTGAACCGTTTCAATCCGGTTTTATCCGGTTTAAACCGGTTTAAAGCGGTTCAATCCGGTTTTATCTCGTTTAAACCGGTTCTATCCGGTTCTATCCTGTTTAAATCGGTTTAAACCGGTTCTATCCTGTTCTATCCTGTTTTAACCGGTTAAACCAGTTCAATCCCGTTTTATCCAGTTTAAACCGGTTCTATTCGTTTCCATCTGGTTTAAAAGGGTTTAAACTGGTTCAATCCGGTTTTATGCGTTTTAAACCAGTTCAATCTGATTTTCTCCGGTTTAAACTGATTCAATTTGGTTTTATCCGGTTTAAACGGGTTTGAACCGGTTCAATCCGGTTTTCTCTGGTTTAAACCGGTTTAAACCGGGTCAATCCCGTTTTATCCGTTTTAAACCTCTTCAATCCGGTTTTCTCCAGTTTAAACCGGTTTAAACAGGTTCAATCCGGTTTTCTCCAGTTTAAACCGGTTTAAACAGGTTCAATCCGGTTTTATCCAGTTTAAACCGTTTCTATCCGGTTCTATCCGGTTGAAACCGGTTTAAACCGTATCAATCCGGTTTTATCCGGTTTAAACCAGTTCAATCCGGTTTTATCCGCTTTAAACCGGTTTAAACCGGTTCAATCCGGTTTTATCCGGTTTAAACCGGTTCTATCCAGTTCTATCCGGTTTAAACCGGTTCTATCCGGTTCTATCTGGTGTAAGCCGGTTTAAACCGGTTCAATCCGGTTTTATCCTGTTTAAACCGGATCAATCCGTTTTTATCCGGTTTAAACCGGTTTAAACTGGTTCAATCCGGATTTATCCGGTTTAAACCGGTCGGTTTAAACCGGTTTAAACCGCTTCAATCCGGTTTTATCCGATTTAAACCGGTTTAAACCGGTTCAATCGGTTTTTATCTGGTTTAAACCGGATTAAACCGGTTATATCCGGTTTTATCCAGTTTAAACCGGTTCAATCCTTTTTTTCCTGTTTAAACCGGTTTAAACCAGTTCATTCCGGTTTTATCCGGTTTAAGCTGGTTCAATCCGGTTTAAACCGTTTCAATCTGGTTTTATCCGGTTTAAACCGGTTCTATCCGGTTCTATCCGGTTTGAACCGGTTCAATCCGGTTTTGTCCGGTTTAAACCGGTTTAAGCCTGTTCAATCCGGTTCTATCCAGTTTAAAACGGTTCTATCCGGTTCTATCCGGTTGAAACCAGTTTAAACCGGTTCAATCCGGTTTTATCCGGTTTAAACCGGTTCAATCCAGTTTTATCCGGTTTAAACCGGTTCATTCCATTTTTATCCGGTTAAAACCGGTTTGAAACGGTTCAATCCGGTTTTATCCGGTTTAAACCGGTTCATTCCGGTTTTATCCGTTTAAAACCGGTTTGAAACGGTTCAATCCGGTTTTATCCGGTTTAAACCGGTTCATTCCGGTTTTATCCGTTTAAAACCGGTTTGAAACGGTTCAATCCGGTTTTATCCGGTTTAAACCGGTTCATTCCGGTTTTATCCGTTTAAAACCGGTTTGAAACGGTTCAATCCGGTTTTATCCGGTTTAAACCGGTTCAATCCGTTTTTATCCAGTTTAAACCAGATCACTCCGGTTTTATCCGGTTTAAACCGGTTTGAACCGGTTCAATCCGGTTTTATGTGGTTTAAACCGGTTCAATCTGTTTTTATCCAGTTTAAACCGGTTTTATCCGGTTTAGACCGGTTTAAACCAGTTCAATCCGGTTTTAATCGGCTTAAACTGGTTCAATCTGGTTTTATCCGGTTTAAAGCCCTTTAAAACGGTTTAATCCGGTTTTATCCGGTTTAAACCAGTTTGAACCGGTTCAATCCGGTTTTATCTCGTTTAGACCGGTTCTATCTGGTTCTATCCTTTTTAAATCGGATGAAACTGGTTCTATACTGTTCTATCCTGTTTTAACTGGATTAAACCAGTTCAATCCGGTTTTATCCAGTTTAAACCGGTTCTATCCGTTTCCATCTGTTTTAAACGGGTTTCAACTGGTTCAATACGATTTATCCGTTTTAAACCGGTTCAATCTGATTTTATCTGGTTTAAACTGTTTCAATTTGGTTTTATCCGGTTTGAACCGGTTCAATCCGATTTTCTCCAGATTAAACCGGTTTAGACTGGTTCAATCCGGTTTTATCCAGTTTAAACCGGTTCTATCCGTTTCTATCCTGTTTAAATCGGTTTAAACCGGTTCTATCCTGTTCTATCCTGTTTTAACCGGTTAAACCAGTTCAATCCGGTTTTATCCAGTTTAAACCGGTTCTATTCGTTTCCATCTGGTTACAAGGGTTTAAACTGGTTCAATCCGGTTTTATACGTTTTAAACCAGTTCTATCTGATTTTATCCGGTTTAATCTGGTTCAATTTGGTTTTATCCGGTTTAAACGGGTTTGAACCGGTTCAATCCGGTTTTATCCGGTTTAAACCGGTTTAAACCGGGTCAATCCGGTTTTATCCGGTTTAAACCTCTTCAATCCGGTTTTCTCCAGTTTAAACCGGTTTAAACAGGTTCAATCCGGTTTTATCCAGTTTAAACCGGTTCTATCCGGTTCTATCCGTTTTAAACCGGTTTAAACCACTTCAATCCGGTTTAAACCGGTTTAAACCGCTTCAATCCGGTTTTATCCGATTTAAACCGGTTTAAACCGGTTCAATCAGTTTTTATCTGGTTTAAACCGGATTAAACCGGTTCTATCCGGTTTTATCCAGTTTAAACCGGTTCAATCCGTTTTTTCCGGTTTAAACTGGTTTAAACCAGTTCATTCCGGTTTTATCCGGTTTAAGCCAGTTCAATCCGGTTTAAACCGTTTCAATCTGGTTTTCTCTGGTTTAAACCGGTTCTATCCGGTTCTATCCAGTTTGAACCGGTTCAATCCGGTTTTATCCGGTTTAAACCGGTTTAAGCCGGTTCAATCCGGTTTTATCCAGTTTAAACCGGTTCTATCCGGTTCTATCCGGTTGAAACCAGTTTAAACCGGTTCAATCCGGTTTTATCTCGTTTAGACCGGTTCTATCCGGTTCTATCCTTTTTAAATCGGATTAAACTGGTTCTATCCTGTTCTATCCTGTTTTAACTGGATTAAACCAGTTCAATCCGGTTTTATCCGGTTTAAACCGGTTCTATCCGTTTCCATCTGGTTTAAACGGGTTTCAACTGGTACAATACGATTTATCCGTTTTACACCGGTTCAATCTGATTTTATCCGGTTTAAACTGTTTCAATTTGGTTTTATCCGGTTTGAACCGGTTCAATCCGGTTTTCTCCAGTTTAAACCGGTTTAGACTGGTTCAATCCGGTTTTATCCAGTTTAAACCGGTTCTATCCGGTTCTATCCGGTTGAAACCGGTTTAAACCGGTTCAATCCGGTTTTATCCGGTTTAAACCGGTTTAAGCCGGTTCAATCCGGTTTTATCCGGTTTAAACCGGTTCAATCTGGTTTGAACCGGTTTAAACCAGTTTGAACCGGTTCAATCTGGTTTTATCCGGTTTAAACCGGTTTAAGCCGGTTCAATCCGGTTTTATCCAGTTTAAACCGGTTCTATCCCATTGAAACCAGTTTAAACCGGTTCAATCCAGTTTTATCCGGTTTAAACCGGTTCAATCCGCTTTTATCCGGTTTAAAACCGGTTCAATCTGGTTTTATCCGGTTTAAACCGGTTTTATCCGGTTTAGACCAGTTTAAACCAGTTCAATCCGGTTTTAATCGGATTTAACCGTTTCAATCTGGTTTTATCCGGTTTAAACCGCTTTAAAATGGTTTAATCCAGTTTTATCCGGTTTAAACCGGTTTGAACCGTTTCAATCCGGTTTTATCCGGTTTAAACCAGTTTAAACCGGTTCAATCCGGTTTTATCTCGTTTAAACCGGTTCTATCCGTTTCTAACCTGTTTAAATCGGTTTAAACCGGTTCTATCCTGTTCTATCCTGTTTTAACCGGTTAAACCAGTTCAATCCCGTTTTATCCAGTTTAAACCGGTTCTATTCGTTTCAATCTGGTTTAAAAGGGTTTAAACTGGTTCAATCCGGTTTTATACGTTTTAAACCAGTTCAATCTGATTTTCTCCGGTTTAAACTGATTCAATTTGGTTTTATCCGGTTTAAACGGGTTTGAACCGGTTCAATCCGGTTTTCTCCGGTTTAAACCGGTTTAAACCGGGTCAATCCGGTTTTATCCGGTTTAAAACTCTTCAACCCGGTTTTCTCCAGTTTAAACCGGTTTAAACAGGTTCAATCCGGTTTTATCCAGTTGAAACCGGTTCTATCCGGTTCTATCCGGTTGAAACCGGTTTAAACCGGATCAATCCGGTTTTATCCGGTTTAAACCAGTTCATTCCGGTTTTATCCGGTTTAAGCCGGTTCAATCCGGTTTAAACCGCTTCAATCCGGTTTTATCCGATTTAAACCGGTTTAAACCGGTTCAATCGGTTTTTATCTGGTTTAAACCGGATTAAACCGGTTATATCCGGTTTTATCCAGTTTAAACCGGTTCAATCCTTTTTTTCCTGTTTAAACCGGTTTAAACCAGTTCATTCCGGTTTTATCCGGTTTAAGCTGGTTCAATCCGGTTTAAACCGTTTCAATCTGGTTTTATCCGGTTTAAACCGGTTCTATCCGGTTCTATCCGGTTTGAACCGGTTCAATCCGGTTTTGTCCGGTTTAAACCGGTTTAAGCCTGTTCAATCCGGTTTTATCCAGTTTAAAACGGTTCTATCCGGTTCTATCCGGTTGAAACCAGTTTAAACCGGTTCAATCCGGTTTTATCCGGTTTAAACCGGTTCAATCCAGTTTTATCCGGTTTAAACCGGTTCATTCCATTTTTATCCCGTTAAAACCGGTTTGAAACGGTTCAATCCGGTTTTATCCGGTTTAAACCGGTTCATTCCGGTTTTATCCGTTTAAAACCGGTTTGAAACGGTTCAATCCGGTTTTATCCGGTTTAAACCGGTTCATTCCGGTTTTATCCGTTTAAAACCGGTTTGAAACGGTTCAATCCGGTTTTATCCGGTTTAAACCGGTTCATTCCGGTTTTATCCGTTTAAAACCGGTTTGAAACGGTTCAATCCGGTTTTATCCGGGTTAAACCGGTTCAATCCGTTTTTATCCAGTTTAAACCAGTTCACTCCGGTTTTATCCGGTTTAAACCGGTTTGAACCGGTTCAATCCGGTTTTATGTGGTTTAAACCGGTTCAATCTGTTTTTATCCAGTTTAAACCGGTTTTATCCGGTTTAGACCGGTTTAAACCAGTTCAATCCGGTTTTAATCGGCTTAAACTGGTTCAATCTGGTTTTATCCGGTTTAAAGCCCTTTAAAACGGTTTAATCCTGTTTTATCCGGTTTAAACCAGTTTGAACCGGTTCAATCCGGTTTTATCTCGTTTAGACCGGTTCTATCTGGTTCTATCCTTTTTAAATCGGATGAAACTGGTTCTATACTGTTCTATCCTGTTTTAACTGGATTAAACCAGTTCAATCCGGTTTTATCCAGTTTAAACCGGTTCTATCCGTTTCCATCTGTTTTAAACGGGTTTCAACTGGTTCAATACGATTTATCCGTTTTAAACCGGTTCAATCTGATTTTATCTGGTTTAAACTGTTTCAATTTGGTTTTATCCGGTTTGAACCGGTTCAATCCGATTTTCTCCAGATTAAACCGGTTTAGACTGGTTCAATCCGGTTTTATCCAGTTTAAACCGGTTCTATCCGTTTCTATCCTGTTTAAATCGGTTTAAACCGGTTCTATCCTGTTCTATCCTGTTTTAACCGGTTAAACCAGTTCAATCCGGTTTTATCCAGTTTAAACCGGTTCTATTCGTTTCCATCTGGTTACAAGGGTTTAAACTGGTTCAATCCGGTTTTATACGTTTTAAACCAGTTCTATCTGATTTTATCCGGTTTAATCTGGTTCAATTTGGTTTTATCCGGTTTAAACGGGTTTGAACCGGTTCAATCCGGTTTTATCCGGTTTAAACCGGATTAAACCGGGTCAATCCGGTTTTATCCGGTTTAAACCTCTTCAATCCGGTTTTCTCCAGTTTAAACCGGTTTAAACAGGTTCAATCCGGTTTTATCCAGTTTAAACCGGTTCTATCCGGTTCTATCCGGTTGAAACCGGTTTAAACCGGTTCAATCCGGTTTTATCCGGTTTAAACCAGTTCAATCCGGTTTTATCCGCTTTAAACCGGTTTAAACCGGTTCAATCCGGTTTTATCCGGTTTAAACCGGTTCTATCCGGTTCTTTCCGGGTTAAACCGGTTCTATCCGGTTCTATCTGGTTTAAGCCGGTTTAAACCGGTTCAATCCTGTTTTATCCGTTTTAAACCGGATCAATCCTTTTTATCCGGTTTAAACCGGTTTAAACTGGTTCAATCCGGTTTTATCCGGTTTAAACCGGTTCTATCCGGTTTAAACCGGTTTATACCGCTTCAATCCGGTTTTATCCGATTTAAACCGGTTTAAACCGGTTCAATCGGTTTTTATCTGGTTTAAACCGGATTAAACCGGTTCTATCCGGTTTTATCCAGTTTAAACCGGTTCAATCCGTTTTTTCCGGTTTAAACTGGTTTAAACCAGTACATTCCGGTTTTATCCGGTTTAAGCCGGTTCAATCCAGTTTTATCCGGTTTACCGGTTCATTCCGGTTTTATCCATTTAAAACCGGTTTGAAACGGTTCAATCCGGTTTTATCCGTTTTAAACTGGTTCAATCCGTTTTTATCCGGTTTAAACCAGTTCACTCCTGTTTTATCCGGTTTAAACCGGTTTGAACCGGTTCAATCCGGTTTTAATCGGCTTAAACTGGTTCAATCTGGTTTTATCCGGTTTAAAGCGCTTTAAAACGGTTTAATCCGGTTTTATCCGGTTTAAACCAGTTTGAACCGGTTCAATCCGGTTTTATCTCGTTTAGACCGGTTCTATCCGGTTCTATCCTTTTTAAATCTGATTAAACTGGTTCTATCCTGTTCTATCCTGTTTTAACTGGATTATACCAGTTCAATCCGGTTTTATCCGGTTTAAACCGGTTCTATCCGTTTCCATCTGGTTTAAACGGGTTTCAACTGGTTCAATCCGATTTATCCGTTTTAAACCGGTTCAATCTGATTTTATCCGGTTTAAACTGTTTCAATTTGGTTTTATCCGGTTTGAACCGGTTCAATCCGGTTTTCTCCAGTTTAAACCGGTTTAGACTGGTTCAATCCGGTTTTATCCTGTTTAAACCGGTTCTATCCGGTTCTATCCGGTTGAAAACGGTTTAAACCGGTTCAATCCGGTTTTCTCCGGTTTAAACCAGTTCAATCCTGTTTTATCCGGTTTAAACCGGTTCTATCCGGTTCTATACAGTTGAAACCGGTTTAAACCGGTTCAATCAGGTTTTATCCGGTTTAAACCGGTTCTATCCGTTTCTATCCGGTTAAAACCGGTTCTTTCCGATTCTATCCGGTTTAAACCGGTTTAAACCGGTTCAATCCGTTTTTATCCGGTTTAAACCTGTTCAATCCGGTTTTATCCCGTTTAAACCGGTTCTATCAGGTTTTATCCGGTTTAAACCGGTTTAGCCCGGTTCTATCAGGTTAAAACCGGTTTAAACCGGTTCAATCCCATTTTATCCGGTTTAAACCGGTTCAATCCGGTTTTATACGTTTTAAACCAGTTCAATCTGGTTTTATCCGGTTTAAACTGGTTCAATTTGGTTTTATCCGGTTTAAACGGGTTTGAACCGGTTCAATCCGGTTTTATCCGGTTTAAACCGGTTTAAACCGGGTCAATCCGGTTTTATCCGGTTTAAACCTCTTCAATCCGGTTTTCTCCAGTTTAAACCGGTTTAAACAGGTTCAATCCGGTTTTGTCCAATTTAAACCGGTTCTATCCGGTTGTATCCGGTTGAAACCGGTTTAAACCGGTTCAATCCGGTTTTATCCGGTTTAAACCAGTTCAATCCGGTTTTATCCGCTTTAAACCGGTTTAAACCGGTTCAATCCGGTTTTATCCGGTTTAAACCGGTTCTATCCGGTTCTATCCGGGTTAAACCGGTTCTATCCGGTTCTATCTGGTTTAAGCCGGTTTAAACCGGTTCAATCCGGTTTTATCCGGTTTAAACCGGATCAATCCGTTTTATCCGGTTTAAACCGGTTTAAACTGGTTCAATCCGGTTTTATCCGGTTTAAACCGGTTCTATCCGGTTTAAACCGGTTTAAACCGCTTCATTCCGGTTTTATCCGGTTTAAGCCGGTTCAATCCGGTTTAAACCGTTTCAATCTGGTTTTCTCTGGTTTAAACTGGTTCTATCCGGTTCTATCCAGTTTGAACCGGTTCAATCCAGTTTTATCCGGTTTAAACCGTTTTAAGCCGGTTCAATCCAGTTTTATCCAGTTTAAACCGGTTCTATCCGGTTCTATCCGGTTGAAACCAGTTTAAACCGGTTCAATCCGGTTTTATCTCGTTTAGACCGGTTCTATCCGTTTCTATCATTTTTAAATCGGATTAAACTGGTTCTATCCTGTTCTATCCTGTTTTAACTGGATTAAACCAGTTCAATCCGGTTTTATCCGGTTTAAACCGGTTCTATCCGTTTCCATCTGGTTTAAACGGGTTTCAACTGGTACAATCCGATTTATCCGTTTTAAACCGGTTCAATCTGATTTTATCCGGTTTAAACTGTTTCAATTTGGTTTTATCCGGTTTGAACCGGTTCAATCCGGTTTTCTCCAGTTTAAACCGGTTTAGACTGGTTCAATCTGGTTTTATCCAGTTTAAACCGGTTCTATCCGGTTCTATCCGGTTGAAACCGGTTTAAACCGGTTCAATCTGGTTTTATCCGGTTTAAACCGGTTCAATCTGGTTTGAACCGGTTTAAACCAGTTTGAACCGGTTCAATCTGGTTTTATGCGGTTTAAACCGGTTTAAGCCGGTTCAATCCGGTTTTATCCAGTTTAAACCGGTTCTATCCGGTTGAAACCAGTTTAAACCGGTTCAATCCAATTTTATCCGGTTTAAACTGGTTCAATCCGGTTTTATCCGGTTTAAAACCGATTCAATCTGGTTTTATCCGGTTTAAACCGGTTTTATCCGGTTTAGACCAGTTTAAACCAGTTCAATCCGGTTTTAATCGGATTTAACCGGTTCAATCTGGTTTTATCCGGTTTAAACCGCTTTAAAATGGTTTAATCCGGTTTTATCCAGTTTAAACCAGTTTGAACCGTTTCAATCCGGTTTTATCCGGTTTAAACCAGTTTGAACCGTTTCAATCCGGTTTTATCCGGTTTAAACCAGTTTAAACCGGTTCAATCCGGTTTTATCTCGTTTAAACCGGTTCTATCCGTTTCTATCCTGTTTAAATCGGTTTAAACCGGTTCTATCCTGTTCTATCCTGTTTTAACCGGTTAAACCAGTTCAATCCTGTTTTATCCAGTTTAAACCGGTTCTATTCGTTTCCATCTGGTCTAAAAGGGTTTAAACTGGTTCAATCCGGTTTTATACGTTTTAAACCAGTTCAATCTGGTTTTATCCGGTTTAAACTGGTTCAATTTGGTTTTATCCGGTTTAAACGGGTTTGAACCGGTTCAATCCGGTTTTATCCGGTTTAAACCAGTTTAAACCGGGTCAATCCGGTTTTATCCGGTTTAAACCACTTCAATCCGGTTTTCTCCAGTTTAAACCGGTTTAAACAGGTTCAATCCGGTTTTATCCAGTTTAAACCGGTTCTATCCAGTTCTATCCGGTTGAAACTGGTTTAAACCGGTTCAATCCGGTTTTATCCGGTTTAAACCAGTTCAATCCGGTTTTATCCGCTTTAAACCGGTTTAAACCGGTTCAATCCGGTTTTATCCGGTTTAAACCGGTTCTAACCGGTTCTATCCGGGTTAAACCGGTTCTATCCGGTTCTATCTGGTTTAAGCCGGTTTAAACCGGTGCAATCCGGTTTTATCCAGTTTAAACCGGATCAATCCGTTTTATCCGGTTTAAACCGGTTTAAACTGGTTCAATCCGGTTTTATCCGGTTTAAACCGGTTCTATCCGGTTTAAACCGGTTTAAACCACTTCAATCCGGTTTAAACCGGTTTAAACCGCTTCAATCCGGTTTTATCCGATTTAAACCGGTTTAAACCGGTTCAATCAGTTTTTATCTGGTTTAAACCGGATTAAACCGGTTCTATCCGGTTTTATCCAGTTTAAACCGGTTCAATCCGTTTTTTCCGGTTTAAACTGGTTTAAACCAGTTCATTCCAGTTTTATCCGGTTTAAGCCAGTTCAATCCGGTTTAAACCGTTTCAATCTGGTTTTCTCTGGTTTAAACCGGTTCTATCCGGTTCTATCCAGTTTGAACCGGTTCAATCCGGTTTTATCCGGTTTAAACCGGTTTAAGCCGGTTCAATCCGGTTTTATTCAGTTTAAACCGGTTCTATCCGGTTCTATCCGGTTGAAACCGGTTTAAACCGGTTCAATCCGGTTTTATCCGGTTTAAACCAGTTCAATCCGGTTTTATCCGCTTTAAACCGGTTTAAACCGGTTCAATCCGGTTTTATCCGGTTTAAACCGGTTCTATCCGGTTCTTTCTGGGTTAAACCGGTTCTATCCGGTTCTATCTGGTTTAAGCCGGTTTAAACCGGTTCAATCCGGTTTTATCCGGTTTAAACCGGATCAATCCTTTTTATCCGGTTTAAACCGGTTTAAACTGGTTCAATCCGGTTTTATCCGGTTTAAACCGGTTCTATCCGGTTTAAACCGGTTTATACCGCTTCAATCCGGTTTTATCCGATTTAAACCGGTTTAAACCGGTTCAATCGGTTTTTATCTGGTTTAAACCGGATTAAACCGGTTCTATCCGGTTTTATCCAGTTTAAACCGGTTCAATCCGTTTTTTCCGGTTTAAACTGGTTTAAACCAGTACATTCCGGTTTTATCCGGTTTAAGCCGGTTCAATCCAGTTTTATCCGGTTTACCGGTTCATTCCGGTTTTATCCATTTAAAACCGGTTTGAAACGGTTCAATCCGGTTTTATCCGTTTTAAACTGGTTCAATCCGTTTTTATCCGGTTTAAACCAGTTCACTCCTGTTTTATCCGGTTTAAACCGGTTTGAACCGGTTCAATCCGGTTTTAATCGGCTTAAACTGGTTCAATCTGGTTTTATCCGGTTTAAAGCGCTTTAAAACGGTTTAATCCGGTTTTATCCGGTTTAAACCAGTTTGAACCGGTTCAATCCGGTTTTATCTCGTTTAGACCGGTTCTATCCGGTTCTATCCTTTTTAAATCTGATTAAACTGGTTCTATCCTGTTCTATCCTGTTTTAACTGGATTATACCAGTTCAATCCGGTTTTATCCGGTTTAAACCGGTTCTATCCGTTTCCATCTGGTTTAAACGGGTTTCAACTGGTTCAATCCGATTTATCCGTTTTAAACCGGTTCAATCTGATTTTATCCGGTTTAAACTGTTTCAATTTGGTTTTATCCGGTTTGAACCGGTTCAATCCGGTTTTCTCCAGTTTAAACCGGTTTAGACGGGTTCAATCCGGTTTTATCCTGTTTAAACCGGGGTTCTATCCGGTTGAAACCGGTTTAAACCGGTTCAATC
The DNA here is from genome assembly GCF_027409185.1 of Cynocephalus volans. Classification (NCBI taxonomy): domain Eukaryota; kingdom Metazoa; phylum Chordata; class Mammalia; order Dermoptera; family Cynocephalidae; genus Cynocephalus; species Cynocephalus volans. The sequence continues at coordinate 274,567 of NW_026902388.1, forward strand.
CGGTTTTCTCCGGTTTAAACCAGTTCAATCCTGTTTTATCCGGTTTAAACCGGTTCTATCCGGTTCTATACAGTTGAAACCGGTTTAAACCGGTTCAATCAGGTTTTATCCGGTTTAAACCGGTTCTATCCGTTTCTATCCGGTTAAAACCGGTTCTTTCCGATTCTATCCGGTTTAAACCGGTTTAAACCGGTTCAATCCGTTTTTATCCGGTTTAAACCTGTTCAATCCGGTTTTATCCCGTTTAAACCGGTTCTATCAGGTTTTATCCGGTTTAAACCGGTTTAGCCCGGTTCTATCCTCGGTTAAAACCGGTTTAAACCGGTTCAATCCCATTTTATCCGGTTTAAACCGGTTCAATCCGGTTTTATACGTTTTAAACCAGTTCAATCTGGTTTTATCCGGTTTAAACTGGTTCAATTTGGTTTTATCCGGTTTAAACGGGTTTGAACCGGTTCAATCCGGTTTTATCCGGTTTAAACCGGTTTAAACCGGGTCAATCCGGTTTTATCCGGTTTAAACCTCTTCAATCCGGTTTTCTCCAGTTTAAACCGGTTTAAACAGGTTCAATCCGGTTTTGTCCAGTTTAAACCGGTTCTATCCGGTTGTATCCGGTTGAAACCGGTTTTAAACCGGTTCAATCCGGTTTTATCCGGTTTAAACCAGTTCAATCCGGTTTTATCCGCTTTAAACCGGATTAAACCGGTTCAATCCGGTTTTATCCGGTTTAAACCGGTTCTATCCGGTTCTATCCGGGTTAAACCGGTTCTATCCGGTTCTATCTGGTTTAAGCCGGTTTAAACCGGTTCAATCCGGTTTTATCCGGTTTAAACCAGATCAATCCGTTTTATCCGGTTTTAAACCGGTTTAAACTGGTTCAATCCGGTTTTATCCGGTTTAAACCGGTTCTATCCGGTTTAAACCGGTTTAAACCGCTTCATTCCGGTTTTATCCGGTTTAAGCCGGTTCAATCCGGTTTAAACCGTTTCAATCTGGTTTTCTCTGGTTTAAACGGTTCTATCCATTTCTATCCAGTTTGAACCGGTTCAATCCAGTTTTATCCGGTTTAAACCGTTTTAAGCCGGTTCAATCCGGTTTTATCCAGTTTAAACCGGTTCTATCCGGTTCTATCCGGTTGAAACCAGTTTAAACCGGTTCAATCCGGTTTTATCTCGTTTAGACCGGTTCTATCCGGTTCTATCCTTTTTAAATCGGATTAAACTGGTTCTATCCTGTTCTATCCTGTTTTAACTGGATTAAACCAGTTCAATCCGGTTTTATCCGGTTTAAACCGGTTCTATCCGCTTCCATCTGGTTTAAAGGGGTTTCAACTGGTACAATCCGATTTATCCGTTTTAAACCGGTTCAATCTGATTTTATCCGGTTTAAACTGTTTCAATTTGGTTTTATCCGGTTTGAACCGGTTCAATCCGGTTTTCTCCAGTTTAAACCGGTTTAGACTGGTTCAATCCGGTTTTATCCAGTTTAAACCGGTTCTATCCGGTTCTATCCGGTTGAAACCGGTTTAAACCGGTTCAATCTGGTTTTATCCGGTTTAAACCGGTTCAATCTGGTTTGAACCGGTTTAAACCAGTTTGAACCGGTTCAATCTGGTTTTATGCGGTTTAAACCGGTTTAAGCCGGTTCAATCCGGTTTTATCCAGTTTAACCCGGTTCTATCCGGTTGAAACCAGTTTAAACCGGTTCAATCCAATTTTATCCGGTTTTAAACTGGTTCAATCCGGTTTTATCCGGTTTAAAACCGATTCAATCTGGTTTTATCCGGTTTAAAACCGGTTTTATCCGGTTTAGACCAGTTTAAACCAGTTCAATCCGGTTTTAATCGGATTTAACCGGTTCAATCTGGTTTTATCCGGTTTAAACCGCTTTAAAATGGTTTAATCCGGTTTTATCCAGTTTTAAACCAGTTTGAACCGTTTCAATCCGGTTTTATCCGGTTTAAACCAGTTTGAACCGTTTCAATCCAGTTTTATCCGGTTTAAACCAGTTTAAACCGGTTCAATCCGGTTTTATCTCGTTTAAACCGGTTCTATCCGTTTCTATCCTGTTTAAATCGGTTTAAACCGGTTCTATCCTGTTCTATCCTGTTTTAACCGTTAAACCAGTTCAATCCTGTTTTATCCAGTTTAAACCGGTTCTATTCGTTTCCATCTGGTTTAAAAGGGTTTAAACTGGTTCAATCCGGTTTTTATACGTTTTAAACCAGTTCAATCTGGTTTTATCCGGTTTAAACTGGTTCAATTTGGTTTTATCCGGTTTAAACGGGTTTGAACCGGTTCAATCCGGTTTTATCCGGTTTAAACCGGTTTAAACCGGGTCAATCCGGTTTTATCCGGTTTAAACCTCTTCAATCCGGTTTTCTCCAGTTTAAACCGGTTTAAACAGGTTCAATCCAGTTTTATCCAGTTTAAACCGGTTCTATCCGGTTCTATCCGGTTGAAACTGGTTTAAACCGGTTCAATCCGGTTTTATCCGGTTTAAACCAGTTCAATCCGGTTTTATCCGCTTTAAACCGGTTTAAACCGGTTCAATCCGGTTTTATCCGGTTTAAACCGGTTCTAACCGGTTCTATCCGGGTTAAACCGGTTCTATCCGGTTCTATCTGGTTTAAGCCGGTTTAAACCGGTTCAATCCGGTTTTATCCAGTTTAAACCGGATCAATCCGTTTTATCCGGTTTAAACCGGTTTAAACCGGGTCAATCCGGTTTTATCCGGTTTAAACCTCTTCAATCCGGTTTTCTCCAGTTTAAACCGGTTTAAACAGGTTCAATCCGGTTTTATCCAGTTTAAACCGGTTCTATCCGGTTCTATCCGGTTTAAACCGGTTTAAACCACTTCAATCCGGTTTAAACCGGTTTAAACCGCTTCAATCCGGTTTTATCCGATTTAAACCGGTTTAAACCGGTTCAATCAGTTTTTATCTGGTTTAAACCGGATTAAACCGGTTCTATCCGGTTTTATCCAGTTTAAACCGGTTCAATCCGTTTTTTTTCCGGTTTAAACTGGTTTAAACCAGTTCATTCCGGTTTTATCCGGTTTAAGCCAGTTCAATCCGGTTTAAACCGTTTCAATCTGGTTTTCTCTGGTTTAAACCGGTTCTATCCGGTTCTATCCAGTTTGAACCGGTTCAATCCGGTTTTATCCGGTTTAAACCGGTTTAAGCCGGTTCAATCCGGTTTTATTCAGTTTAAACCGGTTCTATCCGGTTCTATCCGGTTGAAACCAGTTTAAACCGGTTCAATCCGGTTTTATCTCGTTTAGACCGGTTCTATCCGGTTCTATCCTTTTTAAATCGGATTAAACTGGTTCTATCCTGTTCTATCCTGTTTTAACTGGATTAAACCAGTTCAATCCGGTTTTATCCGGTTTAAACCGGTTCTATCCGTTTCCATCTGGTTTAAACGGGTTTCAACTGGTACAATACGATTTATCCGTTTTACACCGGTTCAATCTGATTTTATCCGGTTTAAACTGTTTCAATTTGGTTTTATCCGGTTTGAACCGGTTCAATCCGGTTTTCTCCAGTTTAAACCGTTTAGACTGGTTCAATCCGGTTTTATCCAGTTTAAAACCGGTTCTATCCGGTTCTATCCGGTTGAAACCGGTTTAAACCGGTTCAATCCGGTTTTATCCGGTTTAAACCGGTTTAAGCCGGTTCAATCCGGTTTTATCCGGTTTAAACCGGTTCAATCTGGTTTGAACCGGTTTAAACCAGTTTGAACCGGTTCAATCTGGTGTTATCCGGTTTAAACCGGTTTAAGCCGGTTCAATCCGGTTTTATCCAGTTTAAACCGGTTCTATCCCATTGAAACCAGTTTAAACCGGTTCAATCCAGTTTTATCCGGTTTAAACCGGTTCAATCCGCTTTTATCCGGTTTAAAACCGGTTCAATCTGGTTTTATCCGGTTTAAACCGGTTTTATCCGGTTTAGACCAGTTTAAACCAGTTCAATCCGTTTTTAATCGGATTTAACCGGTTCAATCTGGTTTTATCCGGTTTAAACCGCTTTAAAATGGTTTAATCCAGTTTTATCCGGTTTAAACCGGTTTGAACAATTTCAATCCGGTTTTATCCGGTTTAAACCAGTTTAAACCGGTTCAATCCGGTTTTATCTCGTTTAAACCGGTTCTATCCGTTTCTATCCTGTTTAAATCGGTTTAAACCGGTTCTATCCTGTTCTATCCTGTTTTAACCGGTTAAACCAGTTCAATCCCGTTTTATCCAGTTTAAACCGGTTCTATTCGTTTCAATCTGGTTTAAAAGGGTTTAAACTGGTTCAATCCGGTTTTATACGTTTTAAACCAGTTCAATCTGATTTTCTCCGGTTTAAACTGATTCAATTTGGTTTTATCCGGTTTTAAACGGGTTTGAACCGGTTCAATCCGGTTTTCTCCGGTTTAAACCGGTTTAAACCGGGTCAATCCGGTTTTATCCGGTTTAAAACTCTTCAACCCGGTTTTCTCCAGTTTAAACCGGTTTAAACAGGTTCAATCCGGTTTTATCCAGTTTAAACCGGTTCTATCCGGTTCTATCCGGTTGAAACCGGTTTAAACCGGATCAATCCGGTTTTATCCGGTTTAAACCAGTTCATTCCGGTTTTATCCGGTTTAAGCCGGTTCAATCCGGTTTAAACCGTTTCAATCTGGTTTTATCTGGTTTAAACCGGTTCTATCCGGTTCTATCCGGTTTGAACCGGTTCAAACCGGTTCTATCCGGTTCTATCTGGTTTAAGCCGGTTTAAACCGGTTCAATCCGGTTTTATCCGGTTTAAACCAGATCAATCCGTTTTATCCGGTTTAAACCGGTTTAAACTGGTTCAATCCGGTTTTATCCGGTTTAAACCGGTTCTATCCGGTTTAAACCGGTTTAAACCGCTTCATTCCGGTTTTATCCGGTTTAAGCCGGTTCAATCCGGTTTAAACCGTTTCAATCTGGTTTTCTCTGGTTTAAACCGGTTCTATCCGTTTCTATCCAGTTTGAACCGGTTCAATCCAGTTTTATCCGGTTTAAACCGTTTTAAGCCGGTTCAATCCGGTTTTATCCAGTTTAAACCGGTTCTATCCGGTTCTATCCGGTTGAAACCAGTTTAAACCGGTTCAATCCGGTTTTATCTCGTTTAGACCGGTTCTATCCGGTTCTATCCTTTTTAAATCGGATTAAACTGGTTCTATCCTGTTCTATCCTGTTTTAACTGGATTAAACCAGTTCAATCCGGTTTTATCCGGTTTAAACCGGTTCTATCCGCTTCCATCTGGTTTAAAGGGGTTTCAACTGGTACAATCCGATTTATCCGTTTTAAACTGGTTCAATCTGATTTTATCCGGTTTAAACTGTTTCAATTTGGTTTTATCCGGTTTGAACCGGTTCAATCCGGTTTTCTCCAGTTTAAACCGGTTTAGACTGGTTCAATCCGGTTTTATCCAGTTTAAAACCGGTTCTATCCGGTTCTATCCGGTTGAAACCGGTTTAAACCGGTTCAATCTGGTTTTATCCGGTTTAAACCGGTTCAATCTGGTTTGAACCGGTTTAAACCAGTTTGAACCGGTTCAATCTGGTTTTATGCGGTTTAAACCGGTTTAAGCCGGTTCAATCCGGTTTTATCCAGTTTAAACCGGTTCTATCTGGTTGAAACCAGTTTAAACCGGTTCAATCCAATTTTATCCGGTTTAAACTGGTTCAATCCGGTTTTATCCGGTTTAAAACCGATTCAATCTGGTTTTATCCGGTTTAAAACCGGTTTTATCCGGTTTAGACCAGTTTAAACCAGTTCAATCCGGTTTTAATCGGATTTAACCGGTTCAATCTGGTTTTATCCGGTTTAAACCGCTTTAAAATGGTTTAATCCGGTTTTATCCAGTTTAAACCAGTTTGAACCGTTTCAATCCGGTTTTATCCGGTTTAAACCAGTTTGAACCGTTTCAATCCAGTTTTATCCGGTTTAAACCAGTTTAAACCGGTTCAATCCGGTTTTATCTCGTTTAAACCGGTTCTATCCGTTTCTATCCTGTTTAAATCGGTTTAAACCGGTTCTATCCTGTTCTATCCTGTTTTAACCGGTTAAACCAGTTCAATCCTGTTTTATCCAGTTTAAACCGGTTCTATTCGTTTCCATCTGGTTTAAAAGGGTTTAAACTGGTTCAATCCGGTTTTATACGTTTTAAACCAGTTCAATCTGGTTTTATCCGGTTTAAACTGGTTCAATTTGGTTTTATCCGGTTTAAACGGGTTTGAACCGGTTCAATCCGGTTTTATCCGGTTTAAACCGGTTTAAACCGGGTCAATCCGGTTTTATCCGGTTTAAACCTCTTCAATCCGGTTTTCTCCAGTTTAAACCGGTTTAAACAGGTTCAATCCAGTTTTATCCAGTTTAAACCGGTTCTATCCGGTTCTATCCGGTTGAAACTGGTTTAAACCGGTTCAATCCGGTTTTATCCGGTTTAAACCAGTTCAATCCGGTTTTATCCGCTTTAAACCGGTTTAAACCGGTTCAATCCGGTTTTATCCGGTTTAAACCGGTTCTAACCGGTTCTATCCGGGTTAAACCGGTTCTATCCGGTTCTATCTGGTTTAAGCCGGTTTAAACCGGTTCAATCCGGTTTTATCCAGTTTAAACCGGATCAATCCGTTTTATCCGGTTTAAACCGGTTTAAACCGGGTCAATCCGGTTTTATCCGGTTTAAACCTCTTCAATCCGGTTTTCTCCAGTTTAAACCGGTTTAAACAGGTTCAATCCGGTTTTATCCAGTTTAAACCGGTTCTATCCGGTTCTATCCGGTTTAAACCGGTTTAAACCACTTCAATCCGGTTTAAACCGGTTTAAACCGCTTCAATCCGGTTTTATCCGATTTAAACCGGTTTAAACCGGTTCAATCAGTTTTTATCTGGTTTAAACCGGATTAAACCGGTTCTATCCGGTTTTATCCAGTTTAAACCGGTTCAATCCGTTTTTTCCGGTTTAAACTGGTTTAAACCAGTTCATTCCGGTTTTATCCGGTTTAAGCCAGTTCAATCCGGTTTAAACCGTTTCAATCTGGTTTTCTCTGGTTTAAACCGGTTCTATCCGGTTCTATCCAGTTTGAACCGGTTCAATCCGGTTTTATCCGGTTTAAACCGGTTTAAGCCGGTTCAATCCGGTTTTATTCAGTTTAAACCGGTTCTATCCGGTTCTATCCGGTTGAAACCAGTTTAAACCGGTTCAATCCGGTTTTATCTCGTTTAGACCGGTTCTATCCGGTTCTATCCTTTTTAAATCGGATTAAACTGGTTCTATCCTGTTCTATCCTGTTTTAACTGGATTAAACCAGTTCAATCCGGTTTTATCCGGTTTAAACCGGTTCTATCCGTTTCCATCTGGTTTAAACGGGTTTCAAATGGTACAATACGATTTATCCGTTTTACACCGGTTCAATCTGATTTTATCCGGTTTAAACTGTTTCAATTTGGTTTTATCCGGTTTGAACCGGTTCAATCCGGTTTTCTCCAGTTTAAACCGGTTTAGACTGGTTCAATCCGGTTTTATCCAGTTTAAACCGGTTCTATCCGGTTCTATCCGGTTGAAACCGGTTTAAACCGGTTCAATCCGGTTTTATCCGGTTTAAACCGGTTTAAGCCGGTTCAATCCGGTTTTATCCGGTTTAAACCGGTTCAATCTGGTTTGAACCGGTTTAAACCAGTTTGAACCGGTTCAATCTGGTGTTATCCGGTTTAAACCGGTTTAAGCCGGTTCAATCCGGTTTTATCCAGTTTAAACCGGTTCTATCCCATTGAAACCAGTTTAAACCGGTTCAATCCAGTTTTATCCGGTTTAAACCGGTTCAATCCGCTTTTATCCGGTTTAAAACCGGTTCAATCTGGTTTTATCCGGTTTAAACCGGTTTTATCCGGTTTAGACCAGTTTAAACCAGTTCAATCCGTTTTTAATCGGATTTAACCGGTTCAATCTGGTTTTATCCGGTTTAAACCGCTTTAAAATGGTTTAATCCAGTTTTATCCGGTTTAAACCGGTTTGAACCGTTTCAATCCGGTTTTATCCGGTTTAAACCAGTTTAAACCGGTTCAATCCGGTTTTATCTCGTTTAAACCGGTTCTATCCGTTTCTATCCTGTTTAAATCGGTTTAAACCGGTTCTATCCTGTTCTATCCTGTTTTAACCGGTTAAACCAGTTCAATCCCGTTTTATCCAGTTTAAACCGGTTCTATTCGTTTCAATCTGGTTTAAAAGGGTTTAAACTGGTTCAATCCGGTTTTATACGTTTTAAACCAGTTCAATCTGATTTTCTCCGGTTTAAACTGATTCAATTTGGTTTTATCCGGTTTAAACGGGTTTGAACCGGTTCAATCCGGTTTTCTCCGGTTTAAACCGGTTTAAACCGGGTCAATCCGGTTTTATCCGGTTTAAAACTCTTCAACCCGGTTTTCTCCAGTTTAAACCGGTTTAAACAGGTTCAATCCGTTTTTATCCGGTTTAAACCAGTTCACTCCTGTTTTATCCGGTTTAAACCGGTTTGAACCGGTTCAATCCGGTTTTAATCGGCTTAAACTGGTTCAATCTGGTTTTATCCGGTTTAAAGCGCTTTAAAACGGTTTAATCCGGTTTTATCCGGTTTAAACCAGTTTGAACCGGTTCAATCCGGTTTTATCTCGTTTAGACCGGTTCTATCCGGTTCTATCCTTTTTAAATCTGATTAAACTGGTTCTATCCTGTTCTATCCTGTTTTAACTGGATTATACCAGTTCAATCCGGTTTTATCCGGTTTAAACCGGTTCTATCCGTTTCCATCTGGTTTAAACGGGTTTCAACTGGTTCAATCCGATTTATCCGTTTTAAACCGGTTCAATCTGATTTTATCCGGTTTAAACTGTTTCAATTTGGTTTTATCCGGTTTGAACCGGTTCAATCCGGTTTTCTCCAGTTTAAACCGGTTTAGACTGGTTCAATCCGGTTTTATCCTGTTTAAACCGGTTCTATCCGGTTCTATCCGGTTGAAAACGGTTTAAACCGGTTCAATCCGGTTTTCTCCGGTTTAAACCAGTTCAATCCTGTTTTATCCGGTTTAAACCGGTTCTATCCGGTTCTATACAGTTGAAACCGGTTTAAACCGGTTCAATCAGGTTTTATCCGGTTTAAACCGGTTCTATCCGTTTCTATCCGGTTAAAACCGGTTCTTTCCGATTCTATCCGGTTTAAACCGGTTTAAACCGGTTCAATCCGTTTTTATCCGGTTTAAACCTGTTCAATCCGGTTTTATCCCGTTTAAACCGGTTCTATCAGGTTTTATCCGGTTTAAACCGGTTTAGCCCGGTTCTATCAGGTTAAAACCGGTTTAAACCGGTTCAATCCCATTTTATCCGGTTTAAACCGGTTCAATCCGGTTTTATACGTTTTAAACCAGTTCAATCTGGTTTTATCCGGTTTAAACTGGTTCAATTTGGTTTTATCCGGTTTAAACGGGTTTGAACCGGTTCAATCCGGTTTTATCCGGTTTAAACCGGTTTAAACCGGGTCAATCCGGTTTTATCCGGTTTAAACCTCTTCAATCCGGTTTTCTCCAGTTTAAACCGGTTTAAACAGGTTCAATCCGGTTTTGTCCAATTTAAACCGGTTCTATCCGGTTGTATCCGGTTGAAACCGGTTTAAACCGGTTCAATCCGGTTTTATCCGGTTTAAACCAGTTCAATCCGGTTTTATCCGCTTTAAACCGGTTTAAACCGGTTCAATCCGGTTTTATCCGGTTTAAACCGGTTCTATCCGGTTCTATCCGGGTTAAACCGGTTCTATCCGGTTCTATCTGGTTTAAGCCGGTTTAAACCGGTTCAATCCGGTTTTATCCGGTTTAAACCGGATCAATCCGTTTTATCCGGTTTAAACCGGTTTAAACTGGTTCAATCCGGTTTTATCCGGTTTAAACCGGTTCTATCCGGTTTAAACCGGTTTAAACCGCTTCATTCCGGTTTTATCCGGTTTAAGCCGGTTCAATCCGGTTTAAACCGTTTCAATCTGGTTTTCTCTGGTTTAAACTGGTTCTATCCGGTTCTATCCAGTTTGAACCGGTTCAATCCAGTTTTATCCGGTTTAAACCGTTTTAAGCCGGTTCAATCCAGTTTTATCCAGTTTAAACCGGTTCTATCCGGTTCTATCCGGTTGAAACCAGTTTAAACCGGTTCAATCCGGTTTTATCTCGTTTAGACCGGTTCTATCCGTTTCTATCATTTTTAAATCGGATTAAACTGGTTCTATCCTGTTCTATCCTGTTTTAACTGGATTAAACCAGTTCAATCCGGTTTTATCCGGTTTAAACCGGTTCTATCCGTTTCCATCTGGTTTAAACGGGTTTCAACTGGTACAATCCGATTTATCCGTTTTAAACCGGTTCAATCTGATTTTATCCGGTTTAAACTGTTTCAATTTGGTTTTATCCGGTTTGAACCGGTTCAATCCGGTTTTCTCCAGTTTAAACCGGTTTAGACTGGTTCAATCTGGTTTTATCCAGTTTAAACCGGTTCTATCCGGTTCTATCCGGTTGAAACCGGTTTAAACCGGTTCAATCTGGTTTTATCCGGTTTAAACCGGTTCAATCTGGTTTGAACCGGTTTAAACCAGTTTGAACCGGTTCAATCTGGTTTTATGCGGTTTAAACCGGTTTAAGCCGGTTCAATCCGGTTTTATCCAGTTTAAACCGGTTCTATCCGGTTGAAACCAGTTTAAACCGGTTCAATCCAATTTTATCCGGTTTAAACTGGTTCAATCCGGTTTTATCCGGTTTAAAACCGATTCAATCTGGTTTTATCCGGTTTAAACCGGTTTTATCCGGTTTAGACCAGTTTAAACCAGTTCAATCCGGTTTTAATCGGATTTAACCGGTTCAATCTGGTTTTATCCGGTTTAAACCGCTTTAAAATGGTTTAATCCGGTTTTATCCAGTTTAAACCAGTTTGAACCGTTTCAATCCGGTTTTATCCGGTTTAAACCAGTTTGAACCGTTTCAATCCGGTTTTATCCGGTTTAAACCAGTTTAAACCGGTTCAATCCGGTTTTATCTCGTTTAAACCGGTTCTATCCGTTTCTATCCTGTTTAAATCGGTTTAAACCGGTTCTATCCTGTTCTATCCTGTTTTAACCGGTTAAACCAGTTCAATCCTGTTTTATCCAGTTTAAACCGGTTCTATTCGTTTCCATCTGGTCTAAAAGGGTTTAAACTGGTTCAATCCGGTTTTATACGTTTTAAACCAGTTCAATCTGGTTTTATCCGGTTTAAACTGGTTCAATTTAGTTTTATCCGGTTTAAACGGGTTTGAACCGGTTCAATCCGGTTTTATCCGGTTTAAACCAGTTTAAACCGGGTCAATCCGGTTTTATCCGGTTTAAACCACTTCAATCCGGTTTTCTCCAGTTTAAACCGGTTTAAACAGGTTCAATCCGGTTTTATCCAGTTTAAACCGGTTCTATCCAGTTCTATCCGGTTGAAACTGGTTTAAACCGGTTCAATCCGGTTTTATCCGGTTTAAACCAGTTCAATCCGGTTTTATCCGCTTTAAACCGGTTTAAACCGGTTCAATCCGGTTTTATCCGGTTTAAACCGGTTCTAACCGGTTCTATCCGGGTTAAACCGGTTCTATCCGGTTCTATCTGGTTTAAGCCGGTTTAAACCGGTGCAATCCGGTTTTATCCAGTTTAAACCGGATCAATCCGTTTTATCCGGTTTAAACCGGTTTAAACTGGTTCAATCCGGTTTTATCCGGTTTAAACCGGTTCTATCCGGTTTAAACCGGTTTAAACCACTTCAATCCGGTTTAAACCGGTTTAAACCGCTTCAATCCGGTTTTATCCGATTTAAACCGGTTTAAACCGGTTCAATCAGTTTTTATCTGGTTTAAACCGGATTAAACCGGTTCTATCCGGTTTTATCCAGTTTAAACCGGTTCAATCCGTTTTTTCCGGTTTAAACTGGTTTAAACCAGTTCATTCCAGTTTTATCCGGTTTAAGCCAGTTCAATCCGGTTTAAACCGTTTCAATCTGGTTTTCTCTGGTTTAAACCGGTTCTATCCGGTTCTATCCAGTTTGAACCGGTTCAATCCGGTTTTATCCGGTTTAAACCGGTTTAAGCCGGTTCAATCCGGTTTTATTCAGTTTAAACCGGTTCTATCCGGTTCTATCCGGTTGAAACCGGTTTAAACCGGTTCAATCCGGTTTTATCCGGTTTAAACCAGTTCAATCCGGTTTTATCCGCTTTAAACCGGTTTAAACCGGTTCAATCCGGTTTTATCCGGTTTAAACCGGTTCTATCCGGTTCTTTCTGGGTTAAACCGGTTCTATCCGGTTCTATCTGGTTTAAGCCGGTTTAAACCGGTTCAATCCGGTTTTATCCGGTTTAAACCGGATCAATCCTTTTTATCCGGTTTAAACCGGTTTAAACTGGTTCAATCCGGTTTTATCCGGTTTAAACCGGTTCTATCCGGTTTAAACCGGTTTATACCGCTTCAATCCGGTTTTATCCGATTTAAACCGGTTTAAACCGGTTCAATCGGTTTTTATCTGGTTTAAACCGGATTAAACCGGTTCTATCCGGTTTTATCCAGTTTAAACCGGTTCAATCCGTTTTTTCCGGTTTAAACTGGTTTAAACCAGTACATTCCGGTTTTATCCGGTTTAAGCCGGTTCAATCCAGTTTTATCCGGTTTACCGGTTCATTCCGGTTTTATCCATTTAAAACCGGTTTGAAACGGTTCAATCCGGTTTTATCCGTTTTAAACTGGTTCAATCCGTTTTTATCCGGTTTAAACCAGTTCACTCCTGTTTTATCCGGTTTAAACCGGTTTGAACCGGTTCAATCCGGTTTTAATCGGCTTAAACTGGTTCAATCTGGTTTTATCCGGTTTAAAGCGCTTTAAAACGGTTTAATCCGGTTTTATCCGGTTTAAACCAGTTTGAACCGGTTCAATCCGGTTTTATCTCGTTTAGACCGGTTCTATCCGGTTCTATCCTTTTTAAATCTGATTAAACTGGTTCTATCCTGTTCTATCCTGTTTTAACTGGATTATACCAGTTCAATCCGGTTTTATCCGGTTTAAACCGGTTCTATCCGTTTCCATCTGGTTTAAACGGGTTTCAACTGGTTCAATCCGATTTATCCGTTTTAAACCGGTTCAATCTGATTTTATCCGGTTTAAACTGTTTCAATTTGGTTTTATCCGGTTTGAACCGGTTCAATCCGGTTTTCTCCAGTTTAAACCGGTTTAGACGGGTTCAATCCGGTTTTATCCTGTTTAAACCGGTTCTATCCGGTTCTATCCGGTTGAAACCGGTTTAAACCGGTTCAATCCGGTTTTCTCCGGTTTAAACCAGTTCAATCCTGTTTTATCCGGTTTAAACCGGTTCTATCCGGTTCTATACAGTTGAAACCGGTTTAAACCGGTTCAATCAGGTTTTATCCGGTTTAAACCGGTTCTATCCGTTTCTATCCGGTTAAAACCGGTTCTTTCCGATTCTATCCGGTTTAAACCGGTTTAAACCGGTTCAATCCGTTTTTATCCGGTTTAAACCTGTTCAATCCGGTTTTATCCCGTTTAAACCGGTTCTATCAGGTTTTATCCGGTTTAAACCGGTTTAGCCCGGTTCTATCCGGTTAAAACCGGTTTAAACCGGTTCAATCCCATTTTATCCGGTTTAAACCGGTTCAATCCGGTTTTATACGTTTTAAACCAGTTCAATCTGGTTTTATCCGGTTTAAACTGGTTCAATTTGGTTTTATCCGGTTTAAACGGGTTTGAACCGGTTCAATCCGGTTTTATCCGGTTTAAACCGGTTTAAACCGGGTCAATCCGGTTTTATCCGGTTTAAACCTCTTCAATCCGGTTTTCTCCAGTTTAAACCGGTTTAAACAGGTTCAATCCGGTTTTGTCCAGTTTAAACCGGTTCTATCCGGTTGTATCCGGTTGAAACCGGTTTAAACCGGTTCAATCCGGTTTTATCCGGTTTAAACCAGTTCAATCCGGTTTTATCCGCTTTAAACCGGATTAAACCGGTTCAATCCGGTTTTATCCGGTTTAAACCGGTTCTATCCGGTTCTATCCGGGTTAAACCGGTTCTATCCGGTTCTATCTGGTTTAAGCCGGTTTAAACCGGTTCAATCCGGTTTTATCCGGTTTAAACCAGATCAATCCGTTTTATCCGGTTTAAACCGGTTTAAACTGGTTCAATCCGGTTTTATCCGGTTTAAACCGGTTCTATCCGGTTTAAACCGGTTTAAACCGCTTCATTCCGGTTTTATCCGGTTTAAGCCGGTTCAATCCGGTTTAAACCGTTTCAATCTGGTTTTCTCTGGTTTAAACCGGTTCTATCCGTTTCTATCCAGTTTGAACCGGTTCAATCCAGTTTTATCCGGTTTAAACCGTTTTAAGCCGGTTCAATCCGGTTTTATCCAGTTTAAACCGGTTCTATCCGGTTCTATCCGGTTGAAACCAGTTTAAACCGGTTCAATCCGGTTTTATCTCGTTTAGACCGGTTCTATCCGGTTCTATCCTTTTTAAATCGGATTAAACTGGTTCTATCCTGTTCTATCCTGTTTTAACTGGATTAAACCAGTTCAATCCGGTTTTATCCGGTTTAAACCGGTTCTATCCGCTTCCATCTGGTTTAAAGGGGTTTCAACTGGTACAATCCGATTTATCCGTTTTAAACCGGTTCAATCTGATTTTATCCGGTTTAAACTGTTTCAATTTGGTTTTATCCGGTTTGAACCGGTTCAATCCGGTTTTCTCCAGTTTAAACCGGTTTAGACTGGTTCAATCCGGTTTTATCCAGTTTAAACCGGTTCTATCCGGTTCTATCCGGTTGAAACCGGTTTAAACCGGTTCAATCTGGTTTTATCCGGTTTAAACCGGTTCAATCTGGTTTGAACCGGTTTAAACCAGTTTGAACCGGTTCAATCTGGTTTTATGCGGTTTAAACCGGTTTAAGCCGGTTCAATCCGGTTTTATCCAGTTTAACCCGGTTCTATCCGGTTGAAACCAGTTTAAACCGGTTCAATCCAATTTTATCCGGTTTAAACTGGTTCAATCCGGTTTTATCCGGTTTAAAACCGATTCAATCTGGTTTTATCCGGTTTAAAACCGGTTTTATCCGGTTTAGACCAGTTTAAACCAGTTCAATCCGGTTTTAATCGGATTTAACCGGTTCAATCTGGTTTTATCCGGTTTAAACCGCTTTAAAATGGTTTAATCCGGTTTTATCCAGTTTAAACCAGTTTGAACCGTTTCAATCCGGTTTTATCCGGTTTAAACCAGTTTGAACCGTTTCAATCCAGTTTTATCCGGTTTAAACCAGTTTAAACCGGTTCAATCCGGTTTTATCTCGTTTAAACCGGTTCTATCCGTTTCTATCCTGTTTAAATCGGTTTAAACCGGTTCTATCCTGTTCTATCCTGTTTTAACCGGTTAAACCAGTTCAATCCTGTTTTATCCAGTTTAAACCGGTTCTATTCGTTTCCATCTGGTTTAAAAGGGTTTAAACTGGTTCAATCCGGTTTTATACGTTTTAAACCAGTTCAATCTGGTTTTATCCGGTTTAAACTGGTTCAATTTGGTTTTATCCGGTTTAAACGGGTTTGAACCGGTTCAATCCGGTTTTATCCGGTTTAAACCGGTTTAAACCAGGTCAATCCGGTTTTATCCGGTTTAAACCTCTTCAATCCGGTTTTCTCCAGTTTAAACCGGTTTAAACAGGTTCAATCCAGTTTTATCCAGTTTAAACCGGTTCTATCCGGTTCTATCCGGTTGAAACTGGTTTAAACCGGTTCAATCCGGTTTTATCCGGTTTAAACCAGTTCAATCCGGTTTTATCCGCTTTAAACCGGTTTAAACCGGTTCAATCCGGTTTTATCCGGTTTAAACCGGTTCTAACCGGTTCTATCCGGGTTAAACCGGTTCTATCCGGTTCTATCTGGTTTAAGCCGGTTTAAACCGGTTCAATCCGGTTTTATCCAGTTTAAACCGGATCAATCCGTTTTATCCGGTTTAAACCGGTTTAAACCGGGTCAATCCGGTTTTATCCGGTTTAAACCTCTTCAATCCGGTTTTCTCCAGTTTAAACCGGTTTAAACAGGTTCAATCCGGTTTTATCCAGTTTAAACCGGTTCTATCCGGTTCTATCCGGTTTAAACCGGTTTAAACCACTTCAATCCGGTTTAAACCGGTTTAAACCGCTTCAATCCGGTTTTATCCGATTTAAACCGGTTTAAACCGGTTCAATCAGTTTTTATCTGGTTTAAACCGGATTAAACCGGTTCTATCCGGTTTTATCCAGTTTAAACCGGTTCAATCCGTTTTTTCCGGTTTAAACTGGTTTAAACCAGTTCATTCCGGTTTTATCCGGTTTAAGCCAGTTCAATCCGGTTTAAACCGTTTCAATCTGGTTTTCTCTGGTTTAAACCGGTTCTATCCGGTTCTATCCAGTTTGAACCGGTTCAATCCGGTTTTATCCGGTTTAAACCGGTTTAAGCCGGTTCAATCCGGTTTTATTCAGTTTAAACCGGTTCTATCCGGTTCTATCCGGTTGAAACCAGTTTAAACCGGTTCAATCCGGTTTTATCTCGTTTAGACCGGTTCTATCCGGTTCTATCCTTTTTAAATCGGATTAAACTGGTTCTATCCTGTTCTATCCTGTTTTAACTGGATTAAACCAGTTCAATCCGGTTTTATCCGGTTTAAACCGGTTCTATCCGTTTCCATCTGGTTTAAACGGGTTTCAAATGGTACAATACGATTTATCCGTTTTACACCGGTTCAATCTGATTTTATCCGGTTTAAACTGTTTCAATTTGGTTTTATCCGGTTTGAACCGGTTCAATCCGGTTTTCTCCAGTTTAAACCGGTTTAGACTGGTTCAATCCGGTTTTATCCAGTTTAAACCGGTTCTATCCGGTTCTATCCGGTTGAAACCGGTTTAAACCGGTTCAATCCGGTTTTATCCGGTTTAAACCGGTTTAAGCCGGTTCAATCCGGTTTTATCCGGTTTAAACCGGTTCAATCTGGTTTGAACCGGTTTAAACCAGTTTGAACCGGTTCAATCTGGTGTTATCCGGTTTAAACCGGTTTAAGCCGGTTCAATCCGGTTTTATCCAGTTTAAACCGGTTCTATCCCATTGAAACCAGTTTAAACCGGTTCAATCCAGTTTTATCCGGTTTAAACCGGTTCAATCCGCTTTTATCCGGTTTAAAACCGGTTCAATCTGGTTTTATCCGGTTTAAACCGGTTTTATCCGGTTTAGACCAGTTTAAACCAGTTCAATCCGTTTTTAATCGGATTTAACCGGTTCAATCTGGTTTTATCCGGTTTAAACCGCTTTAAAATGGTTTAATCCAGTTTTATCCGGTTTAAACCGGTTTGAACCATTTCAATCCGGTTTTATCCGGTTTAAACCAGTTTAAACCGGTTCAATCCGGTTTTATCTCGTTTAAACCGGTTCTATCCGTTTCTATCCTGTTTAAATCGGTTTAAACCGGTTCTATCCTGTTCTATCCTGTTTTAACCGGTTAAACCAGTTCAATCCCGTTTTATCCAGTTTAAACCGGTTCTATTCGTTTCAATCTGGTTTAAAAGGGTTTAAACTGGTTCAATCCGGTTTTATACGTTTTAAACCAGTTCAATCTGATTTTCTCCGGTTTAAACTGATTCAATTTGGTTTTATCCGGTTTAAACGGGTTTGAACCGGTTCAATCCGGTTTTCTCCGGTTTAAACCGGTTTAAACCGGGTCAATCCGGTTTTATCCGGTTTAAAACTCTTCAACCCGGTTTTCTCCAGTTTAAACCGGTTTAAACAGGTTCAATCCGGTTTTATCCAGTTTAAACCGGTTCTATCCGGTTCTATCCGGTTGAAACCGGTTTAAACCGGATCAATCCGGTTTTATCCGGTTTAAACCAGTTCATTCCGGTTTTATCCGGTTTAAGCCGGTTCAATCCGGTTTAAACCGTTTCAATCTGGTTTTATCTGGTTTAAACCGGTTCTATCCGGTTCTATCCGGTTTGAACCGGTTCAAACCGGTTCTATCCGGTTCTATCTGGTTTAAGCCGGTTTAAACCGGTTCAATCCGGTTTTATCCGGTTTAAACCAGATCAATCCGTTTTATCCGGTTTAAACCGGTTTAAACTGGTTCAATCCGGTTTTATCCGGTTTAAACCGGTTCTATCCGGTTTAAACCGGTTTAAACCGCTTCATTCCGGTTTTATCCGGTTTAAGCCGGTTCAATCCGGTTTAAACCGTTTCAATCTGGTTTTCTCTGGTTTAAACCGGTTCTATCCGTTTCTATCCAGTTTGAACCGGTTCAATCCAGTTTTATCCGGTTTAAACCGTTTTAAGCCGGTTCAATCCGGTTTTATCCAGTTTAAACCGGTTCTATCCGGTTCTATCCGGTTGAAACCAGTTTAAACCGGTTCAATCCGGTTTTATCTCGTTTAGACCGGTTCTATCCGGTTCTATCCTTTTTAAATCGGATTAAACTGGTTCTATCCTGTTCTATCCTGTTTTAACTGGATTAAACCAGTTCAATCCGGTTTTATCCGGTTTAAACCGGTTCTATCCGCTTCCATCTGGTTTAAAGGGGTTTCAACTGGTACAATCCGATTTATCCGTTTTAAACTGGTTCAATCTGATTTTATCCGGTTTAAACTGTTTCAATTTGGTTTTATCCGGTTTGAACCGGTTCAATCCGGTTTTCTCCAGTTTAAACCGGTTTAGACTGGTTCAATCCGGTTTTATCCAGTTTAAACCGGTTCTATCCGGTTCTATCCGGTTGAAACCGGTTTAAACCGGTTCAATCTGGTTTTATCCGGTTTAAACCGGTTCAATCTGGTTTGAACCGGTTTAAACCAGTTTGAACCGGTTCAATCTGGTTTTATGCGGTTTAAACCGGTTTAAGCCGGTTCAATCCGGTTTTATCCAGTTTAAACCGGTTCTATCTGGTTGAAACCAGTTTAAACCGGTTCAATCCAATTTTATCCGGTTTAAACTGGTTCAATCCGGTTTTATCCGGTTTAAAACCGATTCAATCTGGTTTTATCCGGTTTAAAACCGGTTTTATCCGGTTTAGACCAGTTTAAACCAGTTCAATCCGGTTTTAATCGGATTTAACCGGTTCAATCTGGTTTTATCCGGTTTAAACCGCTTTAAAATGGTTTAATCCGGTTTTATCCAGTTTAAACCAGTTTGAACCGTTTCAATCCGGTTTTATCCGGTTTAAACCAGTTTGAACCGTTTCAATCCAGTTTTATCCGGTTTAAACCAGTTTAAACCGGTTCAATCCGGTTTTATCTCGTTTAAACCGGTTCTATCCGTTTCTATCCTGTTTAAATCGGTTTAAACCGGTTCTATCCTGTTCTATCCTGTTTTAACCGGTTAAACCAGTTCAATCCTGTTTTATCCAGTTTAAACCGGTTCTATTCGTTTCCATCTGGTTTAAAAGGGTTTAAACTGGTTCAATCCGGTTTTATACGTTTTAAACCAGTTCAATCTGGTTTTATCCGGTTTAAACTGGTTCAATTTGGTTTTATCCGGTTTAAACGGGTTTGAACCGGTTCAATCCGGTTTTATCCGGTTTAAACCGGTTTAAACCGGGTCAATCCGGTTTTATCCGGTTTAAACCTCTTCAATCCGGTTTTCTCCAGTTTAAACCGGTTTAAACAGGTTCAATCCAGTTTTATCCAGTTTAAACCGGTTCTATCCGGTTCTATCCGGTTGAAACTGGTTTAAACCGGTTCAATCCGGTTTTATCCGGTTTAAACCAGTTCAATCCGGTTTTATCCGCTTTAAACCGGTTTAAACCGGTTCAATCCGGTTTTATCCGGTTTAAACCGGTTCTAACCGGTTCTATCCGGGTTAAACCGGTTCTATCCGGTTCTATCTGGTTTAAGCCGGTTTAAACCGGTTCAATCCGGTTTTATCCAGTTTAAACCGGATCAATCCGTTTTATCCGGTTTAAACCGGTTTAAACCGGGTCAATCCGGTTTTATCCGGTTTAAACCTCTTCAATCCGGTTTTCTCCAGTTTAAACCGGTTTAAACAGGTTCAATCCGGTTTTATCCAGTTTAAACCGGTTCTATCCGGTTCTATCCGGTTTAAACCGGTTTAAACCACTTCAATCCGGTTTAAACCGGTTTAAACCGCTTCAATCCGGTTTTATCCGATTTAAACCGGTTTAAACCGGTTCAATCAGTTTTTATCTGGTTTAAACCGGATTAAACCGGTTCTATCCGGTTTTATCCAGTTTAAACCGGTTCAATCCGTTTTTTCCGGTTTAAACTGGTTTAAACCAGTTCATTCCGGTTTTATCCGGTTTAAGCCAGTTCAATCCGGTTTAAACCGTTTCAATCTGGTTTTCTCTGGTTTAAACCGGTTCTATCCGGTTCTATCCAGTTTGAACCGGTTCAATCCGGTTTTATCCGGTTTAAACCGGTTTAAGCCGGTTCAATCCGGTTTTATTCAGTTTAAACCGGTTCTATCCGGTTCTATCCGGTTGAAACCAGTTTAAACCGGTTCAATCCGGTTTTATCTCGTTTAGACCGGTTCTATCCGGTTCTATCCTTTTTAAATCGGATTAAACTGGTTCTATCCTGTTCTATCCTGTTTTAACTGGATTAAACCAGTTCAATCCGGTTTTATCCGGTTTAAACCGGTTCTATCCGTTTCCATCTGGTTTAAACGGGTTTCAAATGGTACAATACGATTTATCCGTTTTACACCGGTTCAATCTGATTTTATCCGGTTTAAACTGTTTCAATTTGGTTTTATCCGGTTTGAACCGGTTCAATCCGGTTTTCTCCAGTTTAAACCGGTTTAGACTGGTTCAATCCGGTTTTATCCAGTTTAAACCGGTTCTATCCGGTTCTATCCGGTTGAAACCGGTTTAAACCGGTTCAATCCGGTTTTATCCGGTTTAAACCGGTTTAAGCCGGTTCAATCCGGTTTTATCCGGTTTAAACCGGTTCAATCTGGTTTGAACCGGTTTAAACCAGTTTGAACCGGTTCAATCTGGTGTTATCCGGTTTAAACCGGTTTAAGCCGGTTCAATCCGGTTTTATCCAGTTTAAACCGGTTCTATCCCATTGAAACCAGTTTAAACCGGTTCAATCCAGTTTTATCCGGTTTAAACCGGTTCAATCCGCTTTTATCCGGTTTAAAACCGGTTCAATCTGGTTTTATCCGGTTTAAACCGGTTTTATCCGGTTTAGACCAGTTTAAACCAGTTCAATCCGTTTTTAATCGGATTTAACCGGTTCAATCTGGTTTTATCCGGTTTAAACCGCTTTAAAATGGTTTAATCCAGTTTTATCCGGTTTAAACCGGTTTGAACCGTTTCAATCCGGTTTTATCCGGTTTAAACCAGTTTAAACCGGTTCAATCCGGTTTTATCTCGTTTAAACCGGTTCTATCCGTTTCTATCCTGTTTAAATCGGTTTAAACCGGTTCTATCCTGTTCTATCCTGTTTTAACCGGTTAAACCAGTTCAATCCCGTTTTATCCAGTTTAAACCGGTTCTATTCGTTTCAATCTGGTTTAAAAGGGTTTAAACTGGTTCAATCCGGTTTTATACGTTTTAAACCAGTTCAATCTGATTTTCTCCGGTTTAAACTGATTCAATTTGGTTTTATCCGGTTTAAACGGGTTTGAACCGGTTCAATCCGGTTTTCTCCGGTTTAAACCGGTTTAAACCGGGTCAATCCGGTTTTATCCGGTTTAAAACTCTTCAACCCGGTTTTCTCCAGTTTAAACCGGTTTAAACAGGTTCAATCCGGTTTTATCCAGTTTAAACCGGTTCTATCCGGTTCTATCCGGTTGAAACCGGTTTAAACCGGATCAATCCGGTTTTATCCGGTTTAAACCAGTTCATTCCGGTTTTATCCGGTTTAAGCCGGTTCAATCCGGTTTAAACCGTTTCAATCTGGTTTTATCTGGTTTAAACCGGTTCTATCCGGTTCTATCCGGTTTGAACCGGTTCAAACCGGTTTTATCCGGTTTAAACCGGTTTAAGCCGGTTCAATCCGGTTTTATCCAGTTTAAACCGGTTCTATCCGGTTCTATCCGGTTGAAACCAGTTTAAACCGGTTCAATCCGGTTTTATCCGGTTTAAACCGGTTCAATCCAGTTTTATCCGGTTTAAACCGGTTCATTCCGGTTTTATCCGGTTAAAACCGGTTTGACATGGTTCAATCCGGTTTTATCCGGTTTAAACCGGTTCATTCCGGTTTTATCCGTTTAAAACCGGTTTGAAAAGGTTCAATCCGGTTTTATCCGGTTTAAACCAGTTCATTCCGGTTTTATCCGTTTAAAACCGGTTTGAAACGGTTCAATCCGGTTTTATCCGGTTTAAACTGGTTCAATCCGTTTTTATCCGGTTTAAACCAGTTCACTCCGGTTTTATCCGGTTTAAACCGGTTTGAACCGGTTCAATCCGGTTTTATGTGGTTTAAACCGGTTCAATCTGGTTTTATCCAGTTTAAACCAGTTTTATCCGGTTTAGACCGGTTTAAACCAGTTCAATCCGGTTTTAATCGGCTTAAACTGGTTCAATCTGGTTTTATCCGGTTTAAAGCGCTTTAAAACGGTTTAATCCGGTTTTATCCGGTTTAAACCAGTTTGAACCGGTTCAATCCGGTTTTATCTCGTTTAGACCGGTTCTATCCGGTTCTATCCTTTTTAAATCGGATTAAACTGGTTCTATCCTGTTCTATCCTGTTTTAACTGGATTAAACCAGTTCAATCCGGTTTTATCCGGTTTAAACCGGTTCTATCCATTTCCATCTGGTTTAAACGGGTTTCAACTGGTTCAATCCGATGTATCCGTTTTAAACCGGTTCAATCTGATTTTATCCGGTTTAAACTGTTTCAATTTGGTTTTATCCGGTTTGAACCGGTTCAATCCGGTTTTCTCCAGTTTAAACCTGTTTAGACTGGTTCTATCCGGTTTTATCCAGTTTAAACCGGTTCTATCCGGTTCTATCCGGTTGAAACCGGTTTAAACCGGTTCAATCCGGTTTAAACCGGTTTAAGCCGGTTCAATCCGGTTTTATCCGGTTTAAACCGGTTCAATCTGCTTTGAACCGGTTTAAACCAGTTTGAACCGGTTCAATCTGGTTTTATCCGGTTTAAACCGGTTTAAGCCGGTTCAATCCGGTTTTATCCAGTTTAAACCGGTTCTATCCAGTTGAAACCAGTTTAAACCGGTTCAATCCAGTTTTATCCGGTTTAAACCGGTTCAATCCGGTTTTATCCGGTTTAAAACCGGTTCAATCTGGTTTTATCCGGTTTAAACCTGTTTTATCCGGTTTAGACCAGTTTAAACCAGTTCAATCCTGTTTTAATCGGATTTAACCGGTTCAATCTGGTTTTATCCGGTTTAAACCGCTTTAAAATGGTTTAATCCGGTTTTATCCGGTTTAAACCAGTTTGAACCGTTTCAATCCGGTTTTATCCGGTTTAAACCAGTTTAAACCAGTTCAATCCGGTTTTATCTCGTTTAAACCGGTTCTATCCGGTTCTATCCTGTTTAAATCGGTTTAAACCGGTTCTATCCTGTTCTATCCTGTTTTAACCGGTTAAACCAGTTCAATCCCGTTTTATCCAGTTTAAACCGGTTCTATTCGTTTCCATCTGGTTTAAAAGGGTTTAAACTGGTTCAATCCGGTTTTATGCGTTTTAAACCAGTTCAATCTGATTTTCTCCGGTTTAAACTGATTCAATTTGGTTTTATCCGGTTTAAACGGGTTTGAACCGGTTCAATCCGGTTTTCTCTGGTTTAAACCGGTTTAAACCGGGTCAATCCGGTTTTATCCGTTTTAAACCTCTTCAATCCGGTTTTCTCCAGTTTAAACCAGTTTAAACAGGTTCAATCCGGTTTTCTCCAGTTTAAACCGGTTTAAACAGGTTCAATCCGGTTTTATCCAGTTTAAACCGGTTCTATCCGGTTCTATCCGGTTGAAACCGGTTTAAACCGTATCAATCCGGTTTTATCCGGTTTAAACCAGTTCAATCCGGTTTTATCCGATTTAAACCGGTTTAAACCGGTTCAATCCGGTTTTATCCGGTTTAAACCGGTTCTATCCAGTTCTATCCGGTTTAAACCGGTTCTATCCGTTTCTATCTGGTGTAAGCCGGTTTAAACCGGTTCAATCCGGTTTTATCCTGTTTAAACCGGATCAATCCGTTTTTATATGGTTTAAACCGGTTTAAACTTGTTCAATCCGGATTTATCCGGTTTAAACCGGTCGGTTTAAACCGGTTTAAACCGCTTCAATCCGGTTTTATCCGATTTAAACCGGTTTAAACCGGTTCAATCGGTTTTTATCTGGTTTAAACCGGATTAAACCGGTTATATCCGGTTTTATCCACTTTAAACCGGTTCAATCCTTTTTTTCCTGTTTAAACCGGTTTAAACCAGTTCATTCCGGTTTTATCCGGTTTAAGCTGGTTCAATCCGGTTTAAACCGTTTCAATCTGGTTTTATCCGGTTTAAACCGGTTCTATCCGGTTCTATCCGGTTTGAACCGGTTCAAT
Organism: Cynocephalus volans; assembly: GCF_027409185.1. Lineage (NCBI taxonomy): Eukaryota > Metazoa > Chordata > Mammalia > Dermoptera > Cynocephalidae > Cynocephalus > Cynocephalus volans. Next base: position 299,131 of record NW_026902388.1, read on the forward strand.
CCGGTTTTGTCCGGTTTAAACCGGTTTAAGCCTGTTCAATCCGGTTTTATCCAGTTTAAAACGGTTCTATCCGGTTCTATCCGGTTGAAACCAGTTTAAACCGGTTCAATCCGGTTTTATCCGGTTTAAACCGGTTCAACCGGTTCTTTCCGGGTTAAACCGGTTCTATCCGGTTCTATCTGGTTTAAGCCGGTTTAAACCGGTTCAATCCGGTTTTATCCGGTTTAAACCGGATCAATCCTTTTTATCCGGTTTAAACCGGTTTAAACTGGTTCAATCCGGTTTTATCCGGTTTAAACCGGTTCTATCCGGTTTAAACCGGTTTATACCGCTTCAATCCGGTTTTATCCGATTTAAACCGGTTTAAACCGGTTCAATCGGTTTTTATCTGGTTTAAACCGGATTAAACCGGTTCTATCCGGTTTTATCCAGTTTAAACCGGTTCAATCCGTTTTTTCCGGTTTAAACTGGTTTAAACCAGTACATTCCGGTTTTATCCGGTTTAAGCCGGTTCAATCCAGTTTTATCCGGTTTACCGGTTCATTCCGGTTTTATCCATTTAAAACCGGTTTGAAACGGTTCAATCCGGTTTTATCCGTTTTAAACTGGTTCAATCCGTTTTTATCCGGTTTAAACCAGTTCACTCCTGTTTTATCCGGTTTAAACCGGTTTGAACCGGTTCAATCCGGTTTTAATCGGCTTAAACTGGTTCAATCTGGTTTTATCTGGTTTAAAGCGCTTTAAAACGGTTTAATCCGGTTTTATCCGGTTTAAACCAGTTTGAACCGGTTCAATCCGGTTTTATCTCGTTTAGACCGGTTCTATCCGGTTCTATCCTTTTTAAATCTGATTAAACTGGTTCTATCCTGTTCTATCCTGTTTTAACTGGATTATACCAGTTCAATCCGGTTTTATCCGGTTTAAACCGGTTCTATCCGTTTCCATCTGGTTTAAACGGGTTTCAACTGGTTCAATCCGATTTATCCGTTTTAAACCGGTTCAATCTGATTTTATCCGGTTTAAACTGTTTCAATTTGGTTTTATCCGGTTTGAACCGGTTCAATCCGGTTTTCTCCAGTTTAAACCGGTTTAGACTGGTTCAATCCGGTTTTATCCTGTTTAAACCGGTTCTATCCGGTTCTATCCGGTTGAAACCGGTTTAAACCGGTTCAATCCGGTTTTCTCCGGTTTAAACCAGTTCAATCCTGTTTTATCCGGTTTAAACCGGTTCTATCCGGTTCTATACAGTTGAAACCGGTTTAAACCGGTTCAATCAGGTTTTATCCGGTTTAAACCGGTTCTATCCGTTTCTATCCGGTTAAAACCGGTTCTTTCCGATTCTATCCGGTTTAAACAGGTTTAAACCGGTTCAATCCGGTTTTATCCCGTTTAAACCGGTTCTATCAGGTTTTATCCGGTTTAAACCGGTTTAGCCCGGTTCTATCCGGTTAAAACCGGTTTAAACCGGTTCAATCCCATTTTATCCGGTTTAAACCGGTTCAATCCGGTTTTATACGTTTTAAACCAGTTCAATCTGGTTTTATCCGGTTTAAACTGGTTCAATTTGGTTTTATCCGGTTTAAACGGGTTTGAACCGGTTCAATCCGGTTTTATCCGGTTTAAACCGGTTTAAACCGGGTCAATCCGGTTTTATCCGGTTTAAACCTCTTCAATCCGGTTTTCTCCAGTTTAAACCGGTTTAAACAGGTTCAATCCGGTTTTGTCCAGTTTAAACCGGTTCTATCCGGTTGTATCCGGTTGAAACCGGTTTAAACCGGTTCAATCCGGTTTTATCCGGTTTAAACCAGTTCAATCCGGTTTTATCCGCTTTAAACCGGATTAAACCGGTTCAATCCGGTTTTATCCGGTTTAAACCGGTTCTTTCCGGTTCTATCCGGTTTAAACCGGTTCTATCCGGTTCTATCTGGTTTAAGCCGGTTTAAACCGGTTCAATCCGGTTTTATCCGGTTTAAACCGGATCAATCCGTTTTATCCGGTTTAAACCGGTTTAAACTGGTTCAATCCGGTTTTATCCGGTTTAAACCGGTTCTATCCGGTTTAAACCGGTTTAAACCGCTTCATTCCGGTTTTATCCGGTTTAAGCCGGTTCAATCTGGTTTAAACCGTTTCAATCTGGTTTTCTCTGGTTTAAACCGGTTCTATCCGTTTCTATCCAGTTTGAACCGGTTCAATCCAGTTTTATCCGGTTTAAACCGTTTTAAGCCGGTTCAATCCGGTTTTATCCAGTTTAAACCGGTTCTATCCGGTTCTATCCGGTTGAAACCAGTTTAAACCGGTTCAATCCGGTTTTATCTCGTTTAGACCGGTTCTATCCGGTTCTATCCTTTTTAAATCGGATTAAACTGGTTCTATCCTGTTCTATCCTGTTTTAACTGGATTAAACCAGTTCAATCCGGTTTTATCCGGTTTAAACCGGTTCTATCCGTTTCCATCTGGTTTAAACGGGTTTCAACTGGTACAATCCGATTTATCCGTTTTAAACCGGTTCAATCTGATTTTATCCGGTTTAAACTGTTTCAATTTGGTTTTATCCGGTTTGAACCGGTTCAATCCGGTTTTCTCCAGTTTAAACCGGTTTAGACTGGTTCAATCCGGTTTTATCCAGTTTAAACCGGTTCTATCCGGTTCTATCCGGTTGAAACCGGTTTAAACCGGTTCAATCTGGTTTTATCCGGTTTAAACCGGTTCAATCTGGTTTGAACCGGTTTAAACCAGTTTGAACCGGTTCAATCTGGTTTTATGCGGTTTAAACCGGTTTAAGCCGGTTCAATCCGGTTTTATCCAGTTTAAACCGGTTCTATCCGGTTGAAACCAGTTTAAACCGGTTCAATCCAATTTTATCCGGTTTAAACTGGTTCAATCCGGTTTTATCCGGTTTAAAACCGATTCAATCTGGTTTTATCCGGTTTAAACCGGTTTTATCCGGTTTAGACCAGTTTAAACCAGTTCAATCCGGTTTTAATCGGATTTAACTGGTTCAATCTGGTTTTATCCGGTTTAAACCGCTTTAAAATGGTTTAATCCGGTTTTATCCAGTTTAAACCAGTTTGAACCGTTTCAATCCGGTTTTATCCGGTTTAAACCAGTTTGAACCATTTCAATCCGGTTTTATCCGGTTTAAACCAGTTTAAACCGGTTCAATCCGGTTTTATCTCGTTTAAACCGGTTCTATCCGTTTCTATCCTGTTTAAATCGGTTTAAACCGGTTCTATCCTGTTCTATCCTGTTTTAACCGGTTAAACCAGTTCAATCCGGTTTTATCCAGTTTAAACCGGATCTATTCGTTTCCATCTGGTTTAAAAGGGTTTAAACTGGTTCAATCCGGTTTTATACGTTTTAAACCAGTTCAATCTGGTTTTATCCGGTTTAAACTGGTTCAATTTGGTTTTATCCGGTTTAAACGGGTTTGAACCGGTTCAATCCGGTTTTATCCGGTTTAAACCGGTTTAAACCGGGTCAATCCGGTTTTATCCGGTTTAAACCTCTTCAATCCGGTTTTCTCCAGTTTAAACCGGTTTAAACAGGTTCAATCCAGTTTTATCCAGTTTAAACCGGTTCTATCCGGTTCTATCCGGTTGAAACTGGTTTAAACCGGTTCAATCCGGTTTTATCCGGTTTAAACCAGTTCAATCCGGTTTTATCCGCTTTAAACCGGTTTAAACCGGTTCAATCCGGTTTTATCCGGTTTAAACCGGTTCTAACCGGTTCTATCCGGGTTAAACCGGTTCTATCCGGTTCTATCTGGTTTAAGCCGGTTTAAACCGGTTCAATCCGGTTTTATCCAGTTTAAACCGGATCAATCCGTTTTATCCGGTTTAAACCGGTTTAAACCGGGTCAATCCGGTTTTATCCGGTTTAAACCTCTTCAATCCGGTTTTCTCCAGTTTAAACCGGTTTAAACAGGTTCAATCCGGTTTTATCCAGTTTAAACCGGTTCTATCCGGTTCTATCCGGTTTAAACCGGTTTAAACCACTTCAATCCGGTTTAAACCGGTTTAAACCGCTTCAATCCGGTTTTATCCGATTTAAACCGGTTTAAACCGGTTCAATCAGTTTTTATCTGGTTTAAACCGGATTAAACCGGTTCTATCCGGTTTTATCCAGTTTAAACCGGTTCAATCCGTTTTTTCCGGTTTAAACTGGTTTAAACCAGTTCATTCCGGTTTTATCCGGTTTAAGCCAGTTCAATCCGGTTTAAACCATTTCAATCTGGTTTTCTCTGGTTTAAACCGGTTCTATCCGGTTCTATCCAGTTTGAACCGGTTCAATCCGGTTTTATCCGGTTTAAACCGGTTTAAGCCGGTTCAATCCGGTTTTATCCAGTTTAAACCGGTTCTATCCGGTTCTATCCGGTTGAAACCAGTTTAAACCGGTTCAATCCGGTTTTATCTCGTTTAGACCGGTTCTATCCGGTTCTATCCTTTTTAAATCGGATTAAACTGGTTCTATCCTGTTCTATCCTGTTTTAACTGGATTAAACCAGTTCAATCCGGTTTTATCCGGTTTAAACCAGTTCATTCCGGTTTTATCCGGTTTAAGCCGGTTCAATCCGGTTTAAACCGGTTCAATCCGGTTTTATCCAGTTTAAACCGGTTCTATCCGGTTCTATCCGGTTGAAACCAGTTTAAACCGGTTCATTCCGGTTTTATCCGGTTTAAGCCGGTTCAATCCGGTTTAAACCGTTTCAATCTGGTTTTATCTGGTTTAAACCGGTTCTATCCGGTTCTATCCGGTTTGAACCGGTTCAAACCGGTTTTATCCGGTTTAAACCGGTTTAAGCCGGTTCAATCCGGTTTTATCCAGTTTAAACCGGTTCTATCCGGTTCTATCCGGTGGAAACCAGTTTAAACCGGTTCAATCCGGTTTTATCCGGTTTAAACCGGTTCAATCCAGTTTTATCCGGTTTAAACCGGTTCATTCCGGTTTTATCCGGTTAAAACCGGTTTGACATGGTTCAATCCGGTTTTATCCGGTTTAAACCGGTTCATTCCGGTTTTATCCGTTTAAAACCGGTTTGAAAAGGTTCAATCCGGTTTTATCCGGTTTAAACCGGTTCATTCCGGTTTTATCCGTTTAAAACCGGTTTGAAACGGTTCAATCCGGTTTTATCCGGTTTAAACTGGTTCAATCCGTTTTTATCCGGTTTAAACCAGTTCACTCCGGTTTTATCCGGTTTAAACCGGTTTGAACCGGTTCAATCCGGTTTTATGTGGTTTAAAGCGGTTCAATCTGGTTTTATCCAGTTTAAACCAGTTTTATCCGGTTTAGACCGGTTTAAACCAGTTCAATCCGGTTTTAATCGGCTTAAACTGGTTCAATCAGGTTTTATCCGGTTTAAAGCGCTTTAAAACGGTTTAATCCGGTTTTATCCGGTTTAAACCAGTTTGAACCGGTTCAATCCGGTTTTATCTCGTTTAGACCGGTTCTATCCGGTTCTATCCTTTTTAAATCGGATTAAACTGGTTCTATCCTGTTCTATCCTGTTTTAACTGGATTAAACCAGTTCAATCCGGTTTTATCCGGTTTAAACCGGTTCTATCCATTTCCATCTGGTTTAAACGGGTTTCAACTGGTTCAATCCGATGTATCCGTTTTAAACCGGTTCAATCTGATTTTATCCGGTTTAAACTGTTTCAATTTGGTTTTATCCGGTTTGAACCGGTTCAATCCGGTTTTCTCCAGTTTAAACCTGTTTAGACTGGTTCTATCCGGTTTTATCCAGTTTAAACCGGTTCTATCCGGTTCTATCCGGTTGAAACCGGTTTAAACCGGTTCAATCCGGTTTTATCCGGTTTAAACCGGTTCAACCGGTTCTTTCCGGGTTAAACCGGTTTAAGCCTGTTCAATCCGGTTTTATCCGGTTTAAACCGGTTCAATCTGCTTTGAACCGGTTTAAACCAGTTTGAACCGGTTCAATCTGGTTTTATCCGGTTTAAACCGGTTTAAGCCGGTTCAATCCGGTTTTATCCAGTTTAAACCGGTTCTATCCAGTTGAAACCAGTTTAAACCGGTTCAATCCAGTTTTATCCGGTTTAAACCGGTTCAATCCGGTTTTATCCGGTTTAAAACCGGTTCAATCTGGTTTTATCCGGTTTAAACCTGTTTTATCCGGTTTAGACCAGTTTAAACCAGTTCAATCCTGTTTTAATCGGATTTAACCGGTTCAATCTGGTTTTATCCGGTTTAAACCGCTTTAAAATGGTTTAATCCGGTTTTATCCGGTTTAAACCAGTTTGAACCGTTTCAATCCGGTTTTATCTGGTTTAAACCAGTTTAAACCGGTTCAATCCGGTTTTATCTCGTTTAAACCGGTTCTATCCGGTTCTATCCTGTTTAAATCGGTTTAAACCGGTTCTATCCTGTTCTATCCTGTTTTAACCGGTTAAACCAGTTCAATCCCGTTTTATCCAGTTTAAACCGGTTCTATTCGTTTCCATCTGGTTTAAAAGGGTTTAACTGGTTCAATCCGGTTTTATGCGTTTTAAACCAGTTCAATCTGATTTTCTCCGGTTTAAACTGATTCAATTTGGTTTTATCCGGTTTAAACGGGTTTGAACCGGTTCAATCCGGTTTTCTCTGGTTTAAACCGGTTTAAACCGGGTCAATCCGGTTTTATCCGTTTTAAACCTCTTCAATCCGGTTTTCTCCAGTTTAAACCGGTTTAAACAGGTTCAATCCGGTTTTCTCCAGTTTAAACCGGTTTAAACAGGTTCAATCCGGTTTTATCCAGTTTAAACCGGTTCTATCCGGTTCTATCCGGTTGAAACCGGTTTAAACCGTATCAATCCGGTTTTATCCGGTTTAAACCAGTTCAATCCGGTTTTATCCGATTTAAACCGGTTTAAACCGGTTCAATCCGGTTTTATCCGGTTTAAACCGGTTCTATCCAGTTCTATCCGGTTTAAACCGGTTCTATCCGTTTCTATCTGGTGTAAGCCGGTTTAAACCGGTTCAATCCGGTTTTATCCTGTTTAAACCGGATCAATCCGTTTTTATATGGTTTAAACCGGTTTAAACTTGTTCAATCCGGATTTATCCGGTTTAAACCGGTCGGTTTAAACCGGTTTAAACCGCTTCAATCCGGTTTTATCCGATTTAAACCGGTTTAAACCGGTTCAATCGGTTTTTATCTGGTTTAAACCGGATTAAACCGGTTATATCCGGTTTTATCCACTTTAAACCGGTTCAATCCTTTTTTTCCTGTTTAAACCGGTTTAAACCAGTTCATTCCGGTTTTATCCGGTTTAAGCTGGTTCAATCCGGTTTAAACCGTTTCAATCTGGTTTTATCCGGTTTAAACCGGTTCTATCCGGTTCTATCCGGTTTGAACCGGTTCAATCCGGTTTTGTCCGGTTTAAACCGGTTTAAGCCTGTTCAATCCGGTTTTATCCAGTTTAAAACGGTTCTATCCGGTTCTATCCGGTTGAAACCAGTTTAAACCGGTTCAATCCGGTTTTATCCGGTTTAAACCGGTTCAACCGGTTCTTTCCGGGTTAAACCGGTTCTATCCGGTTCTATCTGGTTTAAGCCGGTTTAAACCGGTTCAATCCGGTTTTATCCGGTTTAAACCGGATCAATCCTTTTTATCCGGTTTAAACCGGTTTAAACTGGTTCAATCCGGTTTTATCCGGTTTAAACCGGTTCTATCCGGTTCTATCCGGTTGAAACCGGTTTAAACCGGTTCAATCGGTTTTTATCTGGTTTAAACCGGATTAAACCGGTTCTATCCGGTTTTATCCAGTTTAAACCGGTTCAATCCGTTTTTTCCGGTTTAAACTGGTTTAAACCAGTACATTCCGGTTTTATCCGGTTTAAGCCGGTTCAATCCAGTTTTATCCGGTTTACCGGTTCATTCCGGTTTTATCCATTTAAAACCGGTTTGAAACGGTTCAATCCGGTTTTATCCGTTTTAAACTGGTTCAATCCGTTTTTATCCGGTTTAAACCAGTTCACTCCTGTTTTATCCGGTTTAAACCGGTTTGAACCGGTTCAATCCGGTTTTAATCGGCTTAAACTGGTTCAATCTGGTTTTATCCGGTTTAAAGCGCTTTAAAACGGTTTAATCCGGTTTTATCCGGTTTAAACCAGTTTGAACCGGTTCAATCCGGTTTTATCTCGTTTAGACCGGTTCTATCCGGTTCTATCCTTTTTAAATCTGATTAAACTGGTTCTATCCTGTTCTATCCTGTTTTAACTGGATTATACCAGTTCAATCCGGTTTTATCCGGTTTAAACCGGTTCTATCCGTTTCCATCTGGTTTAAACGGGTTTCAACTGGTTCAATCCGATTTATCCGTTTTAAACCGGTTCAATCTGATTTTATCCGGTTTAAACTGTTTCAATTTGGTTTTATCCGGTTTGAACCGGTTCAATCCGGTTTTCTCCAGTTTAAACCGGTTTAGACTGGTTCAATCCGGTTTTATCCTGTTTAAACCGGTTCTATCCGGTTCTATCCGGTTGAAACCGGTTTAAACCGGTTCAATCCGGTTTTCTCCGGTTTAAACCAGTTCAATCCTGTTTTATCCGGTTTAAACCGGTTCTATCCGGTTCTATACAGTTGAAACCGGTTTAAACCGGTTCAATCAGGTTTTATCCGGTTTAAACCGGTTCTATCCGTTTCTATCCGGTTAAAACCGGTTCTTTCCGATTCTATCCGGTTTAAACCGGTTTAAACCGGTTCAATCCGTTTTTATCCGGTTTCAACCTGTTCAATCCGGTTTTATCCCGTTTAAACCGGTTCTATCAGGTTTTATCCGGTTTAAACCGGTTTAGCCCGGTTCTATCCGGTTAAAACCGGTTTAAACCGGTTCAATCCCATTTTATCCGGTTTAAACCGGTTCAATCCGGTTTTATACGTTTTAAACCAGTTCAATCTGGTTTTATCCGGTTTAAACTGGTTCAATTTGGTTTTATCCGGTTTAAACGGGTTTGAACCGGTTCAATCCGGTTTTATCCGGTTTAAACCGGTTTAAACCGGGTCAATCCGGTTTTATCCGGTTTAAACCTCTTCAATCCGGTTTTCTCCAGTTTAAACCGGTTTAAACAGGTTCAATCCGGTTTTGTCCAGTTTAAACCGGTTCTATCCGGTTGTATCCGGTTGAAACCGGTTTAAACCGGTTCAATCCGGTTTTATCCGGTTTAAACCACTTCAATCCGGTTTTATCCGCTTTAAACCGGATTAAACCGGTTCAATCCGGTTTTATCCGGTTTAAACCGGTTCTATCCGGTTCTATCCGGGTTAAACCGGTTCTATCCGGTTCTATCTGGTTTAAGCCGGTTTAAACCGGTTCAATCCGGTTTTATCCGGTTTAAACCGGATCAATCCGTTTTATCCGGTTTAAACCGGTTTAAACTGGTTCAATCCGGTTTTATCCGGTTTAAACCGGTTCTATCCGGTTTAAACCGGTTTAAACCGCTTCATTCCGGTTTTATCCGGTTTAAGCCGGTTCAATCCGGTTTAAACCGTTTCAATCTGGTTTTCTCTGGTTTAAACCGGTTCTATCCGTTTCTATCCAGTTTGAACCGGTTCAATCCAGTTTTATCCGGTTTAAACCGTTTTAAGCCGGTTCAATCCGGTTTTATCCAGTTTAAACCGGTTCTATCCGGTTCTATCCGGTTGAAACCAGTTTAAACCGGTTCAATCCGGTTTTATCTCGTTTAGACCGGTTCTATCCGGTTCTATCCTTTTTAAATCGGATTAAACTGGTTCTATCCTGTTCTATCCTGTTTTAACTGGATTAAACCAGTTCAATCCGGTTTTATCCGGTTTAAACCGGTTCTATCCGTTTCCATCTGGTTTAAACGGGTTTCAACTGGTACAATCCGATTTATCCGTTTTAAACCGGTTCAATCTGATTTTATCCGGTTTAAACTGTTTCAATTTGGTTTTATCCGGTTTGAACCGGTTCAATCCGGTTTTCTCCAGTTTAAACCGTTTTAGACTGGTTCAATCCGGTTTTATCCAGTTTAAACCGGTTCTATCCGGTTCTATCCGGTTGAAACCGGTTTAAACCGGTTCAATCTGGTTTTATCCGGTTTAAACCGGTTCAATCTGGTTTGAACCGGTTTAAACCAGTTTGAACCGGTTCAATCTGGTTTTATGCGGTTTAAACCGGTTTAAGCCGGTTCAATCCGGTTTTATCCAGTTTAAACCGGTTCTATCCGGTTGAAACCAGTTTAAACCGGTTCAATCCAATTTTATCCGGTTTAAACCAGTTCAATCCGCTTTTATCCGGTTTAAAACCGGTTCAATCTGGTTTTATCCGGTTTAAACCGGTTTTATCCGGTTTAGACCAGTTTAAACCAGTTCAATCCGTTTTTAATCGGATTTAACCGGTTCAATCTGGTTTTATCCGGTTTAAACCGCTTTAAAATGGTTTAATCCAGTTTTATCCGGTTTAAACCGGTTTGAACCGTTTCAATCCGGTTTTATCCGGTTTAAACCAGTTTAAACCGGTTCAATCCGGTTTTATCTCGTTTAAACCGGTTCTATCCGTTTCTATCCTGTTTAAATCGGTTTAAACCGGTTCTATCCTGTTCTATCCTGTTTTAACCGGTTAAACCAGTTCAATCCCGTTTTATCCAGTTTAAACCGGTTCTATTCGTTTCAATCTGGTTTAAAAGGGTTTAAACTGGTTCAATCCGGTTTTATACGTTTTAAACCAGTTCAATCTGATTTTCTCCGGTTTAAACTGATTCAATTTGGTTTTATCCGGTTTAAACGGGTTTGAACCGGTTCAATCCGGTTTTCTCCGGTTTAAACCGGTTTAAACCGGGTCAATCCGGTTTTATCCGGTTTAAAACTCTTCAACCCGGTTTTCTCCAGTTTAAACCGGTTTAAACAGGTTCAATCCGGTTTTATCCAGTTTAAACCGGTTCTATCCGGTTCTATCCGGTTGAAACCGGTTTAAACCGGATCAATCCGGTTTTATCCGGTTTAAACCAGTTCATTCCGGTTTTATCCGGTTTAAGCCGGTTCAATCCGGTTTAAACCGTTTCAATCTGGTTTTATCTGGTTTAAACCGGTTCTATCCGGTTCTATCCGGTTTGAACCGGTTCAAACCGCTTTTATCCGGTTTAAACCGGTTTAAGCCGGTTCAATCCGGTTTTATCCAGTTTAAACCGGTTCTATCCGGTTCTATCCGGTTGAAACCAGTTTAAACCGGTTCAATCCGGTTTTATCCGGTTTAAACCGGTTCAATCCAGTTTTATCCGGTTTAAACCGGTTCATTCCGGTTTTATCCGGTTAAAACCGGTTTGACATGGTTCAATCCGGTTTTATCCGGTTTAAACCGGTTCATTCCGGTTTTATCCGTTTAAAACCGGTTTGAAAAGGTTCAATCCGGTTTTATCCGGTTTAAACCGGTTCATTCCGGTTTTATCCGTTTAAAACCGGTTTGAAACGGTTCAATCCGGTTTTATCCGGTTTAAACTGGTTCAATCCGTTTTTATCCGGTTTAAACCAGTTCACTCCGGTTTTATCCGGTTTAAACCGGTTTGAACCGGTTCAATCCGGTTTTATGTGGTTTAAACCGGTTCAATCTGGTTTTATCCAGTTTAAACCAGTTTTATCCGGTTTAGACCGGTTTAAACCAGTTCAATCCGGTTTTAATCGGCTTAAACTGGTTCAATCTGGTTTTATCCGGTTTAAAGCGCTTTAAAACGGTTTAATCCGGTTTTATCCGGTTTAAACCAGTTTGAACCGGTTCAATCCGGTTTTATCTCGTTTAGACCGGTTCTATCCGGTTCTATCCTTTTTAAATCGGATTAAACTGGTTCTATCCTGTTCTATCCTGTTTTAACTGGATTAAACCAGTTCAATCCGGTTTTATCCGGTTTAAACCGGTTCTATCCATTTCCATCTGGTTTAAATGGGTTTCAACTGGTTCAATCCGATGTATCCGTTTTAAACCGGTTCAATCTGATTTTATCCGGTTTAAACTGTTTCAATTTGGTTTTATCCGGTTTGAACCGGTTCAATCCGGTTTTCTCCAGTTTAAACCTGTTTAGACTGGTTCTATCCGGTTTTATCCAGTTTAAACCGGTTCTATCCGGTTCTATCCGGTTGAAACCGGTTTAAACCGGTTCAATCCGGTTTAAACCGGTTTAAGCCGGTTCAATCCGGTTTTATCCGGTTTAAACCGGTTCAATCTGCTTTGAAGCGGTTTAAACCAGTTTGAACCGGTTCAATCTGGTTTTATCCGGTTTAAACCGGTTTAAGCCGGTTCAATCCGGTTTTATCCAGTTTAAACCGGTTCTATCCAGTTGAAACCAGTTTAAACCGGTTCAATCCAGTTTTATCCGGTTTAAACCGGTTCAATCCGGTTTTATCCGGTTTAAAACCGGTTCAATCTGGTTTTATCCGGTTTAAACCTGTTTTATCCGGTTTAGACCAGTTTAAACCAGTTCAATCCTGTTTTAATCGGATTTAACCGGTTCAATCTGGTTTTATCCGGTTTAAACCGCTTTAAAATGGTTTAATCCGGTTTTATCCGGTTTAAACCAGTTTGAACCGTTTCAATCCGGTTTTATCCGGTTTAAACCAGTTTAAACCGGTTCAATCCGGTTTTATCTCGTTTAAACCGGTTCTATCCGGTTCTATCCTGTTTAAATCGGTTTAAACCGGTTCTATCCTGTTCTATCCTGTTTTAACCGGTTAAACCAGTTCAATCCCGTTTTATCCAGTTTAAACCGGTTCTATTCGTTTCCATCTGGTTTAAAAGGGTTTAAACTGGTTCAATCCGGTTTTATGCGTTTTAAACCAGTTCAATCTGATTTTCTCCGGTTTAAACTGATTCAATTTGGTTTTATCCGGTTTAAACGGGTTTGAACCGGTTCAATCCGGTTTTCTCTGGTTTAAACCGGTTTAAACCGGGTCAATCCGGTTTTATCCGTTTTAAACCTCTTCAATCCGGTTTTCTCCAGTTTAAACCGGTTTAAACAGGTTCAATCCGGTTTTCTCCAGTTTAAACCGGTTTAAACAGGTTCAATCCGGTTTTATCCAGTTTAAACCGGTTCTATCCGGTTCTATCCGGTTGAAACCGGTTTAAACCGTATCAATCCGGTTTTATCCGGTTTAAACCAGTTCAATCCGGTTTTATCCGATTTAAACCGGTTTAAACCGGTTCAATCCGGTTTTATCCGGTTTAAACCGGTTCTATCCAGTTCTATCCGGTTTAAACCGGTTCTATCCGGTTCTATCTGGTGTAAGCCGGTTTAAACCGGTTCAATCCGGTTTTATCCTGTTTAAACCGGATCAATCCGTTTTTATATGGTTTAAACCGGTTTAAACTTGTTCAATCCGGATTTATCCGGTTTAAACCGGTCGGTTTAAACCGGTTTAAACCGCTTCAATCCGGTTTTATCCGATTTAAACCGGTTTAAACCGGTTCAATCGGTTTTTATCTGGTTTAAACCGGATTAAACCGGTTATATCCGGTTTTATCCACTTTAAACCGGTTCAATCCTTTTTTTCCTGTTTAAACCGGTTTAAACCAGTTCATTCCGGTTTTATCCGGTTTAAGCTGGTTCAATTCGGTTTAAACCGTTTCAATCTGGTTTTATCCGGTTTAAACTGGTTCTATCCGGTTCTATCCGGTTTGAACCGGTTCAATCCGGTTTTGTCCGGTTTAAACCGGTTTAAGCCTGTTCAATCCGGTTTTATCCAGTTTAAAACGGTTCTATCCGGTTCTATCCGGTTGAAACCAGTTTAAACCGGTTCAATCCGGTTTTATCCGGTTTAAACCGGTTCAATCCATTTTTATCCGGTTTAAACCGGTTCATTCCATTTTTATCCGGTTAAAACCGGTTTGAAACGGTTCAATCCGGTTTTATCCGGTTTAAACCGGTTCATTCCGGTTTTATCCGTTTAAAACCGGTTTGAAACGGTTCAATCCGGTTTTATCCGGTTTAAACCAGTTCAATCCGGTTTTATCCGCTTTAAACCGGTTTAAACCGGTTCAATCCGGTTTTATCCGGTTTAAACCGGTTCTATCCGGTTCTATCCGGGTTAAACCGGTTCTATCCGGTTCTATCTGGTTTAAGCCGGTTTAAACCGGTTCAATCCGGTTTTATCCGGTTTATACCGGATCAATCCGTTTTATCCGGTTTAAACCGGTTTAAACTGGTTCAATCCGGTTTTATCCGGTTTAAACCGGTTCTATCCGGTTTAAACCGGTTTAAACCGCTTCATTCCGGTTTTATCCGGTTTAAGCCGGTTCAATCCGGTTTAAACCGTTTCAATCTGGTTTTCTCTGGTTTAAACCGGTTCTATCCGGTTCTATCCAGTTTAAACCGGTTCAATCCGTTTTTTCCGGTTTAAACTGGTTTAAACCAGTTCATTCCGGTTTTATCCGGTTTAAGCCAGTTCAATCCGGTTTAAACCGTTTCAATCTGGTTTTCTCTGGTTTAAACCGGTTCTATCCGGTTCTATCCAGTTTGAACCGGTTCAATCCGGTTTTATCCGGTTTAAACCGGTTTAAGCCGGTTCAATCCGGTTTTATCCAGTTTAAACCGGTTCTATCCGGTTCTATCCGGTTGAAACCAGTTTAAACCGGTTCAATCCGGTTTTATCTCGTTTAGACCGGTTCTATCCGGTTCTATCCTTTTTAAATCGGATTAAACTGGTTCTATCCTGTTCTATCCTGTTTTAACTGGATTAAACCAGTTCAATCCGGTTTTATCCGGTTTAAACCGGTTCTATCCGTTTCCATCTGGTTTAAACGGGTTTCAACTGGTACAATACGATTTATCCGTTTTACACCGGTTCAATCTGATTTTATCCGGTTTAAACTGTTTCAATTTGGTTTTATCCGGTTTGAACCGGTTCAATCCGGTTTTCTCCAGTTTAAACCGGTTTAGACTGGTTCAATCCGGTTTTATCCAGTTTAAACCGGTTCTATCCGGTTCTATCCGGTTGAAACCGGTTTAAACCGGTTCAATCCGGTTTTATCCGGTTTAAACCGGTTTAAGCCGGTTCAATCCGGTTTTATCCGGTTTAAACCGGTTCAATCTGGTTTGAACCGGTTTAAACCAGTTTGAACCGGTTCAATCTGGTTTTATCCGGTTTAAACCGGTTTAAGCCGGTTCAATCCGGTTTTATCCAGTTTAAACCGGTTCTATCCCATTGAAACCAGTTTAAACCGGTTCAATCCAGTTTTATCCGGTTTAAACCGGTTCAATCCGCTTTTATCCGGTTTAAAACCGGTTCAATCTGGTTTTATCCGGTTTAAACCGGTTTTATCCGGTTTAGACCAGTTTAAACCAGTTCAATCCGGTTTTAATCGGATTTAACCGGTTCAATCTGGTTTTATCCGGTTTAAACCGCTTTAAAATGGATTAATCCAGTTTTATCCGGTTTAAACCGGTTTGAACCGTTTCAATCCGGTTTTATCCGGTTTAAACCAGTTTAAACCGGTTCAATCCGGTTTTATCTCGTTTAAACCGGTTCTATCCGTTTCTATCCTGTTTAAATCGGTTTAAACCGGTTCTATCCTGTTCTATCCTGTTTTAACCGGTTAAACCAGTTCAATCCCGTTTTATCCAGTTTAAACCGGTTCTATTCGTTTCAATCTGGTTTAAAAGGGTTTAAACTGGTTCAATCCGGTTTTATACGTTTTAAACCAGTTCAATCTGATTTTCTCCGGTTTAAACTGATTCAAATTGGTTTTATCCGGTTTAAACGGGTTTGAACCGGTTCAATCCGGTTTTCTCCGGTTTAAACCGGTTTAAACCGGGTCAATCCGGTTTTATCCGGTTTAAAACTCTTCAACCCGGTTTTCTCCAGTTTAAACCGGTTTAAACAGGTTCAATCCGGTTTTATCCAGTTTAAACCGGTTCTATCCGGTTCTATCCGGTTGAAACCGGTTTAAACCGGATCAATCCGGTTTTATCCGGTTTAAACCGGTTCATTCCGGTTTTATCCGGTTTAAGCCGGTTCAATCCGGTTTAAACCGTTTCAATCTGGTTTTATCTGGTTTAAACCGGTTCTATCCGGTTCTATCCGGTTTGAACCGGTTCAAACCTGTTTTATCCGGTTTAAACCGGTTTAAGCCGGTTCAATCCGGTTTTATCCAGTTTAAACCGGTTCTATCCGGTTCTATCCGGTTGAAACCAGTTTAAAACGGTTCAATCCGGTTTTATCCGGTTTAAACCGGTTCAATCCGGTTTTATCCGGTTTAAACCGGTTCATTCCGGTTTTATCCGGTTAAAACCGGTTTGACATGGTTCAATCCGGTTTTATCCGGTTTAAACCGGTTCATTCCGGTTTTATCCGTTTAAAACCGGTTTGAAACGGTTCAATCCGGTTTTATCCGGTTTAAACTGGTTCAATCCGTTTTTATCCGGTTTAAACCAGTTCACTCCGGTTTTATCCGGTTTAAACCGGTTTGAACCGGTTCAATCCGGTTTTATGTGGTTTAAACCGGTTCAATCTGGTTTTATCCAGTTTAAACCAGTTTTATCCGGCTTAGACCGGTTTAAACCAGTTCAATCCGGTTTTAATCGGCTTAAACTGGTTCAATCTGGTTTTATCCGGTTTAAAGCGCTTTAAAACGGTTTAATCCGGTTTTATCCGGTTTAAACCAGTTTGAACCGGTTCAATCCGGTTTTATCTCGTTTAGACCGGTTCTATCCGGTTCTATCCTTTTTAAATCGGATTAAACTGGTTCTATCCTGTTCTATCCTGTTTTAACTGGATTAAACCAGTTCAATCCGGTTTTATCCGGTTTAAACCGGTTCTATCCATTTCCATCTGGTTTAAACGGGTTTCAACTGGTTCAATCCGATGTATCCGTTTTAAACCGGTTCAATCTGATTTTATCCGGTTTAAACTGTTTCAATTTGGTTTTATCCGGTTTGAACCGGTTCAATCCGGTTTTCTCCAGTTTAAACCTGTTTAGACTGGTTCTATCCGGTTTTATCCAGTTTAAACCGGTTCTATCCGGTTCTATCCGGTTGAAACCGGTTTAAACCGGTTCAATCCGGTTTAAACCGGTTTAAGCCGGTTCAATCCGGTTTTATCCGGTTTAAACCGGTTCAATCTGCTTTGAACCGGTTTAAACCAGTTTGAACCGGTTCAATCTGGTTTTATCCGGTTTAAACCGGTTTAAGCCGGTTCAATCCGGTTTTATCCAGTTTAAACCGGTTCTATCCAGTTGAAACCAGTTTAAACCGGTTCAATCCAGTTTTATCCGGTTTAAACCGGTTCAATCCGGTTTTATCCGGTTTAAAACCGGTTCAATCTGGTTTTATCCGGTTTAAACCTGTTTTATCCGGTTTAGACCAGTTTAAACCAGTTCAATCCTGTTTTAATCGGATTTAACCGGTTCAATCTGGTTTTATCCGTTTTAAACTGCTTTAAAATGGTTTAATCCGGTTTTATCTGGTTTAAACCAGTTTGAACCGTTTCAATCCGGTTTTATCCGGTTTAAACCAGTTTAAACCGGTTCAATCCGGTTTTATCTCGTTTAAACCGGTTCTATCCGGTTCTATCCTGTTTAAATCGGTTTAAACCGGTTCTATCCTGTTCTATGCTGTTTTAACCGGTTAAACCAGTTCAATCCCGTTTTATCCAGTTTAAACCGGTTCTATTCGTTTCCATCTGGTTTAAAAGGGTTTAAACTGGTTCAATCCGGTTTTATGCGTTTTAAACCAGTTCAATCTGATTTTCTCCGGTTTAAACTGATTCAATTTGGTTTTATCCGGTTTAAACGGGTTTGAACCGGTTCAATCCGGTTTTCTCTGGTTTAAACCGGTTTAAACCGGGTCAATCCGGTTTTATCCGTTTTAAACCTCTTCAATCCGGTTTTCTCCAGTTTAAACCGGTTTAAACAGGTTCAATCCGGTTTTCTCCAGTTTAAACCGGTTTAAACAGGTTCAATCCGGTTTTATCCAGTTTAAACCGGTTCTATCCGGTTCTATCCGGTTGAAACCGGTTTAAACCGTATCAATCCGGTTTTATCCGGTTTAAACCAGTTCAATCCGGTTTTATCCGCTTTAAACCGGTTTAAACCGGTTCAATCTGGTTTTATCCGGTTTAAACCGGTTTTATCCGGTTTAGACCAGTTTAAACCAGTTCAATCCGTTTTTAATCGGATTTAACCGGTTCAATCTGGTTTTATCCGGTTTAAACCGCTTTAAAATGGTTTAATCCAGTTTTATCCGGTTTAAACCGGTTTGAACCGTTTCAATCCGGTTTTATCTGGTTTAAACCAGTTTAAACCGGTTCAATCCGGTTTTATCTCGTTTAAACCGGTTCTATCCGTTTCTATCCTGTTTAAATCGGTTTAAACCGGTTCTATCCTGTTCTATCCTGTTTTAACCGGTTAAACCAGTTCAATCCCGTTTTATCCAGTTTAAACCGGTTCTATTCGTTTCAATCTGGTTTAAAAGGGTTTAAACTGGTTCAATCCGGTTTTATACGTTTTAAACCAGTTCAATCTGATTTTCTCCGGTTTAAACTGATTCAATTTGGTTTTATCCGGTTTAAACGGGTTTGAACCGGTTCAATCCGGTTTTCTCCGGTTTAAACCGGTTTAAACCGGGTCAATCCGGTTTTATCCGGTTTAAAACTCTTCAACCCGGTTTTCTCCAGTTTAAACCGGTTTAAACAGGTTCAATCCGGTTTTATCCAGTTTAAACCGGTTCTATCCGGTTCTATCCGGTTGAAACCGGTTTAAACCGGATCAATCCGGTTTTATCCGGTTTAAACCAGTTCATTCCGGTTTTATCCGGTTTAAGCCGGTTCAATCTGCTTTGAACCGGTTTAAACCAGTTTGAACCGGTTCAATCTGGTTTTATCCGGTTTAAACCGGTTTAAGCCGGTTCAATCCGGTTTTATCCAGTTTAAACCGGTTCTATCCAGTTGAAACCAGTTTAAACCGGTTCAATCCAGTTTTATCCAGTTTAAACCGGTTCAATCCGGTTTTATCCGGTTTAAAACCGGTTCAATCTGGTTTTATCCGGTTTAAACCTGTTTTATCCGATTTAGACCAGTTTAAACCAGTTCAATCCTGTTTTAATCGGATTTAACCGGTTCAATCTGGTTTTATCCGGTTTAAACCGCTTTAAAATGGTTTAATCCGGTTTTATCCGGTTTAAACCAGTTTGAACCGTTTCAATCCGGTTTTATCCGGTTTAAACCAGTTTAAACCGGTTCAATCCGGTTTTATCTCGTTTAAACCGGTTCTATCCGGTTCTATCCTGTTTAAATCGGTTTAAACCGGTTCTATCCTGTTCTATCCTGTTTTAACCGGTTAAACCAGTTCAATCCCGTTTTATCCAGTTTAAACCGGTTCTATTCGTTTCCATCTGGTTTAAAAGGCTTTAAACTGGTTCAATCCGGTTTTATGCGTTTTAAACCAGTTCAATCTGATTTTCTCCGGTTTAAACTGATTCAATTTGGTTTTATCCGGTTTAAACGGGTTTGAACCGGTTCAATCCGGTTTTCTCTGGTTTAAACCGGTTTAAACCGGGTCAATCCGGTTTTATCCGTTTTAAACCTCTTCAATCCGGTTTTCTCCAGTTTAAACCGGTTTAAACAGGTTCAATCCGGTTTTCTCCAGTTTAAACCGGTTTAAACAGGTTCAATCCGGTTTTATCCAGTTTAAACCGGTTCTATCCGGTTCTATCCGGTTGAAACCAGTTTAAACCGTATCAATCCGGTTTTATCCGGTTTAAACCAGTTCAATCCGGTTTTATCCGCTTTAAACCGGTTTAAACCGGTTCAATCCGGTTTTATCCGGTTTAAACCGGTTCTATCCAGTTCTATCCGGTTTAAACCGGTTCTATCCGGTTCTATCTGGTGTAAGCCGGTTTAAACCGGTTCAATCCGGTTTTATCCTGTTTAAACCGGATCAATCCGTTTTTATATGGTTTAAACCGGTTTAAACTTGTTCAATCCGGATTTATCCGGTTTAAACCGGTCGGTTTAAACCGGTTTAAACCGCTTCAATCCGGTTTTATCCGATTTAAACCGGTTTAAACCGGTTCAATCGGTTTTTATCTGGTTTAAACCGGATTAAACCGGTTATATCCGGTTTTATCCACTTTAAACCGGTTCAATCCTTTTTTTCCTGTTTAAACCGGTTTAAACCAGTTCATTCCGGTTTTATCCGGTTAAAGCTGGTTCAATCCGGTTTAAACCGTTTCAATCTGGTTTTATCCGGTTTAAACCGGTTCTATCCGGTTCTATCCGGTTTGAACCGGTTCAATCCGGTTTTGTCCGGTTTAAACCGGTTTAAGCCTGTTCAATCCGGTTTTATCCAGTTTAAAACGGTTCTATCCGGTTCTATCCGGTTGAATCCAGTTTAAACCGGTTCAATCCGGTTTTATCCGGTTTAAACCGGTTCAATCCATTTTTATCCGGTTTAAACCGGTTCATTCCATTTTTATCCGGTTAAAACCGGTTTGAAACGGTTCAATCCGGTTTTATCCGGTTTAAACCGGTTCATTCCGGTTTTATCCGTTTAAAACCGGCTTGAAACGGTTCAATCCGGTTTTATCCGGTTTAAACCAGTTCAATCCGGTTTTATCCGCTTTAAACCGGTTTAAACCGGTTCAATCCGGTTTTATCCGGTTTAAACCGGTTCTATCCGGTTCTATCCGGGTTAAACCGGTTCTATCCGGTTCTATCTGGTTTAAGCCGGTTTAAACCGGTTCAATCCGGTTTTATCCGGTTTATACCGGATCAATCCGTTTTATCCGGTTTAAACCGGTTTAAACTGGTTCAATCCGGTTTTATCCGGTTTAAACCGGTTCTATCCGGTTTAAACCGGTTTAAACCGCTTCATTCCGGTTTTATCCGGTTTAAGCCGGTTCAATCCAGTTTAAACCGTTTCAATCTGGTTTTCTCTGGTTTAAACCGGTTCTATCCGGTTCTATCCAGTTTAAACCGGTTCAATCCGTTTTTTCCGGTTTAAACTGGTTTAAACCAGTTCATTCCGGTTTTATCCGGTTTAAGCCAGTTCAATCCGGTTTAAACCGTTTCAATCTGGTTTTCTCTGGTTTAAACCGGTTCTATCCGGTTCTATCCAGTTTGAACCGGTTCAATCCGGTTTTATCCGGTTTAAACCGGTTTAAGCCGGTTCAATCCGGTTTTATCCAGTTTAAACCGGTTCTATCCGGTTCTATCCGGTTGAAACCAGTTTAAACCGGTTCAATCCGGTTTTATCTCGTTTAGACCGGTTCTATCCGGTTCTATCCTTTTTAAATCGGATTAAACTGGTTCTATCCTGTTCTATCCTGTTTTAACTGGATTAAACCAGTTCAATCCGGTTTTATCCGGTTTAAACCGGTTCTTTCCGTTTCCATCTGGTTTAAACGGGTTTCAACTGGTACAATACGATTTATCCGTTTTACACCGGTTCAATCTGATTTTATCCGGTTTAAACTGTTTCAATTTGGTTTTATCCGGTTTGAACCGGTTCAATCCGGTTTTCTCCAGTTTAAACCGGTTTAGACTGGTTCAATCCGGTTTTATCCAGTTTAAACCGGTTCTATCCGGTTCTATCCGGTTGAAACCGGTTTAAACCGGTTCAATCTGGTTTTATCCGGTTTAAACCGGTTTAAGCCGGTTCAATCCGGTTTTATCCGGTTTAAACCGGTTCAATCTGGTTAGAACCGGTTTAAACCAGTTTGAACCGGTTCAATCTGGTTTTATCCGGTTTAAACCGGTTTAAGCCGGTTCAATCCGGTTTTATCCAGTTTAAACCGGTTCTATCCCATTGAAACCAGTTTAAACCGGTTCAATCCAGTTTTATCCGGTTTAAACCGGTTCAATCCGCTTTTATCCGGTTTAAAACCGGTTCAATCTGGTTTTATCCGGTTTAAACCGGTTTTATCCGGTTTAGACCAGTTTAAACCAGTTCAATCCGGTTTTAATCGGATTTAACCGGTTCAATCTGGTTTTATCCGGTTTAAACCGCTTTAAAATGGATTAATCCAGTTTTATCCGGTTTAAACCGGTTTGAACCGTTTCAATCCGGTTTTATCCGGTTTAAACCAGTTTAAACCGGTTCAATCCGGTTTTATCTCGTTTAAACCGGTTCTATCCGTTTCTATCCTGTTTAAATCGGTTTAAACCGGTTCTATCCTGTTCTATCCTGTTTTAACCGGTTAAACCAGTTCAATCCCGTTTTATCCAGTTTAAACCGGTTCTATTCGTTTCAATCTGGTTTAAAAGGGTTTAAACTGGTTCAATCCGGTTTTATACGTTTTAAACCAGTTCAATCTGATTTTCTCCGGTTTAAACTGATTCAATTTGGTTTTATCCGGTTTAAACGGGTTTGAACCGGTTCAATCCGGTTTTCTCCGGTTTAAACCGGTTTAAACCGGGTCAATCCGGTTTTATCCGGTTTAAAACTCTTCAACCCGGTTTTCTCCAGTTTAAACCGGTTTAAACAGGTTCAATCCGGTTTTATCCAGTTTAAACCGGTTCTATCCGGTTCTATCCGGTTGAAACCGGTTTAAACCGGATCAATCCGGTTTTATCCGGTTTAAACCAGTTCATTCCGGTTTTATCCGGTTTAAGCCGGTTCAATCCGGTTTAAACCGTTTCAATCTGGTTTTATCTGGTTTAAACCGGTTTTATCCGGTTTAAACCGGTTTAAGCCGGTTCAATCCGGTTTTATCCAGTTTAAACCGGTTCTATCCGGTTCTATCCGGTTGAAACCAGTTTAAACCGGTTCAATCCGGTTTTATCCGGTTTAAACCGGTTCAATCCGGTTTTATCCGGTTTAAACCGGTTCATTCCGGTTTTATCCGGTTAAAACCGGTTTGACATGGTTCAATCCGGTTTTATCCGGTTTAAACCGGTTCGTTCCGGTTTTATCCGTTTAAAACCGGTTTGAAACGGTTCAATCCGGTTTTATCCGGTTTAAACTGGTTCAATCCGTTTTTATCCGGTTTAAACCAGTTCACTCCGGTTTTATCCGGTTTAAACCGGTTTGAACCGGTTCAATCCGGTTTTATGTGGTTTAAACCAGTTCAATCCGGTTTTAATCGGCTTAAACTGGTTCAATCTGGTTTTATCCGGTTTAAAGCGCTTTAAAACGGTTTAATCCGGTTTTATCCGGTTTAAACCAGTTTGAACCGGTTCAATCCGGTTTTATCTCGTTTAGACCGGTTCTATCCGGTTCTATCCTTTTTAAATCGGATTAAACTGGTTCTATCCTGTTCTATCCTGTTTTAACTGGATTAAACCAGTTCAATCCGGTTTTATCCGGTTTAAACCGGTTCTATCCATTTCCATCTGGTTTAAACGGGTTTCAACTGGTTCAATCAGATGTATCCGTTTTAAACCGGTTCAATCTGATTTTATCCGGTTTAAACTGTTTCAATTTGGTTTTATCCGGTTTGAACCGGTTCAATCCGGTTTTCTCCAGTTTAAACCTGTTTAGACTGGTTCTATCCGGTTTTATCCAGTTTAAACCGGTTCTATCCGGTTCTATCCGGTTGAAACCGGTTTAAACCGGTTCAATCCGGTTTAAACCGGTTTAAGCCGGTTCAATCCGGTTTTATCCGGTTTAAACCGGTTCAATCTGCTTTGAACCGGTTTAAACCAGTTTGAACCGGTTCAATCTGGTTTTATCCGGTTTAAACCGGTTTAAGCCGGTTCAATCCGGTTTTATCCAGTTTAAACCGGTTCTATCCAGTTGAAACCAGTTTAAACCGGTTCAATCCAGTTTTATCCGGTTTAAACCGGTTCAATCCGGTTTTATCCGGTTTAAAACCGGTTCAATCTGGTTTTATCCGGTTTAAACCTGTTTTATCCGGTTTAGACCAGTTTAAACCAGTTCAATCCTGTTTTAATCGGATTTAACCGGTTCAATCTGGTTTTATCCGGTTTAAACCGCTTTAAAATGGTTTAATCCGGTTTTATCCGGTTTAAACCAGTTTGAACCGTTTCAATCCGGTTTTATCCGGTTTAAACCAGTTTAAACCGGTTCAATCCGGTTTTATCTCGTTTAAACCAGTTCTATCCGGTTCTATCCTGTTTAAATCGGTTTAAACCGGTTCTATCCTGTTCTATCCTGTTTTAACCGGTTAAACCAGTTCAATCCCGTTTTATCCAGTTTAAACCGGTTCTATTCGTTTCCATCTGGTTTAAAAGGGTTTAAACTGGTTCAATCCGGTTTTATGCGTTTTAAACCAGTTCAATCTGATTTTCTCCGGTTTAAACTGATTCAATTTGGTTTTATCCGGTTTAAACGGGTTTGAACCGGTTCAATCCGGTTTTCTCTGGTTTAAACCGGTTTAAACCGGGTCAATCCGGTTTTATCCGTTTTAAACCTCTTCAATCCGGTTTTCTCCAGTTTAAACCGGTTTAAACAGGTTCAATCCGGTTTTCTCCAGTTTAAACCGGTTTAAACAGGTTCAATCCGGTTTTATCCAGTTTAAACCGGTTCTATCCGGTTCTATCCGGTTGAAACCGGTTTAAACCGTATCAATCCGGTTTTATCCGGTTTAAACCAGTTCAATCCGGTTTTATCCGCTTTAAACCGGTTTAAACCGGTTCAATTCGGTTTTATCCGGTTTAAACCGGTTCTATCCAGTTCTATCCGGTTTAAACCGGTTCTATCCGGTTCTATCTGGTGTAAGCCGGTTTAAACCGGTTCAATCCGGTTTTATCCTGTTTAAACCGGATCAATCCGTTTTTATATGGTTTAAACCGGTTTAAACTTGTTCAATCCGGATTTATCCGGTTTAAACCGGTCGGTTTAAACCGGTTTAAACCGCTTCAATCCGGTTTTATCCGATTTAAACCGGTTTAAACCGGTTCAATCGGTTTTTATCTGGTTTAAACCGGATTAAACCGGTTATATCCGGTTTTATCCACTTTAAACCGGTTCAATCCTTTTTTTCCTGTTTAAACCGGTTTAAACCAGTTCATTCCGGTTTTATCCGGTTTAAGCTGGTTCAATCCGGTTTAAACCGTTTCAATCTGGTTTTATCCGGTTTAAACCGGTTCTATCCGGTTCTATCCGGTTTGAACCGGTTCAATCCGGTTTTGTCCGGTTTAAACCGGTTTAAGCCTGTTCAATCCGGTTTTATCCAGTTTAAAACGGTTCTATCCGGTTCTATCCGGTTGAAACCAGTTTAAACCGGTTCAATCCGGTTTTATCCGGTTTAAACCGGTTCAATCCATTTTTATCCGGTTTAAACCGGTTCATTCCATTTTTATCCGGTTAAAACCGGTTTGAAACGGTTCAATCCGGTTTTATCCGGTTTAAACCGGTTCATTCCGGTTTTATCCGTTTAAAACCGGTTTGAAACGGTTCAATCCGGTTTTATCCGGTTTAAACCAGTTCAATCCGGTTTTATCCGCTTTAAACCGGTTTAAACCGGTTCAATCCGGTTTTATCCGGTTTAAACCGGTTCTATCCGGTTCTATCCGGGTTAAACCGGTTCTATCCGGTTCTATCTGGTTTAAGCCGGTTTAAACCGGTTCAATCCGGTTTTATCCGGTTTATACCGGATCAATCCGTTTTATCCGGTTTAAACCGGTTTAAACTGGTTCAATCCGGTTTTATCCGGTTTAAACCGGTTCTATCCGGTTTAAACCGGTTTAAACCGCTTCATTCCGGTTTTATCCGGTTTAAGCCGGTTCAATCCGGTTTAAACCGTTTCAATCTGGTTTTCTCTGGTTTAAACCGGTTCTATCCGGTTCTATCCAGTTTAAACCGGTTCAATCCGTTTTTTCCGGTTTAAACTGGTTTAAACCAGTTCATTCCGGTTTTATCCGGTTTAAGCCAGTTCAATCCGGTTTAAACCGTTTCAATCTGGTTTTCTCTGGTTTAAACCGGTTCTATCCGGTTCTATCCAGTTTGAACCGGTTCAATCCGGTTTTATCCGGTTTAAACCGGTTTAAGCCGGTTCAATCCGGTTTTATCCAGTTTAAACCGGTTCTATCCGGTTCTATCCGGTTGAAACCAGTTTAAACCGGTTCAATCCGGTTTTATCTCGTTTAGACCGGTTCTATCCGGTTCTATCCTTTTTAAATCGGATTAAACTGGTTCTATCCTGTTCTATCCTGTTTTAACTGGATTAAACCAGTTCAATCCGGTTTTATCCGGTTTAAACCGGTTCTATCCGTTTCCATCTGGTTTAAACGGGTTTCAACTGGTACAATACGATTTATCCGTTTTACACCGGTTCAATCTGATTTTATCCGGTTTAAACTGTTTCAATTTGGTTTTATCCGGTTTGAACCGGTTCAATCCGGTTTTCTCCAGTTTAAACCGGTTTAGACTGGTTCAATCCGGTTTTATCCAGTTTAAACCGGTTCTATCCGGTTCT
Organism: Cynocephalus volans; assembly: GCF_027409185.1. Classification (NCBI taxonomy): domain Eukaryota; kingdom Metazoa; phylum Chordata; class Mammalia; order Dermoptera; family Cynocephalidae; genus Cynocephalus; species Cynocephalus volans. The sequence goes on from NW_026902388.1 coordinate 325,447, forward strand.
ATCCGGTTGAAACCGGTTTAAACCGGTTCAATCCGGTTTTATCCGGTTTAAACCGGTTTAAGCCGGTTCAATCCGGTTTTATCCGGTTTAAACCGGTTCAATCTGGTTTGAACCGGTTTAAACCAGTTTGAACCGGTTCAATCTGGTTTTATCCGGTTTAAACCGGTTTAAGCCGGTTCAATCCGGTTTTATCCAGTTTAAACCGGTTCTATCCCATTGAAACCAGTTTAAACCGGTTCAATCCAGTTTTATCCGGTTTAAACCGGTTCAATCCGCTTTTATCCGGTTTAAAACCGGTTCAATCTGGTTTTATCCGGTTTAAACCGGTTTTATCCGGTTTAGACCAGTTTAAACCAGTTCAATCCGGTTTTAATCGGATTTAACCGGTTCAATCTGGTTTTATCCGGTTTAAACCGCTTTAAAATGGATTAATCCAGTTTTATCCGGTTTAAACCGGTTTGAACCGTTTCAATCCGGTTTTATCCGGTTTAAACCAGTTTAAACCGGTTCAATCCGGTTTTATCTCGTTTAAACCGGTTCTATCCGTTTCTATCCTGTTTAAATCGGTTTAAACCGGTTCTATCCTGTTCTATCCTGTTTTAACCGGTTAAACCAGTTCAATCCCGTTTTATCCAGTTTAAACCGGTTCTATTCATTTCAATCTGGTTTAAAAGGGTTTAAACTGGTTCAATCCGGTTTTATACGTTTTAAACCAGTTCAATCTGATTTTCTCCGGTTTAAACTGATTCAATTTGGTTTTATCCGGTTTAAACGGGTTTGAACCGGTTCAATCCGGTTTTCTCCGGTTTAAACCGGTTTAAACCGGGTCAATCCGGTTTTATCCGGTTTAAAACTCTTCAACCCGGTTTTCTCCAGTTTAAACCGGTTTAAACAGGTTCAATCCGGTTTTATCCAGTTTAAACCGGTTCTATCCGGTTCTATCCGGTTGAAACCGGTTTAAACCGGATCAATCCGGTTTTATCCGGTTTAAACCGGTTCATTCCGGTTTTATCCGGTTAAAACCGGTTTGACATGGTTCAATCCGGTTTTATCCGGTTTAAACCGGTTCATTCCGGTTTTATCCGTTTAAAACCGGTTTGAAACGGTTCAATCCGGTTTTATCCGGTTTAAACTGGTTCAATCCGTTTTTATCCGGTTTAAACCAGTTCACTCCGGTTTTATCCGGTTTAAACCGGTTTGAACCGGTTCAATCCGGTTTTATGTGGTTTAAACCGGTTCAATCTGGTTTTATCCAGTTTAAACCAGTTTTATCCGGCTTAGACCGGTTTAAACCAGTTCAATCCGGTTTTAATCGGCTTAAACTGGTTCAATCTGGTTTTATCCGGTTTAAAGCGCTTTAAAACGGTTTAATCCGGTTTTATCCGGTTTAAACCAGTTTGAACCGGTTCAATCCGGTTTTATCTCGTTTAGACCGGTTCTATCCGGTTCTATCCTTTTTAAATCGGATTAAACTGGTTCTATCCTGTTCTATCCTGTTTTAACTGGATTAAACCAGTTCAATCCGGTTTTATCCGGTTTAAACCGGTTCTATCCGTTTCCATCTGTTTTAAACGGGTTTCAACTGGTTCAATCCGATTTATCCATTTTAAACCGGTTCAATCCGGTTTTATCCGGTTTAAACTGTTTCAATTTGGTTTTATCCGGTTTGAACCGGTTCAATCCGGTTTTCTCCAGTTTAAACCTGTTTAGACTGGTTCTATCCGGTTTTATCCAGTTTAAACCGGTTCTATCCGGTTCTATCCGGTTGAAACCGGTTTAAACCGGTTCAATCCGGTTTAAACCGGTTTAAGCCGGTTCAATCCGGTTTTATCCGGTTTAAACCGGTTCAATCTGCTTTGAACCGGTTTAAACCAGTTTGAACCGGTTCAATCTGGTTTTATCCGGTTTAAACCGGTTTAAGCCGGTTCAATCCGGTTTTATCCAGTTTAAACCGGTTCTATCCAGTTGAAACCAGTTTAAACCGGTTCAATCCAGTTTTATCCGGTTTAAACCGGTTCAATCCGGTTTTATCCGGTTTAAATCCGGTTCAATCTGGTTTTATCCGGTTTAAACCTGTTTTATCCGGTTTAGACCAGTTTAAACCAGTTCAATCCTGTTTTAATCGGATTTAACCGGTTCAATCTGGTTTTATCCGGTTTAAACCGCTTTAAAATGGTTTAATCCGGTTTTATCCGGTTTAAACCTGTTTGAACCGTTTCAATCCGGTTTTATCCGGTTTAAACCAGTTTAAACCGGTTCAATCCGGTTTTATCTCGTTTAAACCGGTTCTATCCGGTTCTATCCTGTTTAAATCGGTTTAAACCGGTTCTATCCTGTTCTATACTGTTTTAACCGGTTAAACCAGTTCAATCCCGTTTTATCCAGTTTAAACCGGTTCTATTCGTTTCCATCTGGTTTAAAAGGGTTTAAACTGGTTCAATCCGGTTTTATGCGTTTTAAACCAGTTCAATCTGATTTTCTCCGGTTTAAACTGATTCAATTTGGTTTTATCCGGTTTAAACGGGTTTGAACCGGTTCAATCCGGTTTTCTCTGGTTTAAACCGGTTTAAACCGGGTCAATCCGGTTTTATCCGTTTTAAACCTCTTCAATCCGGTTTTCTCCAGTTTAAACCGGTTTAAACAGGTTCAATCCGGTTTTCTCCAGTTTAAACCGGTTTAAACAGGTTCAATCCGGTTTTATCCAGTTTAAACCGGTTCTATCCGGTTCTATCCGGTTGAAACCGGTTTAAACCGTATCAATCCGGTTTTATCCGGTTTAAACCGGTTCAATCTGGTTTTATCCGGTTTAAACTGGTTGAAACCGGTTCTATCCGTTTTAGACCAGTTCAAACCAGTTCAATCCGGTTTTATCCGGTTTAAACCGGTTTAAACCGGTTCAATCGGTTTTTATCTGGTTTAAACCGGATTAAACCGGTTCTATCCGGTTTTATCCAGTTTAAACCGGTTCAATCCTTTTTTTCCTGTTTAAACCGGTTTAAACCAGTTCATTCCGGTTTTATCCGGTTTAAGCCGGTTCAATCCGGTTTAAACCGTTTCAATCTGGTTTTATCCGGTTTAAACCGGTTCTATCCGGTTCTATCCGGTTTGAACCGGTTCAATCCGGTTTTGTCCGGTTTAAACCGGTTTAAGCCAGTTCAATCCGGTTTTATCCAGTTTAAACCGGTTCTATCCGGTTCTATCAGGTTGAAACCAGTTTAAACCGGTTCAATCCGGTTTTATCCGGTTTAAACCGGTTCAATCCAGTTTTATCCGGTTTAAACCGGTTCATTCCGTTTTTATCCGGTTAAAACCGGTTTGAAACGGTTCAATCCGGTTTTATCCGGTTTAAACCCGTTCATTCCGGTTTTATCCGTTTAAAACCGGTTTGAACCGGTTCAATACGGTTTTATGTGGTTTAAACCGGTTCAATCTGGTTTTATCCAGTTTAAACCGGTTTTATCCGGTTTAGACCTGTTTAAACCAGTTCAATCCGGTTTTAATCGGCTTAAACTGGTTCAATCTGGTTTTACCCGGTTTAAAGCGCTTTAAAACGGTTTAATCCGGTTTTATCCGGTTTAGACCAGTTCAATCCGGTTTTATCCGGTTTAAACCGGTTCTATGCTGTTTATTCCAGTTTAAGCCTGTTCAATCGGGTTTTATCCAGTTTAGACCTGTTTAAGCCGGTTCATTCCGGTTTTATCCAGCTTAAACCGGTTTGAACCCTTTCAATCCGTTTTTATCCAGCTTCAACCGGTTTACACCGGTTCAATCCGGTTTTATCCGGTTTATACCGTTTCTATACGGTTCTATCCGTTTTAAACCGGTTTAAACCAGTTCATTCCTGTTTTATCCGGTTTAAACCAGTTTAAACCGGTTCAATCCGTTTTTATCCGGTTTAAACCTGATCAATCCGGTTTTATCCCGTTTAAACCGGTTCTATCCGGTTTTATCCGGTTTAAACCGGTTTAGCCCGGTTCTATCCGGTTAAAACCGGTTTAAACCGGTTCAATCCCATTTTATCCGGTTTAAACCGGTTCAATCCGGTTTTATCGGGTTTAAACCGGTTTAAGCTGGTTCAATCCGGTTTTATTCGGTTTAAACTGGTTCAATCTGGTTTTATCCGGTTTAAACTGGTTGAAACCGGTTCTATCCGTTTTAGACCAGTTCAAACCAGTTCAATCCGGTTTTATCCGGTTTAAACCGGTTCTATCCGTTTCTATCTTTTTTAAACCGGTTTAAACTGGTTCAATCTGGTTTTATCCATTTTAAACCGGTTCAGTCTGGTTTTATCCGGTTTAAACTGGTTCAATTTGGTTTTATCCGGTTTAAAATGGTTTGAACTGGTTCAATCCGGTTTTAACCGTTTTAAATCTGTTTGAACCGGTTCAATCCGGTTTTATCCGGTTTAAACCGGTTTGAACCGGTTCAAACCGGTTTTATCCGGTTTAAAACGGTTGGAACCGGTTCAATCCTCTTTTATCCAGTTTAAACCTGTTCAATCCGATTCTATCCGGTTTAAACCGGTTTAAACCGGTTAATCTGGTTTTATCCGGCTTAAACCGGTTCAATCTGGTATTATCCGGTTTAAACTGGTTCAATTTGGTTTTATCCCGTTTAAACTGGTTTTATCCGTTTTAAACCGGTATAAACCAGTTCAATCCGATTTTATCCGGTTTAAACCGGTTCAATCCAGTTTTATCCGGTTTAAACCGGTTTAAGCTTGTTCAATCCGGTTTTATCCGCTTTAAACCGGTTCAATCTTGTTTTATCTGGTTTAAACCGGTTGAAACCTGTTCAATCTGGTTTTATCTGGTTTAGACCATTTCAAACCGGTTCAGTCCGGTTTTATCCGGTTTAAACCAGTTCTCTCCATTTCTATCTGATTTAAACCGGTTTAAACGGGTTCAATCCGGTTTTATCCGTTTTAAACCGGTTCAATCTGGTTTTATCCGGTTTAAACTGGTTCAATTTGGTTTTATCCGGTTTAAACCGGTTTTATCCATTTTAAACCGGTTTAATCCAGTTCAATCCGGTTATATCCGGTTTAAACCGGTTTAAGCCGGTTCAATCAGGTTTTATCCAGTTTAAACCGGTTCTATCCGGTTCTATCCGGTTGAAACCAGTTTAAACCGGTTCAATCCGGTTTTCTCCGGTTTAAACCAGTTCAATCCTGTTTTATCCGATTTAAACCGGTTCTATCCGGTTCTATACAGTTGAAACCGGTTTAAACCGGTTCAATCAGGTTTTATCCAGTTTAAACCGGTTCTATCTGGTTGAAACCGTATTAAACCGGTTCAATCCGGTTTTATCTGGTTTAAAACGGTTCAATCCGGTTTTATCCGGTTTAAACCGGTTCTATGCTCTTTATACCAGTTTAAGCCTGTTCAATCGGGTATTATCCGGTTTAGACCTGTTTAAGCCGGTTCATTCCAGTTTTATCCAGTTTAAACCAGTTTAAACCCTTTCAATCCGTTTTTATCCGGTTTTCGACCGGATTACACCGGTTCAATCCGGTTTTATCCGGTTTAAACTGTTTCTATCCGGTTCTATCCGTTTTAAACCGGTTTAAACCAGTTCATTCCGGTCTTATCTGGTTTAAACTGGTTTGAACCGGTTCAATCCGGTTTTATCCGGTTTAAACCGGTTCAATCCGGTTTTATCCGGTTTAAACCGGTTCAATCCGGTTGTATCTGGTTTAAACCGGTTCATTCCGGTTTTATCCGGTTAAAACCGGTTTGAAATTGTTCAATCCGTTTTTATCCGGTTTAAACTGGTTCAGTCCGGTTTTATCCGGTTTAAACCGGTTCATTCCGGTTTTATCCGGTTTAAACCGGTTCAATCCGGTTTTATCTGGTTTAAACCAGTTCACTCTGGTTTTATCCGGTTTAAACCGGTTTGAACCAGTTCAATCCGGTTTTATCCGGTTTAAACCTGTTTAAGCTGGTGCAATCCGGTTTTATCCACTTTAAACCGGTTCTATCCGGTTCTATCCAGTTGAAACCGGTTTAAACCAGTTCAATGCGGTTTTATCCGGTTAAAACCGGTTCAATCCGGTTTTACCCGGTTTAAACCTGTTTAAACCGGTTCAATCGGTTTTATCCAGTTTAAACCGGTCCTATCCGGTTTAAAGCGGTTTAGGCCGGTTCATTCCGGTTTTATCAGTTTTAAACCGGTTTAAACTGCTTCAATCCGTTTATATCCGGTTTCAACCGGTTTCATCTGGTTCAATCCGGTTTTATCCGGTTTAAACCAGTTCACTCCGGTTTTATCCGGTTTAAACCGGTTTGAACCGGTTCAATCCGCTTTTATCTGGTTTAAACCGGTTTTATCCGGTTTAGACCAGTTCATTCCGGTTCTATCCGGTTGAAACCGGTTTAAACCGGTTCAATCCGGTTTTATCCGGTTTAAACCGGTTCTATCTGTTTGAAACCGTATTAAACAGGTTCAATCCAGTTTTATCCGGTTTAAACCGGTTCAATCCGGTTTTATCCGGTTTAAAACCGGTTCAATCTGGTTTTATCCGGTTTAAACCTGTTTTATCCGGTTTAGACCAGTTTAAACCAGTTCAATCCTGTTTTAATCGGATTTAACCGGTTCAATCTGGTTTTATCCGGTTTAAACCGCTTTAAAATGGTTTAATCCGGTTTTATCCGGTTTAAACCAGTTTGAACCGTTTCAATCCGGTTTTATCCGGTTTAAACCAGTTTAAACCGGTTCAATCCGGTTTTATCTCGTTTAAAACGGTTCTATCCGGTTCTATCCTGTTTAAATCGGTTTAAACCGGTTCTATCCTGTTCTATCCTGTTTTAACCGGTTAAACCAGTTCAATCCCGTTTTATCCAGTTTAAACCGGTTCTATTCGTTTCAATCTGGTTTAAAAGGGTTTAAACTGGTTCAATCCGGTTTTATGCGTTTTAAACCAGTTCAATCTGATTTTCTCCGGTTTAAACTGATTCAGTTTGGTTTTATCCTGTTTAAACGGGTTTGAACCGGTTCAATCCAGTTTTCTCTGGTTTAAACCGGTTTAAACCGGGTCAATCCGGTTTTATCCGTTTTAAACCTCTTCAATCCGGTTTTCTCCAGTTTAAACCGGTTTAAACAGGTTCAATCCGGTTTTCTCCAGTTTAAACCGGTTTAAACAGGTTCAATCCGGTTTTCTCCAGTTTAAACCGGTTTAAACAGGTTCAATCCGGTTTTATCCAGTTTAAACCGCTTCTATCCTGTTCTATCCGGTTGAAACCGCTTTAAACCGTATCAATCCGGTTTTATCCGGTTTAAACCAGTTCAATCCGGTTTTATCCGCTTTAAACCGGTTTAAACCGGTTCAATCCGGTTTTATCCGGTTTAAACCGGTTCTATCCGGTTCTATCTGGTGTAAGCCGGTTTAAACCGGTTCAATCCGGTTTTATCCGGTTTAAACCGGATCAATCCGTTTTTATCCGGTTTAAACCGGTTTAAACTGGTTCAATCCGGATTTATCCGGTTTAAACCGGTCGGTTTAAACCGGTTTAAACCGCTTCAATCCGGTTTTTTCCGATTTAAACCGGTTTAAACCGGTTCAATCGGTTTTTATCTGGTTTAAACCGGATTAAACCGGTTATATCCGGTTTTATCCAGTTTAAACCGGTTCAATCCTTTTTTTCCTGTTTAAACCGGTTTAAACCAGTTCATTCCGGTTTTATCTGGTTTAAGCTGGTTCAATCCGGTTTAAACCGTTTCAATCTGGTTTTATCCGGTTTAAACCGGTTCTATCCGGTTCTATCCGGTTTGAACAGGTTCAATCCGGTTTTGTCCGGTTTAAACCGGTTTAAGCCTGTTCAATCCGGTTTTATCCAGTTTAAACCGGTTCTATCCGGTTCTATCCGGTTGAAACCAGTTTAAACCGGTTCAATCCTGTTTTATCCGGTTTAAACCGGTTCAATCCAGTTTTATCCGGTTTAAACCGGTTCATTCCATTTTTATCCGGTTAAAACCGGTTTGAAACGGTTCAATCCGGTTTTATCCGGTTTAAACCGGTTCATTCCGGTTTTATCCGTTTAAAACCGGTTTGAAACGGTTCAATCCGGTTTTATCCGGTTTAAACCGGTTCATTCCGGTTTTATCCGTTTAAAACCGGTTTGAAACGGTTCAATCCGGTTTTATCCGGTTTAAACCGGTTCAATCCGTTTTTATCCAGTTTAAACCAGTTCACAACGGTTTTATCCGGTTTAAACCGGTTTGAACCGGTTCAATCCGGTTTTATGTGGTTTAAACCGGTTCAATCTGGTTTTATCCAGTTTAAACCGGTTTTATCCGGTTTAGACCGGTTTAAACCAGTTCAATCCGGTTTTAATCGGCTTAAACTGGTTCAATCTGGTTTTATCTGGTTTAAAGCGCTTTAAAACGGTTTAATCCGGTTTTATCCGGTTTAAACCAGTTTGAACCGGTTCAATCCGGTTTTATCTCGTTTAGACCGGTTCTATCTGGTTCTATCCTTTTTAAATCGGATGAAACTGGTTCTATCCTGTTCTATTCTGTTTTAACTGGATTAAACCAGTTCAATCCGGTTTTATCCAGTTTAAACCGGTTCTATCCGTTTCCATCTGGTTTAAACGGGTTTCAACTGGTTCAATACGATTTATCCGTTTTAAACCGGTTCAATCTGATTTTATCTGGTTTAAACTGTTTCAATTTGGTTTTATCCGGTTTGAACCGGTTCAATCCGATTTTCTCCAGATTAAACCGGTTTAGACTGGTTCAATCCGGTTTTATCCAGTTTAAACCGGTTCTATCCGTTTCTATCCTGTTTAAATCGGTTTAAACCGGTTCTATCCTGTTCTATCCTGTTTTAACCGGTTAAACCAGTTCAATCCGGTTTTATCCAGTTTAAACCGGTTCTATTCGTTTCCATCTGGTTACAAGGGTTTAAACTGGTTCAATCCGGTTTTATACGTTTTAAACCAGTTCAATCTGATTTTATCCGGTTTAAACTGGTTCAATTTGGTTTTATCCGGTTTAAACGGGTTTGAACCGGTTCAATCCGGTTTTATCCGGTTTAAACCGGTTTAATCCGGGTCAATCCGGTTTTATCCGGTTTAAACCTCTTCAATCCGGTTTTCTCCAGTTTAAACCGGTTTAAACAGGTTCAATCCGGTTTTATCCAGTTTAAACCGGTTCTATCCGGTTCTATCTGGTTGAAACCGGTTTAAACCGGTTCAATCCGGTTTTATCCGGTTTAAACCAGTTCAATCTGGTTTTATCCGCTTTAAACCGGTTTAAACCGGTTCAATCCGGTTTTATCCGGTTTAAACCGGTTCTATCCGGTTCTATCCGGGTTAAACCGGTTCTATCTGGTTCTATCTGGTTTAAGCCGGTTTAAACCGGTTCAATCCGGTTTTATCCGGTTTAAACCGGATCAATCCTTTTTATCCGGTTTAAACCGGTTTAAACTGGTTCAATCTGGTTTTATCCGGTTTAAACCGGTTCTATCCGGTTTAAACCGGTTTAAACCGCTTCAATCCGGTTTTATCCTATTTAAACCGGTTTAAACCGGTTCAATCGGTTTTTATCTGGTTTAAACCGGATTAAACCGGTTCTATCCGGTTTTATCCAGTTTAAACCGGTTCAATCCGTTTTTTCCGGTTTAAACTGGTTTAAACCAGTACATTCCGGTTTTATCTGGTTTAAGCCGGTTCAATCCGGTTTAAACCGTTTCAATCTGGTTTTATCTGTTTTAAACCGGTTCAATCCAGTTTTATCCGGTTTACCGGTTCATTCCGGTTTTATCCATTTAAAACCGGTTTGAAACGGTTCAATCCGGTTTTATCCGTTTTAAACTGGTTCAATCCGTTTTTATCCGGTTTAAATGAGTTCACTCCTGTTTTATCCGGTTTAAACCGGTTTGAACCGGTTCAATCCGGTTTTAATCGGCTTAAACTGGTTCAATCTGGTTTTATCCGGTTTAAAGCGCTTTAAAACGGTTTAATCCGGTTTTATCCAGTTTAAACCAGTTTGAACCGGTTCAATCCGGTTTTATCTCGTTTAGACCGGTTCTATCCGGTTCTATCCTTTTTAAATCTGATTAAACTGGTTCTATCCTGTTCTATCCTGTTTTAACTGGATTATACCAGTTCAATCCGGTTTTATCCGGTTTAAACCGGTTCTATCCGTTTCCATCTGGTTTAAATGGGTTTCAACTGGTTCAATCCGATTTATCCGTTTTAAACCGGTTCAATCTGATTTTATCCGGTTTAAACTGTTTCAATTTGGTTTTATCCGGTTTGAACCGGTTCAATCCGGTTTTCTCCAGTTTAAACCGGTTTAGACTGGTTCAATCCGGTTTTATCCTGTTTAAACCGGTTCTATCCGGTTCTATCCGGTTGAAACCGGTTTAAACCGGTTCAATCCGGTTTTCTCCGGTTTAAACCAGTTCAATCCTGTTTTATCCGGTTTAAACCGGTTCTATCCGGTTCTATACAGTTGAAACCGGTTTAAACCGGTTCAATCAGGTTTTATCCGGTTTAAACCGGTTCTATCCCTTTCTATCCGGTTAAAACCGGTTCTTTCCGATTCTATCCGGTTTAAACCGGTTTAAACCGGTTCAATCCGTTTTTATCCGGTTTAAACCTGTTCAATCCGGTTTTATCCCGTTTAAACCGGTTCTATCAGGTTTTATCCGGTTTAAACCGGTTTAGCCCGGTTCTATCCGGTTAAAACCGGTTTAAACCGGTTCAATCCCATTTTATCCGGTTTAAACCAGTTCAATCCGGTTTTATACGTTTTAAACCAGTTCAATCTGGTTTTATCCGGTTTAAACTGGTTCAATTTGGTTTTATCCGGTTTAAACGGGTTTGAACCGGTTCAATCCGGTTTTATCCGGTTTAAACCGGTTTAAACCGGGTCAATACGGTTTTATCCGGTTTAAACCTCTTCAATCCTGTTTTCTCCAGTTTAAACCGGTTTAAACAGGTTCAATCCGGTTTTGTCCAGTTTAAACCGGTTCTATCCGGTTGTATCCGGTTGAAACCGGTTTAAACCGGTTCAATCCGGTTTTATCCGGTTTAAACCAGTTCAATCCGGTTTTATCCGCTTTAAACCGGTTTAAACCGGTTCAATCCGGTTTTATCCGGTTTAAACCGGTTCTATCTGGTTCTATCCGGGTTAAACCGGTTCTATCCGGTTCTATCTGGTTTAAGCCGGTTTAAACCGGTTCAATCCGGTTTTATCCGGTTTAAACAGGATCAATCCGTTTTATCCGGTTTAAACCGGTTTAAACTGGTTCAATCCGGTTTTATCCGGTTTAAACCGGTTCTATCCGGTTTAAACCGGTTTAAACCGCTTCATTCCGGTTTTATCCTTTTTAAGCCGGTTCAATCCGGTTTAAACCGTTTCAATCTGGTTTTCTCTGGTTTAAACCGGTTCTATCCGGTTCTATCCAGTTTGAACCGGTTCAATCCGGTTTTATCCGGTTTAAACCGGTTTAAGCCGGTTCAATCCGGTTTTATCCAGTTTAAACCGGTTCTATCCGGTTCTATCTGGTTGAAACCAGTTTAAACCGGTTCAATCCAATTTTATCCGGTTTAAACCGGTTCAATCCGGTTTTATCCGGTTTAAAACCGATTCAATCTGGTTTTATCCGGTTTAAACCGGTTTTATCCGGTTTAGACCAGTTTAAACCAGTTCAATCCGGTTTTAATCGGATTTAACCGGTTCAATCTGGTTTTATCCGGTTTAAACCGCTTTAAAATGGTTTAATCCGGTTTTATCCAGTTTAAACCAGTTTGAACCGTTTCAATCCGGTTTTATCCGGTTTAAACCAGTTTAAACCGGTTCAATCCGGTTTTATCTCGTTTAAACCGGTTCTATCCGGTTCTATCCTGTTTAAATCGTTTTAAACCGGTTCTATACTGTTCTATCCTGTTTTAACCGGTTAAACCAGTTCAATCCCGTTTTATCCAGTTTAAACCGGTTCTATTCGTTTCCATCTGGTTTAAAAGGGTTTAAACAGGTTCAATCCGGTTTTATCCAGTTTAAACCGGTTCTATCCGGTTCTATCCGGTTGAAACCGGTTTAAACCGGATCAATCCGGTTTTATCCAGTTTAAACCAGTTCAATCCGGTTTTATCAGCTTTAAACCGGTTTAAACCGGTTCAATCCGGTTTTATCCGGTTTAAACCGGTTCTATCCAGTTCTATCCGGTTTAAACCGTTTTTATCCGGTTCTATCTGGTGTAAGCCGGTTTAAACCGGTTCAATCCGGTTTTATCCAGTTTAAACCGGATATATCCGTTTTTATCCGGTTTAAACCGGTTTAAACTGGTTCAATTCGGTTTTATCCGGTTTAAACCAGTCGGTTTAAACCGGTTTAAACCGCTTCAATCCGGTTTTATCTGATTTAAACCGGTTTAAACCGGTTCAATCTGTTTTTATCTGGTTTAAACCGGATTAAACCAGTTCTATCCGGTTTTATCCGGTTTAAACCGGTTCAATCCTTTTTTTCCTGTTTAAACCGGTTTAAACCAGTTCATTCCGGTTTTATCCGGTTTAAGCCGGTTCAATCCGGTTTAAACCGTTTCAATCTGGTTTTATCCGGTTTAAACCGGTTCTATCCGGTTCTATCCGGTTTGAACCGGTTCAATCCGGTTTTGTCCGGTTTAAACCGGTTTAAGCCTGTTCAATCCGGTTTTATCCAGTTTAAACCGGTTCTATCCGGTTCTATCCGGTTGAAACCAGTTTAAACCGGTTCAATCCGGTTTTATCCGGTTTAAACCGGTTCTATCCGGTTCTATCTGGGTTAAACCGGTTCTATCCGGTTCTATCTGGTTTAAGCCGGTTTAAACCGGTTCAATCCGGTTTTATCCGGTTTAAACCGGATCAATCCTTTTTATCCGGTTTAAACCGGTTTAAACTGGTTCAATCCGGTTTTATCCGGTTTAAACCGGTTCTATCCGGTTTAAACCGGTTTAAACCGCTTCAATCCGGTTTTATCCTATTTAAACCGGTTTAAACCGGTTCAATCGGTTTTTATCTGGTTTAAACCGGATTAAACCGGTTCTATCCGGTTTTCTCCGGTTTAAACCAGTTCAATCCTGTTTTATCCGGTTTAAACCGGTTCTATCCGGTTCTATACAGTTGAAACCGGTTTAAACCGGTTCAATCAGGTTTTATCCGGTTTAAACCGGTTCTATCCCTTTCTATCCGGTTAAAACCGGTTCTTTCCGATTCTATCCGGTTTAAACCGGTTTAAACCGGTTCAATCCGTTTTTATCCGGTTTAAACCTGTTCAATCCGGTTTTATCCCGTTTAAACCGGTTCTATCAGGTTTTATCCGGTTTAAACCGGTTTAGCCCGGTTCTATCCAGTTAAAACCGGTTTAAACCGGTTCAATCCCATTTTATCCGGTTTAAACCAGTTCAATCCGGTTTTATACGTTTTAAACCAGTTCAATCTGGTTTTATCCGGTTTAAACTGGTTCAATTTGGTTTTATCCGGTTTAAACGGGTTTGAACCGGTTCAATCCGGTTTTATCCGGTTTAAACCGGTTTAAACCGGGTCAATGCGGTTTTATCCGGTTTAAACCTCTTCAATCCGGTTTTCTCCAGTTTAAACCGGTTTAAACAGGTTCAATCCGGTTTTGTCCAGTTTAAACCGGTTCTATCCGGTTGTATCCGGTTGAAACCGGTTTAAACCGGTTCAATCCGGTTTTATCCGGTTTAAACCAGTTCAATCCGGTTTTATCCGCTTTAAACCGGTTTAAACCGGTTCAATCCGGTTTTATCCGTTTTAAACCGGTTCTATCTGGTTCTATCCGGGTTAAACCGGTTCTATCCGGTTCTATCTGGTTTAAGCCGGTTTAAACCGGTTCAATCCGGTTTTATCCGGTTTAAACCGGATCAATCCGTTTTATCCGGTTTAAACCAGTTTAAACTGGTTCAATCCGGTTTTATCCGGTTTAAACCGGTTCTATCCGGTTTAAACCGGTTTAAACCGCTTCATTCCGGTTTTATCCGGTTTAAGCCGGTTCAATCCGGTTTAAACCGTTTCAATCTGGTTTTCTCTGGTTTAAACCGGTTCTATCCGGTTCTATCCAGTTTGAACCGGTTCAATCCGGTTTTATCCGGTTTAAACCGGTTTAAGCCGGTTCAATCCGGTTTTATCCAGTTTAAACCGGTTCTATCCGGTTCTATCCGGTTGAAACCAGTTTAAACCGGTTCAATCCGGTTTTATCTCGTTTAGACCGGTTCTATCCGGTTCTATCCTTTTTAAATCGGATTAAACTGGTTCTATCCTGTTCTATCCTGTTTTAACTGGATTAAACCAGTTCAATCCGGTTTTATCCGGTTTAAACCAGTTCTATCCGTTTCCATCTGGTTTAAACGGGTTTCAACTGGTACAATCCGATTTATCCGTTTTAAACCGGTTCAATCTGATTTTATCCGGTTTAAACTGTTTCAATTTGGTTTTATCCGGTTTGAACCGGTTCAATCCGGTTTTCTCCAGTTTAAACCGGTTTAGACTGGTTCAATCCGGTTTTATCCAGTTTAAACCGGTTCTATCCGGTTCTATCCAGTTGAAACCGGTTTAAACCGGTTCAATCCGGTTTTATCCGGTTTAAACCGGTTTAAGCCGGTTCAATCCGGTTTTATCCGGTTTAAACCGGTTCAATCTGGTTTGAACCGGTTTAAACCAGTTTGAACCGGTTCAATCTGGTTTTATGCGGTTTAAACCGGTTTAAGTCGGTTCAATCCGGTTTTATCCAGTTTAAACCGGTTCTATCCGGTTGAAACCAGTTTAAACCGGTTCAATCCAATTTTATCCGGTTTAAACCGGTTCAATCCGGTTTTATCTGGTTTAAAACCGATTCAATCTGGTTTTATCCGGTTTAAACCGGTTTTATCCGGTTTAGACCAGTTTAAACCAGTTCAATCCGGTTTTAATCGGATTTAACCGGTTCAATCTGGTTTTATCCGGTTTAAACCGCTTTAAAATGGTTTAATCCGGTTTTATCCAGTTTAAACCAGTTTGAACCGTTTCAATCCGGTTTTATCCGGTTTAAACCAGTTTAAACCGGTTCAATCCGGTTTTATCTCGTTTAAACCGGTTCTATCCGGTTCTATCCTGTTTAAATCGTTTTAAACCGGTTCTATCCTGTTCTATCCTGTTTTAACCGGTTAAACCAGTTCAATCCCGTTTTATCCAGTTTAAACCGGTTCTATTCGTTTCCATCTGGTTTAAAAGGGTTTAAACTGGTTCAATCCGGTTTTATACGTTTTAAACCAGTTCAATCTGATTTTCTCCGGTTTAAACTGATTCAATTTGGTTTTATCCGGTTTAAACGGGTTTGAACCGGTTCAATCCGGTTTTCTCCGGTTTAAACCGGTTTAAACCGGGTCAATCCGGTTTTATCCGGTTTAAAACTCTTCAACCCGGTTTTCTCCAGTTTAAACCGGTTTAAACAGGTTCAATCCAGTTTTATCCAGTTTAAACCGGTTCTATCCGGTTCTATCCGGTTGAAACCGGTTTAAACCGGATCAATCCGGTTTTATCCGGTTTAAACCAGTTCAATCCGGTTTTATCAGCTTTAAACCGGTTTAAACCGGTTCAATCCGGTTTTATCCGGTTTAAACCGGTTCTATCCAGTTCTATCCGGTTTAAACCGTTTTTATCCGGTTCTATCTGGTGTAAGCCGGTTTAAACCGGTTCAATCCGGTTTTATCCGGTTTAAACCGGATATATCCGTTTTTATCCGGTTTAAACCGGTTTAAACTGGTTCAATTCGGTTTTATCCGGTTTAAACCAGTCGGTTTAAACCGGTTTAAACCGCTTCAATCCGGTTTTATCCGATTTAAACCGGTTTAAACCGGTTCAATCGGTTTTTATCTGGTTTAAACCGGATTAAACCGGTTCTATCCGGTTTTATCCAGTTTAAACCGGTTCAATCCTTTTTTTCCTGTTTAAACCGGTTTAAACCAGTTCATTCCGGTTTTATCCGGTTTAAGCCGGTTCAATCCGGTTTAAACCGTTTCAATCTGGTTTTATCCGGTTTAAACCGGTTCTATCCGGTTCTATCCGGTTTGAACCGGTTCAATCCGGTTTTGTCCGGTTTAAACCGGTTTAAGCCTGTTCAATCCGGTTTTATCCAGTTTAAACCGGTTCTATCCGGTTCTATCCGGTTGAAACCAGTTTAAACCGGTTCAATCCGGTTTTATCCGGTTTAAACCGGTTCTATCCGGTTCTATCCGGGTTAAACCGGTTCTATCCGGTTCTATCTGGTTTAAGCCGGTTTAAACCGGTTCAATCCGGTTTTATCCGGTTTAAACCGGATCAATCCTTTTTATCCGGTTTAAACCGGTTTAAACTGGTTCAATCCGGTTTTATCCGGTTTAAACCGGTTCAATCCGGTTTTATCCTATTTAAACCGGTTTAAGCCGGTTCAATCGGTTTTTATCTGGTTTAAACCGGATTAAACCGGTTCTATCCGGTTTTATCTCGTTTAAACCGGTTCTATCCGGTTCTATCCTGTTTAAATCGTTTTAAACCGGTTCTATCCTGTTCTATCCTGTTTTAACCGGTTAAACCAGTTCAATCCCGTTTTATCCAGTTTAAACCGGTTCTATTCGTTTCCATCTGGTTTAAAAGGGTTTAAACTGGTTCAATCCGGTTTTATACGTTTTAAACCAGTTCAATCTGATTTTCTCCGGTTTAAACTGATTCAATTTGGTTTTATCCGGTTTAAACGGGTTTGAACCGGTTCAATCCGGTTTTCTCCGGTTTAAACCGGTTTAAACCGGGTCAATCCGGTTTTATCCGGTTTAAAACTCTTCAACCCGGTTTTCTCCAGTTTAAACCGGTTTAAACAGGTTCAATCCGGTTTTATCCAGTTTAAACCGGTTCTATCCGGTTCTATCCGGTTGAAACCGGTTTAAACCGGATCAATCCGGTTTTATCCGGTTTAAACCAGTTCAATCCGGTTTTATCAGCTTTAAACCGGTTTAAACCGGTTCAATCCGTTTTTATCCGGTTTAAACCGGTTTAAACTGGTTCAATTCGGTTTTATCCGGTTTAAACCAGTCGGTTTAAACCGGTTTAAACCGCTTCAATCCGGTTTTATCCGATTTAAACCGGTTTAAACCGGTTCAATCGGTTTTTATCTGGTTTAAACCGGATTAAACCGGTTCTATCCGGTTTTATCCAGTTTAAACCGGTTCAATCCTTTTTTTCCTGTTTAAACCGGTTTAAACCAGTTCATTCCGGTTTTATCCGGTTTAAGCCGGTTCAATCCGGTTTAAACCGTTTCAATCTGGTTTTATCCGGTTTAAACCGGTTCTATCCGGTTCTATCCGGTTTGAACCGGTTCAATCCGGTTTTGTCCGGTTTAAACCGGTTTAAGCCTGTTCAATCCGGTTTTATCCAGTTTAAACCGGTTCTATCCGGTTCTATCCGGTTGAAACCAGTTTAAACCGGTTCAATCCGGTTTTATCCGGTTTAAACCGGTTCAATCCAGTTTTATCCGGTTTAAACCGGTTCATTCCGTTTTTATCCGGTTAAAACCGGTTTGAAACGGTTCAATCCGGTTTTATCCGGTTTAAACCCGTTCATTCCGGTTTTATCCGTTTAAAACCGGTTTGAACCGGTTCAATACGGTTTTATGTGGTTTAAACCGGTTCAATCTGGTTTTATCCAGTTTAAACCGGTTTTATCCGGTTTAGACCTGTTTAAACCAGTTCAATTCGGGTTTTAATCGGCTTAAACTGGTTCAATCTGGTTTTACCCGGTTTAAAGCGCTTTAAAACGGTTTAATCCGGTTTTATCCGGTTTAGACCAGTTCAATCCGGTTTTATCCGGTTTAAACCGGTTCTATGCTGTTTATTCCAGTTTAAGCCTGTTCAATCGGGTTTTATCCAGTTTAGACCTGTTTAAGCCGGTTCATTCCGGTTTTATCCAGCTTAAACCGGTTTGAACCCTTTCAATCCGTTTTTATCCAGCTTCAACCGGTTTACACCGGTTCAATCCGGTTTTATCCGGTTTATACCGTTTCTATCCGGTTCTATCCGTTTTAAACCGGTTTAAACCAGTTCATTCCTGTTTTATCCGGTTTAAACCGGTTTAAACCGGTTCAATCCGTTTTTATCCGGTTTAAACCTGATCAATCCGGTTTTATCCCGTTTAAACCGGTTCTATCCGGTTTTATCCGGTTTAAACCGGTTTAGCCCGGTTCTATCCGGTTAAAACCGGTTTAAACCGGTTCAATCCCATTTTATCCGGTTTAAACCGGTTCAATCCGGTTTTATCGGGTTTAAACCGGTTTAAGCTGGTTCAATCCGGTTTTATTCGGTTTAAACTGGTTCAATCTGGTTTTATCCGGTTTAAAATGGTTGAAACCGGTTCTATCCGTTTTAGACCAGTTCAAACCTGTTCAATCCGGTTTTATCCGGTTTAAACCGGTTCTATCCGTTTCTATCTGGTTTAAACCGGTTTAAACTGGTTCAATCTGGTTTTATCCATTTTAAACCGGTTCAGTCTGGTTTTATCCTGTTTAAACTGGTTCAATTTGGTTTTATCCGGTTTAAAATGGTTTGAACCGGTTCAATCCGCTTTTAACCGTTTTAAATCTGTTTGAACCGGTTCAATCCGGTTTTATCCGGTTTAAACCGGTTTGAACCGGTTCAAACCGGTTTTATCCGGTTTAAAACGGTTGGAACCGGTTCAATCCGCTTTTATCCAGTTTAAACCTGTTCAATCCGATTCTATCCGGTTTAAACCGGTTTAAACCGGTTAATCTGGTTTTATCCGGCTTAAACCGGTTCAATCTGGTATTATCCGGTTTAACCTGGTTCAATTTGGTTTTATCCCGTTTAAACTGGTTTTATCCGTTTTAAACCGGTATAAACCAGTTCAATCCGGTTTTATCCTGTTTAAACCGGTTTAAACCAGATCAATCCGATTTTATCCGGTTTAAACCGGTTCAATCCAGTTCTATCCGGTTTAAACCGGTTTAAGCTGGTTCAATCCGGTTTTATCCGCTTTAAACCGGTTCAATCTTGTTTTATCTGGTTTAAACCGGTTGAAACCTGTTCAATCTGGTTTTATCTGGTTTAGACCATTTCAAACCGGTTCAGTCCGGTTTTATCCGGTTTAAACCAGTTCTCTCCATTTCTATCTGATTTAAACCGGTTTAAACGGGTTCAATCCGGTTTTATCCGTTTTAAACCGGTTCAATCTGGTTTTATCCGGTTTAAACTGGTTCAATTTGGTTTTATCCGGTTTAAACCGGTTTTATCCATTTTAAACCGGTTTAATCCAGTTCAATCCGGTTATATCCGGTTTAAACCGGTTTGAACCAGTTCCGTCCTGTTTTATCCGGTTTAAACCGGTTCTATCCGGTTCTATACAGTTGAATCCGGTTTAAACCGTTTCAATCAGGTTTTATCCGGTTTAAACCGGTTCTATCCGGTTGAAACCGTATTAAACCGGTTCAATCCGGTTTTATCCGGTTTAAACCCGTTCAGTCTGGTTTTATCCGGATTAAACCAGATTCAACCGGTTCAATCCGGTTTTATCCGGTTTAAAACGATTTAAGCCGGTTCAATCAGGTTTTATCCAGTTTAAACCGGTTCTATCCGGTTCTATCCGGTTGAAACCAGTTTAAACCGGTTCAATCCGGTTTTCTCCGGTTTAAACCAGTTCAATCCTGTTTTATCCGATTTAAACCGGTTCTATCCGGTTCTATACAGTTGAAACCGGTTTAAACCGGTTCAATCAGGTTTTATCCGGTTTAAACCGGTTCTATCTGGTTGAAACCGTATTAAACCGGTTCAATCCGGTTTTATCTGGTTTAAAACGGTTCATTCCGGTTTTATCCGGTTTAAACCGGTTCTATGCTCTTTATACCAGTTTAAGCCTGTTCAATCGGGTATTATCCGGTTTAGACCTGTTTAAGCCGGTTCATTCCAGTTTTATCCAGTTTAAACCAGTTTAAACCCTTTCAATCCGTTTTTATCCGGTTTTCGACCGGTTTACACCGGTTCAATCCGGTTTTATCCGGTTTAAACTGTTTCTATCCGGTTCTATCCGTTTTAAACCGGTTTAAACCAGTTCATTCCGGTTTTATCTGGTTTAAACTGGTTTGAACCGGTTCAATCCGGTTTTATCCGGTTTAAACCGGTTCAATCCGGTTTTATCCGGTTTAAACCGGTTCAATCCGGTTTTATCTGGTTTAAATCAGTTCATTCCGGTTTTATCCGGTTAAAACCGGTTTGAAATGGTTCAATCCGTTTTTATCCGGTTTAAACTGGTTCAGTCCGGTTTTATCCGGTTTAAACCGGTTCATTCCGGTTTTATCCGGTTTAAACCGGTTCAATCCGGTTTTATCTGGTTTAAACCAGTTCACTCTGGTTTTATCCGGTTTAAACCGGTTTGAACCAGTTCAATCCGGTTTTATCCGGTTTAAACCTGTTTAAGCTGGTGCAATCCGGTTTTATCCAGTTTAAACCGGTTCTATCCGGTTCTATCCAGTTGAAACCGGTTTAAACCAGTTCAATGCGGTTTTATCCGGTTAAAACCGGTTCAATCCGGTTTTATCCGGTTTAAACCTGTTTAAACCGGTTCAATCGGTTTTATCCAGTTTAAACCGGTCCTATCCGGTTTAAAGCGGTTTAGGCCGGTTCATTCCGGTTTTATCAGTTTTAAACCGGTTTAAACTGCTTCAATCCGTTTATATCCGGTTTCAACCGGTTTCATCTGGTTCAATCCGGTTTTATCCGGTTTAAACCAGTTCACTCCGGTTTTATCCGGTTTAAACCGGTTTGAACCGGTTCAATCCGCTTTTATCTGGTTTAAACTGGTTTTATCCGGTTTAGACCAGTTCATTCCGGTTCTATCCGGTTGAAACCGGTTTAAACCGGTTCAATCCGGTTTTATCTGGTTTAAACCGGTTTTATCCGGTTTAAACCAGTTCATTCCGGTTTTATCCAGTTTAAACCAGTTATATCCGGTTTTATCCGGTTTATCCGGTTTAATCCAGTTTAATCCGGTTTTATCCGGCTTAAACCGGTTCAATCTGGTATTATCCGGTTTAAACTGGTTCAATTTGGTTTTATCCCGTTTAAACCGGTTTTATCCGGTTTAAACCGGTATAAACCATTTCAATCCGGTTTTATCCTGTTTAAACCGGTTTAAACCGGATCAATCCGATTTTATCCGGTTTAAACCGGTTCAATCCAGTTTTATCCGGTTTAAACCGGTTTAAGCTGGTTCAATCCTGTTTTATCCGGTTTAATCCGGTTCAATCTTGTTTTATCCGGTTTAAACCGGTTGAAACCAGTTCAATCTGGTTTTATCTGGTTTAGACCATTTCAAACCGGTTCAGTCCGGTTTTATCCGGTTTAAACCAGTTCTCTCCATTTCTATCTGATTTAAACCGGTTTAAACTGGTTCAATCCGGTTTTATCCATTTTAAACCGGTTCAATCTGGTTTTATCCGGTTGAAACTGGTTCAATTTGGTTTTATCCGGTTTAAACCGGTTTTATCCATTTTAAACCGGTTTAATCCAGTTCAATCCGGTTATATCCGGTTTAAACCGGTTTGAACCAGTTCAGTCCTGTTTTATCCGGTTTAAACCGGTTCTATCCGGTTCTATACAGTTGAATCCGGTTTACACCGTTTCAATCAGGTTTTATCCGGTTTAAACCGGTTCTATCCGGTTGAAACCGTATTAAACCGGTTCAATCCAGTTTTATCCGGTTTAAACCCATTCAGTCTGGTTTTATCCGGTATAAACCGGATTCAACCGGTTCAATCCGGTTTTATCCGGTTTAAAACGATTTAAGCCGGTTCAATCAGGTTTTATCCAGTTTAAACCGGTTCTATCCGGTTCTATCCGGTTGAAACCAGTTTAAACCGGTTCAATCCGGTTTTCTCCGGTTTAAACCAGTTCAATCCTGTTTTATCCGGTTTAAACCGGTTCTATCCGGTTCTATACAGTTGAAACCGTTTTAAACCGGTTCAATCAGGTTTTATCCGGTTTAAACCGGTTCTATACAGTTGAAACCGTATTAAACCGGTTCAATCCGGTTTTATCTGGTTTAAAACGGTTCAATCCGGTTTTATCCGGTTTAAACCGGTTCTATGCTCTTTATACCAGTTTAAGCCTGTTCAATCGGGTGTTATCCGGTTTAGACCTGTTTAAGCCGGTTCATTCCAGTTTTATCCAGTTTAAACCAGTTTAAACCCTTTCAATCCGTTTTTATCCGGTTTCAACCGGTTTACACCGGTTCAATCCGGTTTTATCCGGTTTAAACCGTTTCTATCCGGTTCTATCCGTTTTAAACCGGTTTAAACCAGTTCATTCCGGTTTTATCCGGTTTAAACCGGTTTGAACCGGTTCAATCCGGTTTTATCCGGTTTAAACCGGTTTAAGACGGTTCAATCCGGTTTTATCCGGTTTAAACCGGTTCAATCCGGTTTTATCTGGTTTAAACCGGTTCATTCCGGTTTTATCCGGTTAAAACCGGTTTGAAATGGTTCAATCCGTTTTTATCCGGTTTAAACTGGTTCAGTCCGGTTTTATCCGGTTTAAACCGGTTCATTCCGGTTTTATCCGGTTTAAACCGGTTCAATCCGGTTTTATCTGGTTTAAACCAGTTCACTCTGGTTTTATCCGGTTTAAACCGGTTTGAACCAGTTCAATCCGGTTTTATCCGGTTTAAACCTGTTTAAGCTGGTGCAATCCGGTTTTATCCAGTTTAAACCGGTTCTATCCGGTTCTATCCAGTTGAAACCGGTTTAAACCAGTTCAATGCGGTTTTATCCGGTTAAAACCGGTTCAATCCGGTTTTATCCTGTTTAAACCTGTTTAAACCGGTTCAATCGGTTTTATCCAGTTTAAACCGGTTCTATCCGGTTCTATCCGGTTGAAACCAGTTTAAACCGGTTCAATCCGGTTTTATCTCGTTTAGACCGGTTCTATCCGGTTCTATCCTTTTTAAATCGGATTAAACTGGTTCTATCCTGTTCTATCCTGTTTTAACTGGATTAATCCAGTTCAATCCGGTTTTATCCGGTTTAAACCGGTTCTATCCGTTTCCATCTGGTTTAAACGGGTTTCAACTGGTACAATCCGATTTATCCTTTTTAAACCGGTTCAATCTGATTTTATCCGGTTTAAACTGTTTCAATTTGGTTTTATCCGGTTTGAACCGGTTCAATCCGGTTTTCTCCAGTTTAAACCGGTTTATACTGGTTCAATCCGGTTTTATCCAGTTTAAACCGGTTCTATCCGGTTCTATCCGGTTGAAACCGGTTTAAACCGGTTCAATCCGGTTTTATCCGGTTTAAACCGGTTTAAGCCGGTTCAATCCGGTTTTATCCGGTTTAAACCGGTTCAATATGGTTTGAACCGGTTTAAACCAGTTTGAACCGGTTCAATCTGGTTTTATGCGGTTTAAACCGGTTTAAGCCGGTTCAATCCGGTTTTATCCAGTTTAAACCGGTTCTATCTGGTTGAAACCAGTTTAAACCCGTTCAATCCAATTTTATCCGGTTTAAACCGGTTCAATCCGGTTTTATCCGGTTTAAAACCGATTCAATCTGGTTTTATCCGGTTTAAACCGGTTTTATCCGGTTTAGACCAGTTTAAACCAGTTCAATCCGGTTTTAATCGGATTTAACCGGTTCAATCTGGTTTTATCCGGTTTAAACCACTTTAAAATGGTTTAATCCGGTTTTATCCAGTTTAAACCAGTTTGAACCGTTTCAATCCGGTTTTATCCGGTTTAAACCAGTTTAAACTGGTTCAATCCGGTTTTATCTCGTTTAAACCGGTTCTATCCGGTTCTATCCTGTTTAAATCGTTTTAAACTGGTTCTATCCTGTTCTATCCTGTTTTAACCGGTTAAACCAGTTCAATCCCGTTTTATCCAGTTTAAACCGGTTCTATTCGTTTCCATCTGGTTTAAAAGGGTTTAAACTGGTTCAATCCGGTTTTATACGTTTTAAACCAGTTCAATCTGATTTTCTCCGGTTAAACTGATTCAATTTGGTTTTATCCGGTTTAAACGGGTTTGAACCGGTTCAATCCGGTTTTCTATGGTTTAAACCGGTTTAAACCGGGTCAATCCGGTTTTATCCGGTTTAAAACTCTTCAACCCGGTTTTCTCCAGTTTAAACCGGTTTAAACAGGTTCAATCCGGTTTTATCCAGTTTAAACCGGTTCTATCCGGTTCTATCCGGTTGAAACCGGTTTAAACCGGATCAATCCGGTTTTATCCGGTTTAAACCGTTTCTATCCGGTTCTATCTGGTGTAAGCCGGTTTAAACCGGTTCAATCCGGTTTTATCCGGTTTAAACCGGATATATCCGTTTTTATCCGGTTTAAACCGGTTTAAACTGGTTCAATCCGGTTTTATCCGGTTTAAACCAGTCGGTTTAAACCGGTTTAAACCGCTTCAATCCGGTTTTATCCGATTTAAACCGGTTTAAACCGGTTCAATCGGTTTTTATCTGGTTTAAACCGGATTAAACCGGTTCTATCCGGTTTTATCCAGTTTAAACCGGTTCAATCCTTTTTTTCCTGTTTAAACCGGTTTAAACCAGTTCATTCCGGTTTTATCCGGTTTAAGCCGGTTCAATCCGGTTTAAACCGTTTCAATCTGGTTTTATCCGGTTTAAACCGGTTCTATCCGGTTCTATCCGGTTTGAACCGGTTCAATCCGGTTTTGTCCGGTTTAAACCGGTTTAAGCCTGTTCAATCCGGTTTTATCCAGTTTAAACCGGTTCTATCCGGTTCTATCCGGTTGAAACCAGTTTAAACCGGTTCAATCCGGTTTTATCCGGTTTAAACCGGTTCAATCCAGTTTTATCCGGTTTAAACCGGTTCATTCCGTTTTTATCCGGTTAAAACCGGTTTGAAACGGTTCAATCCGGTTTTATCCAGTTTAAACCCGTTCATTCCGGTTTTATCCGTTTAAAACCGGTTTGAACCGGTTCAATACGGTTTTATGTGGTTTAAACCGCTTCAATCTGGTTTTATCCAGTTTAAACCGGTTTTATCCGGTTTAGACCTGTTTAAACCAGTTCAATCCGGTTTTAATCGGCTTAAACTGGTTCAATCTGGTTTTATCCGGTTTAAAGCGCTTTAAAACGGTTTAATCCGGTTTTATCCGGTTTAGACCAGTTCAATCCGGTTTTATCTGGTTTAAACCGGTTCTATGCTGTTTATTCCAGTTTAAGCCTGTTCAATCGGGTTTTATCCAGTTTAGACCTGTTTAAGCCGGTTCATTCCGGTTTTATCCAGCTTAAACCGGTTTGAACCCTTTCAATCCGTTTTTATCCAGTTTCAACCGGTTTACACCGGTTCAATCTGGTTTTATCCGGTTTATACCGTTTCTATCCGGTTCTATCCGTTTTAAACCGGTTTAAACCAGTTCATTCCTGTTTTATCCGGTTTCAACCGGTTTGAACCGGTTCAATCCGGTTTTATCCGGTTTCAACCGGTTTGAACCGGTTCAATCCGGTTTTATCCGGTTTAAACCGGTTTAAGCCGGTTCAATCCGGTTTTATCCGGTTTAAACCGGTTCAATCTGGTTTGATCCGGTTTAAACCAGTTTGAACAGGTTCAATCTGGTTTTATCCGCTTTTAAACCGGTTTAAGCCGGTTCAATCCGGTTTTAACCAGTTTAAACTGGTTCTATCCGGTTGAAACCAGTTTAAACCGGTTCAATCCAGTTTTATCCGGTTTAAACCGGTTCAATCCAGTTTTATCCGGTTTAAAACCAGTTCAATCTGGTTTTATCCGGTTTAAACCGGTTTTATCCGGTTTAGACCAGCTTAAACCAGTTCAATCCGGTTTTACTCGGATTTAACCGGTTCAATCTGGTTTTATCCGGTTTAAACCGCTTTAAAACGGTTTAATCCGGTTTTATCAGGTTTAAACCAGTTTGAACCATTTCAATCCGGTTTTATCCGGTTTAAACCAGTTTAAACCTGTTCAATCCGGTTTTATCTCGTTTAAACCGGTTCTATCCGTTTCTATCCTGTTTAAATCGGTTTAAACCGGTTCTATCCTGTTCTATCCTGTTTTAACCAGTTAATCCAGTTCAATCCGGTTTTATCCAGTTTAAACCGGTTCTATTCATTTCCATTTGGTTTAAAAGGGTTTAAACTGGTTCAATCCGGTTTTATACGTTTTAAACCAGTTCAATCTGGTTTTATCCGGTTTAAACTGGTTCAATTTGGTTTTATCCGGTTTAAACGGGTTTGAACCGGTTCAATCCGGTTTTATCCGGTTTAAACCGGTTTAAACCGGGTCAATCCGGTTTTATCCGGTTTAAACCTCTTCAATCCGGTTTTCTCCAGTTTAAACCGGTTTAAACAGGTTCAATCCGGTTTTATCCAGTTTAAACCGGTTCTATCCGGTTCTATCCGGTTGAAACTGGTTTAAACCGGTTCAATCCGGTTTTATCCGGTTTAAACCAGTTCAATCCGGTTTTATCCGCTTTAAACCGGTTTAAACCGGTTCAATCCGGTTTTATATGGTTTAAACCGGTTCTATCCGGTTCTATCCGGGTTAAACCGGTTCTATCCGGTTCTATCTGGTTTAAGCCGGTTTAAACCGGTTCAATCCGGTTTTATCCAGTTTAAACCGGATCAATCCGTTTTATCCGGTTTAAACCGGTTTAAACTGGTTCAATCCGGTTTTATCCGGTTTAAACCGGTTCTATCCGGTTTAAACCGTTTTAAACCGCTTCAATCCGGTTTAAACCGGTTTAAACCGCTTCAATCCGGTTTTATCCGATTTAAACCGGTTTAAACCGGTTCAATCAGTTTTTATCTGGTTTAAACCGGATTAAACCCGTTCTATCCGGTTTTATCCAGTTTAAACCGGTTCAATCCGTTTTTTCCGGTTTAAACTGGTTTAAACCAGTTCATTCCGTTTTTATCCGGTTTAAGCCAGTTCAATCCGGTTTAAACCGTTTCAATCTGGTTTTCTCTGGTTTAAACCGGTTCTATCCGGTTCTATCCAGTTTGAACCGGTTCAATCCGGTTTTATCCGGTTTAAACCGGTTTAAGCCGGTTCATTCCGGTTTTATCCAGTTTAAACCGGTTCTATCCGGTTCTATCCGGTTGAAACCAGTTTAAACCGGTTCAATCCGGTTTTATCTCGTTTAGACCGGTTCTATCCGGTTCTATCCTTTTTAAATCGGATTAAACTGGTTCTATCCTGTTCTATCCTGTTTTAACTGGTTTAAACCGGTTCAATCTGCTTTTATCCGGTTTAAACTGGTTCAATTTGGTTTTATCCGGTTTAAACCGGTTTTATCCATTTTAAACCGGTTTAATCCAGTTCAATCCGTTTATATCCGGTTTAAACCGGTTTGAACCAGTTCAGTCCTGTTTTATCCGGTTTAAACCGGTTCTATCCGGTTCTATACAGTTGAATCCGGTTTAAACCGTTTCAATCAGGTTTTATCCGGTTTAAACCGGTTCTATCCGGTTGAAACCGTATTAAACCGGTTCAATCCGGTTTTATCCGGTTTAAACCCGTTCAGTCTGGTTTTATCCGGATTAAACCGGATTCAACCGGTTCAATCCGGTTTTATCCGGTTTAAAACGATTTAAGCCGGTTCAATCAGGTTTTATCCAGTTTAAACCGGTTCTATCCGGTTCTATCCGGTTGAAACCAGTTTAAACCGGTTCAATCCGGTTTTCTCCGGTTTAAACCAGTTCAATCCTGTTTTATCCGATTTAAACCGGTTCTATCCGGTTCTATACAGTTGAAACCGGTTTAAACCGGTTCAATCAGGTTTTATCCGGTTTAAACCGGTTCTATCTGGTTGAAACCGTATTAAACCGGTTCAATCAGGTTTTATCCGGTTTAAACCGGTTCATTCCGTTTTTATCCGGTTAAAACCGGTTTGAAACGGTTCAATCCGGTTTTATCCAGTTTAAACCCGTTCATTCCGGTTTTATCCGTTTAAAACCGGTTTGAACCGGTTCAATACGGTTTTATGTGGTTTAAACCGCTTCAATCTGGTTTTATCCAGTTTAAACCGGTTTTATCCGGTTTAGACCTGTTTAAACCAGTTCAATCCGGTTTTAATCGGCTTAAACTGGTTCAATCTGGTTTTATCCGGTTTAAAGCGCTTTAAAACGGTTTAATCCGGTTTTATCCGGTTTAGACCAGTTCAATCCGGTTTTATCTGGTTTAAACCGGTTCTATGCTGTTTATTCCAGTTTAAGCCTGTTCAATCGGGTTTTATCCAGTTTAGACCTGTTTAAGCCGGTTCATTCCGGTTTTATCCAGCTTAAACCGGTTTGAACCCTTTCAATCCGTTTTTATCCAGTTTCAACCGGTTTACACCGGTTCAATCTGGTTTTATCCGGTTTATACCGTTTCTATCCGGTTCTATCCGTTTTAAACCGGTTTAAACCAGTTCATTCCTGTTTTATCCGGTTTCAACCGGTTTGAACCGGTTCAATCCGGTTTTATCCGGTTTCAACCGGTTTGAACCGGTTCAATCCGGTTTTATCCGGTTTAAACCGGTTTAAGCCGGTTCAATCCGGTTTTATCCGGTTTAAACCGGTTCAATCTGGTTTGATCCGGTTTAAACCAGTTTGAACAGGTTCAATCTGGTTTTATCCGCTTTTAAACCGGTTTAAGCCGGTTCAATCCGGTTTTAACCAGTTTAAACTGGTTCTATCCGGTTGAAACCAGTTTAAACCGGTTCAATCCAGTTTTATCCGGTTTAAACCGGTTCAATCCAGTTTTATCCGGTTTAAAACCAGTTCAATCTGGTTTTATCCGGTTTAAACCGGTTTTATCCGGTTTAGACCAGCTTAAACCAGTTCAATCCGGTTTTACTCGGATTTAACCGGTTCAATCTGGTTTTATCCGGTTTAAACCGCTTTAAAACGGTTTAATCCGGTTTTATCAGGTTTAAACCAGTTTGAACCATTTCAATCCGGTTTTATCCGGTTTAAACCAGTTTAAACCTGTTCAATCCGGTTTTATCTCGTTTAAACCGGTTCTATCCGTTTCTATCCTGTTTAAATCGGTTTAAACCGGTTCTATCCTGTTCTATCCTGTTTTAACCAGTTAATCCAGTTCAATCCGGTTTTATCCAGTTTAAACCGGTTCTATTCATTTCCATTTGGTTTAAAAGGGTTTAAACTGGTTCAATCCGGTTTTATACGTTTTAAACCAGTTCAATCTGGTTTTATCCGGTTTAAACTGGTTCAATTTGGTTTTATCCGGTTTAAACGGGTTTGAACCGGTTCAATCCGGTTTTATCCGGTTTAAACCGGTTTAAACCGGGTCAATCCGGTTTTATCCGGTTTAAACCTCTTCAATCCGGTTTTCTCCAGTTTAAACCGGTTTAAACAGGTTCAATCCGGTTTTATCCAGTTTAAACCGGTTCTATCCGGTTCTATCCGGTTGAAACTGGTTTAAACCGGTTCAATCCGGTTTTATCCGGTTTAAACCAGTTCAATCCGGTTTTATCCGCTTTAAACCGGTTTAAACCGGTTCAATCCGGTTTTATATGGTTTAAACCGGTTCTATCCGGTTCTATCCGGGTTAAACCGGTTCTATCCGGTTCTATCTGGTTTAAGCCGGTTTAAACCGGTTCAATCCGGTTTTATCCAGTTTAAACCGGATCAATCCGTTTTATCCGGTTTAAACCGGTTTAAACTGGTTCAATCCGGTTTTATCCGGTTTAAACCGGTTCTATCCGGTTTAAACCGTTTTAAACCGCTTCAATCCGGTTTAAACCGGTTTAAACCGCTTCAATCCGGTTTTATCCGATTTAAACCGGTTTAAACCGGTTCAATCAGTTTTTATCTGGTTTAAACCGGATTAAACCCGTTCTATCCGGTTTTATCCAGTTTAAACCGGTTCAATCCGTTTTTTCCGGTTTAAACTGGTTTAAACCAGTTCATTCCGGTTTTATCCGGTTTAAGCCAGTTCAATCCGGTTTAAACCGTTTCAATCTGGTTTTCTCTGGTTTAAACCGGTTCTATCCGGTTCTATCCAGTTTGAACCGGTTCAATCCGGTTTTATCCGGTTTAAACCGGTTTAAGCCGGTTCATTCCGGTTTTATCCAGTTTAAACCGGTTCTATCCGGTTCTATCCGGTTGAAACCAGTTTAAACCGGTTCAATCCGGTTTTATCTCGTTTAGACCGGTTCTATCCGGTTCTATCCTTTTTAAATCGGATTAAACTGGTTCTATCCTGTTCTATCCTGTTTTAACTGGTTTAAACCGGTTCAATCTGCTTTTATCCGGTTTAAACTGGTTCAATTTGGTTTTATCCGGTTTAAACCGGTTTTATCCATTTTAAACCGGTTTAATCCAGTTCAATCCGTTTATATCCGGTTTAAACCGGTTTGAACCAGTTCAGTCCTGTTTTATCCGGTTTAAACCGGTTCTATCCGGTTCTATACAGTTGAATCCGGTTTAAACCGTTTCAATCAGGTTTTATCCGGTTTAAACCGGTTCTATCCGGTTGAAACCGTATTAAACCGGTTCAATCCGGTTTTATCCGGTTTAAACCCGTTCAGTCTGGTTTTATCCGGATTAAACCGGATTCAACCGGTTCAATCCGGTTTTATCCGGTTTAAAACGATTTAAGCCGGTTCAATCAGGTTTTATCCAGTTTAAACCGGTTCTATCCGGTTCTATCCGGTTGAAACCAGTTTAAACCGGTTCAATCCGGTTTTCTCCGGTTTAAACCAGTTCAATCCTGTTTTATCCGATTTAAACCGGTTCTATCCGGTTCTATACAGTTGAAACCGGTTTAAACCGGTTCAATCAGGTTTTATCCGGTTTAAACCGGTTCTATCTGGTTGAAACCGTATTAAACCGGTTCAATCCGGTTTTATCTGGTTTAAAACGGTTCAATCCGGGTTTATCCGGTTTAAACCGGTTCTATGCTCTTTATACCAGTTTAAGCCTGTTCAATCGGGTATTATCCGGTTTAGACCTGTTTAAGCCGGTTCATTCCAGTTTTGTCCAGTTTAAACCAGTTTAAACTCTTTCAATCCGTTTTTATCCGGTTTTCGACCGGTTTACACCGGTTCAATCCGGTTTTATCCGGTTTAAACTGTTTCTATCCGGTTCTATCCGTTTTAAACCGGTTTAAACCAGTTCATTCCGGTTTTATCTGGTTTAAACTGGTTTGAACCGGTTCAATCCGGTTTTATCCGGTTTAAACCGGTTCAATCCGGTTTTATCCGGTTTAAACCGGTTCAATCCGGTTTTATCTGGTTTAAACCGGTTCATTCCGGTTTTATCCGGTTAAAACCGGTTTGAAATGGTTCAATCCGTTTTTATCCGGTTTAAACTGGTTCAGTCCGGTTTTATCCGGTTTAAACCGGTTCATTCCGGTTTTATCCGGTTTAAACCTGTTCAATCCGGTTTTATCTGGTTTAAACCAGTTCACTCTGGTTTTATCCGGTTTAAACCGGTTTGAACCAGTTCAATCCGGTTTTATCCGGTTTAAACCTGTTTAAGCTGGTGCAATCCGGTTTTATCCAGTTTAAACCGGTTCTATCCGGTTCTATCCAGTTGAAACCGGTTTAAACCAGTTCAATGCGGTTTTATCCGGTTAAAACCGGTTCAATCCGGTTTTATCCGGTTTAAACCTGTTTAAACCGGTTCAATCGGTTTTATCCAGTTTAAACCGGTCCTATCCGGTTTAAAGCGGTTTAGGCCGGTTCATTCCGGTTTTATCAGTTTTAAACCGGTTTAAACTGCTTCAATCCGTTTATATCCGGATTCAACCGGTTTCATCTGGTTCAATCCGGTTTTATCCGGTTTAAACCAGTTCACTCCGGTTTTATCCGGTTTAAACCGGTTTGAACCGGTTCAATCCGCTTTTATCTGGTTTAAACCGGTTTTATCTGGTTTAGACCAGTTCATTCCGGTTCTATCCGGTTGAAACCGGTTTAAACCGGTTCAATCCGGTTTTATCTGGTTTAAACCGGTTTTATCCGGTTTAAACCAGTTCATTCCGGTTTTATCCAGTTTAAACCAGTTATATCCGGTTTTATCCGGTTTATCCGGTTTAATCCAGTTTAATCCGGTTTTATCCGGCTTAAACCGGTTCAATCTGGTATTATCCGGTTTAAACTGGTTCAATTTGGTTTTATCCCGTTTAAACCGGTTTTATCCTGTTTAAACCGGTATAAACCATTTCAATCCGGGTTTATCCTGTTTAAACCGGTTTAAACCGGATCAATCCGATTTTATCCGGTTTAAACCGGTTCAATCCAGTTTTATCCGGTTTAAACCGGTTTAAGCTGCTTCAATCCTGTTTTATCCGGTTTAAACCGGTTCAATCTTGTTTTATCCGGTTTAAACCGGTTGAAACCAGTTCAATCTGGTTTTATCTGGTTTAGACCATTTCAAACCGTTTCAGTCCGGTTTTATCCGGTTTAAACCAGTTCTCTCCATTTCTATTTGATTTAAACCGGTTTAAACTGGTTCAATCCGGTTTTATCCATTTTAAACCGGTTCAATCTGGTTTTATCCGGTTGAAACTGGTTCAATTTGGTTTTATCCGGTTTAAACCGGTTTTATCCATTTTAAACCGGTTTAATCCAGTTCAATCCGGTTATATCCGGTTTAAACCGGTTTGAACCAGTTCAGTCCTGTTTTATCCGGTTTAAACCGGTTCTATCCGGTTCTATACAGTTGAATCCGGTTTACACCGTTTCAATCAGGTTTTATCCGGTTTAAACCGGTTCTATCCGGTTGAAACCGTATTAAACCGGTTCAATCCGGTTTTATCCGGTTTAAACCCGTTCAGTCTGGTTTTATCCGGTATAAACCGGATTCAACCGGTTCAATCCGGTTTTATCCGGTTTAAAACGATTTAAGCCGGTTCAATCAGGTTTTATCCAGTTTAAACCGGTTCTATCCGGTTCTATCCGGTTGAAACCAGTTTAAACCGGTTCAATCCGGTTTTCTCCGGTTTAAACCAGTTCAATCCTGTTTTATCCGGTTTAAACCGGTTCTATCCGGTTCTATACAGTTGAAACCGTTTTAAACCGGTTCAATCAGGTTTTATCCGGTTTAAACCGGTTCTATACAGTTGAAACCGTATTAAACCGGTTCAATCCGGTTTTATCTGGTTTAAAACGGTTCAATCCGGTTTTATCCGGTTTAAACCGGTTCTATGCTCTTTATACCAGTTTAAGCCTGTTCAATCGGGTGTTATTCGGTTTAGACCTGTTTAAGCCGGTTCATTCCAGTTTTATCCAGTTTAAACCAGTTTAAACCCTTTCAATCCGTTTTTATCCGGTTTCAACCGGTTTACACCGGTTCAATCCGGTTTTATCCGGTTTAAACCGTTTCTATCCGGTTCTATCCGTTTTAAACCGGTTTAAACCAGTTCATTCCGGTTTTATCCGGTTTAAACCGGTTTGAACCGGTTCAATCCGGTTTTATCCGGTTTAAACCGGTTTAAGACGGTTCAATCCGGTTTTATCCGGTTTAAACCGGTTCAATCCGGTTTTATCTGGTTTAAACCGGTTCATTCCGGTTTTATCCGGTTAAAACCGGTTTGAAATGGTTCAATCCGTTTTTATCCGGTTTAAACTGGTTCAGTCCGGTTTTATCCGGTTTAAACCGGTTCATTCCGGTTTTATCCGGTTTAAACCGGTTCAATCCGGTTTTATCTGGTTTAAACCAGTTCACTCTGGTTTTATCCGGTTTAAACCGGTTTGAACCAGTTCAATCCGGTTTTATCCGGTTTAAACCTGTTTAAGCTGGTGCAATCCGGTTTTATCCAGTTTAAACCGGTTCTATCCGGTTCTATCCAGTTGAAACCGGTTTAAACCAGTTCAATGCGGTTTTATCCGGTTAAAACCGGTTCAATCCGGTTTTATCCTGTTTAAACCTGTTTAAACCGGTTCAATCGGTTTTATCCAGTTTAAACCGGTTCTATCCGGTTCTATCCGGTTGAAACCAGTTTAAACCGGTTCAATCCGGTTTTATCTCGTTTAGACCGGTTCTATCCGGTTCTATCCTTTTTAAATCGGATTAAACTGGTTCTATCCTGTTCTATCCTGTTTTAACTGGATTAATCCAGTTCAATCCGGTTTTATCCGGTTTAAACCGGTTCTATCCGTTTCCATCTGGTTTAAACGGGTTTCAACTTGTACAATCCGATTTATCCGTTTTAAACCGGTTCAATCTGATTTTATCCGGTTTAAACTGTTTCAATTTGGTTTTATCCGGTTTGAACCGGTTCAATCCGGTTTTCTCCAGTTTAAACCGGTTTAGACTGGTTCAATCCGGTTTTATCCAGTTTAAACCGGTTCTATCCGGTTCTATCCGGTTGAAACCGGTTTAAGCCGGTTCAATCCGGTTTTATCCGGTTTAAACCGGTTTAAGCCGGTTCAATCCGGTTTTATCCGGTTTAAACCGGTTCAATCTGGTTTGAACCGGTTTAAACCAGTTTGAACCGGTTCAATCTGGTTTTATGCGGTTTAAACCGGTTTAAGCCGGTTCAATCCGGTTTTATCCAGTTTAAACCGGTTCTATCTGGTTGAAACCAGTTTAAACCGGTTCAATCCAATTTTATCCGGTTTAAACCGGTTCAATCCGGTTTTATCCGGTTTAAAACCGATTCAATCTGGTTTTATCCGGTTTAAACCGGTTTTATCCGGTTTAGACCAGTTTAAACCAGTTCAATCCGGTTTTAATCGGATTTAACCGGTTCAATCTGGTTTTATCAGGTTTAAACCGCTTTAAAATGGTTTAATCCGGTTTTATCCAGTTTAAACCAGTTTGAACCGTTTCAATCCGGTTTTATCCGGTTTAAACCAGTTTAAACCGGTTCAATCCGGTTTTATCTCGTTTAAACCGGTTCTATCCGGTTCTATCCTGTTTAAATCGTTTTAAACTGGTTCTATCCTGTTCTATCCTGTTTTAACCGGTTAAACCAGTTCAATCCCGTTTTATCCAGTTTAAACCGGTTCTATTCGTTTCCATCTGGTTTAAAAGGGTTTAAACTGGTTCAATCCGGTTTTATACGTTTTAAACCAGTTCAATCTGATTTTCTCCGGTTTAAACTGATTCAATTTGGTTTTATCCGGTTTAAACGGGTTTGAACCGGTTCAATCCGGTTTTCTCCGGTTTAAACCGGTTTAAACCGGGTCAATCCGGTTTTATCCGGTTTAAAACTCTTCAACCCGGTTTTCTCCAGTTTAAACCGGTTTAAACAGGTTCAATCCGGTTTTATCCAGTTTAAACCGGTTCTATCCGGTTCTATCCGGTTGAAACCGGATTAAAGCGGATCAATCCGGTTTTATCCGGTTTAAACCGGTTCAATCCGGTTTTATCAGCTTTAAACCGGTTTAAACCGGTTCAATCCGGTTTTATCCAGTTTAAACCGGTTCTATCCAGTTCTATCCGGTTTAAACCGTTTCTATCCGGTTCTATCTGGTGTAAGCCGGTTTAAACCGGTTCAATCCGGTTTTATCCGGTTTAAACCGGATATATCCGTTTTTATCCGGTTTAAACCGGTTTAAACTGGTTCAATCCGGTTTTATCCGGTTTAAACCAGTCGGTTTAAACCGGTTTAAACCGCTTCAATCCGGTTTTATCCGATTTAAACCGGTTTAAACCGGTTCAATCGGTTTTTATCTGGTTTAAACCGGATTAAACCGGTTCTATCCGGTTTTATCCAGTTTAAACCGGTTCAATCCTTTTTTTCCTGTTTAAACCGGTTTAAACCAGTTCATTCCGGTTTTATCCGGTTTAAGCCGGTTCAATCCGGTTTAAACCGTTTCAATCTGGTTTTATCCGGTTTAAACCGGTTCTATCCGGTTCTATCCGGTTTGAACCGGTTCAATCCGGTTTTGTCCGGTTTAAACCGGTTTAAGCCTGTTCAATCCGGTTTTATCCAGTTTAAACCGGTTCTATCCGGTTCTATCCGGTTGAAACCAGTTTAAACCGGTTCAATCCGGTTTTATCCGGTTTAAACCGGTTCAATCCAGTTTTATCCGGTTTAAACCGGTTCATTCCGTTTTTATCCGGTTAAAACCGGTTTGAAACGGTTCAATCCGGTTTTATCCGGTTTAAACCCGTTCATTCCGGTTTTATCCGTTTAAAACCGGTTTGAACCGGTTCAATACGGTTTTATGTGGTTTAAACCGCTTCAATCTGGTTTTATCCAGTTTAAACCGGTTTTATCCGGTTTAGACCTGTTTAAACCAGTTCAATCCGGTTTTAATCGGCTTAAACTGGTTCAATCTGGTTTTATCCGGTTTAAAGCGCTTTAAAACGGTTTAATCCGGTTTTATCCGGTTTAGACCAGTTCAATCCGGTTTTATCCGGTTTAAACCGGTTCTATGCTGTTTATTCCAGTTTAAGCCTGTTCAATCGGGTTTTATCCAGTTTAGACCTGTTTAAGCCGGTTCATTCCGGTTTTATCCAGCTTAAACCGGTTTGAACCCTTTCAATCCGTTTTTATCCAGTTTCAACCGGTTTACACCGGTTCAATCCGGTTTTATCCGGTTTATACCGTTTCTATCCGGTTCTATCCGTTTTAAACCGGTTTAAACCAGTTCATTCCTGTTTTATCCGGTTTCAACCGGTTTGAACCGGTTCAATCCGGTTTTATCCGGTTTCAACCGGTTTGAACCGGTTCAATCCGGTTTTATCCGGTTTAAACCGGTTTAAGCCGGTTCAATCCGGTTTTATCCGGTTTAAACCGGTTCAATCTGGTTTGATCCGGTTTAAACCAGTTTGAACAGGTTCAATCTGGTTTTATCCGCTTTTAAACCGGTTTAAGCCGGTTCAATCCGGTTTTAACCAGTTTAAACTGGTTCTATCCGGTTGAAACCAGTTTAAACCGGTTCAATCCAGTTTTATCCGGTTTAAACCGGTTCAATCCGGTTTTATCCGGTTTAAAACCAGTTCAATCTGGTTTTATCCGGTTTAAACCGGTTTTATCCGGTTTAGACCAGCTTAAACCAGTTCAATCCGGTTTTACTCGGATTTAACCGGTTCAATCTGGTTTTATCCGGTTTAAACCGCTTTAAAACGGTTTAATCCGGTTTTATCCGGTTTAAACCAGTTTGAACCATTTCAATCCGTTTTTATCCGGTTTAAACCAGTTTAAACCGGTTCAATCCGTTTCTATCCTGTTTAAATCGGTTTAAACCGGTTCTATCCTGTTCTATCCTGTTTTAACCGGTTAATCCAGTTCAATCCGGTTTTATCCAGTTTAAACCGGTTCTATTCGTTTCCATCTGGTTTAAAAGGGTTTAAACTGGTTCAATCCGGTTTTATACGTTTTAAACCAGTTCAATCTGGTTTTATCCGGTTTAAACCGGTTTAAACCGGGTCAATCCGGTTTTATCCGGTTTAAACCTCTTCAATCCGGTTTTCTCCAGTTTAAACCGGTTTAAACAGGTTCAATCCGGTTTTATCCAGTTTAAACCGGTTCTATCCGGTTCTATCCGGTTGAAACTGGTTTAAACCGGTTCAATCCGGTTTTATCCGGTTTAAACCAGTTCAATCCGGTTTTATCCGCTTTAAACCGGTTTAAACCGGTTCAATACGGTTTTATCCGGTTTAAACCGGTTCTATCCGGTTCTATCCGGGTTAAACCGGTTCTATCCGGTTCTATCTGGTTTAAGCCGGTTTAAACCGGTTCAATCCGGTTTTATCCAGTTTAAACCGGATCAATCCGTTTTATCCGGTTTAAACCGGTTTAAACTGGTTCAATCCGGTTTTATCCGGTTTAAACCGGTTCTATCCAGTTTAAACCGTTTTAAACCGCTTCAATCCGGTTTAAACCGGTTTAAACCGCTTCAATCCGGTTTTATCCGATTTAAACCGGTTTAAACCGGTTCAATCAGTTTTTATCTGGTTTAAACCGGATTAAACCCGTTCTATCCGGTTTTATCCAGTTTAAACCGGTTCAATCCGTTTTTTCCGGTTTAAACTGGTTTGAACCAGTTCATTCCGGTTTTATCCGGTTTAAGCCAGTTCAATCCGGTTTAAACCGTTTCAATCTGGTTTTCTCTGGTTTAAACCGGTTCTATCCGGTTCTATCCAGTTTGAACCGGTTCAATCCGGTTTTATCCGGTTTAAACCGGTTTAAGCCGGTTCAATCCGGTTTTATCCAGTTTAAACCGGTTCTATCCGGTTCTATCCGGTTGAAACCAGTTTAAACCGGTTCAATCCGGTTTTATCTCGTTTAGACCGGTTCTATCCGGTTCTATCCTTTTTAAATCGGATTAAACTGGTTCTATCCTGTTCTATCCTGTTTTAACTGGATTAAACCAGTTCAATCCGGTTTTATCCGGTTTAAACCGGTTCTATCCATTTCCATCTGGTTTAAACGGGTTTCAACTGGTACAATCCGATTTATCCGTTTTAAACCGGTTCAATCTGATTTTATCCGGTTTAAACTGTTTCAATTTGGTTTTATCCGGTTTGAACCGGTTCAATCCGGTTTTCTCCAGTTTAAACCGGTTTAGACTGGTTCAATCCAGTTTTATCCAGTTTAAACCGGTTCTATCCGGTTCTATCCGGTTGAGACCGGTTTAAACCGGTTCAATCCGGTTTAAACCGGTTTAAGCCGGTTCAATCCGGTTTTATCCGGTTTAAACCGGTTCAATCTGCTTTGAACCGGTTTAAACCAGTTTGAACCGGTTCAATCTGGTTTTATCCGGTTTAAACCGGTTTAAGCCGGTTCAATCCGGTTTTATCCAGTTTAAACCAGTTCATTCCTGTTTTAATCAGATTTAACCGGTTCAATCTGGTTTTATCCGGTTTAAACCGCTTTAAAATGGTTTAATCCGGTTTTATCCGGTTTAAACCAGTTTGAACCGTTTCAATCCGGTTTTATCCGGTTTAAACCAGTTTAAACCGGTTCAATCCGGTTTTATCTCGTTTAAACCGGTTCTATCCGGTTCTATCCTGTTTAAATCGGTTTAAACCGGTTCTATCCTGTTCTATCCTGTTTTAACCGGTTAAACCAGTTCAATCCCGTTTTATCCAGTTTAAACCGGTTCTATTCGTTTCCATCTGGTTTAAAAGGGTTGAAACTGGTTCAATCCGGTTTTATGCGTTTTAAACCAGTTCAATCTGATTTTCTCCGGTTTAAACTGATTCAATTTGGTTTTATCTGGTTTAAACGGGTTTGAACCGGTTCAATCCGGTTTTCTCTGGTTTAAACCGGTTTAAACCGTGTCAATCCGGTTTTATCCATTTTAAACCTCTTCAATCCGGTTTTCTCCAGTTTAAACCGGTTTAAACAGGTTCAATCCGGTTTTCTCCAGTTTAAACCGGTTTAAACATGTTCAATCCGGTTTTATCCAGTTTAAACCGGTTCTATCCGGTTGAAACCGGTTTAAACCGTATCAATCCGGTTTTATCCGGTTTAAACCAGTTCAATCCGGTTTTATCCGCTTTAAACCGGTTTAAACCGGTTCAATCCGGTTTTATCCGGTTTAAACCGGTTCTATCCAGTTCTATCCGGTTTAAACCGGTTCTATCCGGTTCTATCTGTTGTAAGCCGGTTTAAACCGGTTCAATCCGGTTTTATCCGGTTTAAACCGGATCAATCCGTTTTTATCCGGTTTTAACCGGTTAAAACTGGTCCAATCCGGATTTATCCGGTTTAAACCGGTCGGTTTAAACCGGTTTAAACCGCTTCAATCCGGTTTTATCCGATTTAAACCGGTTTAAACCGGTTCA
Source organism: Cynocephalus volans (assembly GCF_027409185.1). Lineage (NCBI taxonomy): Eukaryota > Metazoa > Chordata > Mammalia > Dermoptera > Cynocephalidae > Cynocephalus > Cynocephalus volans. The sequence continues at coordinate 365,140 of NW_026902388.1, forward strand.
ATCGGTTTTTATCTGGTTTAAACCGGATTAAACCGGTTATATCCGGTTTTATCCAGTTTAAACCGGTTCAATCATTTTTTTCCTGTTTATACCGGTTTAAACCAGTTCATTCCGGTTTTATCCGGTTTAAGCTGGTTCAATCCGGTTTAAACCGTTTCAATCTGGTTTTATCCGGTTTAAACCGGTTCTATCCGGTTCTATCCGGTTTGAACCGGTTCAATCCGGTTTTGTCCGGTTTAAACCGGTTTAAGCCTGTTCAATCCGGTTTTATCCAGTTTAAACCGGTTCTATCCGGTTCTATCCGGTTGAAACCAGTTTAAACCGGTTCAATCCGGTTTTATCCGGTTTATACCGGTTCAATCCAGTTTTATCCGGTTTAAACCGGTTCATTCCATTTTTATCCGGTTAAAACCGGTTTGAAACGGTTCAATCCGGTTTTATCCGGTTTAAACCGGTTCATTCCGGTTTTATCCGTTTAAAACCGGTTTGAAACGGTTCAATCCGGTTTTATCCGGTTTAAACCGGTTCATTCCGGTTTTATCCGTTTAAAACCGGTTTGAAAAGGTTCAATCCGGTTTTATCTGGTTTAAACCGGTTCAATCCGTTTTTATCCAGTTTAAACCAGTTCACTCCGGTTTTATCCGGTTTAAACCGGTTTGAACCGGTTCAATCCGGTTTTATGTGGTTTAAACCGGTTCAATCTGGTTTTATCCAGTTTAAACCGGTTTTATCCGGTTTAGACCGGTTTAAACCAGTTCAATCCGGTTTTAATCGGCTTAAACTGGTTTAATCTGGTTTTATCCGGTTTAAAGCGCTTTAAAACGGTTTAATCCGGTTTTATCCGGTTTAAACCAGTTTGAACCGGTTCAATCCGGTTTTATCTCGTTTAGACCGGTTCTACCTGGTTCTATCCTTTTTAAATCGGATGAAACTGGTTCTATCCTGTTCTATCCTGTTTTAACTGGATTAAACCAGTTCAATCCGGTTTTATCCAGTTTAAACCGGTTCTATCCGTTTCCATCTGGTTTAAATGGGTTTCAACTGGTTCAATACGATTTATCCGTTTTCAACCAGTTCAATCTGATTTTATCTGGTTTAAACTGTATCAATTTGGTTTTATCCGGTTTGAACCGGTTCAATCCGATTTTCTCCAGATTAAACCGGATTAGACTGGTTCAATCCGGTTTTATCCAGTTTAAACCGGTTCTATCCGTTTCTATCCTGTTTAAATCGGTTTAAACCGGTTCTATCCTGTTCTATCCTGTTTTAACCGGTTAAACCAGTTCAATCCTGTTTTATCCAGTTTAAACCGGTTCTATTCGTTTCCATCTGGTTACAAGGGTTTAAACTGGTTCAATCCGGTTTTATACGTTTTAAACCAGTTCAATCTGATTTTATCCGGTTTAAACTGGTTCAATTTGGTTTTATCCGGTTTAAACGGGTTTGAACCGGTTCAATCCGGTTTTATCCGGTTTAAACCGGTTTAAACCGGGTCAATCCGGTTTTATCCGGTTTAAACCTCTTCAATCCGGTTTTCTCCAGTTTAAACCGGTTTAAACAGGTTCAATCCGGTTTTATCCAGTTTAAACCGGTTCTATCCGATTCTATCCGTTTGAAACCGGTTTAAACCGGTTCAATCCGGTTTTATCCGGTTTAAACCAGTTCAATCTGGTTTTATCCGCTTTAAACCAGTTTAAACCGGTTCAATCCGGTTTTATCCGGTTTAAACCGGTTCTATCCGGTTCTATCCGGGTTAAACCGGTTCTATCCGGTTCTATCTGGTTTAAGCCGGTTTAAACCGGTTCAATCCGGTTTTATCCGGTTTAAACCGGATCAATCCTTTTTATCCGGTTTAAACCGGTTTAAACTGGTTCAATCCGGTTTTATCCGGTTTAAACCGGTTCTATCCGGTTTAAACCGGTTTAAACCGCTTCAATCCGGTTTTATCCGATTTAAACCGGTTTAAACCGGTTCAATCGGTTTTTATCTGGTTTAAACCGGATTAAACCGGTTCTATCCGGTTTTATCCGGTTTAAACCGGTTCAATCCGTTTTTTCCGGTTTAAACTGGTTTAAACCAGTACATTCCGGTTTTATCCGGTTTAAGCCAGTTCAATCCGGTTTAAACCGTTTCAATCTGGTTTTATCTGTTTTAAACCGGTTCAATCCAGTTTTATCCGGTTTACCGGTTCATTCCGGTTTTATCCATTTAAAACCGGTTTGAAACGGTTCAATCCGGTTTTATCCGTTTTAAACTGGTTCAATCCGTTTTTATCCGGTTTAAACCAGTTCACTCCTGTTTTATCCGGTTTAAACCGGTTTGAACCGGTTCAATCCGGTTTTAATCGGCTTAAACTGGTTCAATCTGGTTTTATCCGGTTTAAAGCGCTTTAAAACGGTTTAATCCGGTTTTATCCGGTTTAAACCAGTTTGAACCGGTTCAATCCGGTTTTATCTCGTTTAGACCGGTTCTATCCGGTTCTATCCTTTTTAAATCTGATTAAACTGGTTCTATCCTGTTCTATCCTGTTTTAACTGGATTATACCAGTTCAATCCGGTTTTATCCGGTTTAAACCGGTTCTATCCGTTTCCATCTGGTTTAAACGGGTTTCAACTGGTTCAATCCGATTTATCCGTTTTAAACCGGTTCAATCTGATTTTATCCGGTTTAAACTGTTTCAATTTGGTTTTATCCGGTTTGAACCAGTTCAATCCGGTTTTCTCCAGTTTAAACCGGTTTAGACTGGTTCAATCCGGTTTTATCCTGTTTAAACCGGTTCTATCCGGTTCTATCCGGTTGAAACCGGTTTAAACCGGTTCAATCCGGTTTTCTCCGGTTTAAACCAGTTCAATCCTGTTTTATCCGGTTTAAACCGGTTCTATCCGGTTCTATACAGTTGAAACCGGTTTAAACCGGTTCAATCAGGTTTTATCCGGTTTAAACCGGTTCTATCCGTTTCTATCCGGTTAAAACCGGTTCTTTCCGATTCTATCCGGTTTAAACCGGTTTAAACCGGTTCAATCCGTTTTTATCCGGTTTAAACCTGTTCAATCCGGTTTTATCCCGTTTAAACAGGTTCTATCAGGTTTTATCCGGTTTAAACCGGTTTAGCCCGGTTCTATCCGGTTAAAACCGGTTTAAACCGGTTCAATCCCATTTTATCCGGTTTAAACCGGTTCAATCCGGTTTTATACGTTTTAAACCAGTTCAATCTGGTTTTATCCGGTTTAAACTGGTTCAATTTGGTTTTATCCGGTTTAAACGGGTTTGAACCGGTTCAATCCGGTTTTATCCGGTTTAAACCGGTTTAAACCGGGTCAATCCGGTTTTATCCGGTTTAAACCTCTTCAATCCGGTTTTCTCCAGTTTAAACCGGTTTAAACAGGTTCAATCCGGTTTTGTCCAGTTTAAACCGGTTCTATCCGGTTCTATCCGGTTGAAACCGGTTTAAACCGGTTCAATCCGGTTTTATCCGCTTTAAACCAGTTCAATCCGGTTTTATCCGCTTTAAACCGGTTTAAACCGGTTCAATCCGGTTTTATCCGGTTTAAACCGGTTCTATCCGGTTCTATCCGGGTTAAACCGGTTCTATCCGCTTCTATCTGGTTTAAGCCGGTTTAAACCGGTTCAATCCGGTTTTATCCGGTTTAAACCGGTTCTATCCGGTTTAAACCGGTTTAAACCGCTTCATTCCGGTTTTATCCGGTTTAAGCCGGTTCAATCCGGTTTAAACCGTTTCAATCTGGTTTTCTCTGGTTTAAACCGGTTCTATCCGGTTCTATCCAGTTTGAACCGGTTCAATCCGGTTTTATCCGGTTTAAACCGGTTTAAGCCGGTTCAATCCGGTTTTATCCAGTTTAAACCGGTTCTATCCGGTTCTATCCGGTTGAAACCAGTTTAAACTGGTTCAATTCGGTTTTATCTCGTTTAGACCGGTTCTATCCGGTTCTATCCTTTTTAAATCGGATTAAACTGGTTCTATCCTGTTCTATCCTGTTTTAACTGGATTAAACCAGTTCAATCCGGTTTTGTCCGGTTTAAACCGGTTTAAGCCTGTTCAATCCGGTTTTATCCAGTTTAAACCGGTTCTATCCGGTTCTATCCGGTTGAAACCAGTTTAAACCGGTTCAATCCGGTTTTATCCGGTTTATACCGGTTCAATCCAGTTTTATCCGGTTTAAACCGGTTCATTCCATTTTTATCCGGTTAAAACCGGTTTGAAACGGTTCAATCCGGTTTTATCCGGTTTAAACCGGTTCATTCCGGTTTTATCCGTTTAAAACCGGTTTGAAACGGTTCAATCCGGTTTTATCCGGTTTAAACCGGTTCATTCCGGTTTTATCCGTTTAAAACCGGTTTGAAAAGGTTCAATCCGGTTTTATCTGGTTTAAACCGGTTCAATCCGTTTTTATCCAGTTTAAACCAGTTCACTCCGGTTTTATCCGGTTTAAACCGGTTTGAACCGGTTCAATCCGGTTTTATGTGGTTTAAACCGGTTCAATCTGGTTTTATCCAGTTTAAACCGGTTTTATCCGGTTTAGACCGGTTTAAACCAGTTCAATCCGGTTTTAATCGGCTTAAACTGGTTCAATCTGGTTTTATCCGGTTTAAAGCGCTTTAAAACGGTTTAATCCGGTTTTATCCGGTTTAAACCAGTTTGAACCGGTTCAATCCGGTTTTATCTCGTTTAGACCGGTTCTACCTGGTTCTATCCTTTTTAAATCGGATGAAACTGGTTCTATCCTGTTCTATCCTGTTTTAACTGGATTAAACCAGTTCAATCCGGTTTTATCCAGTTTAAACCGGTTCTATCCGTTTCCATCTGGTTTAAACGGGTTTCAACTGGTTCAATACGATTTATCCGTTTTCAACCAGTTCAATCTGATTTTATCTGGTTTAAACTGTATCAATTTGGTTTTATCCGGTTTGAACCGGTTCAATCCGATTTTCTCCAGATTAAACCGGATTAGACTGGTTCAATCCGGTTTTATCCAGTTTAAACCGGTTCTATCCGTTTCTATCCTGTTTAAATCGGTTTAAACCGGTTCTATCCTGTTCTATCCTGTTTTAACCGGTTAAACCAGTTCAATCCTGTTTTATCCAGTTTAAACCGGTTCTATTCGTTTCCATCTGGTTACAAGGGTTTAAACTGGTTCAATCCGGTTTTATACGTTTTAAACCAGTTCAATCTGATTTTATCCGGTTTAAACTGGTTCAATTTGGTTTTATCCGGTTTAAACGGGTTTGAACCGGTTCAATCCGGTTTTATCCGGTTTAAACCGGTTTAAACCGGGTCAATCCGGTTTTATCCGGTTTAAACCTCTTCAATCCGGTTTTCTCCAGTTTAAACCGGTTTAAACAGGTTCAATCCGGTTTTATCCAGTTTAAACCGGTTCTATCCGATTCTATCCGTTTGAAACCGGTTTAAACCGGTTCAATCCGGTTTTATCCGGTTTAAACCAGTTCAATCTGGTTTTATCCGCTTTAAACCGGTTTAAACCGGTTCAATCCGGTTTTATCCGGTTTAAACCGGTTCTATCCGGTTCTATCCGGGTTAAACCGGTTCTATCCGGTTCTATCTGGTTTAAGCCGGTTTAAACCGGTTCAATCCGGTTTTATCCGGTTTAAACCGGATCAATCCTTTTTATCCGGTTTAAACCGGTTTAAACTGGTTCAATCCGGTTTTATCCGGTTTAAACCGGTTCTATCCAGTTTAAACCGGTTTAAACCGCTTCAATCCGGTTTTATCCGATTTAAACCGGTTTAAACCGGTTCAATCGGTTTTTATCTGGTTTAAACCGGATTAAACCGGTTCTATCCGGTTTTATCCGGTTTAAACCGGTTCAATCCGTTTTTTCCGGTTTAAACTGGTTTAAACCAGTACATTCCGGTTTTATCCGGTTTAAGCCAGTTCAATCCGGTTTAAACCGTTTCAATCTGGTTTTATCTGTTTTAAACCGGTTCAATCCAGTTTTATCCGGTTTACCGGTTCATTCCGGTTTTATCCATTTAAAACCGGTTTGAAACGGTTCAATCCGGTTTTATCCGTTTTAAACTGGTTCAATCCGTTTTTATCCGGTTTAAACCAGTTCACTCCTGTTTTATCCGGTTTAAACCGGTTTGAACCGGTTCAATCCGGTTTTAATCGGCTTAAACTGGTTCAATCTGGTTTTATCCGGTTTAAAGCGCTTTAAAACGGTTTAATCCGGTTTTATCCGGTTTAAACCAGTTTGAACCGGTTCAATCCGGTTTTATCTCGTTTAGACCGGTTCTATCCGGTTCTATCCTTTTTAAATCTGATTAAACTGGTTCTATCCTGTTCTATCCTGTTTTAACTGGATTATACCAGTTCAATCCGGTTTTATCCGGTTTAAACCGGTTCTATCCGTTTCCATCTGGTTTAAACGGGTTTCAACTGGTTCAATCCGATTTATCCGTTTTAAACCGGTTCAATCTGATTTTATCCGGTTTAAACTGTTTCAATTTGGTTTTATCCGGTTTGAACCAGTTCAATCCGGTTTTCTCCAGTTTAAACCGGTTTAGACTGGTTCAATCCGGTTTTATCCTGTTTAAACCGGTTCTATCCGTTTCTATCCGGTTGAAACCGGTTTAAACTGGTTCAATCCGGTTTTCTCCGGTTTAAACCAGTTCAATCCTGTTTTATCCGGTTTAAACCGGTTCTATCCGGTTCTATACAGTTGAAACCGGTTTAAACCGGTTCAATCAGGTTTTATCCGGTTTAAACCGGTTCTATCCGTTTCTATCCGGTTAAAACCGGTTCTTTCCGATTCTATCCGGTTTAAACCGGTTTAAACCGGTTCAATCCGTTTTTATCCGGTTTAAACCTGTTCAATCCGGTTTTATCCCGTTTAAACCGGTTCTATCAGGTTTTATCCGGTTTAAACCGGTTTAGCCCGGTTCTATCCGGTTAAAACCGGTTTAAACCGGTTCAATCCCATTTTATCCGGTTTAAACCGGTTCAATCCGGTTTTATACGTTTTAAACCAGTTCAATCTGGTTTTATCCGGTTTAAACTGGTTCAATTTGGTTTTATCCGGTTTAAACGGGTTTGAACCGGTTCAATCCGGTTTTATCCGGTTTAAACCGGTTTAAACCGGGTCAATCCGGTTTTATCCGGTTTAAACCTCTTCAATCCGGTTTTCTCCAGTTTAAACCGGTTTAAACAGGTTCAATCCGGTTTTGTCCAGTTTAAACCGGTTCTATCCGGTTCTATCCGGTTGAAACCGGTTTAAACCGGTTCAATCCGGTTTTATCCGGTTTAAACCAGTTCAATCCGGTTTTATCCGCTTTAAACCGGTTTAAACCGGTTCAATCCGGTTTTATCCGGTTTAAACCGGTTCTATCCGGTTCTATCCGGGTTAAACCGGTTCTATCCGCTTCTATCTGGTTTAAGCCGGTTTAAACCGGTTCAATCCGGTTTTATCCGGTTTAAACCGGATCAATCCGTTTTATCCGGTTTAAACCGGTTTAAACTGGTTCAATCCGGTTTTATCCGGTTTAAACCGGTTCTATCCGGTTTAAACCGGTTTAAACCGCTTCATTCCGGTTTTATCCGGTTTAAGCCGGTTCAATCCGGTTTAAACCGTTTCAATCTGGTTTTCTCTGGTTTAAACCGGTTCTATCCGGTTCTATCCAGTTTGAACCGGTTCAATCCGGTTTTATCCGGTTTAAACCGGTTTAAGCCGGTTCAATCCGGTTTTATCCAGTTTAAACCGGTTCTATCCGGTTCTATCCGGTTGAAACCAGTTTAAACCGGTTCAATCCGGTTTTATCTCGTTTAGACCGGTTCTATCCGGTTCTATCCTTTTTAAATCGGATTAAACTGGTTCTATCCTGTTCTATCCTGTTTTAACTGGATTAAACCAGTTCAATCCGGTTTTATCCGGTTTAAACCGGTTCTATCCGTTTCCATCTGGTTTAAACGGGTTTCAACTGGTACAATCCGATTTATCCGTTTTAAACCGGTTCAATCTGATTTTATCCGGTTTAAACTGTTTCAATTTGGTTTTATCCGGTTTGAACCGGTTCAATCCGGTTTTCTCCAGTTTAAACCGGTTTAGACTGGTTCAATCCGGTTTTATCCAGTTTAAACCGGTTCTATCCGGTTCTATCCGGTTGAAACCGGTTTAAACCGGTTCAATCCGGTTTTATCCGGTTTAAACCGGTTTAAGCCGGTTCAATCCGGTTTTATCCGGTTTAAACCGGTTCAATCTGGTTTGAACCGGTTTAAACCAGTTTGAACCGGTTCAATCTGGTTTTATGCGGTTTAAACCGGTTTAAGCCGGTTCAATCCGGTTTTATCCAGTTTAAACCGGTTCTATCCGGCTGAAACCAGTTTAAACCGGTTCAATCCAATTTTATCCGGTTTAAACCGGTTCAATCCGGTTTTATCCGTTTTAAAACCGATTCAATCTGGTTTTATCCGGTTTAAACCGGTTTTATCTGGTTTAGACCAGTTTAAACCAGTTCAATCCGGTTTTAATCGGATTTAACCGGTTCAATCTGGTTTTATCCGGTTTAAACCGCTTTAAAATGGTTTAATCCGGTTTTATCCAGTTTAAACCAGTTTGAACCGTTTCAATCCGGTTTTATCCGGTTTAAAACTCTTCAACCCGGTTTTCTCCAGTTTAAACCGGTTTAAACAGGTTCAATCCGGTTTTATCCAGTTTAAACCGGTTCTATCCGGTTCTATCCGGTTGAAACCGGTTTAAACCGGATCAATCCGGTTTTATCCGGTTTAAACCAGGTCAATCCGGTTTTATCAGCTTTAAACCGGTTTAAACCGGTTCAATCCGGTTTTATCCGGTTTAAACCGGTTCTATCCAGTTCTATCCGGTTTAAACCGTTTCTATCCGGTTCTATCTGGTGTAAGCCGGTTTAAACCGGTTCAATCCGGTTTTATCCGGTTTAAACCGGATATATCCGTTTTTATCCGGTTTTAACCGGTTTAAACTGGTTCAATCCGGTTTTATCCGGTTTAAACCAGTCGGTTTACACCGGTTTAAACCGCTTCAATCCGGTTTTATCCGATTTAAACCGGTTTATACCGGTTCAATCGGTTTTTATCTGGTTTAAACCGGATTAAACCGGTTCTATCCGGTTTTATCCAGTTTAAACCGGTTCAATCCTTTTTTTCCTGTTTAAACCGGTTTAAACCAGTTCATTCCGGTTTTATCCGGTTTAAGCCGGTTCAATCCGGTTTAAACCGTTTCAATCTGGTTTTATCCGGTTTAAACCGGTTCTATCCGGTTCTATCCGGTTTGAACCGGTTCAATCCGGTTTTGTCCGGTTTAAACCGGTTTAAGCCTGTTCAATCCGGTTTTATCCAGTTTAAACCGGTTCTATCCGGTTCTATCCGGTTGAAACCAGTTTAAACCGGTTCAATCCGGTTTTATCCGGTTTAAACCGGTTCAATCCAGTTTTATCCGGTTTAAACCGGTTCATTCCGTTTTTATCCGGTTAAAACCGGTTTGAAACGGTTCAATCCGGTTTTATCCGGTTTAAACCCGTTCATTCCGGTTTTATCAGTTTAAAACCGGTTTGAACCGGTTCAATACGGTTTTATGTGGTTTAAACCGCTTCAATCTGGTTTTATCCAGTTTAAACCGGTTTTATCCGGTTTAGACCTGTTTAAACCAGTTCAATCCGGTTTTAATCGGCTTAAACTGGTTCAATCTGGTTTTATCCGGTTTAAAGCGCTTTAAAACGGTTTAATCCGGTTTTATCCGGTTTAGACCAGTTCAATCCGGTTTTATCCGGTTTAAACCGGTTCTATGCTGTTTATTCCAGTTTAAGCCTGTTCAATCGGGTTTTATCCAGTTTAGTCCTGTTTAAGCCGGTTCATTCCGGTTTTATCCAGCTTAAACCGGTTTGAACCCTTTCAATCCGTTTTTATCCAGTTTCAACCGGTTTACACCGGTTCAATCCGGTTTTATCCGGTTTATACCGTTTCTATCCGGTTCTATCCGTTTTAAAGCGGTTTAAACCAGTTCATTCCTGTTTTATCCGGTTTCAACCGGTTTGAACCGGTTCAATCCGGTTTTATCCGGTTTCAACCGGTTTGAACCGGTTCAATCCGGTTTTATCCGGTTTAAACCGGTTTAAGCCGGTTCAATCCGGTTTTATCCGGTTTAAACCGGTTCAATCTGGTTTGATCCGGTTTAAACCAGTTTGAACAGGTTCAATCTGGTTTTATCCGCTTTTAAACTGGTTTAAGCCGGTTCAATCCGGTTTTAACCAGTTTAAACTGGTTCTATCCGGTTGAAACCAGTTTAAACCGGTTCAATCCAGTTTTATCCGGTTTAAACCGGTTCAATCCGGTTTTATCCGGTTTAAAACCAGTTCAATCTGGTTTTATCCGGTTTAAACCGGTTTTATCCGGTTTAGACCAGCTTAAACCAGTTCAATCCGGTTTTACTCGGATTTAACCGGTTCAATCTGGTTTTATCCGGTTTAAACCGCTTTAAAACGGTTTAATCCGGTTTTATCCGGTTTAAACCAGTTTGAACCATTTCAATCCGGTTTTATCCGGTTTAAACCAGTTTAAACCGGTTCAATCCGGTTTTATCTCGTTTAAACCGGTTCTATCCGTTTCTATCCTGTTTAAATCGGTTTAAACCGGTTCTATCCTGTTCTATCCTGTTTTAACCGGTTAAACCAGTTCAATCCGGTTTTATCCAGTTTAAACCGGTTCTATTCATTTCCATCTGGTTTAAAAGGGTTTAAACTGGTTCAATCCGGTTTTATACGTTTTAAACCAGTTCAATCTGGTTTTATCCGGTTTAAACTGGTTCAATTTGGTTTTATCCGGTTTAAACGGGTTTGAACCGGTTCAATCCGGTTTTATCTGGTTTTAACCGGTTTAAACCGGGTCAATCCGGTTTTATCCGGTTTAAACCTCTTCAATCCGGTTTTCTCCAGTTTAAACCGGTTTAAACAGGTTCAATCCGGTTTTATCCAGTTTAAACCGGTTCTATCCGGTTCTATCCGGTTGAAACTGGTTTAAACCGGTTCAATCCGGTTTTATCCGGTTTAAACCAGTTCAATCCGGTTTTATCCGCTTTAAAACCGGTTTAAACCGGTTCTATCCGGTTCTATCCCGGTTAAACCGGTTCTATCCGGTTCTATCCGGGTTAAACCGGTTCTATCCGGTTCTATCTGGTTTAAGCCGGTTTAAACCGGTTCAATCTGGTTTTATCCAGTTTAAACCGGATCAATCCGTTTAATCCGGTTTAAACCGGTTTAAACTGGTTCAATCCGGTTTTATCCGGTTTAAACCGGTTCTATCCGGTTTAAACCGGTTTAAACCGCTTCAATCCGGTTTAAACCGGTTTAAACCGCTTCAATCCGGTTTTATCCGATTTAAACCGGTTTAAACCGGTTCAATCAGTTTTTATCTGGTTTAAACCGGATTAAACCCGTTCTATCCGGTTTTATCCAGTTTAAACCGGTTCAATCCGTTTTTTCCAGTTTAAACTGGTTTAAACCGGTTCAATCCGGTTTTATCCAGTTTAAACCGGTTCTATCCGGTTCTATCCAGTTTGAACCGGTTCAATCCGGTTTTATCCGGTTTAAACCGGTTTAAGCCGGTTCAATCCGGTTTTATCCAGTTTAAACCGGTTCTATTGGTTCTATCCGGTTGAAACCAGTTTAAACCGGTTCAATCCGGTTTTATCTCGTTTAGACCGGTTCTATCCGGTTCTATCCTTTTTAAATCAGATTAAACTGGTTCTATCCTGTTCTATCCTGTTTTAACTGGATTAAACCAGTTCAATCCGGTTTTATCCGGTTTAAACCGGTTCTATCCGTTTCCATCTGGTTTAAACGGGTTTCAACTGGTACAATCCGATTTATCCGTTTTAAACCGGTTCAATCTGATTTTATCCGGTTTAAACTGTTTCAATTTGGTTTTATCCGGTTTGAACCGGTTCAATCCGGTTTTCTCCAGTTTAAACCGGTTTAGACTGGTTCAATCCAGTTTTATCCAGTTTAAACCGGTTCTATCCGGTTCTATCCGGTTGAAACCGGTTTAAACCGGTTCAATCCGGTTTAAACCGGTTTAAGCCGGTTCAATCCGGTTTTATCCGGTTTAAACCGGTTCAATCTGGTTTGAACCGGTTTAAACCAGTTTGAACCGGTTCAATCTGGTTTTATCCGGTTTAAACCGGTTTAAGCCGGTTCAATCCGGTTTTATCCAGTTTAAACCGGTTCTATCCGGTTGAAACCAGTTTAAACCGGTTCAATCCAGTTTTATCCGGTTTAAACCGGTTCAATCTGGTTTTATCCGGTTTAAACCGGTTTTATCCGGTTTAGACCAGTTTAAACCAGTTCATTCCTGTTTTAATCGGATTTAACCGGTTCAATCTGGTTTTATCCGGTTTAAACCGCTTTAAAATGGTTTAATCCGGTTTTATCCGGTTTAAACCAGTTTGAACCGTTTCAATCCGGTTTTATCCGGTTTAAACCAGTTTAAACCGGTTCAATCCGGTTTTATCTCGTTTAAACCGGTTCTATCCGGTTCTATCCTGTTTAAATCGGTTTAAACCGGTTCTATCCTGTTCTATCCTGTTTTAACCGGTTAAACCAGTTCAATCCCGTTTTATCCAGTTTAAACTGGTTCTATTCGTTTCCATCTGGTTTAAAAGGGTTTAAACTGGTTCAATCCGGTTTTATGCGTTTTAAACCAGTTCAATCTGATTTTCTCCGGTTTAAACTGATTCAATTTGGTTTTATCCGGTTTAAACGGGTTTGAACCGGTTCAATCCGGTTTTCTCTGGTTTAAACCGGTTTAAACCGGGTCAATCCGGTTTTATCCATTTTAAACCTCTTCAATCCGGTTTTCTCCAGTTTAAACCGGTTTAAACAGGTTCAATCCGGTTTTCTCCAGTTTAAACCGGTTTAAACAGGTTCAATCCGGTTTTATCCAGTTTAAACCGGTTCTATCCGGTTGAAACCGGTTTAAACCGTATCAATCCGGTTTTATCTGGTTTAAACCAGTTCAATCCGGTTTTATCCGCTTTAAACCGGTTTAAACCGGTTCAATCCGGTTTTATCCGGTTTAAACCGGTTCTATCCAGTTCTATCCGGTTTAAACCGGTTCTATCCGGTTCTCTCTGTTGTAAGCCGGTTTAAACCGGTTCAATCCGGTTTAATCCGGTTTAAACCGGATCAATCCGTTTTTATCCGGTTTAAACCGGTTTAAACTGGTCCAATCCGGATTTATCCAGTTTAAACCGGTCGGTTTAAACCGGTTTTAAACCGCTTCAATCCGGTTTTATCCGATTTAAACCGGTTTAAACCGGTTCAATCGGTTTTTATCTGGTTTAAACCGGATTAAACCGGTTATATCCGGTTTTATCCAGTTTAAACCGGTTCAATCATTTTTTTCCTGTTTATACCGGTTTAAACCAGTTCATTCCGGTTTTATCCCGTTTAAGCTGGTTCAATCCGGTTTAAACCGTTTCAATCTGGTTTTATCCGGTTTAAACCGGTTCTATCCGGTTCTATCCAGTTTGAACCGGTTCAATCCGGTTTTGTCCGGTTTAAACCGGTTTAAGCCTGTTCAATCCGGTTTTATCCAGTTTAAACCGGTTCTATCCGGTTCTATCCAGTTGAAACCAGTTTAAACCGGTTCAATCTGGTTTTATCCGGTTTAAACCGGTTCAATCCAGTTTTATCCGGTTTAAACCGGTTCATTCCATTTTTATCCGGTTAAAACCGGTTTGAAACGGTTCAATCCGGTTTTATCCGGTTTAAACCGGTTCATTCCGGTTTTATCCGTTTAAAACCGGTTTGAAACGGTTCAATCCGTTTTTATCCGGTTTAAACCGGTTCATTCCGGTTTTATCCGTTTAAAACCGGTTTGAAACGTTTCAATCCGGTTTTATCCGGTTTAAACCGGTTCAATCCGTTTTTATCCAGTTTAAACCAGTTCACTCCGGTTTTATCCGGTTTAAACCGGTTTGAACCGGTTCAATCCGGTTTTATGTGGTTTAAACCGGTTCAATCTGGTTTTATCCAGTTTAAACCGGTTTTATCCAGTTTAGACCGGTTTAAACCAGTTCAATCCGGTTTTAATCGGCTTAAACTGGTTCAATCTGGTTTTATCCGGTTTAAAGCGCTTTAAAACGGTTTAATCCGGTTTTATCCGGTTTAAACCAGTTTGAACCGGTTCAATCCGGTTTTATCTCGTTTAGACCGGTTCTATCTGGTTCTATCCTTTTTAAATCGGATGAAACTGGTTCTATCCTGTTCTATCCTGTTTTAACTGGATTAAACCAGTTCAATCCGGTTTTATCCAGTTTAAACCGGTTCTATCCGTTTCCATCTGGTTTAAACGGGTTTCAACTGGTTCAATACGATTTATCCGTTTTAAACCGGTTCAATCTGATTTTATCTGGTTTAAACTGTTTCAATTTGGTTTTATCCGGTTTGAACCGGTTCAATCCGATTTTCTCCAGATTAAACCGGATTAGACTGGTTCAATCCGGTTTTATCCAGTTTAAACCGGTTCTATCCGTTTCTATCCTGTTTAAATCGGTTTAAACCGGTTCTATCCTGTTCTATCCTGTTTTAACCGGTTAAACCAGTTCAATCCTGTTTTATCCAGTTTAAACCGGTTTAAACAGGTTCAATCCGGTTTTATCCAGTTTAAACCGGTTCTATCCGGTTCTATCCGGTTGAAACCGGTTTAAACCGGATCAATCCGGTTTTATCCGGTTTAAACCAGCTCAATCCGGTTTTATCAGCTTTAAACCGGTTTAAACCGGTTCAATCCGGTTTTATCCGGTTTAAACCGGTTCTATCCAGTTCTATCCGGTTTAAACCGTTTCTATCCGTTTCTATCTGGTGTAAGCCGGTTTAAACCGGTTCAATCCGGTTTTATCCGGTTTAAACCGGATATATCCGTTTTTATCCGGTTTAAACCGGTTTAAAACTGGTTCAATCCGGTTTTATCCGGTTTAAACCAGTCGGTTTACACCGGTTTAAACCGCTTCAATCCGGTTTTATCCGATTTAAACCGGTTGAAACCGGTTCAATCGGTTTTTATCTGGTTTAAACCGGATTAAACCGGTTCTATCCGGTTTTATCCAGTTTAAACCGGTTCAATCCTTTTTTTCCTGTTTAAACCGGTTTAAACCAGTTCATTCCGGTTTTATCCGGTTTAAGCCGGTTCAATCCGGTTTAAACCGTTTCAATCTGGTTTTATCCGGTTTAAACCGGTTCTATCCGGTTCTATCCGGTTTGAACCGGTTCAATCCGGTTTTGTCCGGTTTAAACCGGTTTAAGCCTGTTCAATCCGGTTTTATCCAGTTTAAACCGGTTCTATCCGGTTCTATCCGGTTGAAACCAGTTTAAACCGGTTCAATCCGGTTTTATCCGGTTTAAACCGGTTCAATCCAGTTTTATCCGGTTTAAACCGGTTCATTCCGTTTTTATCCGGTTAAAACCGGTTTGAAACGGTTCAATCCGGTTTTATCCGGTTTAAACCCGTTCATTCCGGTTTTATCCGTTTAAAACCGGTTTGAACCGGTTCAATACGGTTTTATGTGGTTTAAACCGGTTCAATCTGGTTTTATCCAGTTTAAACCGGTTTTATCCGGTTTAGACCTGTTTAAACCAGTTCAATCCGGTTTTAATCGGCTTAAACTGGTTCAATCTGGTTTTACCCGGTTTAAAGCGCTTTAAAACGGTTTAATCCGGTTTTATCCGCTTTAGACCAGTTCAATCCGGTTTTATCCGGTTTAAACCGGTTCTATGCTGTTTATTCCAGTTTAAGCCTGTTCAATCGGGTTTTATCCAGTTTAGACCTGTTTAAGCCGGTTCATTCCGGTTTTATCCAGCTTAAACCGGTTTGAACCCTTTCAAACCGTTTTTATCCAGCTTCAACCGGTTTACACCGGTTCAATCTGGTTTTATCCGGTTTATACCGTTTCTATCCGGTTCTATCCGTTTTAAACCGGTTTAAACCAGTTCATTCCTGTTTTATCCGGTTTAAACCGGTTTAAACCGGTTCAATCCGTTTTTATCCGGTTTAAACCTGATCAATCCGGTTTTATCCCGTTTAAACCGGTTCTATCCGGTTTTATCCGGTTTAAACCGGTTTAGCCCGGTTCTATCCGGTTAAAACCGGTTTAAACCGGTTCAATCCCATTTTATCCGATATAAACCGGTTCAATCCGGTTTTATCGGGTTTAAACCGGTTTAAGCTGGTTCAATCCGGTTTTATCCAGTTTAAACTGGTTCAATCTGGTTTTATCCGGTTTAAACTGGTTGAAACCGGTTCTATCCGTTTTAGACCAGTTCAAACCAGTTCAATCCGGTTTTATCCGGTTTAAACCGGTTCTATCCGTTTCTATCTGGTTTAAACCGGTTTAAAACTGGTTCAATCTGGTTTTTCCATTTTAACCGGTTTCAGTCTGGTTTTATCCGGTTTAAACTGGTTCAATTTGGTTTTATCCCGTTTAAACTGGTTTTATCCGTTTTAAACCGGTATAAACCAGTTCAATCCGGTTTTATCCTGTTTAAACCGGTTTAAACCGGATCAATCCGATTTTATCAGGTTTAAACCGGTTCAATCCAGTTTTATCCGGTTTAAACCGGTTTAAGCTGGTTCAATCCGGTTTTATCCGCTTTAAACCGGTTCAATCTTGTTTTATCTGGTTTAAACCGGTTGAAACCTGTTCAATCTGGTTTTATCTGGTTTAGACCATTTCAAACCGGTTCAGTCCGGTTTTATCCGGTTTAAACCAGTTCTCTCCATTTCTATCTGATTTAAACCGGTTTAAACTGGTTCAATCCGGTTTTATCCGTTTTAAACCGGTTCAATCTGGTTTTATCCGGTTTAAACTGGTTCAATTTGGTTTTATCCGGTTTAAACCGGTTTTATCCATTTTAAACCGGTTTAATCCAGTTCAATCCGGTTATATCCGGTTTAAACCGGTTTGAACCAGTTCAGTCCTGTTTTATCCGGTTTAAACCGGTTCTATCCGGTTCTATACAGTTGAATCCGGTTTAAACCGTTTCAATCAGGTTTTATCCGGTTTAAACCGGTTCTATCCGGTTGAAACCGTATTAAACCGGTTCAATCCGGTTTTATCCGGTTTAAACCCGTTCAGTCTGGTTTTATCCGGATTAAACCGGATTCAACCGGTTCAATCCGGTTTTATCCGGTTTAAAACGATTTAAGCCGGTTCAATCAGGTTTTATCCAGTTTAAACCGGTTCTATCCGGTTCTATCCGGTTGAAACCAGTTTAAACCGGTTCAATCCGGTTTTCTCCGGTTTAAACCAGTTCAATCCTGTTTTATCCGGTTTAAACCAGTTCTATCCGGTTCTATACAGTTGAAACCGGTTTAAACCGGTTCAATCAGGTTTTATCCGGTTTAAACCGGTTCTATCTGGTTGAAACCGTATTAAACCGGTTCAATCCGGTTTTATCTGGTTTAAAACGGTTCAATCCGGTTTTATCCGGTTTAAACCGGTTCTGTGCTCTTTATACCAGTTTAAGCCTGTTCAATCGGGTGTTATCCGGTTTAGACCTGTTTAAGCCGGTTCATTCCAGTTTTATCCAGTTTAAACCAGTTTAAACCCTTTCAATCCGTTTTTATCCGGTTTTCGACCGGTTTACACCGGTTCAATCCGGTTTTATCCGGTTTAAACCGTTTCTATCCGGTTCTATCCGTTTTAAACCGGTTTAAACCAGTTCCTTCTGGTTTTATCTGGTTTAAACCGGTTTGAACCGGTTCAATCCGGTTTTATCCGGTTTAAACCGGTTCAATCCGGTTTTATCCGGTTTAAACCGGTTCAATCCGGTTTTATCTGGTTTAAACCGGTTCATTCCCGTTTTATCCGGTTAAAACCGGTTTGAAATGGTTCAATCCGTTTTTATCCGTTTTAAACTGGTTCAGTCCGGTTTTATCCGGTTTAAACCGGTTCATTCCGGTTTTATCCGGTTTAAACCGGTTCAATCCGGTTTTATCTGGTTTAAACCGGTTCATTCCGGTTTTATCCGGTTAAAACCGGTTTGAAATGGTTCAATCCGTTTTTATCCGGTTTAAACTGGTTCAGTCCGGTTTTATCCGGTTTAAACCGGTTCATTCCGGTTTTATCGGGTTTAAACCGGTTCAATCCGGTTTTATCTGGTTTAAACCAGTTCACTCTGGTTTTATCCGGTTTAAACCGGTTTGAACCAGTTCAATCTGGTTTTATCCAGTTTAAACCTGTTTAAACCGGTTCAATCGGTTTTATCCAGTTTAAACCGGTCCTATCCGGTTTAAAGCGGTTTAGGCCGGTTCATTCCGGTTTTATCAGTTTTAAACCGGTTTAAACTGCTTCAATCCGTTTATATCCGGTTTCAACCGGTTTCATCCGGTTCAATCCGGTTTTATCCGGTTTAAACCAGTTCACTCCGGTTTTATCCGGTTTAAACCGGTTTGAACCGGTTCAATCCGCTTTTATCTGGTTTAAACCGGTTTTATCCGGTTTAAACCAGTTCATTCAGGTTTTATCCAGTTTAAACCAGTTATATCCGGTTTTATCCGGTTTATCCGGTTTAATCCAGTTTAATCCGGTTTTATCCGGCTTAAACCGGTTCAATCTCGTATTATCCGGTTTAAACTGGTTCAATTTGGTTTTATCCCGTTTAAACCGGTTTTATCCGGTTTAAACCGGTATAAACCAGGTCAATCCGGTTTTATCCTGTTTAAACCGGTTTAAACCGGATCAATCCGATTTTATCCGGTTTAAACCGGTTCAATCCAGTTTTATCCGGTTTAAACCGGTTTAAGCTGGTTCAATCCTGTTTTATCCGGTTTAAACCGGTTCAATCTGGTTTTATCCGGTTTAAACCGGTTTTATCCGGTTTAGACCAGCTTAAACCAGTTCAATCCGGTTTTAATCGGATTTAACCGGTTCAATCTGGTTTTATCCGGTTTAAACCGCTTTAAAACGGTTTAATCCGGTTTTATCCGGTTTAAACCAGTTTGAACCGTTTCAATCCGGTTTTATCCGGTTTAAACCCGTTCAGTCTGGTTTTATCCGGATTAAACCGGATTCAACCGGTTCAATCCGGTTTTATCCGGTTTAAAACGATTTAAGCCGGTTCAATCAGGTTTTATCCAGTTTAAACCGGTTCTATCCGGTTCTATCCGGTTGAAACCAGTTTAAACCGGTTCAATCCGGTTTTCTCCGGTTTAAACCAGTTCAATCCTGTTTTATCCGGTTTAAACCAGTTCTATCCGGTTCTATACAGTTGAAACCGGTTTAAACCGGTTCAATCAGGTTTTATCCGGTTTAAACCGGTTCTATCTGGTTGAAACCGTATTAAACCGGTTCAATCCGGTTTTATCTGGTTTAAAACGGTTCAATCCGGTTTTATCCGGTTTAAACCGGTTCTGTGCTCTTTATACCAGTTTAAGCCTGTTCAATCGGGTGTTATCCGGTTTAGACCTGTTTAAGCCGGTTCATTCCAGTTTTATCCAGTTTAAACCAGTTTAAACCCTTTCAATCCGTTTTTATCCGGTTTTCGACCGGTTTACACCGGTTCAATCCGGTTTTATCCGGTTTAAACCGTTTCTATCCGGTTCTATCCGTTTTAAACCGGTTTAAACCAGTTCCTTCTGGTTTTATCTGGTTTAAACCGGTTTGAACCGGTTCAATCCGGTTTTATCCGGTTTAAACCGGTTCAATCCGGTTTTATCCGGTTTAAACCGGTTCAATCCGGTTTTATCTGGTTTAAACCGGTTCATTCCCGTTTTATCCGGTTAAAACCGGTTTGAAATGGTTCAATCCGTTTTTATCCGGTTTAAAGTGGTTCAGTCCGGTTTTATCCGGTTTAAACCGGTTTAAGCCGGTTCAATCCGGTTTTATCCGGTTTAAACTGTTTCAATTTGGTTTTATCCGGTTTGAACCGGTTCAATCCGGTTTTCTCCAGTTTAAACCGGTTTAGACTGGTTCAATCCGGTTTTATCCAGTTTAAACCGGTTCTATCCGGTTCTATCCGGTTGAAACCGGTTTAAACCGGTTCAATCCGGTTTTATCCGGTTTAAACCGGTTTAAGCCGGTTCAATCCGGTTTTATCCGGTTTAAACCGGTTCAATCTGGTTTGAACCGGTTTAAACCAGTTTGAACCGGTTCAATCTGGTTTTATGCGGTTTAAACCGGTTTAAGCCGGTTCAATCCGGTTTTATCCAGTTTAAACCGGTTCTATCCGGCTGAAACCAGTTTAAACCGGTTCAATCCAATTTTATCCATTTTAAACCGGTTCAATCCGGTTTTATCCGGTTTAAAACCGATTCAATCTGGTTTTATCCGGTTTAAACCGGTTGTATCTGGTTTAGACCAGTTTAAACCAGTTCAATCCGGTTTTAATCGGATTTAACCGGTTCAATCTGGTTTTATCCGGTTTAAACCGCTTTAAAATGGTTTAATCCGGTTTTATCCAGTTTAAACCAGTTTGAACCGTTTCAATCCGGTTTTATCCGGTTTAAAACTCTTCAACCCGGTTTTCTCCAGTTTAAACCGGTTTAAACAGGTTCAATCCGGTTTTATCCAGTTTAAACCGGTTCTATCCGGTTCTATCCGGTTGAAACCGGTTTAAACCGGATCAATCCGGTTTTATCCGGTTTAAACCAGCTCAATCCGGTTTTATCAGCTTTAAACCGGTTTAAACCGGTTCAATCCGGTTTTATCCGGTTTAAACCGGTTCTATCCAGTTCTATCCGGTTTAAACCGTTTCTATCCGGTTCTATCTGGTGTAAGCCGGTTTAAACCGGTTCAATCCGGTTTTATCCGGTTTAAACCGGATATATCCGTTTTTATCCGGTTTTAACCGGTTTAAACTGGTTCAATCCGGTTTTATCCGGTTTAAACCAGTCGGTTTACACCGGTTTAAACCGCTTCAATCCGGTTTTATCCGATTTAAACCGGTTTATACCGGTTCAATCGGTTTTTATCTGGTTTAAACCGGATTAAACCGGTTCTATCCGGTTTTATCCAGTTTAAACCGGTTCAATCCTTTTTTTCCTGTTTAAACCGGTTTAAACCAGTTCATTCCGGTTTTATCCGGTTTAAGCCGGTTCAATCCGGTTTAAACCGTTTCAATCTGGTTTTATCCGGTTTAAACCGGTTCTATCCGGTTCTATCCGGTTTGAACCGGTTCAATCCGGTTTTGTCCGGTTTAAACCGGTTTAAGCCTGTTCAATCCGGTTTTATCCAGTTTAAACCGGTTCTATCCGGTTCTATCCGGTTGAAACCAGTTTAAACCGGTTCAATCCGGTTTTATCTGGTTTAAACCGGTTCAATCCAGTTTTATCCGGTTTAAACCGGTTCATTCCGTTTTTATCCGGTTAAAACCGGTTTGAAACGGTTCAATCCGGTTTTATCCGGTTTAAACCGGTTCATTCCGGTTTTATCCGTTTAAAACCGGTTTGAACCGGTTCAATACGGTTTTATGTGGTTTAAACCGCTTCAATCTGGTTTTATCCAGTTTAAACCGGTTTTATCCGGTTTAGACCAGTTCTCTCCATTTCTATCTGATTTAAACCGGTTTAAACTGGTTCAATCCGGTTTTATCCGTTTTAAACCGGTTCAATCTGGTTTTATCCGGTTTAAACTGGTTCAATTTGGTTTTATCCGGTTTAAACCGGTTTTATCCATTTTAAACCGGTTTAATCCAGTTCAATCCGGTTATATCCGGTTTAAACCGGTTTGAACCATTTCAGTCCTGTTTTATCCGGTTTAAACCGGTTCTATCCGGTTCTATACAGTTGAATCCGGTTTAAACCGTTTCAATCAGGTTTTATCCGGTTTAAACCGGTTCTATCCGGTTGAAACCGTATTAAACCGGTTCAATCCGGTTTTATCCGGTTTAAACCCGTTCAGTCTGGTTTTATCCGGATTAAACCGGATTCAACCGGTTCAATCCGGTTTTATCCGGTTTAAAACGATTTAAGCCGGTTCAATCAGGTTTTATCCAGTTTAAACCGGTTCTATCCGGTTCTATCCGGTTGAAACCAGTTTAAACCGGTTCAATCCGGTTTTCTCCGGTTTAAACCAGTTCAATCCTGTTTTATCCGGTTTAAACCGGTTCTATCCGGTTCTATACAGTTGAAACCGGTTTAAACCGGTTCAATCAGGTTTTATCCGGTTTAAACCGGTTTTATCCGGTTTAAACCAGTTCATTCAGGTTTTATCCAGTTTAAACCAGTTATATCCGGTTTTATCCGGTTTATCCGGTTTAATCCAGTTTAATCCGGTTTTATCCGGCTTAAACCGGTTCAATCTCGTATTATCCGGTTTAAACTGGTTCAATTTGGTTTTATCCCGTTTAAACCGGTTTTATCCGGTTTAAACCGGTATAAACCAGGTCAATCCGGTTTTATCCTGTTTAAACCGGTTTAAACCGGATCAATCCGATTTTATCCGGTTTAAACCGGTTCAATCCAGTTTTATCCGGTTTAAACCGGTTTAAGCTGGTTCAATCCTGTTTTATCCGGTTTAAACCGGTTCAATCTGGTTTTATCCGGTTTAAACCGGTTTTATCCGGTTTAGACCAGCTTAAACCAGTTCAATCCGGTTTTAATCGGATTTAACCGGTTCAATCTGGTTTTATCCGGTTTAAACCGCTTTAAAACGGTTTAATCCGGTTTTATCCGGTTTAAACCAGTTTGAACCGTTTCAATCCGGTTTTATCCGGTTTAAACCCGTTCAGTCTGGTTTTATCCGGATTAAACCGGATTCAACCGGTTCAATCCGGTTTTATCCGGTTTAAAACGATTTAAGCCGGTTCAATCAGGTTTTATCCAGTTTAAACCGGTTCTATCCGGTTCTATCCGGTTGAAACCAGTTTAAACCGGTTCAATCCGGTTTTCTCCGGTTTAAACCAGTTCAATCCTGTTTTATCCGGTTTAAACCAGTTCTATCCGGTTCTATACAGTTGAAACCGGTTTAAACCGGTTCAATCAGGTTTTATCCGGTTTAAACCGGTTCTATCTGGTTGAAACCGTATTAAACCGGTTCAATCCGGTTTTATCTGGTTTAAAACGGTTCAATCCGGTTTTATCCGGTTTAAACCGGTTCTGTGCTCTTTATACCAGTTTAAGCCTGTTCAATCGGGTGTTATCCGGTTTAGACCTGTTTAAGCCGGTTCATTCCAGTTTTATCCAGTTTAAACCAGTTTAAACCCTTTCAATCCGTTTTTATCCGGTTTTCGACCGGTTTACACCGGTTCAATCCGGTTTTATCCGGTTTAAACCGTTTCTATCCGGTTCTATCCGTTTTAAACCGGTTTAAACCAGTTCCTTCTGGTTTTATCTGGTTTAAACCGGTTTGAACCGGTTCAATCCGGTTTTATCCGGTTTAAACCGGTTCAATCCGGTTTTATCCGGTTTAAACCGGTTCAATCCGGTTTTATCTGGTTTAAACCGGTTCATTCCCGTTTTATCCGGTTAAAACCGGTTTGAAATGGTTCAATCCGTTTTTATCCGGTTTAAAGTGGTTCAGTCCGGTTTTATCCGGTTTAAACCGGTTTAAGCCGGTTCAATCCGGTTTTATCCGGTTTAAACTGTTTCAATTTGGTTTTATCCGGTTTGAACCGGTTCAATCCGGTTTTCTCCAGTTTAAACCGGTTTAGACTGGTTCAATCCGGTTTTATCCAGTTTAAACCGGTTCTATCCGGTTCTATCCGGTTGAAACCGGTTTAAACCGGTTCAATCCGGTTTTATCCGGTTTAAACCGGTTTAAGCCGGTTCAATCCGGTTTTATCCGGTTTAAACCGGTTCAATCTGGTTTGAACCGGTTTAAACCAGTTTGAACCGGTTCAATCTGGTTTTATGCGGTTTAAACCGGTTTAAGCCGGTTCAATCCGGTTTTATCCAGTTTAAACCGGTTCTATCCGGCTGAAACCAGTTTAAACCGGTTCAATCCAATTTTATCCATTTTAAACCGGTTCAATCCGGTTTTATCCGGTTTAAAACCGATTCAATCTGGTTTTATCCGGTTTAAACCGGTTGTATCTGGTTTAGACCAGTTTAAACCAGTTCAATCCGGTTTTAATCGGATTTAACCGGTTCAATCTGGTTTTATCCGGTTTAAACCGCTTTAAAATGGTTTAATCCGGTTTTATCCAGTTTAAACCAGTTTGAACCGTTTCAATCCGGTTTTATCCGGTTTAAAACTCTTCAACCCGGTTTTCTCCAGTTTAAACCGGTTTAAACAGGTTCAATCCGGTTTTATCCAGTTTAAACCGGTTCTATCCGGTTCTATCCGGTTGAAACCGGTTTAAACCGGATCAATCCGGTTTTATCCGGTTTAAACCAGCTCAATCCGGTTTTATCAGCTTTAAACCGGTTTAAACCGGTTCAATCCGGTTTTATCCGGTTTAAACCGGTTCTATCCAGTTCTATCCGGTTTAAACCGTTTCTATCCGGTTCTATCTGGTGTAAGCCGGTTTAAACCGGTTCAATCCGGTTTTATCCGGTTTAAACCGGATATATCCGTTTTTATCCGGTTTTAACCGGTTTAAACTGGTTCAATCCGGTTTTATCCGGTTTAAACCAGTCGGTTTACACCGGTTTAAACCGCTTCAATCCGGTTTTATCCGATTTAAACCGGTTTATACCGGTTCAATCGGTTTTTATCTGGTTTAAACCGGATTAAACCGGTTCTATCCGGTTTTATCCAGTTTAAACCGGTTCAATCCTTTTTTTCCTGTTTAAACCGGTTTAAACCAGTTCATTCCGGTTTTATCCGGTTTAAGCCGGTTCAATCCGGTTTAAACCGTTTCAATCTGGTTTTATCCGGTTTAAACCGGTTCTATCCGGTTCTATCCGGTTTGAACCGGTTCAATCCGGTTTTGTCCGGTTTAAACCGGTTTAAGCCTGTTCAATCCGGTTTTATCCAGTTTAAACCGGTTCTATCCGGTTCTATCCGGTTGAAACCAGTTTAAACCGGTTCAATCCGGTTTTATCTGGTTTAAACCGGTTCAATCCAGTTTTATCCGGTTTAAACCGGTTCATTCCGTTTTTATCCGGTTAAAACCGGTTTGAAACGGTTCAATCCGGTTTTATCCGGTTTAAACCGGTTCATTCCGGTTTTATCCGTTTAAAACCGGTTTGAACCGGTTCAATACGGTTTTATGTGGTTTAAACCGCTTCAATCTGGTTTTATCCAGTTTAAACCGGTTTTATCCGGTTTAGACCAGTTCTCTCCATTTCTATCTGATTTAAACCGGTTTAAACTGGTTCAATCCGGTTTTATCCGTTTTAAACCGGTTCAATCTGGTTTTATCCGGTTTAAACTGGTTCAATTTGGTTTTATCCGGTTTAAACCGGTTTTATCCATTTTAAACCGGTTTAATCCAGTTCAATCCGGTTATATCCGGTTTAAACCGGTTTGAACCATTTCAGTCCTGTTTTATCCGGTTTAAACCGGTTCTATCCGGTTCTATACAGTTGAATCCGGTTTAAACCGTTTCAATCAGGTTTTATCCGGTTTAAACCGGTTCTATCCGGTTGAAACCGTATTAAACCGGTTCAATCCGGTTTTATCCGGTTTAAACCCGTTCAGTCTGGTTTTATCCGGATTAAACCGGATTCAACCGGTTCAATCCGGTTTTATCCGGTTTAAAACGATTTAAGCCGGTTCAATCAGGTTTTATCCAGTTTAAACCGGTTCTATCCGGTTCTATCCGGTTGAAACCAGTTTAAACCGGTTCAATCCGGTTTTCTCCGGTTTAAACCAGTTCAATCCTGTTTTATCCGGTTTAAACCGGTTCTATCCGGTTCTATACAGTTGAAACCGGTTTAAACCGGTTCAATCAGGTTTTATCCGGTTTAAACCGGTTCTATCTGGTTGAAACCGTATTAAACCGGTTCAATCCGGTTTTATCTGGTTTAAAACGGTTCAATCCGGTTTTATCCGGTTTAAACCGGTTCTATGCTCTTTATACCAGTTTAAGCCTGTTCAATCGGGTGTTATCCGGTTTAGACCTGTTTAAGCCGGTTCATTCCATTTTTATCCAGTTTAAACCAGTTTAAACCCTTTCAATCCGTTTTTATCCGGTTTTCGACCGGTTTACACCGGTTCAATCCGGTTTTATCCGGTTTAAACCGTTTCTATCCGGTTCTATCCGTTTTAAACCGGTTTAAACCAGTTCCTTCCGGTTTTATCTGGTTTAAACCGGTTTGAACCGGTTCAATCCGGTTTTATCCGGTTTAAACCGGTTCAATCCGGTTTTATCCGGTTTAAACCGGTTCAATCCGGTTTTATCTGGTTTAAACCGGTTCATTCCGGTTTTATCCGGTTAAAACCGGTTTGAAATGGTTCAATCCGTTTTTATCTGGTTTAAACTGGTTCAGTCCGGTTTTATCCGGTTTAAACCGGTTCATTCCGGTTTTATCCGGTTTAAACCGGTTCAATCCGGTTTTATCTGGTTTAAACCAGTTCACTCTGGTTTTATCCGGTTTAAACCGGTTTGAACCAGTTCAATCCGGTTTTATCCGGTTTAAACCTGTTTAAGCTGGTGCAATCAGGTTTTATCCAGTTTAAACCGGTTCTATCCGGTTCTATCCAGTTGAAACCGGTTTAAACCAGTTCAATGCGGTTTTATCCGGTTAAAACCGGTTCAATCCGGTTTTATCCGGTTTAAACCTGTTTAAACCGGTTCAATCGGTTTTATCCAGTTTAAACCGGTCCTATCCGGTTTAAAGTGGTTTAGGCCGGTTCATTCCGGTTTTATCAGTTTTAAACCGGTTTAAACTGCTTCAATCCGTTTATATCCGGTTTCAACCGGTTTCATCCGGTTCAATCCGGTTTTATCCGGTTTAAACCAGTTCACTCCGGTTTTATCTGGTTTATCCGGTTTAATCCAGTTTAATCCGGTTTTATCCGGCTTAAACCGGTTCAATCTGGTATTATCCGGTTTAAACTGGTTCAATTTGGTTTTATCCCGTTTAAACCGGTTTTATCCGGTTTAAACCGGTATAAACCAGTTCAATCCGGTTTTATCCTGTTTAAACCGGTTTAAACCGGATCAATCCGATTTTATCCGGTTTAAACCGGTTCAATCCAGTTTTATCCGGTTTAAACCGGTTTAAGCTGGTTCAATCCTGTTTTATCCGGTTTAAACCGGTTCAATCTTGTTTTATCCGGTTTAAACCGGTTGAAACCAGTTCAATCTGGTTTTATCTGGTTTAGACCATTTCAAACCGGTTCAGTCCGGTTTTATCCGGTTTAAACCAGTTCTCTCCATTTCTATCTGATTTAAACCGGTTTAAACTGGTTCAATCCGGTTTTATCCGTTTTAAACCGGTTCAATCTGGTTTTATCCGGTTTAAACCGGTTTTATCCGGTTTAGACCAGCTTAAACCAGTTCAATCCGGTTTTAATCGGATTTTACCGGTTCAATCTGGTTTTATCTGGTTTAAACCGCTTTAAAACGGTTTAATCCGGTTTTATCCGGTTTAAACCAGTTTGAACTGTTTCAATCCGGTTTTATCTCGTTTAAACCGGTTCTATCCGTTTCTATCCTGTTTAAATCGGTTTAAACCGGTTCTATCCTGTTCTATCCTGTTTTAACCGGTTAAACCAGTTCAATCTGGTTTTATCCAGTTTAAACCGGTTCTATTCGTTTCCATCTGGTTTAAAAGGGTTTAAACTGGTTCAATCCGGTTTTATACGTTTTAAACCAGTTCAATCTGGTTTTATCCGGTTTAAACTGGTTCAATTTAGTTTTATCCGGTTTAAACGGGTTTGAACCGGTTCAATCCGGTTTTATCCGGTTTAAACCGGTTTAAACCGGGTCAATCCGGTTTTATCCGGTTTAAAACTCTTCAATCCGGTTTTCTCCAGTTTAAACCGGTTTAAACAGGTTCAATCCGGTTTTATCCAGTTTAAACCGGTTCTATCCGGTTTTATCCGGTTTAAACCAGTTCAATCCGGTTTTATCCGCTTTAAACCGGTTTAAACCGGTTCAATCCGGTTTTATCCGGTTTAAACCGGTTCTATCTGGTTCTATCCGGGATAAACCGGTTCTATCCGGTTCTATCTGGTTTAAGCCGGTTTAAACCGGTTCAATCCGGTTTTATCCAGTTTAAACCGGATCAATCCGTTTTATCCGGTTTAAACCGGTTTAAACTGGTTCAATCCGGTTTTATCCGGTTTAAACCGGTTCTATCCGGTTTAAACCGGTTTAAGCCACTTCAATCCGGTTTAAACCGGTTTAAACCGCTTCAATCCGGTTTTATCCGGTTTAAAACTCTTCAACCCGGTTTTCTCCAGTTTAAACCGGTTTAAACAGGTTCAATCCGGTTTTATCCAGTTTAAACCGGTTCTATCCGTTTCTATCCGGTTGAAACCGGTTTAAACCGGATCAATCCGGTTTTATCCGGTTTAAACCGGTTCAATCCGGTTTTATCAGCTTTAAACCGGTTTAAACCGGTTCAATCCGGTTTTATCCGGTTTAAACCGGTTCTATCCAGTTCTATCCGGTTCAAACCGTTTCTATCCGGTTCTATCTGGTGTAAGCCGGTTTAAACCGGTTCAATCCGGTTTTATCCGGTTTAAACCGGATATATCCGTTTTTATCCGGTTTAAACCGGTTTAAACTGGTTCAATCCGGTTTTATCCGGTTTAAACCAGTCGGTTTAAACCGGTTTAAACCGCTTCAATCCGGTTTTATCCGATTTAAACCGGTTTAAACCGGTTCAATCGGTTTTTATCTGGTTTAAACCGGATTAAACCGGTTCTATCCGGTTTTATCCAGTTTAAACCGGTTCAATCCTTTTTTTCCTGTTTAAACCGGTTTAAACCAGTTCATTCCGGTTTTATCCGGTTTAAGCCGGTTCAATCCGGTTTAAACCGTTTCAATCTGGTTTTATCCGGTTTAAACCGGTAATATCCGGTTCTATCCGGTTTGAACCGGTTCAATCCGGTTTTGTCCGGTTTAAACCGGTTTAAGCCTGTTCAATCCAGTTTTATCCAGTTTAAACCGGTTCTATCCGGTTCTATCCGGTTGAAACCAGTTTAAACCGGTTCAATCCGGTTTTATCCGGTTTAAACCGGTTCAATCCAGTTTTATCCGGTTTAAACCGGTTCATTCCGTTTTTATCCGGTTAAAACCGGTTTGAAACGGTTCAATCCGGTTTTATCCGGTTTAAACCCGTTCATTCCGGTTTTATCAGTTTAAAACCGGTTTGAACCGGTTCAATACGGTTTTATGTGGTTTAAACCGCTTCAATCTGGTTTTATCCAGTTTAAACCGGTTTTATCCGGTTTAGACCTGTTTAAACCAGTTCAATCCGGTTTTAATCGGCTTAAACTGGTTCAATCTGGTTTTATCCGGTTTAAAGCGCTTTAAAACGGTTTAATCCGGTTTTATCCGGTTTAGACCAGTTCAATCCGGTTTTATCCGGTTTAAACCGGTTCTATGCTGTTTATTCCAGTTTAAGCCTGTTCAATCGGGTTTTATCCAGTTTAGTCCTGTTTAAGCCGGTTCATTCCGGTTTTATCCAGCTTAAACCGGTTTGAACCCTTTCAATCCGTTTTTATCCAGTTTCAACCGGTTTACACCGGTTCAATCCGGTTTTATCCGGTTTATACCGTTTCTATCCGGTTCTATCCGTTTTAAAGCGGTTTAAACCAGTTCATTCCTGTTTTATCCGGTTTCAACCGGTTTGAACCGGTTCAATCCGGTTTTATCCGGTTTCAACCGGTTTGAACCGGTTCAATCCGGTTTTATCCGGTTTAAACCGGTTTAAGCCGGTTCAATCCGGTTTTATCCGGTTTAAACCGGTTCAATCTGGTTTGATCCGGTTTAAACCAGTTTGAACAGGTTCAATCTGGTTTTATCCGCTTTTAAACTGGTTTAAGCCGGTTCAATCCGGTTTTAACCAGTTTAAACTGGTTCTATCCGGTTGAAACCAGTTTAAACCGGTTCAATCCAGTTTTATCCGGTTTAAACCGGTTCAATCCGGTTTTATCCGGTTTAAAACCAGTTCAATCTGGTTTTATCCGGTTTAAACCGGTTTTATCCGGTTTAGACCAGCTTAAACCAGTTCAATCCGGTTTTACTCGGATTTAACCGGTTCAATCTGGTTTTATCCGGTTTAAACCGCTTTAAAACGGTTTAATCCGGTTTTATCCGGTTTAAAGCAGTTTGAACCATTTCAATCCGGTTTTATCCGGTTTAAACCGGTTCTATCCGGTTCTATCCGGTTGAAACCGATTTAAGCTGGTTCAATCCGGTTTTATCCGGTTTAAACCGGTTCTATCTTGTTTTATCCGGTTTAAACCGTTTGAAACCAGTTCAATCCGGTTTTGTCCGGTTTAGACCAGTTTAAGCCAGTTCAATCCGGTTTTAATCGGCTTAAACCGGTTCAATCTGGTTTTATCCGGTTTAAACCGTTTTAAGCCGGTTCAATCCGGTTTTATCCAGTTTAAACCGGTTCTATCCGGTTCTATCCGGTTGAAACCAGTTTAAACCGGTTCAATCCGGTTTTATCCGGTTTAAACGGGTTCAATCCGGTTTTATCCGGTTTAAACAGGTTTGAAACGGTTCAATCCGGTTTTATGCGGTTTAAACCGGTTCAGTCCGGTTTTATCTGGTTTAAACCAGTTCAATCTGATTTTATCCGATTTAAACTGGTTCAATTTGGTTTTATCCGGTTTAAACCGGTTTGAACCGGTTCAATCCGGTTTTATCCGGTTTAAACCGGTTTAAACCAGGTCAATCCGGTTTTATCCGGTTTAAACCTCTTCAATCCGGTTTTCTCCAGTTTAAACCGCTTTAAACCCTTTCAATCCGTTTTTATCCGGTTTCAACCGGTTTACACCTGTTCAATCCGGTTTTATCCGGTTTATACTGTTTCTATCCAGTTCTATCCGTTTTAAACCGGTTTCAACCAGTTCATTCCGGTTTTCTCCGGTTTAAACCGGTTTGAACCGGTTCAATCCGGTTTTATCCGGTTTAGACCAGTTTAACCCAGTTCAATCCGGTTTTAATCGGCTTAAACCGGTTCAATCTGGTTTTATCCATTTTCAACCGCTTTAAAACGGTTTAATCCGGTTTTATCCCGTTTAAACCAGTTTGAACCGGTTCAATCCGGTTTAAACCGGTTTAAGCCGGTTCAATCCGGTTTTATCCAGTTTAAACCGGTTCTATCCGGTTCTATCCGGTTGAAACCAGTTTAAACCGGTTCAATCCGGTTTTATCCGGTTTAAACCGGTTCAATCCGGTTTTATCCGGTTTAAACCAGTTCATTCCGGTTTTATCCGGTTAAAACCAGTTTGAAACGGTTCAATCCGGTTTTATCCGGCTTAAACTGGTTCAGTCCGGTTTTATCCGATTTAAACCAGTTCATTCCGGTTTTATCCGGTTTAAACCAGTTCTATCCGGTTCTATCCGGTTGAAACCGGTTTAAACCGGTTCAATCCGGTTTTAAACGGTTTAAACCGGTTCTATCCGGTTCAATCTGGTTTAAACCGGTTTAAACCGGTTCTATCCGTTTTTATCCGGTTTAAACCAGTACAATCTGGTTTTATCCGGTATAACCGGTTTAAACCGGTTCAATCAGTTTTAACCAGTTTAAACCGGTTCAATCGGTTTTTTCCGGTTTAAACCGGTTTAAACCAGTTCATTCCGGTTTTATCCGGTTTAAACTGGTTCAATCCGGTTTAAACCGCTTCAATCCGGTTTTATCCGTTTTAAACCGGTTCTATCCGGTTCTATCTGGTTGAAACCAGTTTAAACCGGTTCAATCTGGTTTTATCCGGTTTAAACCGGTTTTAACCGATTTAATCCGGTTTATCCAGTATAAACTGATTTAATCCGCTTCAATCCGGTTTTATCCAGGTTAAACTGATTTAAACCGGTTCAGTCCGGTTTTATCCAGTTTCAACCAGTTATATCCGGTTCTATCTGGTTAAACCGGTTTAAACCGGTTTAATCCGGTTTTATCCGGCTTAAACCGATTCAATCTGGTATTATCCGGATTAAACTGGTTCAATTTGGTTTTATCCCGTTTAAAACGCTTTTATCCGGTTTAAACCTGTATAAACCAGTTCAATCCGGTTTTATCCTGTTTAAACCGGTTTAAACCGGATCATTCCGGTTTTATCCGGTTTCAACCGGTTTTACCCAGTTCTATACGGTTTAAACCGGTTTAAACCTGTTCAATCCTATTTCATTCGGTTTAAACCAATTCAACCCAGTTTTATCCGGTTTAAACCGGTTCTATCCGGTTCTATCTGGTTGAAACCAGTTTAAACCGGTTCAATCCGGTTTTATCCGGTTTAAACCAGTTCAATCCTGTTTTATCCGGTTTAAACCGGTTCTATCCGGTAATATACAGTTGAAACCGGTTTAAACCAGTTCAATCCGGTTTTATCCGGTTTAAACCGGTTCAGTCTGGTTTTATCCGGTTTAAACCGGTTTAAAATGGTTCAATCCGGTTTTATCCGGTTTAAACCAGTTCTATGCTGTTTATGCCAGTTTAAGCCTGTTCAATCGGGTTTTATCCAGTTTAGACCTGTTTAAGCCGGTTCATTCCGGTTTTATCCAGTTTAAAGCGGTTTAAACCCTTCCAATCCGTTTTTATCCAGTTTCAACCGGTTTACACCGGTTCAATCCGGTTTATTCGGTTTAAAACATTTCTATCCGGTTCTATCCGTTTTAAACCGGTTTAAACCAGTTCATTCCAGTTTTATCCGGTTTAAACTGGTTTGAACCGGTTCAATCCGGTTTTATCCGGTTTAAACCGGTTTAAGCCGGTTCAATCCGGTTTTATCCAGTTTAAACCGGTTTAAGCCGGTTCAATCCGGTTTTATCCAGTTTAAACCGGTTTGAACCGTTTCAATCTGGTTTTATCCGGTTTCAACCGGTTTGAACCGTTTCAATCTGGTTTTATCCGGTTTAAACCGGTTTAAGCCGGTTCAATCCGGTTTTATCCGGTTTAAACCGGTTCAATCTGGTTTCATCCGGTTTAAACCAGTTTGAACCGGTTCAATCCGGTTTTATCCAGTTTAAACCGGTTCTATCCGGTTCTATCCGGTTGAAACCAGTTTAAACCGGTTCAATGCTTTTTTATCCGGTTTAAACCGGTTTTATCCGGTTTAGACCAGTTTAACCCAGTTCAATCCGGTTTTAATCGGCTTAAACCGGTTCAATCTGGTTTTATCCAGTTTAAACCCCTTTAAAACGGTTTAATCCGGTTTTATCCCGTTTAAACCAGTTTGAACCGGTTCAATCCGGTTTAAATCGGTTTAAGCCGGTTCAATCCGGTTTTATCCAGTTTAAACCGGTTCTATCCGGTTCTATCCGGTTGAAACCAGTTTAAACCGGTTCAATCCGGTTTTATCCGGTTTAAACCGGTTCAATCCGGTGTTATCCGGTTTAAACCAGTTCATTCCGGTTTTATCCGGTTAAAACCGGTTTGAAACGGTTCAATCCAGTTTTATCCGGCTTAAACTGGTTCAGTCCGGTTTTATCCGATTTAAACCTGTTCATTCCGGATTTATCCGGTTTAAACCGGTTCAATCCGGTTTAAACCGTTTCAATCTGGTTTTATCCGGTTTGAACCGGTTTAAACCGCTTCAATCCGGTTTTATCCGTT
The DNA here is from genome assembly GCF_027409185.1 of Cynocephalus volans. Lineage (NCBI taxonomy): Eukaryota > Metazoa > Chordata > Mammalia > Dermoptera > Cynocephalidae > Cynocephalus > Cynocephalus volans. Next base: position 398,769 of record NW_026902388.1, read on the forward strand.
TTAAACCGGTTCTATCCGGTTCTATCTGGTTGAAACCGGTTTAAACCGGTTCAATCTGGTTTTATCCGGTTTAAACCGGTTTTAACCGATTCAATCCGGTTTATCCAGTATAAACTGATTTAATCCGCTTCAATCCAGTTTTATCCAGGTTAAACTGATTTAAACCGTTTCAGTCCGGTTTTATCCAGTTTCAACCAGTTATATCCGGTTCTATCCGGTTTAAACCGGTTTAAACCGGTTTAATCCGGTTTTATCCGGCTTAAACCGGTTCAATCTGGTATTATCCGGATTAAACTGGTTCAATTTGGTTTTATCCCGTTTAAACTGGTTTTATCCGGTTTAAACCGGTATAAACCAGTTCAATCCGGTTTTATCCTGTTTAAACCAGTTTAAACCGGATCATTCCGGTTTTATCCGGTTTCAACCCGTTTTACCCAGTTCTATACGGTTTAAACCGGTTTAAACCTGTTCAATCCGATTTCATCCGGTTTAAACCAATTCAACCCAGTTTTATCCGGTTTAAACCGCTTTAAGCTGGTTCAATCCGGTTTTATCCGGTTTAAACCGGTTCAATCTTGTTTTATCCGGTTTAAACCGTTTGAAACCAGTTCAATCCGGTTTTGTCCGGTTTAGACCAGTTCAATCCGGTTTTATCCGGTTTAAACCGGTTCTATGCTGTTTATACCAATTTAAGCCTGTTCAATCGGGTTTTATCCAGTTCAGACCTGTTTAAGCCGGTTCATTCCGGTTTTATCCAGCTTAAACCGGTTTAAACCCTTTCAATCCGTTTTTATCCGGTTTCAACCGGTTTACACCGGTTCAATCCAGTTTTATCCGGTTTATACCGTGTCTATCCGGTTCTATCCGTTTTAAACTGGTTTAGACCAGTTCATTCCGGTTTTATCCGGTTTCAACCGGTTTGAACCGGTTCAATCCGGTTTTATCCGGTTTCAACCGGTTTGAACCGGTTCAATCTGGTTTTATCCGGTTTAAACCGGTTTAAGCCGGTTCAATCCGGTTTTATCCAGTTTAAACCGGTTCTATCCGGTTCTATCCGGTTGAAACCAGTTTAAACCGGTTCAATCCGGTTTTATCCGGTTTAAACGGGTTCAATCCGGTTTTATCCGGTTTAAACAGGTTTGAAACCGTTCAATCCGGTTTTATCCGGTTTAAACCGGTTCAGTCCGGTTTTATCCGGTTTAAACCGGTTCATTCCGGTTTTATCCGGTTAAAACCGGTTTGAAACGGTTCAATCCGGTTTTATCTGGTTTAAACCGGTTCAATCCTGTTTTATCCAGTTTAAACCGGTTCTATCCGGTTCTATCCGGTTGAAACCAGTTCAATCCGGTTTTATCTGGTTTAAACCGGTTCAATCTGGTTTTATCCGGTTTAAACCGGTTTTATCCGGTTTAGACCAGTTTAAACCAGTTCAATCCGGTTTTAATCGGATTAAACCGGTTCAATCTGGTTTTATCCGGTTTATACCGTGTCTATCCGGTTCTATCCGTTTTAAACCTGTTTAAACCAGTTCATTCCGGTTTTATCCGGTTAAAACCGGTTTGAAACGGTTCAATCCGGTTTTATCCGGTTTAAACCGGTTCAATCTGGTTTCATCCGGTTTAAACCAGTTTGAACCGTTTCAATCTGGTTTTATCCGGTTTCAACCGGTTTGAACCGTTTCAATCTGGTTTTATCCGGTTTAAACCGGTTTAAGCCGGTTCAATCCGGTTTTATCCGGTTTAAACCGGTTCAATCTGGTTTCATCCGGTTTAAACCAGTTTGAACCGGTTCAATCCGGTTTTATCCAGTTTAAACCGGTTCTATCCGGTTCTATCCGGTTGAAACCAGTTTAAACCGGTTCAATCCGGTTTTATCCGGTTTAAACCGGTTTAAACTTGTTCAATCCGGTTTTATCCGCTTTAAACCGGTTCTATCCGGTTTAAACCGGTTTAAACCGCTTCTATCCGGTTTAAACCGGTTTAAACCGGTGCAATCCGGTTTTATCCGGTTTAAACGGGTTTAAACCGGTTCTATCCGGTTGAAACCGGTTTAAACAGCTTCAATCCGGTTTTATCCGGTTTAAACCGGTTCAATCCGGTTTTATCCGGTTTATACCGTTTTTATCCAGTTCTATCCGTTTTAAACCGGTTTAAACCAGTTCATTCCGGTTTTATCCGGTTTAAACCGGTTTAAAACCTTTCAATCCGTTTTTATCCGGTTTCAACCGGTTTACACCTGTTCAATCCGGTTTTATCCGGTTTATACCGTTTCTATCCAGTTCTATCCGTTTTAATCTGGTTTAAACCAGTTCATTCCGGTTTTATCCGGTTTAAACCGGTTTGAACCTGTCCAATCCGGTTTTATCCGTTTAAACCGGTTTAAGCCGGTTTAATCCGGTTTTATCCTGTTTAAAACGATTCAATCTGGTTTCATCCGGTTTAAACCAGTTTGAACCGGTTCAATCCGGTTTTATCCGGTTTAAACCGGTTTAAGCCGGTTCAATCTGGTTTTATCCAGTTTAAACCGCTTTAAAACGGTTTAATCCGGTTTTATCCCGTTTAAACCATTTTGAAACGGTTCAATCCGGTTTTATCCGGTTTAAACCGGTTCAATCCGGTTTTATCCGGTTTAAACCAGTTCATTCCAGTTTTATCCGGTTAAAACCGGTTTGAAATGGTTCAATCCGGTTTTATCCGGCTTAAACTGGTTCAGTGCGGTTTTATCCGATTTAAACCAGTTCATTCCGGTTTTATCCGGTTTAAACTAGTTTGAACCGTTTAAATCCGGTTTTATCCGGTTTAAACCAGTTCACTCCGGTTCTATCCGGTTGAAACCGGTTTAAACAGCTTCAATCCGGTTTTATCTGGTTTAAACCGGTTCAATCCAGTTTTATCCGGTTTATACCGTTTTTATCCAGTTCTATCCGTTTTAAACCGGTTTAAACCAGTTCATTCCGGTTTTATCCGGTTTAAACCGGTTTAAACCCTTTCAATCCGTTTTTATCCGGTTTCAACCGGTTTACACCTGTTCAATCCGGTTTTATCCGGTTTATACCGTTTCTATCCAGTTCTATCCGTTTTAATCCGGTTTAAACCAGTTCATTCCGGTTTTATCCGGTTTAAACCGGTTTGAACCTGTTCAATCCGGTTTTATCCGATTTAAACCGGTTTTATCCGGTTTAGACCAGTTTAACCCAGTTCAATCCGGTTTTAATCGGCTTAAACCGGTTCAATCTGGTTTTATCCAGTTTAAACCGCTTTAAAACGGTTTAATCCGGTTTTATCCCGTTTAAACCAGTTTGAACCGGTTCAATCCGGTTTAAACCGGTTTAAGCCGGTTCAATCCGGTTTAATCCAGTTTAAACCGGTTCTATCCGGTTCTATCCGGTTGAAACCAGTTTAAACCGGTTCAATCCGGTTTTATCCAGTTTAAACCAGTTCTATCCGGTTTAAACCAGTTTAATCCAGTTCAATCCGGTTTTATCCGGTTTATACCGGTCCTATCGGGTTTAAACAGGTTTAGGCCGGTTCATTCCGGTTTTATCAGTTTTAAACCGGTTTAAACTGCTTCAATCCGTTTATATCCGGTTTAAACTGGTAACAACCGGTTCAATCCGGTTTTCTCCGGTTTAAACCGGTTTAAGCCGGTTCCATCCTGTTTTCTCCGGTTTCAACCGGTTTTACCCAGTTCTATACGGTTTAAACCGGTTTAAACCTGTTCAATCCGATTTCATCCGGTTTAAACCAATTCAACCCAGTTTTATCCGGTTTAAACCGGTTTAAGCTGGTTCAATCCGGTTTTATCCGGTTTAAACCGGTTCAATCTGGTTTTATCCGGTTTAAACCGATTGAAACCAGTTCAATCCGGTTTTGTCCGGTTTAGACCAGTTTAACCCAGTTCAATCCGGTTTTAATCGGCTTAAACCGGTTCAATCTGGTTTTATCCGGTTTAAACCGGTTTAAGCCGGTTCAATCCGGTTTTATCCAGTTTAAACCGGTTCTATCCGGTTCTATCCGGTTGAAACCAGTTTAAACCGGTTCAATCCGGTTTTATCCGGTTTAAACGGGTTCAATCCGGTTTTATCCGGTTTAAACGGGTTCAATCCGGTTTTATCCGGTTTAAACAGGTTTGAAACGGTTCAATCCGGTTTTATCCGGTTTAAACCGGTTCAGTCCGGTTTTATCCGGTTTAAACCGATTCATTCCGGTTTTATCCGGTTAAAACCGGTTTGAAACGGTTCAATCCGGTTTTATCTGGTTTAAACCGGTTCAATCCTGTTTTATCCAGTTTAAACCGGTTCTATCCGGTTCTATCCGGTTGAAACCAGTTTAAACCAGTTCAATCCGGTTTTATCTGGTTTAAACCGGTTCAATCTGGTTTTATCCGGTTTAAACCGGTTTTATCCGGTTTAGACCAGTTTAAACCAGTTAAATCCGGTTTTAATCGGATTAAACCGGTTCAATCTGGTTTTATCCGTTTTAAACCGCTTTAAAACGGTTTAATCCGGTTTTATCCGGTTTAAACCAGTTTGAACCGTTTCATTCCGGTTTTATCCGGTTTAAACCGTTTTAAACCGGTTCTATCTGGTTTTATCTAGTTTAAACCGGTTCTATCCGGTTCTATCCTGTTAAAATCGGTTTAAACCGGTTCTATCCTGTTCTATCCTGTTTTAACCGGTTAAACCAGTTCAATCCAGTTTTATCCAGTTTAAACTGGTTCTATTCGTTTCCATCTGGTTTAAAAGGGTTTAAACTGGTTCAATCCGGTTTTATACATTTCAAACCAGTTCAATCTGATTTTATCCGATTTAAACTGGTTCAATTTGGTTTTATCCGGTTTAAACCGGTTTGAACCGGTTCAATCCGGTTTTATCCGGTTTATACTGTTTCTATCCAGTTCTATCCGTTTTAAACCGGTTTAAACCAGTTCATTCCGGTTTTATCCGGTTTAAACCGGTTTGAACCGGTTCAATCCGGTTTTATCCGGTTTAAACCGGTTTAAGCCGGTTCAATCCGGTTTTATCCGGTTTAAACCGGTTCAATCCGGTTTCATCCGGTTTAAACCAGTTTGAACCGGTTCAATCCGGTTTTATCCAGTTTAAAACGGTTCTATCCGGTTCTGTCCGGTTGAAACCAGTTTAAAACGGTTCAATCCAGTTTTGTCCGGTTTAAACCGGTTTTATCCGGTTTAGACCAGTTTAACCCAGTTCAATCCGGTTTTAATCGGCTTAAACAGGTTCAATCTGGTTTTATCCATTTTAAACCGCTTTAAAACGGTTTAATCCGGTTTTATCCCATTTAAACCAGTTTGAACCGGTTCAATCCGGTTTAAACCGTTTTAAGCCGGTTCAATCCGGTTTTATCCAGTTTAAACCGGTTCTATCCAGTTCTATCCGGTTGAAACCAGTTTAAACCGGTTCAATCCGGTTTTATCCGGTTTAAACCGGTTCAATCCGGTTTTATCCGGTTTAAACCAGTTCATTCCGGTTTTATCCGGTTAAAACCAGTTTGAAACGGTTCAATCCGGTTTTATCCGGCTTAAACTGGTTCAGTCCGGTTTTATCCGATTTAAACCAGTTCATTCCGGTTTTATCCGGTTTAAACTGGTTTGAACCGTTTAAATCCGGTTTTATCCGGTTTAAACCAGTTCACTCCGGTTTTATCCGGTTTAAACCGTTTTGTACCGGTTCAATCCGGTTTTATCCGGTTTAAACCGGTTTATGGTGGTTCAATCCGGTTTTATCCAGTTTAAACCGGTTCTATCCGGTTCTATCCCGTTGAAACCAGTTTAAACCAGTTCAATCCGGTTTTATCCGGTTTAAACTGGTTCAGTCCGGTTTTATCCGGTTTAAACCAGTTCACTCCGGTTTTATCCGGTTGAAACCAGTTTGTACCGGTTCAATCCGGTTTTATCCGGTTTAAACCGGTTTGTACAGGTTCAATCCGGTTTTATCCGGTTTAAACCGGTTTAAGCTGGTTCAATCCGGTTTTATCCAGTTTATACCGGTTCAATCCGGTTCTATCCGGTTGAAACCAGTTTAAAACTGTTCAATCCGGTTTTATCCGGTTTAAACCGGTTTTATCCGGTTTAGACCAGTTTAAACCAGTTCAATCCGGTTTTAATCGGCTTAAACAGGTTCAATCTGGTTTTATCCAGTTTTAACCGCTTTAAAACGGTTTAATCCGGTTTTATCCCGTTTAAACCAGTTTGAACCGGTTCAATCTGGTTTAAACCGGTTTAAGCCGGTTCAATCCGGTTTTATCCAGTTTAAACCGGTTCTATCCGGTTGAAACCAGTTTAAACCGGTTCAGTCCGGTTTTATCCAGTTTAAACCAGTTCTATCCGGTTCTATCCGGTTGAAACCAGTTTAAACCGGTTCAATCGGTTTTATACAGTTTAAATCAGTTCTATCCGGTTTAAACAAGTTTAATCCAGTTCAATCCGGTTTTATCCGGTTTATACCGGTCCTATCGGGTTTAAACAGGTTTAGGCCGGTTCATTCCTGTTTTATCAGTTTTAAACCGGTTTAAACTGCTTCAATCCGTTTATATCCGGTTTAAACCGGTTACAACCGGTTCAATCCGGTTTTCTCCGGTTTAAACCGGTTTAAGCCGGTTCCATCCTGTTTTCTCCGGTTTTAACCGGCTTTAACCAGTTCAACCCGCTTTTATCCAGTTTAAACCGGTTCTATCTGGTTCTATCCGGTTGAAACCGGTTTAAACTGGTTCAATCCGGTTTTATACGGTTTAAACCGGTTCATTCCGGTTTCATCCGGTTTGAACCGGTTTAAACCGGTTTAAACCAGTTCAATCCGGTTTTAAATGGTTTAAACCGGTTTTATCCGTTTCAATCTGGTTTAAACCGGTTTAAACCGGTTCTATCCGTTTTTATCCGGTTTTAACCGGTACAATCTGGTTTTATCCGGTTTAAACCGGTTTAAACCGGTTCAATCAGTTTTAACCAGTTTAAACAGGTTCAATCCGTTTTTTCCGGTTTAAACCGGTTTAAACCAGTTCATTCCGGTTTTATCCGGTTTAAACCGGTTCAATCCGGTTTAAACCGTTTCAATCTGATTTTATCCGGTTTGAACTGGTTTAAACCGCTTCAATCCGGTTTTATCCGGTTTAAACCGGTTCTATCCGGTTCTATCCGGTTGAAACCGATTTAAGCTGGTTCAATCCGGTTTTATCCGGTTTAAACCGGTTCTATCTTGTTTTATCCGGTTTAAACCGTTTGAAACCAGTTCAATCCGGTTTTGTCCGGTTTAGACCAGTTTAACCCAGTTCAATCCGGTTTTAATCGGCTTAAACCGGTTCAATCTGGTTTTATCCGGTTTAAACCGTTTTAAGCCGGTTCAATCCGGTTTTATCCAGTTTAAACCGGTTCTATCCGGTTCTATCCGGTTGAAACCAGTTTAAACCGGTTCAATCCGGTTTTATCCGGTTTAAACGGGTTCAATCCGGTTTTATCCGGTTTAAACAGGTTTGAAACGGTTCAATCCGGTTTTATCCAGTTTAAACAAGTTCAGTCCGGTTTTATCCGGTTTAAACCGGTTCAGTCCGGTTTTATCTGGTTTAAACCAGTTCAATCTGATTTTATCCGATTTAAACTGGTTCAATTTGGTTTTATCCGGTTTAAACCGGTTTGAACCGGTTCAATCCGGTTTTATCCGGTTTAAACCGGTTTAAACCAGGTCAATCCGGTTTTATCTGGTTTAAACCTCTTCAATCCGGTTTTCTCCAGTTTAAACCGCTTTAAACCCTTTCAATCCGTTTTTATCCGGTTTCAACCGGTTTACACCTGTTCAATCCGGTTTTATCCGGTTTATACTGTTTCTATCCAGTTCTATCCGTTTTAAACCGGTTTCAACCAGTTCATTCCGGTTTTCTCCGGTTTAAACCGGTTTGAACCGGTTCAATCCGGTTTTATCCGGTTTAGACCAGTTTAACCCAGTTCAATCCGGTTTTAATCGGCTTAAACCGGTTCAATCTGGTTTTATCCATTTTCAACCGCTTTAAAACGGTTTAATCCGGTTTTATCCCGTTTAAACCAGTTTGAACCGGTTCAATCCGGTTTAAACCGGTTTAAGCTGGTTCAATCCGGTTTTATCCAGTTTAAACCGGTTCTATCCGGTTCTATCCGGTTGAAACCAGTTTAAACCGGTTCAATCCGGTTTTATCCGGTTTAAACCGGTTCAATCCGGTTTTATCCGGTTTAAACCAGTTCATTCCGGTTTTATCCGGTTAAAACCAGTTTGAAACGGTTCAATCCGGTTTTATCCGGCTTAAACTGGTTCAGTCCGGTTTTATCCGATTTAAACCAGTTCATTCCGGTTTTATCCGGTTTAAACCAGTTCTATCCTGTTCTATCCGGTTGAAACCGGTTTAAACCGGTTCAATCCGGTTTTAAACGGTTTAAACCGGTTCTATCCGGTTCAATCTGGTTTAAACCGGTTTAAACCGGTTCTATCCGTTTTTATCCGGTTTAAACCGGTACAATCTGGTTTTATCCGGTATAACCGGTTTAAACCGGTTCAATCAGTTTTAACCAGTTTAAACCGGTTCAATCGGTTTTTTCCGGTTTAAACCGGTTTAAACCAGTTCATTCCGGTTTTATCCGGTTTAAACTGGTTCAATCCGGTTTAAACCGCTTCAATCCGGTTTTATCCGTTTTAAACCGGTTCTATCCGGTTCTATCTGGTTGAAACCGGTTTAAACCGGTTCAATCTGGTTTTATCCGGTTTAAACCGGTTTTAACCGATTTAATCCGGTTTATCCAGTATAAACTGATTTAATCCGCTTCAATCCGGTTTTATCCAGGTTAAACTGATTTAAACCGGTTCAGTCCGGTTTTATCCAGTTTCAACCAGTTATATCCGGTTCTATCTGGTTAAACCGGTTTAAACCGGTTTAATCCGGTTTTATCCGGCTTAAACCGATTCAATCTGGTATTATCCGGATTAAACTGGTTCAATTTGGTTTTATCCCGTTTAAAACGCTTTTATCCGGTTTAAACCTGTATAAACCAGTTCAATCCGGTTTTATCCTGTTTAAACCGGTTTAAACCGGATCATTCCGGTTTTATCCGGTTTCAACCGGTTTTACCCAGTTCTATACGGTTTAAACCGGTTTAAACCTGTTCAATCCGATTTCATTCGGTTTAAACCAATTCAACCCAGTTTTATCCGGTTTAAACCGGTTCTATCCGGTTCTATCTGGTTGAAACCGGTTTAAACCGGTTCAATCCGGTTTTATCCGGTTTAAACCAGTTCAATCCTGTTTTATCCGGTTTAAACCGGTTCTATCCGGTAATATACAGTTGAAACCGGTTTAAACCAGTTCAATCCGGTTTTATCCGGTTTAAACCGGTTCAGTCTGGTTTTATCCGGTTTAAACCGGTTTAAAATGGTTCAATCCGGTTTTATCCGGTTTAAACCAGTTCTATGCTGTTTATGCCAGTTTAAGCCTGTTCAATCGGGTTTTATCCAGTTTAGACCTGTTTAAGCCGGTTCATTCCGGTTTTATCCAGTTTAAAGCGGTTTAAACCCTTCCAATCCGTTTTTATCCAGTTTCAACCGGTTTACACCGGTTCAATCCGGTTTATTCGGTTTAAAACATTTCTATCCGGTTCTATCCGTTTTAAACCGGTTTAAACCAGTTCATTCCAGTTTTATCCGGTTTAAACTGGTTTGAACCGGTTCAATCCGGTTTTATCCGGTTTAAACCGGTTTAAGCCGGTTCAATCCGGTTTTATCCGGTTTAAACCGGTTTAAGCCGGTTCAATCCGGTTTTATCCAGTTTAAACCGGTTTGAACCGTTTCAATCTGGTTTTATCCGGTTTCAACCGGTTTGAACCGTTTCAATCTGGTTTTATCCGGTTTAAACCGGTTTAAGCCGGTTCAATCTGGTTTTATCCGGTTTAAACCGGTTCAATCTGGTTTCATCCGGTTTAAACCAGTTTGAACCGGTTCAATCCGGTTTTATCCAGTTTAAACCGGTTCTATCCGGTTCTATCCGGTTGAAACCAGTTTAAACCGGTTCAATGCTTTTTTATCCGGTTTAAACCGGTTTTATCCGGTTTAGACCAGTTTAACCCAGTTCAATCCGGTTTTAATCAGCTTAAACCGGTTCAATCTGGTTTTATCCAGTTTAAACCCCTTTAAAACGGTTTAATCCGGTTTTATCCCGTTTAAACCAGTTTGAACCGGTTCAATCCGGTTTAAATCGGTTTAAGCCGGTTCAATCCGGTTTTATCCAGTTTAAACCGGTTCTATCCGGTTCTATCCGGTTGAAACCAGTTTAAACCGGTTCAATCCGGTTTTATCCGGTTTAAACCGGTTCAATCCGGTGTTATCCGGTTTAAACCAGTTCATTCCGGTTTTATCCGGTTAAAACCGGTTTGAAACGGTTCAATCCAGTTTTATCCGGCTTAAACTGGTTCAGTCCGGTTTTATCCGATTTAAACCTGTTCATTCCGGATTTATCCGGTTTAAACCGGTTCAATCCGGTTTAAACCGTTTCAATCTGGTTTTATCCGGTTTGAACCGGTTTAAACCGCTTCAATCCGGTTTTATCCGTTTTAAACCGGTTCTATCCGGTTCTATCTGGTTGAAACCGGTTTAAACCGGTTCAATCTGGTTTTATCCGGTTTAAACCGGTTTTAACCGATTCAATCCGGTTTATCCAGTATAAACTGATTTAATCCGCTTCAATCCAGTTTTATCCAGGTTAAACTGATTTAAACCGTTTCAGTCCGGTTTTATCCAGTTTCAACCAGTTATATCCGGTTCTATCCGGTTTAAACCGGTTTAAACCGGTTTAATCCGGTTTTATCCGGCTTAAACCGGTTCAATCTGGTATTATCCGGATTAAACTGGTTCAATTTGGTTTTATCCCGTTTAAACTGGTTTTATCCGGTTTAAACCGGTATAAACCAGTTCAATCCGGTTTTATCCTGTTTAAACCAGTTTAAACCGGATCATTCCGGTTTTATCCGGTTTCAACCCGTTTTACCCAGTTCTATACGGTTTAAACCGGTTTAAACCTGTTCAATCCGATTTCATCCGGTTTAAACCAATTCAACCCAGTTTTATCCGGTTTAAACCGCTTTAAGCTGGTTCAATCCGGTTTTATCCGGTTTAAACCGGTTCAATCTTGTTTTATCCGGTTTAAACCGTTTGAAACCAGTTCAATCCGGTTTTGTCCGGTTTAGACCAGTTCAATCCGGTTTTATCCGGTTTAAACCGGTTCTATGCTGTTTATACCAATTTAAGCCTGTTCAATCGGGTTTTATCCAGTTCAGACCTGTTTAAGCCGGTTCATTCCGGTTTTATCCAGCTTAAACCGGTTTAAACCCTTTCAATCCGTTTTTATCCGGTTTCAACCGGTTTACACCGGTTCAATCCAGTTTTATCCGGTTTATACCGTGTCTATCCGGTTCTATCCGTTTTAAACTGGTTTAGACCAGTTCATTCCGGTTTTATCCGGTTTCAACCGGTTTGAACCGGTTCAATCCGGTTTTATCCGGTTTCAACCGGTTTGAACCGGTTCAATCTGGTTTTATCCGGTTTAAACCGGTTTAAGCCGGTTCAATCCGGTTTTATCCAGTTTAAACCGGTTCTATCCGGTTCTATCCGGTTGAAACCAGTTTAAACCGGTTCAATCCGGTTTTATCCGGTTTAAACGGGTTCAATCCGGTTTTATCCGGTTTAAACAGGTTTGAAACCGTTCAATCCGGTTTTATCCGGTTTAAACCGGTTCAGTCCGGTTTTATCCGGTTTAAACCGGTTCATTCCGGTTTTATCCGGTTAAAACCGGTTTGAAACGGTTCAATCCGGTTTTATCTGGTTTAAACCGGTTCAATCCTGTTTTATCCAGTTTAAACCGGTTCTATCCGGTTCTATCCGGTTGAAACCAGTTCAATCCGGTTTTATCTGGTTTAAACCGGTTCAATCTGGTTTTATCCGGTTTAAACCGGTTTTATCCGGTTTAGACCAGTTTAAACCAGTTCAATCCGGTTTTAATCGGATTAAACCGGTTCAATCTGGTTTTATCCGGTTTATACCGTGTCTATCCGGTTCTATCCGTTTTAAACCTGTTTAAACCAGTTCATTCCGGTTTTATCCGGTTAAAACCGGTTTGAAACGGTTCAATCCGGTTTTATCCGGTTTAAACCGGTTCAATCTGGTTTCATCCGGTTTAAACCAGTTTGAACCGTTTCAATCTGGTTTTATCCGGTTTCAACCGGTTTGAACCGTTTCAATCTGGTTTTATCCGGTTTAAACCGGTTTAAGCCGGTTCAATCCGGTTTTATCCGGTTTAAACCGGTTCAATCTGGTTTCATCCGGTTTAAACCAGTTTGAACCGGTTCAATCCGGTTTTATCCAGTTTAAACCGGTTCTATCCGGTTCTATCCGGTTGAAACCAGTTTAAACCGGTTCAATCCGGTTTTATCCGGTTTAAACCGGTTTAAACTTGTTCAATCCGGTTTTATCCGCTTTAAACCGGTTCTATCCGGTTTAAACCGGTTTAAACCGCTTCTATCCGGTTTAAACCGGTTTAAACCGGTGCAATCCGGTTTTATCCGGTTTAAACGGGTTTAAACCGGTTCTATCCGGTTGAAACCGGTTTAAACAGCTTCAATCCGGTTTTATCCGGTTTAAACCGGTTCAATCCGGTTTTATCCGGTTTATACCGTTTTTATCCAGTTCTATCCGTTTTAAACCGGTTTAAACCAGTTCATTCCGGTTTTATCCGGTTTAAACCGGTTTAAACCCTTTCAATCCGTTTTTATCCGGTTTCAACCGGTTTACACCTGTTCAATCCGGTTTTATCCGGTTTATACCGTTTCTATCCAGTTCTATCCGTTTTAATCTGGTTTAAACCAGTTCATTCCGGTTTTATCCGGTTTAAACCGGTTTGAACCTGTCCAATCCGGTTTTATCCGTTTAAACCGGTTTAAGCCGGTTTAATCCGGTTTTATCCTGTTTAAAACGATTCAATCTGGTTTCATCCGGTTTAAACCAGTTTGAACCGGTTCAATCCGGTTTTATCCGGTTTAAACCGGTTTAAGCCGGTTCAATCCGGTTTTATCCAGTTTAAACCGGTTCTATCCGGTTCTATCCGGTTGAAACCAGTTTAAACCGGTTCAATCCGGTTTTGTCCGATTTAAACCGGTTTTATCCGGTTTAGACCAGTTTAACCCAGTTCAATCCGGTTTTAATCGGCTTAAACCGTTTCAATCTGGTTTTATCCAGTTTAAACCGCTTTAAAACGGTTTAATCCGGTTTTATCCCGTTTAAACCATTTTGAAACGGTTCAATCCGGTTTTATCCGGTTTAAACCGGTTCAATCCGGTTTTATCCGGTTTAAACCAGTTCATTCCAGTTTTATCCGGTTAAAACCGGTTTGAAATGGTTCAATCCGGTTTTATCCGGCTTAAACTGGTTCAGTGCGGTTTTATCCGATTTAAACCAGTTCATTCCGGTTTTATCCGGTTTAAACTAGTTTGAACCGTTTAAATCCGGTTTTATCCGGTTTAAACCAGTTCACTCCGGTTCTATCCGGTTGAAACCGGTTTAAACAGCTTCAATCCGGTTTTATCTGGTTTAAACCGGTTCAATCCAGTTTTATCCGGTTTATACCGTTTTTATCCAGTTCTATCCGTTTTAAACCGGTTTAAACCAGTTCATTCCGGTTTTATCCGGTTTAAACCGGTTTAAACCCTTTCAATCCGTTTTTATCCGGTTTCAACCGGTTTACACCTGTTCAATCCGGTTTTATCCGGTTTATACCGTTTCTATCCAGTTCTATCCGTTTTAATCCGGTTTAAACCAGTTCATTCCGGTTTTATCCGGTTTAAACCGGTTTGAACCTGTTCAATCCGGTTTTATCCGATTTAAACCGGTTTTATCCGGTTTAGACCAGTTTAACCCAGTTCAATCCGGTTTTAATCGGCTTAAACCGGTTCAATCTGGTTTTATCCAGTTTAAACCGCTTTAAAACGGTTTAATCCGGTTTTATCCCGTTTAAACCAGTTTGAACCGGTTCAATCCGGTTTAAACCGGTTTAAGCCGGTTCAATCCGGTTTAATCCAGTTTAAACCGGTTCTATCCGGTTCTATCCGGTTGAAACCAGTTTAAACCGGTTCAATCCGGTTTTATCCAGTTTAAACCAGTTCTATCCGGTTTAAACCAGTTTAATCCAGTTCAATCCGGTTTTATCCGGTTTATACCGGTCCTATCGGGTTTAAACAGGTTTAGGCCGGTTCATTCCGGTTTTATCAGTTTTAAACCGGTTTAAACTGCTTCAATCCGTTTATATCCGGTTTAAACTGGTAACAACCGGTTCAATCCGGTTTTCTCCGGTTTAAACCGGTTTAAGCCGGTTCCATCCTGTTTTCTCCGGTTTCAACCGGTTTTACCCAGTTCTATACGGTTTAAACCGGTTTAAACCTGTTCAATCCGATTTCATCCGGTTTAAACCAATTCAACCCAGTTTTATCCGGTTTAAACCGGTTTAAGCTGGTTCAATCCGGTTTTATCCGGTTTAAACCGGTTCAATCTGGTTTTATCCGGTTTAAACCGATTGAAACCAGTTCAATCCGGTTTTGTCCGGTTTAGACCAGTTTAACCCAGTTCAATCCGGTTTTAATCGGCTTAAACCGGTTCAATCTGGTTTTATCCGGTTTAAACCGGTTTAAGCCGGTTCAATCCGGTTTTATCCAGTTTAAACCGGTTCTATCCGGTTCTATCCGGTTGAAACCAGTTTAAACCGGTTCAATCCGGTTTTATCCGGTTTAAACGGGTTCAATCCGGTTTTATCCGGTTTAAACGGGTTCAATCCGGTTTTATCCGGTTTAAACAGGTTTGAAACGGTTCAATCCGGTTTTATCCGGTTTAAACCGGTTCAGTCCGGTTTTATCCGGTTTAAACCGATTCATTCCGGTTTTATCCGGTTAAAACCGGTTTGAAACGGTTCAATCCGGTTTTATCTGGTTTAAACCGGTTCAATCCTGTTTTATCCAGTTTAAACCGGTTCTATCCGGTTCTATCCGGTTGAAACCAGTTTAAACCAGTTCAATCCGGTTTTATCTGGTTTAAACCGGTTCAATCTGGTTTTATCCGGTTTAAACCGGTTTTATCCGGTTTAGACCAGTTTAAACCAGTTAAATCCGGTTTTAATCGGATTAAACCGGTTCAATCTGGTTTTATCCGTTTTAAACCGCTTTAAAACGGTTTAATCCGGTTTTATCCGGTTTAAACCAGTTTGAACCGTTTCATTCCGGTTTTATCCGGTTTAAACCGTTTTAAACCGGTTCTATCTGGTTTTATCTAGTTTAAACCGGTTCTATCCGGTTCTATCCTGTTAAAATCGGTTTAAACCGGTTCTATCCTGTTCTATCCTGTTTTAACCGGTTAAACCAGTTCAATCCAGTTTTATCCAGTTTAAACTGGTTCTATTCGTTTCCATCTGGTTTAAAAGGGTTTAAACTGGTTCAATCCGGTTTTATACATTTCAAACCAGTTCAATCTGATTTTATCCGATTTAAACTGGTTCAATTTGGTTTTATCCGGTTTAAACCGGTTTGAACCGGTTCAATCCGGTTTTATCCGGTTTATACTGTTTCTATCCAGTTCTATCCGTTTTAAACCGGTTTAAACCAGTTCATTCCGGTTTTATCCGGTTTAAACCGGTTTGAACCGGTTCAATCCGGTTTTATCCGGTTTAAACCGGTTTAAGCCGGTTCAATCCGGTTTTATCCGGTTTAAACCGGTTCAATCCGGTTTCATCCGGTTTAAACCAGTTTGAACCGGTTCAATCCGGTTTTATCCAGTTTAAAACGGTTCTATCCGGTTCTGTCCGGTTGAAACCAGTTTAAAACGGTTCAATCCAGTTTTGTCCGGTTTAAACCGGTTTTATCCGGTTTAGACCAGTTTAACCCAGTTCAATCCGGTTTTAATCGGCTTAAAGAGGTTCAATCTGGTTTTATCCATTTTAAACCGCTTTAAAACGGTTTAATCCGGTTTTATCCCATTTAAACCAGTTTGAACCGGTTCAATCCGGTTTAAACCGTTTTAAGCCGGTTCAATCCGGTTTTATCCAGTTTAAACCGGTTCTATCCAGTTCTATCCGGTTGAAACCAGTTTAAACCGGTTCAATCCGGTTTTATCCGGTTTAAACCGGTTCAATCCGGTTTTATCCGGTTTAAACCAGTTCATTCCGGTTTTATCCGGTTAAAACCAGTTTGAAACGGTTCAATCCGGTTTTATCCGGCTTAAACTGGTTCAGTCCGGTTTTATCCGATTTAAACCAGTTCATTCCGGTTTTATCCGGTTTAAACTGGTTTGAACCGTTTAAATCCGGTTTTATCCGGTTTAAACCAGTTCACTCCGGTTTTATCCGGTTTAAACCGGTTTGTACCGGTTCAATCCGGTTTTATCCGGTTTAAACCGGTTTATGGTGGTTCAATCCGGTTTTATCCAGTTTAAACCGGTTCTATCCGGTTCTATCCCGTTGAAACCAGTTTAAACCAGTTCAATCCGGTTTTATCCGGTTTAAACTGGTTCAGTCCGGTTTTATCCGGTTTAAACCAGTTCACTCCGGTTTTATCCGGTTGAAACCAGTTTGTACCGGTTCAATCCGGTTTTATCCGGTTTAAACCGGTTTGTACAGGTTCAATCCGGTTTTATCCGGTTTAAACCGGTTTAAGCTGGTTCAATCCGGTTTTATCCAGTTTATACCGGTTCAATCCGGTTCTATCCGGTTGAAACCAGTTTAAAACTGTTCAATCCGGTTTTATCCGGTTTAAACCGGTTTTATCCGGTTTAGACCAGTTTAAACCAGTTCAATCCGGTTTTAATCGGCTTAAACAGGTTCAATCTGGTTTTATCCAGTTTTAACCGCTTTAAAACGGTTTAATCCGGTTTTATCCCGTTTAAACCAGTTTGAACCGGTTCAATCTGGTTTAAACCGGTTTAAGCCGGTTCAATCCGGTTTTATCCAGTTTAAACCGGTTCTATCCGGTTGAAACCAGTTTAAACCGGTTCAGTCCGGTTTTATCCAGTTTAAACCAGTTCTATCCGGTTCTATCCGGTTGAAACCAGTTTAAACCGGTTCAATCGGTTTTATACAGTTTAAATCAGTTCTATCCGGTTTAAACAAGTTTAATCCAGTTCAATCCGGTTTTATCCGGTTTATACCGGTCCTATCGGGTTTAAACAGGTTTAGGCCGGTTCATTCCTGTTTTATCAGTTTTAAACCGGTTTAAACTGCTTCAATCCGTTTATATCCGGTTTAAACCGGTTACAACCGGTTCAATCCGGTTTTCTCCGGTTTAAACCGGTTTAAGCCGGTTCCATCCTGTTTTCTCCGGTTTTAACCGGCTTTAACCAGTTCAACCCGCTTTTATCCAGTTTAAACCGGTTCTATCTGGTTCTATCCGGTTGAAACCGGTTTAAACTGGTTCAATCCGGTTTTATACGGTTTAAACCGGTTCATTCCGGTTTCATCCGGTTTGAACCGGTTTAAACCGGTTTAAACCAGTTCAATCCGGTTTTAAACGGTTTAAACCGGTTTTATCCGTTTCAATCTGGTTTAAACCGGTTTAAACCGGTTCTATCCGTTTTTATCCGGTTTTAACCGGTACAATCTGGTTTTATCCGGTTTAAACCGGTTTAAACCGGTTCAATCAGTTTTAACCAGTTTAAACAGGTTCAATCCGTTTTTTCCGGTTTAAACCGGTTTAAACCAGTTCATTCCGGTTTTATCCGGTTTAAACCGGTTCAATCCGGTTTAAACCGTTTCAATCTGATTTTATCCGGTTTGAACTGGTTTAAACCGCTTCAATCCGGTTTTATCCGGTTTAAACCGGTTCTATCCGGTTCTATCCGGTTGAAACCGATTTAAGCTGGTTCAATCCGGTTTTATCCGGTTTAAACCGGTTCTATCTTGTTTTATCCGGTTTAAACCGTTTGAAACCAGTTCAATCCGGTTTTGTCCGGTTTAGACCAGTTTAACCCAGTTCAATCCGGTTTTAATCGGCTTAAACCGGTTCAATCTGTTTTTATCCGGTTTAAACCGTTTTAAGCCGGTTCAATCCGGTTTTATCCAGTTTAAACCGGTTCTATCCGGTTCTATCCGGTTGAAACCAGTTTAAACCGGTTCAATCCGGTTTTATCCGGTTTAAACGGGTTCAATCCGGTTTTATCCGGTTTAAACAGGTTTGAAACGGTTCAATCCGGTTTTATCCAGTTTAAACAAGTTCAGTCCGGTTTTATCCGGTTTAAACCGGTTCAGTCCGGTTTTATCTGGTTTAAACCAGTTCAATCTGATTTTATCCGATTTAAACTGGTTCAATTTGGTTTTATCCGGTTTAAACCGGTTTGAACCGGTTCAATCCGGTTTTATCCGGTTTAAACCGGTTTAAACCAGGTCAATCCGGTTTTATCTGGTTTAAACCTCTTCAATCCGGTTTTCTCCAGTTTAAACCGCTTTAAACCCTTTCAATCCGTTTTTATCCGGTTTCAACCGGTTTACACCTGTTCAATCCGGTTTTATCCGGTTTATACTGTTTCTATCCAGTTCTATCCGTTTTAAACCGGTTTCAACCAGTTCATTCCGGTTTTCTCCGGTTTAAACCGGTTTGAACCGGTTCAATCCGGTTTTATCCGGTTTAGACCAGTTTAACCCAGTTCAATCCGGTTTTAATCGGCTTAAACCGGTTCAATCTGGTTTTATCCATTTTCAACCGCTTTAAAACGGTTTAATCCGGTTTTATCCCGTTTAAACCAGTTTGAACCGGTTCAATCCGGTTTAAACCGGTTTAAGCTGGTTCAATCCGGTTTTATCCAGTTTAAACCGGTTCTATCCGGTTCTATCCGGTTGAAACCAGTTTAAACCGGTTCAATCCGGTTTTATCCGGTTTAAACCGGTTCAATCCGGTTTTATCCGGTTTAAACCAGTTCATTCCGGTTTTATCCGGTTAAAACCAGTTTGAAACGGTTCAATCCGGTTTTATCCGGCTTAAACTGGTTCAGTCCGGTTTTATCCGATTTAAACCAGTTCATTCCGGTTTTATCCGGTTTAAACCAGTTCTATCCTGTTCTATCCGGTTGAAACCGGTTTAAACCGGTTCAATCCGGTTTTAAACGGTTTAAACCGGTTCTATCCGGTTCAATCTGGTTTAAACCGGTTTAAACCGGTTCTATCCGTTTTTATCCGGTTTAAACCGGTACAATCTGGTTTTATCCGGTATAACCGGTTTAAACCGGTTCAATCAGTTTTAACCAGTTTAAACCGGTTCAATCGGTTTTTTCCGGTTTAAACCGGTTTAAACCAGTTCATTCCGGTTTTATCCGGTTTAAACTGGTTCAATCCGGTTTAAACCGCTTCAATCCGGTTTTATCCGTTTTAAACCGGTTCTATCCGGTTCTATCTGGTTGAAACCGGTTTAAACCGGTTCAATCTGGTTTTATCCGGTTTAAACCGGTTTTAACCGATTTAATCCGGTTTATCCAGTATAAACTGATTTAATCCGCTTCAATCCGGTTTTATCCAGGTTAAACTGATTTAAACCGGTTCAGTCCGGTTTTATCCAGTTTCAACCAGTTATATCCGGTTCTATCTGGTTAAACCGGTTTAAACCGGTTTAATCCGGTTTTATCCGGCTTAAACCGATTCAATCTGGTATTATCCGGATTAAACTGGTTCAATTTGGTTTTATCCCGTTTAAAACGCTTTTATCCGGTTTAAACCTGTATAAACCAGTTCAATCCGGTTTTATCCTGTTTAAACCGGTTTAAACCGGATCATTCCGGTTTTATCCGGTTTCAACCGGTTTTACCCAGTTCTATACGGTTTAAACCGGTTTAAACCTGTTCAATCCGATTTCATTCGGTTTAAACCAATTCAACCCAGTTTTATCCGGTTTAAACCGGTTCTATCCGGTTCTATCTGGTTGAAACCGGTTTAAACCGGTTCAATCCGGTTTTATCCGGTTTAAACCAGTTCAATCCTGTTTTATCCGGTTTAAACCGGTTCTATCCGGTAATATACAGTTGAAACCGGTTTAAACCAGTTCAATCCGGTTTTATCCGGTTTAAACCGGTTCAGTCTGGTTTTATCCGGTTTAAACCGGTTTAAAATGGTTCAATCCGGTTTTATCCGGTTTAAACCAGTTCTATGCTGTTTATGCCAGTTTAAGCCTGTTCAATCGGGTTTTATCCAGTTTAGACCTGTTTAAGCCGGTTCATTCCGGTTTTATCCAGTTTAAAGCGGTTTAAACCCTTCCAATCCGTTTTTATCCAGTTTCAACCGGTTTACACCGGTTCAATCCGGTTTATTCGGTTTAAAACATTTCTATCCGGTTCTATCCGTTTTAAACCGGTTTAAACCAGTTCATTCCAGTTTTATCCGGTTTAAACTGGTTTGAACCGGTTCAATCCGGTTTTATCCGGTTTAAACCGGTTTAAGCCGGTTCAATCCGGTTTTATCCGGTTTAAACCGGTTTAAGCCGGTTCAATCCGGTTTTATCCAGTTTAAACCGGTTTGAACCGTTTCAATCTGGTTTTATCCGGTTTCAACCGGTTTGAACCGTTTCAATCTGGTTTTATCCGGTTTAAACCGGTTTAAGCCGGTTCAATCTGGTTTTATCCGGTTTAAACCGGTTCAATCTGGTTTCATCCGGTTTAAACCAGTTTGAACCGGTTCAATCCGGTTTTATCCAGTTTAAACCGGTTCTATCCGGTTCTATCCGGTTGAAACCAGTTTAAACCGGTTCAATCCGGTTTTATCCGGTTTGAACCGGTTTAAACCGCTTCAATCCGGTTTTATCCGTTTTAAACCGGTTCTATCCGGTTCTATCTGGTTGAAACCGGTTTAAACCGGTTCAATCTGGTTTTATCCGGTTTAAACCGGTTTTAACCGATTCAATCCGGTTTATCCAGTATAAACTGATTTAATCCGCTTCAATCCGGTTTTATCCAGGTTAAACTGATTTAAACCGTTTCAGTCCGGTTTTATCCAGTTTCAACCAGTTATATCCGGTTCTATCCGGTTTAAACCGGTTTAAACCGGTTTAATCCGGTTTTATCCGGCTTAAACCGGTTCAATCTGGTATTATCCGGATTAAACTGGTTCAATTTGGTTTTATCCCGTTTAAACTGGTTTTATCCGGTTTAAACCGGTATAAACCAGTTCAATCCGGTTTTATCCTGTTTAAACCAGTTTAAACCGGATCATTCCGGTTTTATCCGGTTTCAACCCGTTTTACCCAGTTCTATACGGTTTAAACCGGTTTAAACCTGTTCAATCCGATTTCATCCGGTTTAAACCAATTCAACCCAGTTTTATCCGGTTTAAACCGCTTTAAGCTGGTTCAATCCGGTTTTATCCGGTTTAAACCGGTTCAATCTTGTTTTATCCGGTTTAAACCGTTTGAAACCAGTTCAATCCGGTTTTGTCCGGTTTAGACCAGTTCAATCCGGTTTTATCCGGTTTAAACCGGTTCTATGCTGTTTATACCAATTTAAGCCTGTTCAATCGGGTTTTATCCAGTTCAGACCTGTTTAAGCCGGTTCATTCCGGTTTTATCCAGCTTAAACCGGTTTAAACCCTTTCAATCCGTTTTTATCCGGTTTCAACCGGTTTACACCGGTTCAATCCAGTTTTATCCGGTTTATACCGTGTCTATCCGGTTCTATCCGTTTTAAACTGGTTTAGACCAGTTCATTCCGGTTTTATCCGGTTTCAACCGGTTTGAACCGGTTCAATCCGGTTTTATCCGGTTTCAACCGGTTTGAACCGGTTCAATCTGGTTTTATCCGGTTTAAACCGGTTTAAGCCGGTTCAATCCGGTTTTATCCAGTTTAAACCGGTTCTATCCGGTTCTATCCGGTTGAAACCAGTTTAAACCGGTTCAATCCGGTTTTATCCGGTTTAAACGGGTTCAATCCGGTTTTATCCGGTTTAAACAGGTTTGAAACGGTTCAATCCGGTTTTATCCGGTTTAAACCGGTTCAGTCCGGTTTTATCCGGTTTAAACCGGTTCATTCCGGTTTTATCCGGTTAAAACCAGTTTGAAACGGTTCAATCCAGTTTTATCTGGTTTAAACCGGTTCAATCCTCTTTTATCCAGTTTAAACCGGTTCTATCCGGTTCTATCCGGTTGAAACCAGTTCAATCCGGTTTTATCTGGTTTAAACCGGTTCAATCTGGTTTTATCCGGTTTAAACCGGTTTTATCCGGTTTAGACCAGTTTAAACCAGTTCAATCCGGTTTTAATCGGATTAAACCGGTTCAATCTGGTTTTATCCGGTTTATACCGTGTCTATCCGGTTCTATCCGTTTTAAACCGGTTTAAACCAGTTCATTCCGGTTTTATCCGGTTAAAACCGGTTTGAAACGGTTCAATCCGGTTTTATCCGGTTTAAACCGGTTCAATCTGGTTTCATCCGGTTTAAACCAGTTTGAACCGGTTCAATCCGGTTTTATCCAGTTTAAACCGGTTTGAACCGTTTCAATCTGGTTTTATCCGGTTTCAACCGGTTTGAACCGTTTCAATCTGGTTTTATCCGGTTTAAACCGGTTTAAGCCGGTTCAATCCGGTTTTATCCGGTTTAAACCGGTTCAATCTGGTTTCATCCGGTTTAAACCAGTTTGAACCGGTTCAATCCGGTTTTATCCAGTTTAAACCGGTTCTATCCGGTTCTATCCGGTTGAAACCAGTTTAAACCGGTTCAATCCGGTTTTATCCGGTTTACACCGGTTTTATCCGGTTTAGACCATTTTAACCCAGTTCAATCCGGTTTTAATCGGCTTAAACCGGTTCAATCTGGTTTTATCCAGTTTAAACCCCTTTAAAACGGTTTAATCCGGTTTTATCCCGTTTAAACCAGTTTGAACCGGTTCAATCCGGTTTAAATCGGTTTAAGCCGGTTCAATCCGGTTTTATCCAGTTTAAACCGGTTCTATCCGGTTCTATCCGGTTGAAACCAGTTTAAACCGGTTCAATCCGGTTTTATCCGGTTTAAACCGGTTCAATCCGGTGTTATCCGGTTTAAACCAGTTCATTCCGGTTTTATCCGGTTAAAACCGGTTTGAAACGGTTCAATCCGGTTTTATCCGGCTTAAACTGGTTCAGTCCGGTTTTATCCGATTTAAACCTGTTCATTCCGGTTTTATCCGGTTTAAACCGGTTCTATCCGGTTCTATCCGGTTGAAACCGGTTTAAACCGGTTCAATCCGGTTTTAAACGGTTTAAACCGGTTCTATCCGGTTCAATCTGGTTTAAACCGGTTAAAACCGGTTCTATCCGTTTTTATCCGGTTTAAACCGGTACAATCTGTTTTTATCCGGTTTAAACCGGTTTAAACCAGTTCAATCAGTTTTAACCAGTTTAAATCGGTTCAATCCGTTTTTTCCGGTTTAAACCGGTTTAAACCAGTTCATTCCGGTTTTATCCGGTTTAAACCGGTTCAATCCGGTTTAAACCGTTTCAATCTGGTTTTATCCGGTTTGAACCGGTTTAAACCGCTTCAATCCGGTTTTATCCGTTTTAAACCGGTTCTATCCGGTTCTATCTGGTTGAAACCGGTTTAAACCGGTTCAATCTGGTTTTATCCGGTTTAAACCGGTTTTAACCGATTCAATCCGGTTTATCCAGTATAAACTGATTTAATCCGCTTCAATCCGGTTTTATCCAGGTTAAACTGATTTAAACCGTTTCAGTCCGGTTTTATCCAGTTTCAACCAGTTATATCCGGTTCTATCCGGTTTAAACCGGTTTAAACCGGTTTAATCCGGTTTTATCCGGCTTAAACCGGTTCAATCTGGTATTATCCGGATTAAACTGGTTCAATTTGGTTTTATCCCGTTTAAACTGGTTTTATCCGGTTTAAACCGGTATAAACCAGTTCAATCCGGTTTTATCCTGTTTAAACCAGTTTAAACCGGATCATTCCGGTTTTATCCGGTTTCAACCCGTTTTACCCAGTTCTATACGGTTTAAACCGGTTTAAACCTGTTCAATCCGATTTCATCCGGTTTAAACCAATTCAACCCAGTTTTATCCGGTTTAAACCGCTTTAAGCTGGTTCAATCCGGTTTTATCCGGTTTAAACCGGTTCAATCTTGTTTTATCCGGTTTAAACCGTTTGAAACCAGTTCAATCCGGTTTTGTCCGGTTTAGACCAGTTCAATCCGGTTTTATCCGGTTTAAACCGGTTCTATGCTGTTTATACCAATTTAAGCCTGTTCAATCGGGTTTTATCCAGTTCAGACCTGTTTAAGCCGGTTCATTCCGGTTTTATCCAGCTTAAACCGGTTTAAACCCTTTCAATCCGTTTTTATCCGGTTTCAACCGGTTTACACCGGTTCAATCCAGTTTTATCCGGTTTATACCGTGTCTATCCGGTTCTATCCGTTTTAAACTGGTTTAGACCAGTTCATTCCGGTTTTATCCGGTTTCAACCGGTTTGAACCGGTTCAATCCGGTTTTATCCGGTTTCAACCGGTTTGAACCGGTTCAATCTGGTTTTATCCGGTTTAAACCGGTTTAAGCCGGTTCAATCCGGTTTTATCCAGTTTAAACCGGTTCTATCCGGTTCTATCCGGTTGAAACCAGTTTAAACCGGTTCAATCCGGTTTTATCCGGTTTAAACGGGTTCAATCCGGTTTTATCCGGTTTAAACAGGTTTGAAACGGTTCAATCCGGTTTTATCCGGTTTAAACCGGTTCAGTCCGGTTTTATCCGGTTTAAACCGGTTCATTCCGGTTTTATCCGGTTAAAACCGGTTTGAAACGGTTCAATCCAGTTTTATCTGGTTTAAACCGGTTCAATCCTGTTTTATCCAGTTTAAACCGGTTCTATCCGGTTCTATCCGGTTGAAACCAGTTCAATCCGGTTTTATCTGGTTTAAACCGGTTCAATCTGGTTTTATCCGGTTTAAACCGGTTTTATCCGGTTTAGACCAGTTTAAACCAGTTCAATCCGGTTTTAATCGGATTAAACCGGTTCAATCTGGTTTTATCCGGTTTATACCGTGTCTATCCGGTTCTATCCGTTTTAAACCGGTTTAAACCAGTTCATTCCGGTTTTATCCGGTTAAAACCGGTTTGAAACGGTTCAATCCGGTTTTATCCGGTTTAAACCGGTTCAATCTGGTTTCATCCGGTTTAAACCAGTTTGAACCGGTTCAATCCGGTTTTATCCAGTTTAAACCGGTTTGAACCGTTTCAATCTGGTTTTATCCGGTTTCAACCGGTTTGAACCGTTTCAATCTGGTTTTATCCGGTTTAAACCGGTTTAAGCCGGTTCAATCCGGTTTTATCCGGTTTAAACCGGTTCAATCTGGTTTCATCCGGTTTAAACCAGTTTGAACCGGTTCAATCCGGTTTTATCCAGTTTAAACCGGTTCTATCCGGTTCTATCCGGTTGAAACCAGTTTAAACCGGTTCAATCCGGTTTTATCCGGTTTACACCGGTTTTATCCGGTTTAGACCATTTTAACCCAGTTCAATCCGGTTTTAATCGGCTTAAACCGGTTCAATCTGGTTTTATCCAGTTTAAACCCCTTTAAAACGGTTTAATCCGGTTTTATCCCGTTTAAACCAGTTTGAACCGGTTCAATCCGGTTTAAATCGGTTTAAGCCGGTTCAATCCGGTTTTATCCAGTTTAAACCGGTTCTATCCGGTTCTATCCGGTTGAAACCAGTTTAAACCGGTTCAATCCGTTTTTATCCGGTTTAAACCGGTTCAATCCGGTGTTATCCGGTTTAAACCAGTTCATTCCGGTTTTATCCGGTTAAAACCGGTTTGAAACGGTTCAATCCGGTTTTATCCGGCTTAAACTGGTTCAGTCCGGTTTTATCCGATTTAAACCTGTTCATTCCGGTTTTATCCGGTTTAAACCGGTTCTATCCGGTTCTATCCGGTTGAAACCGGTTTAAACCGGTTCAATCCGGTTTTAAACGGTTTAAACCGGTTCTATCCGGTTCAATCTGGTTTAAACCGGTTTAAACCGGTTCTATCCGTTTTTATCCAGTTTAAACCGGTACAATCTGTTTTTATCCGGTTTAAACCGGTTTAAACCAGTTCAATCAGTTTTAACCAGTTTAAATCGGTTCAATCCGTTTTTTCCGGTTTAAACCGGTTTAAACCAGTTCATTCCGGTTTTATCCGGTTTAAACCGGTTCAATCCGGTTTAAACCGTTTCAATCTGGTTTTATCCGGTTTGAACCGGTTTAAACCGCTTCAATCCGGTTTTATCCGTTTTAAACCGGTTCTATCCGGTTCTATCTGGTTGAAACCGGTTTAAACCGGTTCAATCTGGTTTTATCCGGTTTAAACCGGTTTTAACCGATTCAATCCGGTTTATCCAGTATAAACTGATTTAATCCGCTTCAATCCGGTTTTATCCAGGTTAAACTGATTTAAACCGTTTCAGTCCGGTTTTATCCAGTTTCAACCAGTTATATCCGGTTCTATCCGGTTTAAACCGGTTTAAACCGGTTTAATCCGGTTTTATCCGGCTTAAACCGGTTCAATCTGGTATTATCCGGATTAAACTGGTTCAATTTGGTTTTATCCCGTTTAAACTGGTTTTATCCGGTTTAAACCGGTATAAACCAGTTCAATCCGGTTTTATCCTGTTTAAACCAGTTTAAACCGGATCATTCCGGTTTTATCCGGTTTCAACCCGTTTTACCCAGTTCTATACGGTTTAAACCGGTTTAAACCTGTTCAATCCGATTTCATCCGGTTTAAACCAATTCAACCCAGTTTTATCCGGTTTAAACCGGTTTAAGCTGGTTCAATCCGGTTTTATCCGGTTTAAACCGGTTCAATCTTGTTTTATCCGGTTTAAACCGTTTGAAACCAGTTCAATCCGGTTTTGTCCGGTTTAGACCAGTTCAATCCGGTTTTATCCGGTTTAAACCGGTTCTATGCTGTTTATACCAATTTAAGCCTGTTCAATCGGGTTTTATCCAGTTCAGACCTGTTTAAGCCGGTTCATTCCGGTTTTATCCAGCTTAAACCGGTTTAAACCCTTTCAATCCGTTTTTATCCGGTTTCAACCGGTTTACACCGGTTCAATCCAGTTTTATCCGGTTTATACCGTGTCTATCCGGTTCTATCCGTTTTAAACTGGTTTAGACCAGTTCATTCCGGTTTTATCCGGTTTCAACCGGTTTGAACCGGTTCAATCCGGTTTTATCCGGTTTCAACCGGTTTGAACCGGTTCAATCTGGTTTTATCCGGTTTAAACCGGTTTAAGCCGGTTCAATCCGGTTTTATCCAGTTTAAACCGGTTCTATCCGGTTCTATCCGGTTGAAACCAGTTTAAACCGGTTCAATCCGGTTTTATCCGGTTTAAACGGGTTCAATCCGGTTTTATCCGGTTTAAACAGGTTTGAAACGGTTCAATCCGGTTTTATCCGGTTTAAACCGGTTCAGTCCGGTTTTATCCGGTTTAAACCGGTTCATTCCGGTTTTATCCGGTTAAAACCGGTTTGAAACGGTTCAATCCGGTTTTATCTGGTTTAAACCGGTTCAATCCTGTTTTATCCAGTTTAAACCGGTTCTATCCGGTTCTATCCGGTTGAAACCAGTTCAATCCGGTTTTATCTGGTTTAAACCGGTTCAATCTGGTTTTATCCGGTTTAAACCGGTTTTATCCGGTTTAGACCAGTTTAAACCAGTTCAATCCGGTTTTAATCGGCTTAAACCGGTTCAATCTGGTTTTATCCAGTTTAAACCCCTTTAAAACGGTTTAATCCGGTTTTATCCCGTTTAAACCAGTTTGAACCGGTTCAATCCGGTTTAAACCGGTTTAAGCCGGTTCAATCCGGTTTTATCCAGTTTAAACCGGTTCTATCCGGTTCTATCCGGTTGAAACCAGTTTAAACCGGTTCAATCCGGTTTTATCCGGTTTAAACCGGTTCAATCCGGTTTTATCCAGTTTAAACCAGTTCATTCCGGTTTTATCCGGTTAAAACCGGTTTGAAACGGTTCAATCCGGTTTTATCCAGTTTAAACCGGTTCTATCCGGTTCTATCCGGTTGAAACCAGTTTAAACCGGTTCAATCCGGTTTTATCCGGTTTAAACCGGTTCAATCCGGTTTTATCCAGTTTAAACCAGTTCATTCCGGTTTTATCCGGTTAAAACCGGTTTGAAACGGTTCAATCCGGTTTTATCCGGTTTCAACCGGTTCAATCTGGTTTCATTCGGTTTAAACCAGTTTGAACCGGTTCAATCCGGTTTTATCCAGTTTAAACCGGTTCTATCCGGTTTTATCCGGTTTAAACGGGTTGTATCCGGTTTAGACCAGTTTAACCCAGTTCAATCCGGTTTTAATCGGCTTAAACCGGTTCAATCTGGTTTTATCCAGTTTAAACCCCTTTAAAACGGTTTAATCCGGTTTTATCCCGTTTAAACCAGTTTGAACCGGTTCAATCCGGTTTAAACCGGTTTAAGCCGGTTCAATCCGGTTTTATCCAGTTTAAACCGGTTCTATCCGGTTCTATCCGGTTGAAACAAGTTTAAACCGGTTCAATCCGGTTTTATCCGGTTTAAACCGGTTCAATCCGGTTTTATCCAGTTTAAACCAGTTCATTCCGGTTTTATCCGGTTAAAACCGGTTTGAAACGGTTCAATCCGGTTTTATCCGGCTTAAACTGGTTCAGTCCGGTTTTATCCGATTTAAACCAGTTCATTCCGGTTTTATCCGGTTTAAACCGGTTCTATCCGGTTCTATCCGGTTGAAACCAGTTTAAACCGGTTCAATCCGGTTTTAAACGGTTTAAACCGGTTCTATCCGGTTCAATCTGGTTTAAACCGGTTTAAACCGGTTCTATCCGTTTTTATCCGGTTTAAACCGGTACAATCTGTTTTTATCCGGTTTAAACCGGTTTAAACCAGTTCAATCAGTTTTAACCAGTTTAAACCGGTTCAATCTGTTTTTTCCGGTTTAAACCGGTTTAAACCATTTCATTCCGGTTTTATCCGGTTTAAACCGGTTCAATCCGGTTTAAACCGTTTCAATCTGGTTTTATCCGGTTTGAACCGGTTTAAACCGCTTCAATCCGGTTTTATCCGTTTTAAACCGGTTCTATCCGGTTCTATCTGGTTGAAACCGGTTTAAACCGGTTCAATCTGGTTTTATCCGGTTTAAACCGGTTTTAACCGATTCAATCCGGTTTATCCAGTATAAACTGATTTAATCCGCTTCAATCCGGTTTTATCCAGGTTAAACTGATTTAAACCGGTTCAGTCCGGTTTTATCCAGTTTCAACCAGTTATATCCGGTTCTATCCGGTTTAAACCGGTTTAAACCGGTTTAATCCGGTTTTATCCGGCTTAAACCGGTTCAATCTGGTATTATCCGGATTAAACTGGTTCAATTTGGTTTTATCCCGTTTAAACCGGTTTTATCCGGTTTAAACCGGTATAAACCAGTTCAATCCGGTTTTATCCTGTTTAAACCAGTTTAAACCGGATCATTCCGGTTTTATCCGGTTTCAACCCGTTTTACCCAGTTCTATACGGTTTAAACCGGTTTAAACCTGTTCAATCCGATTTCATCCGGTTTAAACCAATTCAACCCAGTTTTATCCGGTTTAAACCGGTTTAAGCTGGTTCAATCCGGTTTTATCCTGTTTAAACCAGTTTAAACCGGATCATTCCGGTTTTATCCGGTTTCAACCCGTTTTACCCAGTTCTATACGGTTTAAACCGGTTTAAACCTGTTCAATCCGATTTCATCCGGTTTAAACCAATTCAACCCAGTTTTATCCGGTTTAAACCGGTTTAAGCTGGTTCAATCCGGTTTTGTCCGGTTTAGACCAGTTCAATCCGGTTTTATCCGGTTTAAACCGGTTCTATGCTGTTTATACCAATTTAAGCCTGTTCAATCGGGTTTTATGCAGTTCAGACCTGTTTAAGCCGGTTCATTTCGGTTTTATCCAGCTTAAACCGGTTTAAACCCTTTCAATCCGTTTTTATCCGGTTTCAACCGGTTTAAACCAGTTCATTCCGGTTTTATCCGGTTTCAACCAGTTTGAACCGGTTCAATCCGGTTTTATCCGGTTTCAACCGGTTTGAACCGGTTCAATCTGGTTTTATCCGGTTTAAAACGGTTTAAGCCGGTTCAATCCGGTTTTATCCAGTTTAAACCGGTTCTATCCGGTTCTATCCGGTTGAAACCAGTTTAAACCGGTTCAATCCGGTTTTATCCGGTTTAAACGGGTTCAATCCGGTTTTATCCGGTTTAAACAGGTTTGAAACGGTTCAATCCGGTTTTATCCGGTTTAAACCGGTTCAGTCCGGTTTTATCCGGTTTAAACCGGTTCATTCCGGTTTTATCCGGTTAAAACCGGTTTGAAACGGTTCAATCCGGTTTTATCTGGTTTAAACCGGTTCAATCCTGTTTTATCCAGTTTAAAACGGTTCTATCCGGTTCTATCCGGTTGAAACCAGTTCAATCCGGTTTTATCTGGTTTAAACCGGTTCAATCTGGTTTTATCCGGTTTAAACCGGTTTTATCCGGTTTAGACCAGTTTAAACCAGTTCAATCCGGTTTTAATCGGATTAAACCGGTTCAATCTGGTTTTATCCGTTTTAAACCGCTTTAAAACGGTTTAATCCGGTTTTATCCGGTTTAAACCAGTTTGAACCGTTTCAATCCGGTTTTATCCGGTTTAAACCGGTTTAAACCGGTTCTATCCGGTTTCATCTAGTTTAAACCGGTTCTATCCGGTTCTATCCTGTTAAAATCGGTTTAAACCGGTTCTGTCCTGTTCTATCCTGTTTTAACCGGTTAAACCAGTTCAATCCGGTTTTATCCAGTTTAAACTGGTTCTATTCGTTTCCATCTGGTTTAAAAGGGTTTAAACTGGTTCAATCCGGTTTTATACGTTTCAAACCAGTTCAATCTGATTTTATCCGATTTAAACTGGTTCAATTTGGTTTTATCCGGTTTAAACCGGTTTGAACCGGTTCAATCCGGTTTTATCCGGTTTAAACCGGTTTAAACCAGGTCAATCCGGTTTTATCCGGTTTAAACCTCTTCAATCCGGTTTTCTCCAGTTTAAACCGGTTTAAACCCTTTCAATCCGTTTTTATCCGGTTTCAACCGGTTTACACCTGTTCAATCCGGTTTTATCCGGTTTATACTGTTTCTATCCAGTTCTATCCGTTTTAAACCGGTTTAAACCAGTTCATTCCGGTTTTATCCGGTTTAAACCGGTTTGAACCGGTTCAATCCGGTTTTATCCGGTTTAAACCGGTTAAATCTTGTTTTATCCGGTTTAAACCGTTTGAAACCAGTTCAATCCGGTTTTGTCCGTGTTAGACCAGTTCAATCCGGTTTTATCCGGTTTAAACCGGTTCTATGCTGTTTATACCAATTTAAGCCTGTTCAATCGGGTTTTATCCAGTTTAGACCTGTTTAAGCCGGTTCATGCCGGTTTTATCCAGCTTAAACCGGTTTAAACCCTTTCAATCCGTTTTTATCCGGTTTCAACCGGTTTAAACCGGTTCAATCCGGTTTTATCCGGTTTCAACCGGTTTGAACCGGTTCAATCCGGTTTTATCCGGTTTAAACCGGTTCAATCTGGTTTGATCCGGTTTAAAAGAGTTTAAACCTGTTCAATCCTGTTTTATCCGGTTTAAACGGGTTCTATCCGTTTCTATCCGGTTTAAAACAGTTTAAACCTGTTCAATCCTGTTTTATCCGGTTTAAACGGGTTCTATCCTTTTCTATCCGGTTGAAACCGGTTTAAACTGGTTCAATCCGGTTTTATCCGGTTTAAACTGGTTCAATCCGGTTTTATCCTGTTTAAACCAGTTTAAACCGGTTCAATCCGGTTTTATCCGGTTTAAACGGGTTTAAACCGGTTCTATCCGGTTTTATCTGGTTTAAACCGGTTCTATCCGGTTTTATCCGGTTTAAACCGGTTTAAACTTGTTCAATCCGGTTTTATCCGCTTTAAACCGGTTCTATCCGGTTTAAACCGGTTTAAACCGCTTCTATCCGGTTTAAACCAGTTTAAACCGGTGCAATCCGGTTTTATCCGGTTTATACCGTTTTTATCCAGTTCTATCCGTTTTAAACCGGTTTAAACCAGTTCATTCCGGTTTTATCCGGTTTAAACCGGTTTAAACCCTTTCAATCCGTTTTTATCCGGTTTCAACCGGTTTACACCTGTTCAATCCGGTTTTATCCGGTTTATACCGTTTCTATCCAGTTCTATCCGTTTTAATCCGGTTTAAACCAGTTCATTCCGGTTTTATCCGGTTTAAACCGGTTTGAACCGGTTCAATCCGGTTTTATCCGGTTTAAACCGGTTTAAGCCGGTTCAATCCGGTTTTATCCTGTTTAAAACGATTCAATCTGGTTTCATCCGGTTTAAACCAGTTTGAACCGGTTCAATCCGGTTTTATCCGGTTTAAACCGGTTTAAGCCGGTTCAATCCGGTTTTATCCAGTTTAAACCGGTTCTATCCGGTTCTATCCGGTTGAAACCAGTTTAAACCGGTTCAATCCGGTTTTATCCGGTTTAAACCGGTTTTATCCGGTTTAGACCAGTTTAACCCAGTTCAATCCGGTTTTAATCGGCTTAAACCGGTTCAATCTGGTTTTATCCAGTTTAAACCGCTTTAAAACGGTTTAATCCGGTTTTATCCCATTTAAACCATTTTGAACCGGTTCAATCCGGTTTTATCCAGTTTAAACCGGTTCTATCCGGTTCTATCCGGTTGAAACCAGTTTAAACCGGTTCAATCCCGTTTTATCCGGTTTAAACCGGATCAATCCGGTTTTATCCGGTTTAAACCAGTTCATTCCAGTTTTATCCGGTTAAAACCGGTTTGAAATGGTTCAATCCGGTTTTATCCGGCTTAAACTGGTTCAGTCCGGTTTTATCCGATTTAAACCAGTTCATTCCGGTTTTATCCGGTTTAAACTGGTTTGAACCGTTTGAATCCGGTTTTATCCGGTTTAAACCAGTTCACTCCTGTTTTATCCGGTTTAAACCGGTTTGTACCGGTTCAATCCGGTTTTGTCCGGTTTAAACCGGTTTAAGCTGGTTCAATCCGGTTTTATCCAGTTTAAACCGGTTCTATCCGGTTCTATCCGGTTGAAACCGGTTTAAACCAGTTCAATCTGGTTTTATCCGGTTTAAACTGGTTCAGTCCCGTTTTATCCGGTTTAAACCAGTTCATTCCAGTTTTATCCGGTTTAAACCAGTTTGAACCGGTTCAATCCGGTTTTACCCGGTTTCAACCGGTTTGAACCGGTTCAATCTGGTTTTATCCGGTTTATACCGTTTTTATCCAGTTCTATCCGTTTTAAACCGGTTTAAACCAGTTCATTCCGGTTTTATCCGGTTTAAACCGGTTTAAACCCTTTCAATCCGTTTTTATCCGGTTTCAACCGGTTTACACCTGTTCAATCCGGTTTTATCCGGTTTATACCGTTTCTATCCAGTTCTATCCGTTTTAATCCGGGTTAAACCAGTTCATTCCGGTTTTATCTGGTTTAAACCGGTTTGAACCGGTTCAATCCGGTTTTATCCGGTTTAAACCGGTTTAAGCCGGTTCAATCCGGTTTTATCCTGTTTAAAACGATTCAATCTGGTTTCATCCGGTTTAAACCAGTTTGAACCGGTTCAATCCGGTTTTATCCGGTTTAAACCGGTTTAAGCCGGTTCAATCCGGTTTTATCCAGTTTAAACCGGTTCTATCTGGTTCTATCCGGTTGAAACCAGTTTAAACCGGTTCAATCCGGTTTTATCCGGTTTAAACCGGTTTTATCCGGTTTAGACCAGTTTAACCCAGTTCAATCCGGTTTTAATCGGCTTAAACCGGTTCAATCTGGTTTTATCCAGTGTAAACCGCTTTAAAACGGTTTAATCCGGTTTTATCCCATTTAAACCATTTTGAACCGGTTCAATCCGGTTTTATCCAGTTTAAACCGGTTCTATCCGGTTCAATCCGGTTGAAACCAGTTTAAACCGGTTCAATCCGGTTTTATCCGGTTTAAACCGGTTCAATCCGGTTTTATCCGGTTTAAACCAGTTCATTCCAGTTTTATCCGGTTAAAACCGGTTTGAAATGGTTCAATCCGGTTTTATCCGGCTTAAACTGGTTCAGTCCGGTTTTATCCGGTTTAAACCAGTTCATTCCGGTTTTATCCGGTTTAAACCAGTTCACTCCAGTTTTATCCGGTTTAAACCGGTTTGTACCGGTTCAATCCGGTTTTATCCTGTTTAAACCGGTTTGTACCGGTTCAATCCGGTTTTATCCGGTTTAAACCGGTTTAAGCTGGTTCAATCCGGTTTTATCCTGTTTAAGCCGGTTCAATCCGGTTTTATCCGGTTTAAACCGGTTTTATCCGGTTTAGACCAGTTTAAACCAGTTCAATCCGGTTTTAATCGGCTTAAACCGGTTCAATCTGGTTTTATCGAGTTTAAACCGCTTTAAAACGGTTTAATCCGGTTTTATCCCGTTTAAACCAGTTTGAACCGGTTCAATCCGGTTTAAACCGGTTTAAGCCGGTTCAATCCAGTTTAATCCAGTTTTAACCGGTTCTATCCGGTTCTATCCGGTTGAAACCAGTTTAAACCGGTTCAATCCGGTTTTCTCCGGTTTAAACCGGTTAAAGCCGGTTCCATCCTGTTTTCTCCGGTTTTAACCGGCTTTAACCAGTTCAATCCGCTTTTATCCAGTTTAAACTGGTTCTATCTGGTTCTATCCGGTTGAAACAGGTTTAAACCGGTTCAATCCGGTTTTCTACGGTTTAAACCGGTTCATTCCGGTTTCATCCGGTTTGAACCGGTTTAAACCGGTTTAAACCAGTTCAATCCGGTTTTAAACGGTTTAAACCGGTTCTATCCAGTTCAATCTGGTTTATACTGGTTTAAACCTGTTCTATCCGTTTCTATCCGGTTTAAACCGGTACAATCCGGTTTTCTCCGGTTTAAACCGGTTTAAGCTGGTTCCATCCTGTTTTCTCCGGTTTTAACCGGCTTTAACCAGTTCAATCCGCTTTTATCCAGTTTAAACCGGTTCTATCTGGTTCTATCCGGTTGAAACCGGTTTAAACCGGTTCAGTCCGGTTTTACACGGTTTAAACCGTTTCTATCCGGTTCAATCTGGTTTAAACCGGTTTAAACCGGTTCTATCCGTTTTTATCCGGTTTAAACCGGTACAATCTGGTTTTATCCGGTTTAAACCGGTTTAAAACGGTTCAATCAGTTTTAACCAGTTTAAACCGGTTCAATCCGTTTTTTCCGGTTTAAACCGGTTTAAACCAGTTCATTCCGGTTTTATCCGGCTTAAACCGGTTCAATCTGGTATTATCCGGATTAAACTGGTTTAATTTGGTTTTATCCCGTTTAAACCGCTTTTATCCGGTTTAAACCAGTATAAACCAGTTCAATCCGGTTTTATCCTGTTTAAACCGGTTTAAACCGGTTCAATCTGGTTTTATCCGGTTTCAACCGGTTTAAACCGTTTCAATCTGGTTTTATCCGGTTTAAACCGATTTAAGCCGGTTCAATCCGGTTTTATCCAGTTTAAACCGGTTCTATCCGGTTCTGTCCGGTTGAAATCAGTTTAAACCGGTTCAATCCGGTTTTATCCGGTTTAAACCGGTTCAATCCGGTTTTATCCGGTTTAAACAGGTTTGAAACGGTTCAATCCGGTTTTATCCGGATTAAACCGGTTCAGTCCGGTTTTATCCGGTTTAAACCGGTTCATTCCGGTTTTATCCGGTTAAAACCGGTTTGAAATGGTTCAATCCGGTTTTATCTGGTTTAAACCGGTTCAATCCTGTTTTATCCAGTTTAAACCGGTTCTATCCGGTTCTATCCGGTTGAAACCAGTTCAATCCGGTTTTATCTGGTTTAAACCGGTTCAATCTGGTTTTATCCGGTTTAAACCGGTTTTATC
The DNA here is from genome assembly GCF_027409185.1 of Cynocephalus volans. NCBI lineage: Eukaryota > Metazoa > Chordata > Mammalia > Dermoptera > Cynocephalidae > Cynocephalus > Cynocephalus volans. Next base: position 434,718 of record NW_026902388.1, read on the forward strand.
CGGTTTAGACCAGTTTAAACCAGTTCAATCCGGTTTTAATCGGATTAAACCAGTTCAATCTGGTTTTATCCGTTTTAAACCGCTTTAAAACGGTTTAATCCGGTTTTATCCGGTTTAAACCAGTTTGAACCGTTTCAATCCGGTTTTATCCTGTTAAAATCGGTTTAAACTGGTTCTATCCTGTTCTATCCTGTTTTAACCGGTTAAACCAGTTCAATCCGGTTTTATCCAGTTTAAACTGGTTCTATTCGTTTCCATCTGGTTTAAAAGGGTTTAAACTGGTTCAATCCGGTTTTATACGTTTTAAACCAGTTCAATCTGATTTTATCCGATTTAAACTGGTTCAATTTGGTTTTATCCGGTTCAAACCGGTTTACACCTGTTCAATCCGGTTTTGTCCGGTTTATACCGTTTCTATCCAGTTCTATCCGTTTTAAACCGGTTTAAACCAGTTCATTCCGGTTTTATCCGGTTTAAACCGGTTTGAACCGGTTCAATCCGGTTTTATCCGGTTTAAACCGGTTTAAGCCGGTTCAATCCGGTTTTATCCGGTTTAAACCGGTTCAATCTGGTTTCATCCGGTTTAAACCAGTTTGAACCGGTTCAATCCGGTTTTATCCAGTTTAAACCGGTTCTATCCGGTTGAAACCAGTTTAAACCGGTTCAATCCGGTTTTCTCCGGTTTAAACCGTTTTTATCCGGTTTAGACCAGTTTAACCCGGTTAAATCCGGTTTTAATCGGCCTAAACCGGTTCAATCTGGTTTTATCCAGTTTAAACCCCTTTAAAACGGTTTAATCCGGTTTTATCCCGTTTAAACCAGTTTGAACCGGTTCAATCCGGTTTAAATCGGTTTAAGCCGGTTCAATCCGGTTTTATCCAGTTTAAACCGGTTCTATCCGGTTCTATCCGGTTGAAACCAGTTTAAACCGGTTGAGTCCGGTTTTATCCGGTTTAAACCGGTTCAATCCGGTGTTATCCGGTTTAAACCAGTTCATTCCGCTTTTATCCGGTTAAAACCGGTTTGAAACGGTTCAATCCGGTTTTATCCGGCTTAAACTGGTTCAGTCCGTTTTTATCCGATTTAAACCAGTTCATTCCAGTTTTATCCGGTTTAAACCAGTTTGAACCGGTTCAATCCGGTTTTACCCGGTTTCAACCGGTTTGAACCGGTTCAATCTGGTTTTATCCGGTTTATACCGTTTTTATCCAGTTCTATCCGTTTTAAACCGGTTTAAACCAGTTCATTCCGGTTTTATCCGGTTTAAACCGGTTCAATCCGGTTTTATCTGGTTTAAACCGGTTCAATCCAGTTTTATCCGGTTTAAACCGGTTCATTCCGTTTTTATCCGGTTAAAACCGGTTTGAAACGGTTCAATCCGGTTTTATCCGGTTTAAACCCGTTCATTCCGGTTTTATCCGTTTAAAACCGGTTTGAACCGGTTCAATACGGTTTTATGTGGTTTAAACCGGTTCAATCTGGTTTTATCCAGTTTAAACCGGTTTTATCCGGTTTAGACCGGTTTAAACCAGTTCAATCCGTTTTTAATCGGCTTAAACTGGTTCAATCTGGTTTTATCCGGTTTAAAGCGCTTTAAAACGGTTTAATCCGGTTTTATCCGGTTTAGACCAGTTCAATCCGGTTTTATCCGGTTTAAACCGGTTCTATGCTGCTTATTCCAGTTTAAGCCTGTTCAATCGGGTTTTATCCAGTTTAGACCTGTTTAAGCCGGTTCATTCCGGTTTTATCCAGCTTAAACCGGTTTGAACCCTTTCAATCCGTTTTTATCCAGTTTCAACCGGTTTACACCGGTTCAATCCGGTTTTATCCGGTTTATACCGTTTCTATCCGGTTTTATCCGTTTTAAACCGGTTTAAACCAGTTCATTCCTGTTTTATCCGGTTTCAACCGGTTTGAACCGGTTCAATCCGGTTTTATCCGGTTTCAACCGGTTTGAACCGGTTCAATCCGGTTTTATCCGGTTTAAACCGGTTTAAGCCGGTTCAATCCGGTTTTATCCGGTTTAAACCGGTTCAATCTGGTTTGATCCGGTTTAAACCAGTTTGAACAGGTTCAATCTGGTTTTATCCGCTTTTAAACCGGTTTAAGCCGGTTCAATCCGGTTTTATCCAGTTTAAACCGGTTCTATCCGGTTGAAACCAGTTTAAACCGGTTCAATCCAGTTTTATCCGGTTTAAACCGGTTCAATCCGGTTTTATCCGGTTTAAAACCAGTTCAATCTGGTTTTATCCGGTTTAAACCGGTTTTATCCGGTTTAGACCAGCTTAAACCAGTTCAATCCGGTTTTATCCGGTTTAAACCAGTTTAAACCGGTTCAATCCGGTTTTATCTCGTTTAAGCCGGTTCTATCCGTTTCTATCCTGTTTAAATCGGTTTAAACCGGTTCTATCCTGCTCTATCCTGTTTTAACCGGTTAAACCAGTTCAATTCCGTTTTATCCAGTTTAAACCGGTTCTATTCGTTTCAATCTGGTTTAAAAGGGTTTAAACTGGTTCAATCCGGTTTTATCCGGTTTAAACCGGTCGGTTTAAACCGGTTTAAACCGCTTCAATCCGGTTTTATCCGATTTAAACCGGTTTAAACCGGTTCAATCGGTTTTTATCTGGTTTAAACCGGATTAAACCGGTTCTATCCGGTTTTATCCAGTTTTAACCGGTTCAATCCTTTTTTTCCTGTTTAAACCGGTTTAAACCAGTTCATTCCGGTTTTATCCGGTTTAAGCCGGTTCAATCCGGTTTAAACCGTTTCAATCTGGTTTTATCCGGTTTAAACCGGTTCTATCCGGTTCTATCCGGTTTGAACCGGTTCAATCCGGTTTTGTCCGGTTTAAACCGGTTTAAGCCTGTTCAATCCGGTTTTATCCAGTTTAAACTGGTTCTATCCGGTTCTATCCGGTTGAAACCAGTTTAAACCGGTTCAATCCGGTTTTATCCGTTTTAAACCGGTTCAATCCAGTTTTATCCGGTTTAAACCGTTTCATTCCGTTTTAATCCGGTTAAAACCGGTTTGAAACGGTTCAATCCGGTTTTATCCGGTTTAAACCCGTTCATTCCGGTCTTATCCGTTTAAAACCGGTTTGAACCGGTTCAATACGGTTTTATGTGGTTTAAACCGGTTCAATCTGGTTTTATCCAGTTTAAACCGGTTTTATCCGGTTTAGACCGGTTTAAACCAGTTCAATCCGGTTTTAATCGGCTTAAACTGGTTCAATCTGGTTTTATCCGGTTTAAAGCGCTTTAAAACGGTTTAATCCGGTTTTATCCGGTTTAAACCAGTTTGAACCTGTTCAATCCGGTTTTATCTCGTTTAGACCGGTTCTATCTGGTTCTATCCTTTTTAAATCGGATGAAACTGGTTCTATCCTGTTCTATCCTGTTTTAACTGGATTAAACCAGTTCAATCCGGTTTTATCCAGTTTAATCCGGTTCTATCCGTTTCCATCTGGTTTAAACGGGTTTCAACTGGTTCAATCCGATTTATCCGTTTTAAACCGGTTCAATCTGATTTTATCCGGTTTAAACTGTTTCAATTTGGTTTTATCCGGTTTGAACCGGTTCAATCCGGTTTTCTCCAGTTTAAACCGTTTTAGACTGGTTCAATCCAGTTTTATCCAGTTTAAACCAGTTCTATCCGGTTCTATCCGGTTGAAACCGGTTTAAACCGGTTCAATCCGGTTTTCTCCGGTTTAAACCAGTTCAATCCTGTTTTATCCGGTTTAAACCGGTTCTATCCGGTTCTATACAGTTGAAACCGGTTTAAACCGGTTCAATCAGGTTTTATCCGGTTTAAACCGTTTTAAGCCGGTTCAATCCGGTTTTATCCAGTTTAAACCGGTTCTATCCGGTTGAAACCAGTTTAAACCGGTTCAATCCAGTTTTATCCGGTTTAAACCGGTTAAATCCGCTTTTATCCGGTTTAAAACCGGTTCAATCTGGTTTTATCCGGTTTAAACCGGTTTTATCCGGTTTAGACCAGTTTAAACCAGTTCAATCCGGTTTTAATCGGATTTAACCGGTTCAATCTGGTTTTATCCGGTTTAAACCGCTTTAAAATGGTTTAATCCAGTTTTATCCGGTTTAAACCGGTTTGAACCGTTTCAATCCGGTTTTATCCGGTTTAAACCAGTTTAAACCGGTTCAATACGGTTTTATCTCGTTTAAACCGGTTCTATCCGTTTCTATCCTGTTTAAATCGGTTTAAACCGGTTCTATCCTGTTCTATCCTGTTTTAACCGGTTAAACCAGTTCAATCCCGTTTTATCCAGTTTAAACCGGTTCTATTCGTTTCTATCTGGTTTAAAAGGGTTTAAACTGGTTCAATCCGGTTTTATACGTTTTAAACCAGTTCAATCTGATTTTCTCCGGTTTAAACTGATTCAATTTGGTTTTATCCGGTTTAAACGGGTTTGAACCGGTTCAATCCGGTTTTCTCCGGTTTAAACCGGTTTAAACCGGGTCAATCCGGTTTTATCCTGTTTAAAACTCTTCAACCCGGTTTTCTCCAGTTTAAACCGGTTTAAACAGGTTCAATCCGGTTTTATCCAGTTTAAACCGGTTCTATCCGGTTCTATCCGGTTGAAACCGGTTTAAACCGGATCAATCCGGTTTTATCCGGTTTAAACCAGTTCATTCCGGTTTTATCCGGTTTAAGCCGGTTCAATCCGGTTTAAACCGTTTCAATCTGGTTTTATCTGGTTTAAACCGGTTCTATCCGGTTCTATCCGGTTTGAACCGGTTCAAACCGGTTTTATCCGGTTTAAACCGGTTTAAGCCGGTTCAATCCGGTTTTATCCAGTTTAAACCGGTTCTATCCGGTTCTATCCGGTTGAAACCAGTTTAAACCGGTTCAATCCGGTTTTATCCGGTTTAAACCGGTTCAATCCAGTTTTATCCGGTTTAAACCGGTTCATTCCGGTTTTATCCGGTTAAAACCGGTTTGACATGGTTCAATCCGGTTTTATCCGGTTTAAACCGGTTCATTCCGGTTTTATCCGTTTAAAACCGGTTTGAAAAGGTTCAATCCGGTTTTATCCGGTTTAAACCGGTTCATTCCGGTTTTATCCGTTTAAAACCGGTTTGAAACGGTTCAATCCGGTTTTATCCGGTTTAAACTGGTTCAATCCGTTTTTATCCGGTTTAAACCAGTTCACTCCGGTTTTATCCGGTTTAAACCGGTTTGAACCGGTTCAATCCGGTTTTATGTGGTTTAAACCGGTTCAATCTGGTTTTATCCGGTTTAAACCAGTTTTATCCGGTTTAGACCGGTTTAAACCAGTTCAATCCGGTTTTAATCGGCTTAAACTGGTTCAATCTGGTTTTATCCGGTTTAAAGCGCTTTAAAACGGTTTAATCCGGTTTTATCCGGTTTAAACCAGTTTGAACCGGTTCAATCCGGTTTTATCTCGTTTAGACCGGTTCTATCCGGTTCTATCCTTTTTAAATCGGATTAAACTGGTTCTATCCTGTTCTATCCTGTTTTAACTGGATTAAACCAGTTCAATCCGGTTTTATCCGGTTTAAACCGGTTCTATCCGTTTCCATCTGGTTTAAACGGGTTTCAACTGGTTCAATCCGATTTATCCGTTTTAAACCGGTTCAATCTGATTTTATCCGGTTTAAACTGTTTCAATTTGGTTTTATCCGGTTTGAACCGGTTCAATCCGGTTTTCTCCAGTTTAAACCTGTTTAGACTGGTTCTATCCGGTTTTATCCAGTTTAAACCGGTTCTATCCGGTTCTATCCGGTTGAAACCGGTTTAAACCGGTTCAATCCGATTTAAACCGGTTTAAGCCGGTTCAATCCGGTTTTATCCGGTTTAAACCGGTTCAATCTGCTTTGAACCGGTTTAAACCAGTTTGAACCGGTTCAATCTGGTTTTATCCGGTTTAAACCGGTTTAAGCCGGTTCAATCCGGTTTTATCCAGTTTAAACCGGTTCTATCCAGTTGAAACCAGTTTAAACCGGTTCAATCCAGTTTTATCCGGTTTAAACCGGTTCAATCCGGTTTTATCCGGTTTAAAACCGGTTCAATCTGGTTTTATCCGGTTTAAACCTGTTTTATCCGGTTTAGACCAGTTTAAACCAGTTCAATCCTGTTTTAATCGGATTTAACCGGTTCAATCTGGTTTTATCCGGTTTAAACCGCTTTAAAATGGTTTAATCCGGTTTTATCCGGTTTAAACCAGTTTGAACCGTTTCAATCCGGTTTTATCCGGTTTAAACCAGTTTAAACCGGTTCAATCCGGTTTTATCTCGTTTAAACCGGTTCTATCCGGTTCTATCCTGTTTAAATCGGTTTAAACCGGTTCTATCCTGTTCTATCCTGTTTTAACCGGTTAAACCAGTTCAATCCCGTTTTATCCAGTTTAAACCGGTTCTATTCGTTTCCATCTGGTTTAAAAGGGTTTAAACTGGTTCAATCCGGTTTTATGCGTTTTAAACCAGTTCAATCTGATTTTCTCCGGTTTAAACTGATTCAATTTGGTTTTATCCGGTTTAAACGGGTTTGAACCGGTTCAATCCGGTTTTCTCTGGTTTAAACCGGTTTAAACCGGGTCAATCCGGTTTTATCCGTTTTAAACCTCTTCAATCCGGTTTTCTCCAGTTTAAACCGGTTTAAACAGGTTCAATCCGGTTTTCTCCAGTTTAAACCGGTTTAAACAGGTTCAATCCGGTTTTATCCAGTTTAAACCGGTTCTATCCGGTTCTATCCGGTTGAAACCGGTTTAAACCGTATCAATCCGGTTTTATCCGGTTTAAACCAGTTCAATCCGGTTTTATCCGCTTTAAACCGGTTTAAACCGGTTCAATCCGGTTTTATCCGGTTTAAACCGGTTCTATCCAGTTCTATCCGGTTTAAACCGGTTCTATCCGGTTCTATCTGGTGTAAGCCTGTTTAAACCGGTTCAATCCGGTTTTATCCTTTTTAAACCGGATCAATCCGTTTTTATCCGGTTTAAACCGGTTTAAACTGGTTCAATCCGGATTTATCCGGTTTAAACCGGTCGGTTTAAACCGGTTTAAACCGCTTCAATCCAGTTTTATCCGATTTAAACCGGTTTAAACCGGTTCAATCGGTTTTTATCTGGTTTAAACCGGATTAAACCGTTTATATCCGGTTTTATCCAGTTTAAACCGGTTCAATCCTTTTTTTCCTGTTTAAACCGGTTTAAACCAGTTCATTCCGGTTTTATCCGGTTTAAGCTGGGTCAATCCGGTTTAAACCGTTTCAATCTGGTTTTATCCGGTTTAAACCGGTTCTATCCGGTTCTATCCGGTTTGAACCGGTTCAATCCGGTTTTGTCCGGTTTAAACCGGTTTAAGCCTGTTCAATCCGGTTTTATCCAGTTTAAAACGGTTCTATCCAGTTCTATCCGGTTGAAACCAGTTTAAACCGGTTCAATCCGGTTTTATCCGGTTTAAACCGGTTCAATCCAGTTTTATCCGGTTTAAACCGGTTCATTCCATTTTTATCCGGTTAAAACCGGTTTGAAACGGTTCAATCCGGTTTTATCCGGTTTAAACCGGTTCATTCCGGTTTTATCCGTTTAAAACCGGTTTGAAACGGTTCAATCCGGTTTTATCCGGTTTAAACCGGTTCATTCCGGTTTTATCCGTTTAAAACCGGTTTGAAATGGTTCAATCCGGTTTTATCCGGTTTAAACCGGTTCAATCCGTTTTTATCCAGTTTAAACCAGTTCACTCCGGTTTTATCCGGTTTAAACCGGTTTGAACCGGTTCAATCCGGTTTTATGTGGTTTAAACCGGTTCAATCTGGTTTTATCCAGTTTAAACCGGTTTTATCCGGTTTAGACCGGTTTAAACCAGTTCAATCCGCTTTTAATCGGCTTAAACTGGTTCAATCTGGTTTTATCCGGTTTAAAGCGCTTTAAAACGGTTTAATCCGGTTTTATCCGGTTTAAACCAGTTTGAACCGGTTCAATCCGGTTTTATCTCGTTTAGACCGGTTCTATCTGGTTCTATCCTTTTTAAATCGGATGAAACTGGTTCTATCCTGTTCTATCCTGTTTTAACTGGATTAAGCCAGTTCAATCCGGTTTTATCCGGTTTAAACCGGTTCTATCCGTTTCCATCTGGTTTAAACGGGTTTCAACTGGTTCAATACGATTTATCCGTTTTAAACCGGTTCAATCTGATTTTATCTGGTTTAAACTGTTTCAATTTGGTTTTATCCGGTTTGAACCAGTTCAATCCGATTTTCTCCAGATTAAACCGGTTTAGACTGGTTCAATCCGGTTTTATCCAGTTTAAACCGGTTCTATCCGTTTCTATCCTGTTTAAATCGGTTTAAACCGGTTCTATCCTGTTCTATCCTGTTTTAACCGGTTAAACCAGTTCAATCCGGTTTTATCCAGTTTAAACCGGTTCTATTCGTTTCCATCTGGTTACAAGGGTTTAAACTGGTTCAATCCGGTTTTATACGTTTTAAACCAGTTCAATCTGATTTTATCCGGTTTAAACTGGTTCAATTTGGTTTTATCCGGTTTAAACGGGTTTGAACCGGTTCAATCCGGTTTTATCCGGTTTAAACCGGTTTAAACAGGTTCAATCCGGTTTTATCCAGTTTAAACCGGTTCTATCCGGTTCTATCCGGTTGAAACCGGTTTAAACCGGTTCAATCCGGTTTTATCCGGTTTAAACCGGTTCTATCCGGTTCTATCCGGGTTAAACCGGTTCTATCCGGTTCTATCTGGTTTAAGCCGGTTTAAACCAGTTCAATCCAGTTTTATCCGCTTTAAACCGGTTTAAACCGGTTCAGTCCGGTTTTATCCGGTTTAAACCGGTTCTATCCGGTTCTATCCGGGTTAAACCGGTTCTATCCGTTTCTATCTGGTTTAAGCCGGTTTAAACCGGTTCAATCCGGTTTTATCCGGTTTAAACCGGATCAATCCTTTTTATCCGGTTTAAACCGGTTTAAACTGGTTCAATCCGGTTTTATCCGGTTTAAACCGGTTCTATCCGGTTTAAACCGGTTTATACCGCTTCAATCCGGTTTTATCCGATTTAAACCGGTTTAAAGCGGTTCAATCGGTTTTTATCTGGTTTAAACCGGATTAAACCGGTTCTATCCGGTTTTATCCAGTTTAAACCGGTTCAATCCGTTTTTTCCGGTTTAAACTGGTTTAAACCAGTACATTCCGGTTTTATCCGGTTTAAGCCGGTTCAATCCAGTTTTATCCAGTTTACCGGTTCATTCCGGTTTTATCCATTTAAAACCGGTTTGAAACGGTTCAATCCGGTTTTATCCGTTTTAAACTGGTTCAATCCGTTTTTATCCGGTTTAAACCAGGTCACTCCTGTTTTATCCGGTTTAAACCGGTTTGAACCGGTTCAATCCGGTTTTAATCGGCTTAAACTGGTTCAATCTGGTTTTATCCGGTTTAAAGCGCTTTAAAACGGTTTAATCCGGTTTTATCCGGTTTAAACCAGTTTGAACCGGTTCAATCCGGTTTTATCTCGTTTAGACCGGTTCTATCCGGTTCTATCCTTTTTAAATCTGATTAAACTGGTTCTATCCTGTTCTATCCTGTTTTAACTGGATTATACCAGTTCAATCCGGTTTTATCCGGTTTAAACCGGTTCTATCCGTTTCCATCTGGTTTAAACGGGTTTCAACTTGTTCAATCCGATTTATCCGTTTTAAACCTGTTCAATCTGATTTTATCCGGTTTAAACTGTTTCAATTTGGTTTTATCCGGTTTGAACCGGTTCAATCCGGTTTTCTCCAGTTTAAACCGGTTTAGACTGGTTCAATCCGGTTTTATACTGTTTAAACCGGTTCTATCCGGTTCTATCCGGTTTTATCCTGTTTAAACCGGTTCAATCCGGTTTTCTCCGGTTTAAACCAGTTCAATCCTGTTTTATCCGGTTTAAACCGGTTCTATCCGGTTCTATACAGTTGAAACCGGTTTAAACCGGTTCAATCAGGTTTTATCCGGTTTAAACCGGTTCTATCCGTTTCTATCCAGTTAAAACCGGTTCTTTCCGATTCTATCCGGTTTAAACCGGTTTAAACCGGTTCAATCCGTTTTTATCCGGTTTAAACCTGTTCAATCCGGTTCTATCCGGTTGAAACCAGTTTAAACCGGTTCAATCCGGTTTTATCCGGTTTAAACCGGCTCAATCCAGTTTTATCCGGTTTAAACCGGTTCATTCCGGTTTTATCCGGTTAAAACCGGTTTGACATGGTTCAATCCGGTTTTATCCGGTTTAATCCGGTTCATTCCGGTTTTATCCGTTTAAAACCGGTTTGAAAAGGTTCAATCCGGTTTTATCCGGTTTAAACCGGTTCATTCCGGTTTTATCCGTTTAAAACCGGTTTGAAACGGTTCAATCCGGTTTTATCCGGTTTAAACTGGTTCAATCCGTTTTTATCCGGTTTAAACCAGTTCACTCCGGTTTTATCCGGTTTAAACCGGTTTGAACCGGTTCAATCCGGTTTTATGTGGTTTAAACCGGTTCAATCTGGTTTTATCCAGTTTAAACCAGTTTTATCCGGTTTAGACCGGTTTAAACCAGTTCAATCCGGTTTTAATCGGCTTAAACTGGTTCAATCTGGTTTTATCCGGTTTAAAGCGCTTTAAAACGGTTTAATCCGGTTTTATCCGGTTTAAACCAGTTTGAACCGGTTCAATCCGGTTTTATCTCGTTTAGACCGGTTCTATCCGGTTCTATCCTTTTTAAATCGGATTAAACTGGTTCTATCCTGTTCTATCCTGTTTTAACTGGATTAATCCAGTTCAATCCGGTTTTATCCGGTTTAAACCGGTTCTATCCGTTTCCATCTGGTTTAAACGGGTTTCAACTGGTTCAATACGATTTATCCGTTTTAAACCGGTTCAATCTGATTTTATCTGGTTTAAACTGTTTCAATTTGGTTTTATCCGGTTTGAACCGGTTCAATCCGGTTTTCTCCAGTTTAAACCTGTTTAGACTGGTTCTATCCGGTTTTATCCAGTTTAAACCGGTTCTATCCGGTTCTATCAGGTTGAAACCGGTTTAAACCGGTTGAATCCGGTTTAAACCGGTTTAAGCCGGTTCAATCCGGTTTTATCCGGTTTAAACCGGTTCAATCTGCTTTGAACCGGTTTAAACCAGTTTGAACCGGTTCAATCTGGTTTTATCCGGTTTAAACCGGTTTAAGCCGGTTCAATCCGGTTTTATCCAGTTTAAACCGGTTCTATCCAGTTGAAACCAGTTTAAACCGGTTCAATCCAGTTTTATCCGGTTTAAACCGGTTCAATCCGGTTTTATCCGGTTTAAAACCGGTTCAATCTGGTTTTATCCGGTTTAAACCTGTTTTATCCGGTTTAGACCAGATTAAACCAGTTCAATCCTGTTTTAATCGGATTTAACCGGTTCAATCTGGTTTTATCCGGTTTAAACCGCTTTAAAATGGTTTAATCCGGTTTTATCCGGTTTAAACCAGTTTGAACCGTTTCAATCCGGTTTTATCCGGTTTAAACCAGTTTAAACCGGTTCAATCCGGTTTTATCTCGTTTAAACCGGTTCTATCCGGTTCTATCCTGTTTAAATCGGTTTAAACCGGTTCTATCCTGTTCTATCCTGTTTTAACCGGTTAAACCAGTTCAATCCCGTTTTATCCAGTTTAAACCGGTTCTATTCGTTTCCATCTGGTTTAAAAGGGTTTAAACTGGTTCAATCCGGTTTTATACGTTTTAAACCAGTTCAATCTGATTTTCTCCGGTTTAAACTGATTCAATTTGGTTTTATCCGGTTTAAACGGGTTTGAACCGGTTCAATCCGGTTTTCTCCGGTTTAAACCGGTTTAAACCGGGTCAATCCGGTTTTATCCGGTTTAAAACTCTTCAACCCGGTTTTCTCCAGTTTAAACCGGTTTAAACAGGTTCAATCCGGTTTTATCCATTTTAAACCGGTTCTATCCGGTTCTATCCGGTTGAAACCGGTTTAAACCGGATCAATCCGGTTTTATCCGGTTTAAACCAGTTCATTCCGGTTTTATCCGGTTTAAGCCGGTTCAATCCGGTTTAAACCGTTTCAATCTGGTTTTATCTGGTTTAAACCGGTTCTATCCGGTTCTATCCGGTTTGAACCGGTTCAAACCGGTTTTATCCGGTTTAAACCGGTTTAACCCGGTTCAATCCGGTTTTATCCAGTTTAAACCGGTTCTATCCGGTTCTATCCGGTTGAAACCGGTTTAAACCGGATCAATCCGGTTTTATCCGGTTTAAACCAGTTCATTCCGATTTTATCCGGTTTAAGCCGGTTCAATCCGGTTTAAACCGTTTCAATCTGGTTTTATCTGGTTTAAACCGGTTCAATCCGGTTTTATCCGGTTTAAACCGGTTCAATCCAGTTTTATCCGGTTTAAACCGGTTCATTCCGGTTTTATTCGGTTAAAACCGGTTTGACACGGTTCAATCCGGTTTTATCCAGTTTAAACCGGTTCATTCCGGTTTTATCCGTTTAAAACCGGTTTGAAAAGGTTCAATCCGGTTTTATCCGGTTTGAACCGGTTCATTCCGGTTTTATCCGTTTAAAACCGGTTTGAAACGGTTCAATCCGGTTTTATCCGGTTTAAACTGGTTCAATCCGTTTTTATCCGGTTTAAACCAGTTCACTCCGGTTTTATCCGGTTTAAACCGGTTTGAACCGGTTCAATCCGGTTTTATGTGGTTTAAACCGGTTCAATCTGGTTTTATCCGGTTTAAACCAGTTTTATCCGGTTAAAACCGGTTTAAACCGGTTCAATCCCATTTTATCCGGTTTATACCGGTTCAATCCGGTTTTATCGGGTTTAAACCGGTTTAAACTGCTTCAATCCGTTTATATCCGGTTTCAACCGGTTTCATCCGGTTCAATCCGGTTTTATCCGGTTTAAACCAGTTCACTCCGGTTTTATCCGGTTTAAACCGGTTTGAACCGGTTCAATCCGCTTTTATCTGGTTTAAACCGGTTTTATCCGGTTTAGACCAGTTCATTCCGGTTCTATCCGGTTGAAACCGGTTTAAACCGGTTCAATCCGGTTTTATCTGGTTTAAACCGGTTTTATCCGGTTTAAACCAGTTCATTCAGGTTTTATCCAGTTTAAACCAGTTATATCCGGTTTTATCCGGTTTATCCGGTTTAATCCAGTTTAATCCGGTTTTATCCGGCTTAAACCGGTTCAATCTGGTATTATCCGGTTTAAACTGGTTCAATTTGGTTTTATCCCGTTTAAACCGGTTTTATCCGGTTTAAACCGGTATAAACCAGGTCAATCCGGTTTTATCCTGTTTAAACCGGTTTAAACCGGATCAATCCGATTTTATCCGGTTTAAACCGGTTCAATCCAGTTTTATCCGGTTTAAACCGGTTTAAGCTGGTTCAATCCTGTTTTATCCGGTTTAAACCGGTTCAATCTTGTTTTATCCGGTTTAAACCGGTTGAAACCAGTTCAATCTGGTTTTATCTGGTTTAGACCATTTCAAACCGGTTCAGTCCGGTTTTATCCGGTTTAAACCAGTTCTCTCCATTTCTATCTGATTTAAACCGGTTTAAACTGGTTCAATCCGGTTTTATCCGTTTTAAACCGGTTCAATCTGGTTTTATCCGGTTTAAACCGGTTTTATCCGGTTTAGACCAGCTTAAACCAGTTCAATCCGGTTTTAATCGGATTTAACCGGTTCAATCTGGTTTTATCCGGTTTAAACCGCTTTAAAACTGTTTAATCCGGTTTTATCCGGTTTAAACCAGTTTGAACCGTTTCAATCCGGTTTTATCCGGTTTAAACCAGTTTAAACCGGTTCAATCCGGTTTTATCTCGTTTAAACCGGTTCTATCCGTTTCTATCCTGTTTAAATCGGTTTAAACCGGTTCTATCCTGTTCTATCCTGTTTTAACCGGTTAAACCAGTTCAATCCGGTTTTATCCAGTTTAAACCGGTTCTATTCGTTTCCATCTGGTTTAAAAGGGTTTAAACTGGTTCAATCCGGTTTTATACGTTTTAAACCAGTTCAATCTGGTTTTATCCGGTTTAAACTGGTTCAATTTGGTTTTATCCGGTTTAAACGGGTTTGAACCGGTTCAATCCGGTTTTATCCAGTTTAAACCGGTTTAGACTGGTTCAATCCGGTTTTATCCCGTTTAAACCGGTTCTATCCGGTTCTATCCGGTTGAAACCTGTTTAAACCGGTTCAATCCGGTTTTCTCCGGTTTAAACCAGTTCAATCCTGTTTTATCCGGTTTAAACCGGTTCTATCCGGTTCTATACAGTTGAAACCGGTTTAAACCGGTTCAATCAGGTTTTATCCGGTTTAAACCGGTTCTATCTGGTTGAAACCGTATTAAACCGGTTCAATCCGGTTTTATCTGGTTTAAAACGGTTCAATCGGGTTTTATCCGGTTTAAACCGGTTCTATGCTCTTTATAACAGTTTAAGCCTGTTCAATCGGGTGTTATCTGGTTTAGACCTGTTTAAGCCGGTTCCTTCCAGTTTTATCCAGTTTAAACCAGTTTAATCCCTTTCAATCCGTTTTTATCCGGTTTTCGACCGGTTTACACCGGTTCAATCCGGTTTTATCCGGTTTAAACCGTTTCTATCCGGTTCTATCCGTTTTAAACCGGTTTAAACCAGTTCCTTCCGGTTTTATCTGGTTTAAACCGGTTTGAACCGGTTCAATCCGGTTTTATCCAGTTTAAACCGGTTCAATCCGGTTTTATCCGGTTTAAACCGGTTCAATCCGGTTTTATCTGGTTTAAACCGGTTCATTCCGGTTTTATCCGGTTAAAACCGGTTTGAAATGGTTCAATCCGTTTTTATCCGGTTTAAACTGGTTCAGTCCGGTTTTATCCGGTTTAAACCGGTTCATTCCGGTTTTATCCGGTTTAAACCGGTTCAATCCGGTTTTATCTGGTTTAAACCAGTTCACTCTGGTTTTATCCGGTTTAAACCGGTTTGAACCAGTTCAATCCGGTTTTATCTGGTTTAAACCTGTTTAAGCTGGTGCAATCCGGTTTTATCCAGTTTAAACCGGTTCTATCCGGTTCTATCCAGTTGAAACCGGTTTAAACCAGTTCAATGCGGTTTTATCCGGTTAAAACCGGTTCAATCCGGTTTTATCCGGTTTAAACCTGTTTAAACCGGTTCAATCGGTTTTATCCAGTTTAAACCGGTCCTATCCGGTTTAAAGCGGTTTAGGCCGGTTCATTCCGGTTTTATCAGTTTTAAACCGGTTTAAACTGCTTCAATCCGTTTATATCCGGTTTCAACCGGTTTCATCCGGTTCAATCCGGTTTTATCCGGTTTAAACCAGTTCACTCCGGTTTTATCCGGTTTAAACCGGTTTGAACCGGTTCAATCCGCTTTTATCTGGTTTAAACCGGTTTTATCCGGTTTAGACCAGTTCATTCCGGTTCTATCCGGTTGAAACCGGTTTAAACCGGTTCAATCCGGTTTTATCTGGTTTAAACCGGTTTTATCCGGTTTAAACCAGTTCATTCAGGTTTTATCCAGTTTAAACCAGTTATATCCGGTTTTATCCGGTTTATCCGGTTTAATCCAGTTTAATCCGGTTTTATCCGGCTTAAACCGGTTCAATCTGGTATTATCCGGTTTAAACTGGTTCAATTTGGTTTTATCCCGTTTAAACCGGTTTTATCCGGTTTAAACCGGTATAAACCAGGTCAATCCGGTTTTATCCTGTTTAAACCGGTTTAAACCGGATCAATCCGATTTTATCCGGTTTAAACCGGTTCAATCCAGTTTTATCCGGTTTAAACCGGTTTAAGCTGGTTCAATCCTGTTTTATCCGGTTTAAACCGGTTCAATCTTGTTTTATCCGGTTTAAACCGGTTGAAACCAGTTCAATCTGGTTTTATCTGGTTTAGACCATTTCAAACCGGTTCAGTCCGGTTTTATCCGGTTTAAACCAGTTCTCTCCATTTCTATCTGATTTAAACCGGTTTAAACTGGTTCAATCCGGTTTTATCCGTTTTAAACCGGTTCAATCTGGTTTTATCCGGTTTAAACCGGTTTTATCCGGTTTAGACCAGCTTAAACCAGTTCAATCCGGTTTTAATCGGATTTAACCGGTTCAATCTGGTTTTATCCGGTTTAAACCGCTTTAAAACTGTTTAATCCGGTTTTATCCGGTTTAAACCAGTTTGAACCGTTTCAATCCGGTTTTATCCGGTTTAAACCAGTTTAAACCGGTTCAATCCGGTTTTATCTCGTTTAAACCGGTTCTATCCGTTTCTATCCTGTTTAAATCGGTTTAAACCGGTTCTATCCTGTTCTATCCTGTTTTAACCGGTTAAACCAGTTCAATCCGGTTTTATCCAGTTTAAACCGGTTCTATTCGTTTCCATCTGGTTTAAAAGGGTTTAAACTGGTTCAATCCGGTTTTATACGTTTTAAACCAGTTCAATCTGGTTTTATCCGGTTTAAACTGGTTCAATTTGGTTTTATCCGGTTTAAACGGGTTTGAACCGGTTCAATCCGGTTTTATCCAGTTTAAACCGGTTTAGACTGGTTCAATCCGGTTTTATCCCGTTTAAACCGGTTCTATCCGGTTCTATCCGGTTGAAACCTGTTTAAACCGGTTCAATCCGGTTTTCTCCGGTTTAAACCAGTTCAATCCTGTTTTATCCGGTTTAAACCGGTTCTATCCGGTTCTATACAGTTGAAACCGGTTTAAACCGGTTCAATCAGGTTTTATCCGGTTTAAACCGGTTCTATCTGGTTGAAACCGTATTAAACCGGTTCAATCCGGTTTTATCTGGTTTAAAACGGTTCAATCGGGTTTTATCCGGTTTAAACCGGTTCTATGCTCTTTATAACAGTTTAAGCCTGTTCAATCGGGTGTTATCTGGTTTAGACCTGTTTAAGCCGGTTCCTTCCAGTTTTATCCAGTTTAAACCAGTTTAATCCCTTTCAATCCGTTTTTATCCGGTTTTCGACCGGTTTACACCGGTTCAATCCGGTTTTATCCGGTTTAAACCGTTTCTATCCGGTTCTATCCGTTTTAAACCGGTTTAAACCAGTTCCTTCCGGTTTTATCTGGTTTAAACCGGTTTGAACCGGTTCAATCCGGTTTTATCCAGTTTAAACCGGTTCAATCCGGTTTTATCCGGTTTAAACCGGTTCAATCCGGTTTTATCTGGTTTAAACCGGTTCATTCCGGTTTTATCCGGTTAAAACCGGTTTGAAATGGTTCAATCCGTTTTTATCCGGTTTAAACTGGTTCAGTCCGGTTTTATCCGGTTTAAACCGGTTCATTCCGGTTTTATCCGGTTTAAACCGGTTCAATCCGGTTTTATCTGGTTTAAACCAGTTCACTCTGGTTTTATCCGGTTTAAACCGGTTTGAACCAGTTCAATCCGGTTTTATCTGGTTTAAACCTGTTTAAGCTGGTGCAATCCGGTTTTATCCAGTTTAAACCGGTTCTATCCGGTTCTATCCAGTTGAAACCGGTTTAAACCAGTTCAATGCGGTTTTATCCGGTTAAAACCGGTTCAATCCGGTTTTATCCGGTTTAAACCTGTTTAAACCGGTTCAATCGGTTTTATCCAGTTTAAACCGGTCCTATCCGGTTTAAAGCGGTTTAGGCCGGTTCATTCCGGTTTTATCAGTTTTAAACCGGTTTAAACTGCTTCAATCCGTTTATATCCGGTTTCAACCGGTTTCATCCGGTTCAATCCGGTTTTATCCGGTTTAAACCAGTTCACTCCGGTTTTATCCGGTTTAAACCGGTTTGAACCGGTTCAATCCGCTTTTATCTGGTTTAAACCGGTTTTATCCGGTTTAGACCAGTTCATTCCGGTTCTATCCGGTTGAAACCGGTTTAAACCTGTTCAATCCGGTTTTATCTGGTTTAAACCGGTTTTATCCGGTTTAAACCAGTTCATTCAGGTTTTATCCAGTTTAAACCAGTTATATCCGGTTTTATCCGGTTTATCCGGTTTAATCCAGTTTAATCCGGTTTTATCCGGCTTAAACCGGTTCAATCTGGTATTATCCGGTTTAAACTGGTTCAATTTGGTTTTATCCCGTTTAAACCGGTTTTATCCGGTTTAAACCGGTATAAACCAGGTCAATCCGGTTTTATCCTGTTTAAACCGGTTTAAACCGGATCAATCCGATTTTATCCGGTTTAAACCGGTTCAATCCAGTTTTATCCGGTTTAAACCGGTTTAAGCTGGTTCAATCCTGTTTTATCCGGTTTAAACCGGTTCAATCTTGTTTTATCCGGTTTAAACCGGTTGAAACCAGTTCAATCTGGTTTTATCTGGTTTAGACCATTTCAAACCGGTTCAGTCCGGTTTTATCCGGTTTAAACCAGTTCTCTCCATTTCTATCTGATTTAAACCGGTTTAAACTGGTTCAATCCGGTTTTATCCGTTTTAAACCGGTTCAATCTGGTTTTATCCGGTTTAAACCGGTTTTATCCGGTTTAGACCAGCTTAAACCAGTTCAATCCGGTTTTAATCGGATTTAACCGGTTCAATCTGGTTTTATCCGGTTTAAACCGCTTTAAAACGGTTTAATCCGGTTTTATCCGGTTTAAACCAGTTTGAACCGTTTCAATCCGGTTTTATCCGGTTTAAACCAGTTTAAACCGGTTCAATCCGGTTTTATCTCGTTTAAACCGGTTCTATCCGTTTCTATCCTGTTTAAATCGGTTTAAACCGGTTCTATCCTGTTCTATCCTGTTTTAACCGGTTAAACCAGTTCAATCCGGTTTTATCCAGTTTAAACTGGTTCTATTCGTTTCCATCTGGTTTAAAAGGGTTTAAACTGGTTCAATCCGGTTTTATACGTTTTAAACCAGTTCAATCTGGTTTTATCCGGTTTAAACTGGTTCAATTTGGTTTTATCCGGTTTAAATGGGTTTGAACCGGTTCAATCCGGTTTTATCCGGTTTAAACCGGTTTAAACCGGGTCAATCCGGTTTTATCCGGTTTAAACCTCTTCAATCCGGTTTTCTCCAGTTTAAACCGGTTTAAACAGGTTCAATCCGGTTTTATCCAGTTTAAACCGGTTCTATCCGGTTCTATCCGGTTGAAACTGGTTTAAACCGGTTCAATCCGGTTTTATCCGGTTTAAACCAGTTCAATCCGGTTTTATCCGCTTTAAACCGGTTTAAACCGGTTCAATCCGGTTTTATCCGGTTTAAACCGGTTCTAACCGGTTCTATCCGGGTTAAACCGGTTCTATCCGGTTCTATCTGGTTTAAGCCGGTTTAAACCGGTTCAATCCGGTTTTATCCAGTTTAAACCGGATCAATCCGTTTTATCCGGTTTAAACCGGTTTAAACTGGTTCAATCCGGTTTTATCCGGTTTAAACCGGTTCTATCCGGTTTAAACCGGTTTAAACCACTTCAATCCGGTTTAAACCGGTTTAAACCGCTTCAATCCGGTTTTATCCGATTTAAACCGGTTTAAACCGGTTCAATCAGTTTTTATCTGGTTTAAACCGGATTAAACCGGTTCTATCCGGTTTTATCCAGTTTAAACCGGTTCAATCCGTTTTTTCCGGTTTAAACTGGTTTAAACCAGTTCATTCCGGTTTTATCCGGTTTAAGCCAGTTCAATCCGGTTTAAACCGTTTCAATCTGTTTTTCTCTGGTTTAAACCGGTTCTATCCGGTTCTATCCAGTTTGAACCGGTTCAATCCGGTTTTATCCGGTTTAAACCGGTTTAAGCCGGTTCAATCCGGTTTTATCCAGTTTAAACCGGTTCTATCCGGTTCTATCCGGTTGAAACCAGTTTAAACCGGTTCAATCCGGTTTTATCTCGTTTAGACCGGTTCTATCCGGTTCTATCCTTTTTAAATCGGATTAAACTGGTTCTATCCTGTTCTATCCTGTTTTAACTGGATTAAACCAGTTCAATCCGGTTTTATCCGGTTTAAACCGGTTCTATCCGTTTCCATCTGGTTTAAACGGGTTTCAACTGGTACAATACGATTTATCCGTTTTACACCGGTTCAATCTGATTTTATCCGGTTTAAACTGTTTCAATTTGGTTTTATCCGGTTTGAAACGGTTCAATCCGGTTTTCTCCAGTTTAAACCGGTTTAGACTGGTTCAATCCGGTTTTATCCAGTTTAAACCGGTTCTATCCGGTTCTATCCGGTTGAAACCGGTTTAAACCGGTTCAATCCGGTTTTATCCGGTTTAAACCGGTTTAAGCCGGTTCAATCCGGTTTTATCCGGTTTAAACCGGTTCAATCTGGTTTGAACCAGTTTAAACCAGTTTGAACCGGTTCAATCTGGTTTTATCCGGTTTAAACCGGTTTAAGCCGGTTCAATCCGGTTTTATCCAGTTTAAACCGGTTCTATCCCATTGAAACCAGTTTAAACCGGTTCAATCCAGTTTTATCCGGTTTAAACCGGTTCAATCCGCTTTTATCCGGTTTAAAACCGGTTCAATCTGGTTTTATCCGGTTTAAACCGGTTTTATCCGGTTTAGACCAGTTTAAACCAGTTCAATCCGGTTTTAATCGGATTTAACCGGTTCAATCTGGTTTTATCCGGTTTAAACTGCTTTAAAATGGTTTAATCCAGTTTTATCCGGTTTAAACCGGTTTGAACCGTTTCAATCCGGTTTTATCCGGTTTAAACCAGTTTAAACCGGTTCAATCCGGTTTTATCTCGTTTAAACCGGTTCTATCCGTTTCTATCCTGTTTAAATCGGTTTAAACCGGTTCTATCCTGTTCTATCCTGTTTTAACCGGTTAAACCAGTTCAATCCCGTTTTATCCAGTTTAAACCGGTTCTATTCATTTCAATCTGGTTTAAAAGGGTTTAAACTGGTTCAATCCGGTTTTATACGTTTTAAACCAGTTCAATCTGATTTTCTCCGGTTTAAACTGATTCAATTTGGTTTTATCCGGTTTAAACGGGTTTGAACCGGTTCAATCCGGTTTTCTCCGGTTTAAACCGGTTTAAACCGGGTCAATCCGGTTTTATCCGGTTTAAAACTCTTCAACCCGGTTTTCTCCAGTTTAAACCGGTTTAAACAGGTTCAATCCGGTTTTATCCAGTTTAAACCGGTTCTATCCGGTTCTATCCGGTTGAAACCGGTTTAAACCGGATCAATCCGGTTTTATCCGGTTTAAACCAGTTCATTCCGGTTTTATCCGGTTTAAGCCGGTTCAATCCGGTTTAAACCGTTTCAATCTGGTTTTATCTGGTTTAAACCGGTTCTATCCGGTTCTATCCGGTTTGAACCGGTTCAAACCGGTTTTATCCGGTTTAAACCGGTTTAAGCCGGTTCAATCCGGTTTTATCCAGTTTAAACCGGTTCTATCCGGTTCTATCCGGTTGAAACCAGTTTAAACCGGTTCAATCCGGTTTTATCCGGTTTAAACCGGTTCAATCCAGTTTTATCCGGTTTAAACCGGTTCATTCCGGTTTTATCCGGTTAAAACCGGTTTGACATGGTTCAATCCGGTTTTATCCGGTTTAAACCGGTTCATTCCGGTTTTATCCGTTTAAAACCGGTTTGAAAAGGTTCAATCCGGTTTTATCCGGTTTAAACCGGTTCATTCCGGTTTTATCCGTTTAAAACCGGTTTGAAACGGTTCAATCCGGTTTTATCCGGTTTAAACTGGTTCAATCCGTTTTTATCCGGTTTAAACCAGTTCACTCCGGTTTTATCCGGTTTAAACCGGTTTGAACCGGTTCAATCCGGTTTTATGTGGTTTAAACCGGTTCAATCTGGTTTTATCCAGTTTAAACCAGTTTTATCCGGTTTAGACCGGTTTAAACCAGTTCAATCCGGTTTTAATCGGCTTAAACTGGTTCAATCTGGTTTTATCCGGTTTAAAGCGCTTTAAAACGGTTTAATCCGGTTTTATCCGGTTTAAACCAGTTTGAACCGGTTCAATCCGGTTTTATCTCGTTTAGACCGGTTCTATCCGGTTCTATCCTTTTTAAATCGGATTAAACTGGTTCTATCCTGTTCTATCCTGTTTTAACTGGATTAAACCAGTTCAATCCGGTTTTATCCGGTTTAAACCGGTTCTATCCGTTTCCATCTGGTTTAAACGGGTTTCAACTGGTTCAATCCGATTTATCCGTTTTAAACCGGTTCAATCTGATTTTATCCGGTTTAAACTGTTTCAATTTGGTTTTATCCGGTTTGAACCGGTTCAATCCGGTTTTCTCCAGTTTAAACCTGTTTAGACTGGTTCTATCCGGTTTTATCCAGTTTAAACCGGTTCTATCCGGTTCTATCCGGTTGAAACCGGTTTAAACCGGTTCAATCCGGTTTAAACCGGTTTAAGCCGGTTCAATCCGGTTTTATCCGGTTTAAACCGGTTCAATCTGCTTTGAACCGGTTTAAACCAGTTTGAACCGGTTCAATCTGGTTTTATCCGGTTTAAACCGGTTTAAGCCGGTTCAATCCGGTTTTATCCAGTTTAAACCGGTTCTATCCAGTTGAAACCAGTTTAAACCGGTTCAATCCAGTTTTATCCGGTTTAAACCGGTTCAATCCGGTTTTATCCGGTTTAAAACCGGTTCAATCTGGTTTTATCCGGTTTAAACCTGTTTTATCCGGTTTAGACCAGTTTAAACCAGTTCAATCCTGTTTTAATCGGATTTAACCGGTTCAATCTGGTTTTATCCGGTTTAAACCGCTTTAAAATGGTTTAATCCGGTTTTATCCGGTTTAAACCAGTTTGAACCGTTTCAATCCGGTTTTATCCGGTTTAAACCAGTTTAAACCGGTTCAATCCGGTTTTATCTCGTTTAAACCGGTTCTATCCGGTTCTATCCTGTTTAAATCGGTTTAAACCGGTTCTATCCTGTTCTATCCTGTTTTAACCGGTTAAACCAGTTCAATCCCGTTTTATCCAGTTTAAACCGGTTCTATTCGTTTCCATCTGGTTTAAAAGGGTTTAAACTGGTTCAATCCGGTTTTATGCGTTTTAAACCAGTTCAATCTGATTTTCTCCGGTTTAAACTGATTCAATTTGGTTTTATCCGGTTTAAACGGGTTTGAACCGGTTCAATCCGGTTTTCTCTGGTTTAAACCGGTTTAAACCGGGTCAATCCGGTTTTATCCGTTTTAAACCTCTTCAATCCGGTTTTCTCCAGTTTAAACCGGTTTAAACAGGTTCAATCCGGTTTTCTCCAGTTTAAACCGGTTTAAACAGGTTCAATCCGGTTTTATCCAGTTTAAACCGGTTCTATCCGGTTCTATCCGGTTGAAACCGGTTTAAACCGTATCAATCCGGTTTTATCCGGTTTAAACCAGTTCAATCCGGTTTTATCCGCTTTAAACCGGTTTAAACCGGTTCAATCCGGTTTTATCCGGTTTAAACCGGTTCTATCCAGTTCTATCCGGTTTAAACCGGTTTAAACCGGTTCAATCCGGTTTTATCCGGTTTAAACCGGTTCTATCCGGTTCTATCTGGTGTAAGCCGGTTTAAACCGGTTCAATCCGGTTTTATCCTTTTTAAACCGGATCAATCCGTTTTTATCCGGTTTAAACCGGTTTAAACTGGTTCAATCCGGATTTATCCGGTTTAAACCGGTCGGTTTAAACCGGTTTAAACCGCTTCAATCCGGTTTTATCCGATTTAAACCGGTTTTAAACCGGTTCAATCGGTTTTTATCTGGTTTAAACCGGATTAAACCGTTTATATCCCGGTTTTATCCAGTTTAAACCGGTTCAATCCTTTTTTTCCTGTTTAAACCGGTTTAAACCAGTTCATTCCGGTTTTATCCGGTTTAAGCTGGGTCAATCCGGTTTAAACCGTTTCAATCTGGTTTTATCCGGTTTAAACCGGTTCTATCCGGTTCTATCCGGTTTGAACCGGTTCAATCGGTTTTGTCCGGTTTAAACCGGTTTAAGCCTGTTCAATCCGGTTTTATCCAGTTTAAAACGGTTCTATCCGGTTCTATCCGGTTGAAACCAGTTAAACCGGTTCAATCCGGTTTTATCCGGTTTAAACCGGTTCAATCCAGTTTTATCCGGTTTAAACCGGTTCATTCCATTTTTATCCGGTTAAAACCGGTTTGAAACGGTTCAATCCGGTTTTATCCGGTTTAAACCGGTTCATTCCGGTTTTATCCGTTTAAAACCGGTTTGAAACGGTTCAATCCGGTTTTATCCGGTTTAAACCGGTTCATTCCGGTTTTATCCGTTTAAAACCGGTTTGAAATGGTTCAATCCGGTTTTATCCGGTTTAAACCGGTTCAATCCGTTTTTATCCAGTTTAAACCAGTTCACTCCGGTTTTATCCGGTTTAAACCGGTTTGAAACCGGTTCAATCCGGTTTTATGTGGTTTAAACCGGTTCAATCTGGTTTTATCCAGTTTAAACCGGTTTTATCCGGTTTAGACCGGTTTAAACCAGTTCAATCCGGTTTTAATCGGCTTAAACTGGTTCAATCTGGTTTTATCCGGTTTAAAGCGCTTTAAAACTGTTTAATCCGGTTTTATCCGGTTTAAACCAGTTTGAACCGGTTCAATCCGGTTTTATCTCGTTTAGACCGGTTCTATCTGGTTCTATCCTTTTTAAATCGGATGAAACTGGTTCTATCCTGTTCTATCCTGTTTTAACTGGATTAAGCCAGTTCAATCCGGTTTTATCCAGTTTAAACCGGTTCTATCCGTTTCCATCTGGTTTAAACGGGTTTCAACTGGTTCAATACGATTTATCCGTTTTAAACCGGTTCAATCTGATTTTATCTGGTTTAAACTGTTTCAATTTGGTTTTATCCGGTTTGAACCGGTTCAATCCGATTTTCTCCAGATTAAACCGGTTTAGACTGGTTCAATCCGGTTTTATCCAGTTTAAACCGGTTCTATCCGTTTCTATCCTGTTTAAATCGGTTTAAACCGGTTCTATCCTGTTCTATCCTGTTTTAACCGGTTAAACCAGTTCAATCCGGTTTTATCCAGTTTAAACCGGTTCTATTCGTTTCCATCTGGTTACAAGGGTTTAAACTGGTTCAATCCGGTTTTATACGTTTTTAAACCAGTTCAATCTGATTTTATCCGGTTTAAACTGGTTCAATTTGGTTTTATCCGGTTTAAACGGGTTTGAACCAGTTCAATCCGGTTTTATCCGGTTTAAACCGGTTTTAAACCGGGTCAATCCGGTTTTATCCGGTTTAAACCTCTTCAATCCGGTTTTCTCCAGTTTAAACCGGTTTAAACAGGTTCAATCCGGTTTTATCCAGTTTAAACCGGTTCTATCCGGTTCTATCCGGTTGAAACCGGTTTAAACCGGTTCAATCCGGTTTTATCCGGTTTAAACCAGTTCAATCCGGTTTTATCCGCTTTAAACCGGTTTAAACCGGTTCAATCCGGTTTTATCCGGTTTTAAACCGGTTCTATCCGGTTCTATCCGGGTTAAACCGGTTCTATCCGTTTCTATCTGGTTTAAGCCGGTTTAAACCGGTTCAATCCGGTTTTATCCGGTTTAAACCGGATCAATCCTTTTTATCCGGTTTAAACCGGTTTTAAACTGGTTCAATCCAGTTTTATCCGGTTTAAACCGGTTCTATCCGGTTTAAACCGGTTTATACCGCTTCAATCCGGTTTTATCCGATTTAAACCGGTTTAAACCGGTTCAATCGGTTTTTATCTGGTTTAAACCGGATTAAACCGGTTCTATCCGGTTTTATCCAGTTTAAACCGGTTCAATCCGTTTTTTCCGGTTTAAACTGGTTTAAACCAGTACATTCCGGTTTTATCCGGTTTAAGCCGGTTCAATCCAGTTTTATCCAGTTTACCGGTTCATTCCGGTTTTATCCATTTAAAACCGGTTTGAAACGGTTCAATCCGGTTTTATCCGTTTTAAACTGGTTCAATCCGTTTTTATCCGGTTTAAACCAGGTCACTCCTGTTTTATCCGGTTTAAACCGGTTTGAACCGGTTCAATCCGGTTTTAATCGGCTTAAACTGGTTCAATCTGGTTTTATCCGGTTTAAAGCGCTTTAAAACGGTTTAATCCGGTTTTATCCGGTTTAAACCAGTTTGAACCGGTTCAATCCGGTTTTATCTCGTTTAGACCGGTTCTATCCGGTTCTATCCTTTTTAAATCTGATTAAACTGGTTCTATCCTGTTCTATCCTGTTTTAACTGGATTATACCAGTTCAATCCGGTTTTATCCGGTTTAAACCGGTTCTATCCGTTTCCATCTGGTTTAAACGGGTTTCAACTGGTTCAATCCGATTTATCCGTTTTAAACCTGTTCAATCTGATTTTATCCGGTTTAAACTGTTTCAATTTGGTTTTATCCGGTTTGAACCGGTTCAATCCGGTTTTCTCCAGTTTAAACCGGTTTAGACTGTTTCAATCCGGTTTTATCCTGTTTAAACCGGTTCTATCCGGTTCTATCCGGTTTTATCCTGTTTAAACCGGTTCAATCCGGTTTTCTCCGGTTTAAACCAGTTCAATCCTGTTTTATCCGGTTTAAACCGGTTCTATCCGGTTCTATACAGTTGAAACCGGTTTAAACCGGTTCAATCAGGTTTTATCCGGTTTAAACCGGTTCTATCCGTTTCTATCCGGTTAAAACCGGTTCTTTCCGATTCTATCCGGTTTAAACCGGTTTAAACCGGTTCAATCCGTTTTTATCCGGTTTAAACCTGTTCAATCCGGTTCTATCCGGTTGAAACCAGTTTAAACCGGTTCAATCCGGTTTTATCCGGTTTAAACCGGCTCAATCCAGTTTTATCCGGTTTAAACCGGTTCATTCCGGTTTTATCCGGTTAAAACCGGTTTGACATGGTTCAATCCGGTTTTATCCGGTTTAATCCGGTTCATTCCGGTTTTATCCGTTTAAAACCGGTTTGAAAAGGTTCAATCCGGTTTTATCCGGTTTAAACCGGTTCATTCCGGTTTTATCCGTTTAAAACCGGTTTGAAACGGTTCAATCCGGTTTTATCCGGTTTAACTGGTTCAATCCGTTTTTATCCGGTTTAAACCAGTTCACTCCGGTTTTATCCGGTTTAAACCGGTTTGAACCGGTTCAATCCGGTTTTATGTGGTTTAAACCGGTTCAATCTGGTTTTATCCAGTTTAAACCAGTTTTATCCGGTTTAGACCGGTTTAAACCAGTTCAATCCGGTTTTAATCGGCTTAAACTGGTTCAATCTGGTTTTATCCGGTTTAAAGCGCTTTAAAACGGTTTAATCCGGTTTTATCCGGTTTAAACCAGTTTGAACCGGTTCAATCCGGTTTTATCTCGTTTAGACCGGTTCTATCCGGTTCTATCCTTTTTAAATCGGATTAAACTGGTTCTATCCTGTTCTATCCTGTTTTAACTGGATTAATCCAGTTCAATCCGGTTTTATCCGGTTTAAACCGGTTCTATCCGTTTCCATCTGGTTTAAACGGGTTTCAACTGGTTCAATACGATTTATCCGTTTTAAACCGGTTCAATCTGATTTTATCTGGTTTAAACTGTTTTCAATTTGGTTTTATCCGGTTTGAACCGGTTCAATCCGGTTTTCTCCAGTTTAAACCTGTTTAGACTGGTTCTATCCGGTTTTATCCAGTTTAAACCGGTTCTATCCGGTTCTATCAGGTTGAAACCGGTTTAAACCGGTTGAATCCGGTTTAAACCGGTTTAAGCCGGTTCAATCCGGTTTTATCCGGTTTAAACCGGTTCAATCTGCTTTGAACCGGTTTAAAACCAGTTTGAACCGGTTCAATCTGGTTTTATCCGGTTTAAACCGGTTTAAGCCGGTTCAATCCGGTTTTATCCAGTTTAAACCGGTTCTATCCAGTTGAAACCAGTTTAAACCGGTTCAATCCAGTTTTATCCGGTTTAAACCGGTTCAATCCGGTTTTATCCGGTTTAAAACCGGTTCAATCTGGTTTTATCCGGTTTAAACCTGTTTTATCCGGTTTAGACCAGATTAAACCAGTTCAATCCTGTTTTAATCGGATTTAACCGGTTCAATCTGGTTTTATCCGGTTTAAACCGCTTTAAAATGGTTTAATCCTGTTTTATCCGGTTTAAACCAGTTTTGAACCGTTTCAATCCGGTTTTATCCGGTTTAAACCAGTTTAAACCGGTTCAATCGGTTTTATCTCGTTTAAACCGGTTCTATCCGGTTCTATCCTGTTTAAATCGGTTTTAAACCGGTTCTATCCTGTTCTATCCTGTTTTAACCGGTTAAACCAGTTCAATCCCGTTTTATCCAGTTTAAACCGGTTCTATTCGTTTCCATCTGGTTTAAAAGGGTTTAAACTGGTTCAATCCGGTTTTATGCGTTTTAAACCAGTTCAATCTGATTTTCTCCGGATTAAACTTATTCAATTTGGTTTTATCCGGTTTTAAACGGGTTTGAACCGGTTCAATCCGGTTTTCTCTGGTTTTAAACCGGTTTAAACCGGGTCAATCCGGTTTTATCCGTTTTAAACCTCTTCAATCCGGTTTTCTCCAGTTTAAACCGGTTTAAACAGGTTCAATCCGGTTTTTCTCCAGTTTAAACCGGTTTAAACAGGTTCAATCCGGTTTTATCCAGTTTAAACCGGTTCTATCCGGTTCTATCCGGTTGAAACCGGTTTAAACCGTATCAATCCGGTTTTATCCGGTTTAAACCAGTTCAATCCGGTTTTATCCGCTTTAAACCGGTTTAAACCGGTTCAATCCGGTTTTATCCGGTTTAAACCGGTTCTATCCAGTTCTATCCGGTTTAAACCGGTTCTATCCGGTTCTATCTGGTGTAAGCCGGTTTAAACCGGTTCAATCCGGTTTTATCCTGTTTAAACCGGATCAATCCGTTTTTATCCGGTTTAAACCGGTTTAAACTGGTTCAATCCGGATTTATCCGGTTTAAACCGGTCGGTTTAAACCGGTTTAAACCGCTTCAATCCGGTTTTATCCGATTTAAACCGGTTTAAACCGGTTCAATCGGTTTTTATCTGGTTTAAACCGGATTAAACCGGTTCTATCCGGTTTTATCCAGTTTAAACCGGTTCAATCCTTTTTTTCCTGTTTAAACCGGTTTAAACCAGTTCATTCCGGTTTTATCCGGTTTAAGCTGGTTCAATCCGGTTTAAACCGTTTCAATCTGGTTTTATCCGGTTTAAAACCGGTTCTATCCGGTTCTATCCGGTTTGAACCGGTTCAATCCGGTTTTGTCCGGTTTAAACCGGTTTAAGCCTGTTCAATCCGGTTTTATCCAGTTTAAAACGGTTCTATCCGGTTCTATCCGGTTGAAACCAGTTTAAACCGGTTCAATCCGGTTTTATCCGGTTTAAACCGGTTCAATCCAGTTTTATCCGGTTTAAACCGGTTCATTCCATTTTTATCCGGTTTAAAACCGGTTTGAAACGGTTCAATCCGGTTTTATCCGGTTTAAACCGGTTCATTCCGGTTTTATCCGTTTAAAACCGGTTTGAAACGGTTCAATCCGGTTTTATCCGGTTTAAACCGGTTCATTCCAGTTTTATCCGTTTTAAAAACCGGTTTGAAACGGTTCAATCCGGTTTTATCCGTTTAAACCGGTTCAATCCGTTTTTATCCAGTTTAAACCAGTTCACTCCGGTTTTATCCGGTTTTAAACCGGTTTGAACCGGTTCAATCCGGTTTTATGTGGTTTAAACCGGTTCAATCTGGTTTTATCCAGTTTAAACCGGTTTTATCCGGTTTAGACCGGTTTAAACCAGTTCAATCCGGTTTTAATCGGCTTAAACTGGTTCAATCTGGTTTTATCCGGTTTAAAGCGCTTTAAAACGGTTTAATCCAGTTTTATCTGGTTTAAACCGGTTTGAACCGGTTCAATCCGGTTTTATCCGGTTTAAACCAGTTTAAACCGGTTCAATCCGGTTTTATCTCGTTTAAACCGGTTCTATCCGTTTCTATCCTGTTTAAATCGGTTTAAACCGGTTCTATCCTGTTCTATCCTGTTTTAACCGGTTAAACCAGTTCAATCCCGTTTTATCCAGTTTAAACCGGTTCTATTCGTTTCCATCTGGTTTAAAAGGGTTTAAACTGGTTCAATCCGGTTTTATACGTTTTAAACCAGTTCAATCTGATTTTCTCCGGTTTAAACTGATTCAATTTGGTTTTATCCGGTTTAAACGGGTTTGAACCGGTTCAATCCGGTTTTCTCCGGTTTAAACCGGTTTAAACCGGGTCAATCCGGTTTTATCCGGTTTAAAACTCTTCAACCCGGCTTTCTCCAGTTTAAACCGGTTTAAACAGGTTCAATCCGGTTTTATCCATTTTAAACCGGTTCTATCCGGTTCTATCCGGTTGAAACCGGTTTAAACCGGATCAATCCGGTTTTATCCGGTTTAAACCAGTTCATTCCGGTTTTATCCGGTTTAAGCCGGTTCAATCCGGTTTAAACCGTTTCAATCTGGTTTTATCTGGTTTAAACCGGTTCTATCCGGTTCTATCCGGTTTGAACCGGTTCAAACCGGTTTTATCCGGTTTAAACCGGTTTAACCCGGTTCAATCCGGTTTTATCCAGTTTAAACCGGTTCTATCCGGTTCTATCCGGTTGAAACCAGTTTAAACCGGTTCAATCCGGTTTTATCCGGTTTAAACCGGTTCAATCCAGTTTTATCCGGTTTAAACCGGTTCATTCCGGTTTTATTCGGTTAAAACCGGTTTGACACGGTTCAATCCGGTTTTATCCAGTTTAAACCGGTTCATTCCGGTTTTATCCGTTTAAAACCGGTTTGAAAAGGTTCAATCCGGTTTTATCCGGTTTGAACCGGTTCATTCCGGTTTTATCCGTTTAAAACCGGTTTGAAACGGTTCAATCCGGTTTTATCCGGTTTAAACTGGTTCAATCCGTTTTTATCCGGTTTAAACCAGTTCACTCCGGTTTTATCCGGTTTAAACCGGTTTGAACCGGTTCAATCCGGTTTTATGTGGTTTAAACCGGTTCAATCTGGTTTTATCCGGTTTAAACCAGTTTTATCCGGTTAAAACCGGTTTAAACCGGTTCAATCCCATTTTATCCGGTTTATACCGGTTCAATCCGGTTTTATCGGGTTTAAACCGGTTTAAGCTGGTTCAATCCGGTTTTATCCGGTTTAAACTGGTTCAATCTGGTTTTATCCGGTTTAAACTGGTTGAAACCGGTTCTATCCGTTTTAGACCAGTTCAAACCAGTTCAATCCGGTTTTATCCGGTTTAAACCGGTTCTATCCGTTTCTATCTGGTTTAAACCGGTTTAAACTGGTTCAATCTGGTTTTATCCATTTTAAACCGGTTCAGTCTGGTTTTATCCGGTTTAAACTGGTTCAATTTGGTTTTATCCGGTTTAAAATGGTTTGAACCGGTTCAATCCGGTTTTAACCGTTTTAAATCTGTTTGAACCGGTTCAATCCGGTTTTATCCGGTTTAAACCGGTTTGAACCAGTTCAAACCGGTTTTATCCGGTTTAAAACGGTTGGAACCGATTCAATCCGGTTTTATCCAGTTTAAACCTGTTCAATCCGGTTCTATCCGGTTTAAACCGGTTTAAACCGGTTAATCTGGTTTTATCCGGCTTAAACCGGTTCAATCTGGTATTATCCGGTTTAAACTGGTTCAATTTGGTTTTATCCCGTTTAAACTGGTTTTATCCGTTTTAAACCGGTATAAACCAGTTCAATCCGGTTTTATCCTGTTTAAACCGGTTTAAACCGGATCAATCCGATTTTATCTGGTTTAAACCGGTTCAATCCAGTTTTATCCGGTTTAAACCGGTTTAAGCTGGTTCAATCCGGTTTTATCCGCTTTAAACCGGTTCAATCTTGTTTTATCTGGTTTAAACCGGTTGAAACCTGTTCAATCTGGTTTTATCTGGTTTAGACCATTTCAAACCGGTTCAGTCCGGTTTTATCCGGTTTAAACCACTTCTCTCCATTTCTATCTGATTTAAACCGGTTTAAACTGGTTCAATCCGGTTTTATCCGTTTTAAACCGGTTCAATCTGGTTTTATCCAGTTTAAACTGGTTCAATTTGGTTTTATCCGGTTTAAACCGGTTTTACCCATTTTAAACCGGTTTAATCCAGTTCAATCCGGTTATATCCGGTTTAAACCGGTTTGAACCAGTTCAGTCCTGTTTTATCCGGTTTAAACCGGTTCTATCCGGTTCTATACAGTTGAATCCGGTTTAAACCGTTTCAATCAGGTTTTATCCGGTTTAAACCGGTTCTATCCGGTTGAAACCGTATTAAACCGGTTCAATCCGGTTTTATCCGGTTTAAACCCGTTCAGTCTGGTTTTATCCGGATTAAACCGGATTCAACCGGTTCAATCCGGTTTTATCCGGATTAAAACGATTTAAGCCGGTTCAATCAGGTTTTATCCAGTTTAAACCGGTTCTATCCGGTTCTATCCGGTTGAAAACAGTTTAAACCGGTTCAATCCGGTTTTCTCCGGTTTAAACCAGTTCAATCCTGTTTTATCCGGTTTAAACCGGTTCTATCCTGTTCTATACAGTTGAAACCGGTTTAAACCGGTTCAATCAGGTTTTATCCGGTTTAAACCGGTTCTATCTGGTTGAAACCGTATTAAACCGGTTCAATCCGGTTTTATCTGGTTTAAAACGGTTCAATCCGGTTTTATCCGGTTTAAACCGGTTCTATGCTCTTTATACCAGTTTAAGCCTGTTCAATCGGGTGTTATCTGGTTTAGACCTGTTTAAGCCGGTTCATTCCAGTTTTATCCAGTTTAAACCAGTTTAAACCCTTTCAATCCGTTTTTATCCGGTTTTCGACCGGTTTACACCGGTTCAATCCGGTTTTATCCGGTTTAAACCGTTTCTATCCGGTTCTATCCGTTTTAAACCGGTTTAAACCAGTTCCTTCCGGTTTTATCTGGTTTAAACCGGTTTGAACCGGTTCAATCCGGTTTTATCCAGTTTAAACCGGTTCAATCCGGTTTTATCCGGTTTAAACCGGTTCAATCCGGTTTTATCTGGTTTAAACCGGTTCATTCCGGTTTTATCCGGTTAAAACCGGTTTGAAATGGTTCAATCCGTTTTTATCCGGTTTAAACTGGTTCAGTCCGGTTTTATCCGGTTTAAACCGGTTCATTCCGGTTTTATCCGGTTTAAACCGGTTCAATCCGGTTTTATCTGGTTTAAACCAGTTCACTCTGGTTTTATCCGGTTTAAACCGGTTTGAACCAGTTCAATCCGGTTTTATCCGGTTTAAACCTGTTTAAACCGGTTCAATCGGTTTTATCCAGTTTAAACCGGTCCTATCCGGTTTAAAGCGGTTTAGGCCGGTTCATTCCGGTTTTATCAGTTTTAAACCGGTTTAAACTGCTTCAATCCGTTTATATCCGGTTTCAACCGGTTTCATCCGGTTCAATCCGGTTTTATCCGGTTTAAACCAGTTCACTCCGGTTTTATCCGGTTTAAACCGGTTTGAACCGGTTCAATCCGCTTTTATCTGGTTTAAACCGGTTTTATCCGGTTTAGACCAGTTCATTCCGGTTCTATCCGGTTGAAACCGGTTTAAACCGGTTCAATCCGGTTTTATCTGGTTTAAACCGGTTTTATCCGGTTTAAACCAGTTCATTCAGGTTTTATCCAGTTTAAACCAGTTATATCCGGTTTTATCCGGTTTATCCGGTTTAATCCAGTTTAATCCGGTTTTATCCGGCTTAAACCGGTTCAATCTGGTATTATCCGGTTTAAACTGGTTCAATTTGGTTTTATCCCGTTTAAACCGGTTTTATCCGGTTTAAACCGGTATAAACCAGGTCAATCCGGTTTTATCCTGTTTAAACCGGTTTAAACCGGATCAATCCGATTTTATCCGGTTTAAACCGGTTCAATCCAGTTTTATCCGGTTTAAACCGGTTTAAGCTGGTTCAATCCTGTTTTATCCGGTTTAAACCGGTTCAATCTTGTTTTATCCGGTTTAAACCGGTTGAAACCAGTTCAATCTGGTTTTATCTGGTTTAGACCATTTCAAACCGGTTCAGTCCGGTTTTATCCGGTTTAAACCAGTTCTCTCCATTTCTATCTGATTTAAACCGGTTTAAACTGGTTCAATCCGGTTTTATCCGTTTTAAACCGGTTCAATCTGGTTTTATCCGGTTTAAACCGGTTTTATCCGGTTTAGACCAGCTTAAACCAGTTCAATCCGGTTTTAATCGGATTTAACCGGTTCAATCTGGTTTTATCCGGTTTAAACCGCTTTAAAACTGTTTAATCCGGTTTTATCCGGTTTAAACCAGTTTGAACCGTTTCAATCCGGTTTTATCCGGTTTAAACCAGTTTAAACCGGTTCAATCCGGTTTTATCTCGTTTAAACCGGTTCTATCCGTTTCTATCCTGTTTAAATCGGTTTAAACCGGTTCTATCCTGTTCTATCCTGTTTTAACCGGTTAAACCAGTTCAATCCGGTTTTATCCAGTTTAAACCGGTTCTATTCGTTTCCATCTGGTTTAAAAGGGTTTAAACTGGTTCAATCCGATTTTATACGTTTTAAACCAGTTCAATCTGGTTTTATCCGGTTTAAACTGGTTCAATTTGGTTTTATCCGGTTTAAACGGGTTTGAACCGGTTCAATCCGGTTTTATCCAGTTTAAACCGGTTTAGACTGGTTCAATCCGGTTTTATCCCGTTTAAACCGGTTCTATCCGGTTCTATCCGGTTGAAACCTGTTTAAACCGGTTCAATCCGGTTTTCTCCGGTTTAAACCAGTTCAATCCTGTTTTATCCGGTTTAAACCGGTTCTATCCGGTTCTATACAGTTGAAACCGGTTTAAACCGGTTCAATCAGGTTTTATCCGGTTTAAACCGGTTCTATCTGGTTGAAACCGTATTAAACCGGTTCAATCCGGTTTTATCTGGTTTAAAACGGTTCAATCGGGTTTTATCCGGTTTAAACCGGTTCTATGCTCTTTATAACAGTTTAAGCCTGTTCAATCGGGTGTTATCTGGTTTAGACCTGTTTAAGCCGGTTCCTTCCAGTTTTATCCAGTTTAAACCAGTTTAATCCCTTTCAATCCGTTTTTATCCGGTTTTCGACCGGTTTACACCGGTTCAATCCGGTTTTATCCGGTTTAAACCGTTTCTATCCGGTTCTATCCGTTTTAAACCGGTTTAAACCAGTTCCTTCCGGTTTTATCTGGTTTAAACCGGTTTGAACCGGTTCAATCCGGTTTTATCCAGTTTAAACCGGTTCAATCCGGTTTTATCCGGTTTAAACCGGTTCAATCCGGTTTTATCTGGTTTAAACCGGTTCATTCCGGTTTTATCCGGTTAAAACCGGTTTGAAATGGTTCAATCCGTTTTTATCCGGTTTAAACTGGTTCAGTCCGGTTTTATCCGGTTTAAACCGGTTCATTCCGGTTTTATCCGGTTTAAACCGGTTCAATCCGGTTTTATCTGGTTTAAACCAGTTCACTCTGGTTTTATCCGGTTTAAACCGGTTTGAACCAGTTCAATCCGGTTTTATCTGGTTTAAACCTGTTTAAGCTGGTGCAATCCGGTTTTATCCAGTTTAAACCGGTTCTATCCGGTTCTATCCAGTTGAAACCGGTTTAAACCAGTTCAATGCGGTTTTATCCGGTTAAAACCGGTTCAATCCGGTTTTATCCGGTTTAAACCTGTTTAAACCGGTTCAATCGGTTTTATCCAGTTTAAACCGGTCCTATCCGGTTTAAAGCGGTTTAGGCCGGTTCATTCCGGTTTTATCAGTTTTAAACCGGTTTAAACTGCTTCAATCCGTTTATATCCGGTTTCAACCGGTTTCATCCGGTTCAATCCGGTTTTATCCGGTTTAAACCAGTTCACTCCGGTTTTATCCGGTTTAAACCGGTTTGAACCGGTTCAATCCGCTTTTATCTGGTTTAAACCGGTTTTATCCGGTTTAGACCAGTTCATTCCGGTTCTATCCGGTTGAAACCGGTTTAAACCGGTTCAATCCGGTTTTATCTGGTTTAAACCGGTTTTATCCGGTTTAAACCAGTTCATTCAGGTTTTATCCAGTTTAAACCAGTTATATCCGGTTTTATCCGGTTTATCCGGTTTAATCCAGTTTAATCCGGTTTTATCCGGCTTAAACCGGTTCAATCTGGTATTATCCGGTTTAAACTGGTTCAATTTGGTTTTATCCCGTTTAAACCGGTTTTATCCGGTTTAAACCGGTATAAACCAGGTCAATCCGGTTTTATCCTGTTTAAACCGGTTTAAACCGGATCAATCCGATTTTATCCGGTTTAAACCGGTTCAATCCAGTTTTATCCGGTTTAAACCGGTTTAAGCTGGTTCAATCCTGTTTTATCCGGTTTAAACCGGTTCAATCTTGTTTTATCCGGTTTAAACCGGTTGAAACCAGTTCAATCTGGTTTTATCTGGTTTAGACCATTTCAAACCGGTTCAGTCCGGTTTTATCCGGTTTAAACCAGTTCTCTCCATTTCTATCTGATTTAAACCGGTTTAAACTGGTTCAATCCGGTTTTATCCGTTTTAAACCGGTTCAATCTGGTTTTATCCGGTTTAAACCGGTTTTATCCGGTTTAGACCAGCTTAAACCAGTTCAATCCGGTTTTAATCGGATTTAACCGGTTCAATCTGGTTTTATCCGGTTTAAACCGCTTTAAAACGGTTTAATCCGGTTTTATCCGGTTTAAACCAGTTTGAACCGTTTCAATCCGGTTTTATCCGGTTTAAACCAGTTTAAACCGGTTCAATCCGGTTTTATCTCGTTTAAACCGGTTCTATCCGTTTCTATCCTGTTTAAATCGGTTTAAACCGGTTCTATCCTGTTCTATCCTGTTTTAACCGGTTAAACCAGTTCAATCCGGTTTTATCCAGTTTAAACTGGTTCTATTCGTTTCCATCTGGTTTAAAAGGGTTTAAACTGGTTCAATCCGGTTTTATACGTTTTAAACCAGTTCAATCTGGTTTTATCCGGTTTAAACTGGTTCAATTTGGTTTTATCCGGTTTAAATGGGTTTGAACCGGTTCAATCCGGTTTTATCCGGTTTAAACCGGTTTAAACCGGGTCAATCCGGTTTTATCCGGTTTAAACCTCTTCAATCCGGTTTTCTCCAGTTTAAACCGGTTTAAACAGGTTCAATCCGGTTTTATCCAGTTTAAACCGGTTCTATCCGGTTCTATCCGGTTGAAACTGGTTTAAACCG
This sequence comes from Cynocephalus volans, assembly GCF_027409185.1. NCBI lineage: Eukaryota > Metazoa > Chordata > Mammalia > Dermoptera > Cynocephalidae > Cynocephalus > Cynocephalus volans. The sequence goes on from NW_026902388.1 coordinate 471,810, forward strand.
GTTCAATCCGGTTTTATCCGGTTTAAACCAGTTCAATCCGGTTTTATCCGCTTTAAACCGGTTTAAACCGGTTCAATCCGGTTTTATCCGGTTTAAACCGGTTCTAACCGGTTCTATCCGGGTTAAACCGGTTCTATCCGGTTCTATCTGGTTTAAGCCGGTTTAAACCGGTTCAATCTGGTTTTATCCAGTTTAAACCGGATCAATCCGTTTTATCCGGTTTAAACCGGTTTAAACTGGTTCAATCCGGTTTTATCCGGTTTAAACCGGTTCTATCCGGTTTAAACCGGTTTAAACCACTTCAATCCGGTTTAAACCGGTTTAAACCGCTTCAATCCGGTTTTATCCGATTTAAACCGGTTTAAACCGGTTCAATCAGTTTTTATCTGGTTTAAACCGGATTAAACCGGTTCTATCCGGTTTTATCCAGTTTAAACCGGTTCAATCCGTTTTTTCCGGTTTAAACTGGTTTAAACCAGTTCATTCCGGTTTTATCCGGTTTAAGCCAGTTCAATCCGGTTTAAACCGTTTCAATCTGTTTTTCTCTGGTTTAAACCGGTTCTATCCGGTTCTATCCAGTTTGAACCGGTTCAATCCGGTTTTATCCGGTTTAAACCGGTTTAAGCCGGTTCAATCCGGTTTTATCCAGTTTAAACCGGTTCTATCCGGTTCTATCCGGTTGAAACCAGTTTAAACCGGTTCAATCCGGTTTTATCTCGTTTAGACCGGTTCTATCCGGTTCTATCCTTTTTAAATCGGATTAAACTGGTTCTATCCTGTTCTATCCTGTTTTAACTGGATTAAACCAGTTCAATCCGGTTTTATCCGGTTTAAACCGGTTCTATCCGTTTCCATCTGGTTTAAACGGGTTTCAACTGGTACAATACGATTTATCCGTTTTACACCGGTTCAATCTGATTTTATCCGGTTTAAACTGTTTCAATTTGGTTTTATCCGGTTTGAAACGGTTCAATCCGGTTTTCTCCAGTTTAAACCGGTTTAGACTGGTTCAATCCGGTTTTATCCAGTTTAAACCGGTTCTATCCGGTTCTATCCGGTTGAAACCGGTTTAAACCGGTTCAATCCGGTTTTATCCGGTTTAAACCGGTTTAAGCCGGTTCAATCCGGTTTTATCCGGTTTAAACCGGTTCAATCTGGTTTGAACCAGTTTAAACCAGTTTGAACCGGTTCAATCTGGTTTTATCCGGTTTAAACCGGTTTAAGCCGGTTCAATCCGGTTTTATCCAGTTTAAACCGGTTCTATCCCATTGAAACCAGTTTAAACCGGTTCAATCCAGTTTTATCCGGTTTAAACCGGTTCAATCCGCTTTTATCCGGTTTAAAACCGGTTCAATCTGGTTTTATCCGGTTTAAACCGGTTTTATCCGGTTTAGACCAGTTTAAACCAGTTCAATCCGGTTTTAATCGGATTTAACCGGTTCAATCTGGTTTTATCCGGTTTAAACTGCTTTAAAATGGTTTAATCCAGTTTTATCCGGTTTAAACCGGTTTGAACCGTTTCAATCCGGTTTTATCCGGTTTAAACCAGTTTAAACCGGTTCAATCCGGTTTTATCTCGTTTAAACCGGTTCTATCCGTTTCTATCCTGTTTAAATCGGTTTAAACCGGTTCTATCCTGTTCTATCCTGTTTTAACCGGTTAAACCAGTTCAATCCCGTTTTATCCAGTTTAAACCGGTTCTATTCATTTCAATCTGGTTTAAAAGGGTTTAAACTGGTTCAATCCGGTTTTATACGTTTTAAACCAGTTCAATCTGATTTTCTCCGGTTTAAACTGATTCAATTTGGTTTTATCCGGTTTAAACGGGTTTGAACCGGTTCAATCCGGTTTTCTCCGGTTTAAACCGGTTTAAACCGGGTCAATCCGGTTTTATCCGGTTTAAAACTCTTCAACCCGGTTTTCTCCAGTTTAAACCGGTTTAAACAGGTTCAATCCGGTTTTATCCAGTTTAAACCGGTTCTATCCGGTTCTATCCGGTTGAAACCGGTTTAAACCGGATCAATCCGGTTTTATCCGGTTTAAACCAGTTCATTCCGGTTTTATCTGGTTTAAGCCGGTTCAATCCGGTTTAAACCGTTTCAATCTGGTTTTATCTGGTTTAAACCGGTTCTATCCGGTTCTATCCGGTTTGAACCGGTTCAAACCGGTTTTATCCGGTTTAAACCCGTTTAAGCCGGTTCAATCCGGTTTTATCCAGTTTAAACCGGTTCTATCCGGTTCTATCCGGTTGAAACCAGTTTAAACCGGTTCAATCCGGTTTTATCCGGTTTAAACCGGTTCAATCCAGTTTTATCCGGTTTAAACCGGTTCATTCCGGTTTTATCCGGTTAAAACCGGTTTGACATGGTTCAATCCGGTTTTATCCGGTTTAAACCGGTTCATTCCGGTTTTATCCGTTTAAAACCGGTTTGAAAAGGTTCAATCCGGTTTTATCCGGTTTAAACCGGTTCAATCGGTTTTTATCTGGTTTAAACCGGATTAAACCGGTTCTATCCGGTTTTATCCAGTTTAAACCGGTTCAATCCGTTTTTTCCGGTTTAAACTGGTTTAAACCAGTACATTCCGGTTTTATCCGGTTTAAGCCGGTTCAATCCAGTTTTATCCAGTTTACCGGTTCATTCCGGTTTTATCCATTTAAAACCGGTTTGAAACGGTTCAATCCGGTTTTATCCGTTTTAAACTGGTTCAATCCGTTTTTATCCGGTTTAAACCAGGTCACTCCTGTTTTATCCGGTTTAAACCGGTTTGAACCGGTTCAATCCGGTTTTAATCGGCTTAAACTGGTTCAATCTGGTTTTATCCGGTTTAAAGCGCTTTAAAACGGTTTAATCCGGTTTTATCCGGTTTAAACCAGTTTGAACCGGTTCAATCCGGTTTTATCTCGTTTAGACCGGTTCTATCCGGTTCTATCCTTTTTAAATCTGATTAAACTGGTTCTATCCTGTTCTATCCTGTTTTAACTGGATTATACCAGTTCAATCCGGTTTTATCCGGTTTAAACCGGTTCTATCCGTTTCCATCTGGTTTAAACGGGTTTCAACTGGTTCAATCCGATTTATCCGTTTTAAACCTGTTCAATCTGATTTTATCCGGTTTAAACTGTTTCAATTTGGTTTTATCCGGTTTGAACCGGTTCAATCCGGTTTTCTCCAGTTTAAACCGGTTTAGACTGTTTCAATCCGGTTTTATCCTGTTTAAACCGGTTCTATCCGGTTCTATCCGGTTTTATCCTGTTTAAACCGGTTCAATCCGGTTTTCTCCGGTTTAAACCAGTTCAATCCTGTTTTATCCGGTTTAAACCGGTTCTATCCGGTTCTATACAGTTGAAACCGGTTTAAACCGGTTCAATCAGGTTTTATCCGGTTTAAACCGGTTCTATCCGTTTCTATCCGGTTAAAACCGGTTCTTTCCGATTCTATCCGGTTTAAACCGGTTTAAACCGGTTCAATCCGTTTTTATCCGGTTTAAACCTGTTCAATCCGGTTCTATCCGGTTGAAACCAGTTTAAACCGGTTCAATCCGGTTTTATCCGGTTTAAACCGGCTCAATCCAGTTTTATCCGGTTTAAACCGGTTCATTCCGGTTTTATCCGGTTAAAACCGGTTTGACATGGTTCAATCCGGTTTTATCCGGTTTAATCCGGTTCATTCCGGTTTTATCCGTTTAAAACCGGTTTGAAAAGGTTCAATCCGGTTTTATCCGGTTTAAACCGGTTCATTCCGGTTTTATCCGTTTAAAACCGGTTTGAAACGGTTCAATCCGGTTTTATCCGGTTTAAACTGGTTCAATCCGTTTTTATCCGGTTTAAACCAGTTCACTCCGGTTTTATCCGGTTTAAACCGGTTTGAACCGGTTCAATCCGGTTTTATGTGGTTTAAACCGGTTCAATCTGGTTTTATCCAGTTTAAACCAGTTTTATCCGGTTTAGACCGGTTTAAACCAGTTCAATCCGGTTTTAATCGGCTTAAACTGGTTCAATCTGGTTTTATCCGGTTTAAAGCGCTTTAAAACGGTTTAATCCGGTTTTATCCGGTTTAAACCAGTTTGAACCGGTTCAATCCGGTTTTATCTCGTTTAGACCGGTTCTATCCGGTTCTATCCTTTTTAAATCGGATTAAACTGGTTCTATCCTGTTCTATCCTGTTTTAACTGGATTAATCCAGTTCAATCCGGTTTTATCCGGTTTAAACCGGTTCTATCCGTTTCCATCTGGTTTAAACGGGTTTCAACTGGTTCAATACGATTTATCCGTTTTAAACCGGTTCAATCTGATTTTATCTGGTTTAAACTGTTTCAATTTGGTTTTATCCGGTTTGAACCGGTTCAATCCGGTTTTCTCCAGTTTAAACCTGTTTAGACTGGTTCTATCCGGTTTTATCCAGTTTAAACCGGTTCTATCCGGTTCTATCAGGTTGAAACCGGTTTAAACCGGTTGAATCCGGTTTAAACCGGTTTAAGCCGGTTCAATCCGGTTTTATCCGGTTTAAACCGGTTCAATCTGCTTTGAACCGGTTTAAACCAGTTTGAACCGGTTCAATCTGGTTTTATCCGGTTTAAACCGGTTTAAGCCGGTTCAATCCGGTTTTATCCAGTTTAAACCGGTTCTATCCAGTTGAAACCAGTTTAAACCGGTTCAATCCAGTTTTATCCGGTTTAAACCGGTTCAATCCGGTTTTATCCGGTTTAAAACCGGTTCAATCTGGTTTTATCCGGTTTAAACCTGTTTTATCCGGTTTAGACCAGATTAAACCAGTTCAATCCTGTTTTAATCGGATTTAACCGGTTCAATCTGGTTTTATCCGGTTTAAACCGCTTTAAAATGGTTTAATCCGGTTTTATCCGGTTTAAACCAGTTTGAACCGTTTCAATCCGGTTTTATCCGGTTTAAACCAGTTTAAACCGGTTCAATCCGGTTTTATCTCGTTTAAACCGGTTCTATCCGGTTCTATCCTGTTTAAATCGGTTTAAACCGGTTCTATCCTGTTCTATCCTGTTTTAACCGGTTAAACCAGTTCAATCCCGTTTTATCCAGTTTAAACCGGTTCTATTCGTTTCCATCTGGTTTAAAAGGGTTTAAACTGGTTCAATCCGGTTTTATGCGTTTTAAACCAGTTCAATCTGATTTTCTCCGGATTAAACTGATTCAATTTGGTTTTATCCGGTTTAAACGGGTTTGAACCGGTTCAATCCGGTTTTCTCTGGTTTAAACCAGTTTAAACCGGGTCAATCCGGTTTTATCCGTTTTAAACCTCTTCAATCCGGTTTTCTCCAGTTTAAACCGGTTTAAACAGGTTCAATCCGGTTTTCTCCAGTTTAAACCGGTTTAAACAGGTTCAATCCGGTTTTATCCAGTTTAAACCGGTTCTATCCGGTTCTATCCGGTTGAAACCGGTTTAAACCGTATCAATCCGGTTTTATCCGGTTTAAACCAGTTCAATCCGGTTTTATCCGCTTTAAACCGGTTTAAACCGGTTCAATCCGGTTTTATCCGGTTTAAACCGGTTCTATCCAGTTCTATCCGGTTTAAACCGGTTCTATCCGGTTCTATCTGGTGTAAGCCGGTTTAAACCGGTTCAATCCGGTTTTATCCTGTTTAAACCGGATCAATCCGTTTTTATCCGGTTTAAACCGGTTTAAACTGGTTCAATCCGGATTTATCCGGTTTAAACCGGTCGGTTTAAACCGGTTTAAACCGCTTCAATCCGGTTTTATCCGATTTAAACTGGTTTAAACCGGTTCAATCGGTTTTTATCTGGTTTAAACCGGATTAAACCGGTTATATCCGGTTTTATCCAGTTTAAACCGGTTCAATCCTTTTTTTCCTGTTTAAACCGGTTTAAACCAGTTCATTCCGGTTTTATCCGGTTTAAGCTGGTTCAATCCGGTTTAAACCGTTTCAATCTGGTTTTATCCGGTTTAAACCGGTTCTATCCGGTTCTATCCGGTTTGAACCGGTTCAATCCGGTTTTGTCCGGTTTAAACCGGTTTAAGCCTGTTCAATCCGGTTTTATCCAGTTTAAAACGGTTCTATCCGGTTCTATCCGGTTGAAACCAGTTTAAACCGGTTCAATCCGGTTTTATCCGGTTTAAACCGGTTCAATCCAGTTTTATCCGGTTTAAACCGGTTCATTCCATTTTTATCCGGTTAAAACCGGTTTGAAACGGTTCAATCCGGTTTTATCCGGTTTAAACCGGTTCATTCCGGTTTTATCCGTTTAAAACCGGTTTGAAACGGTTCAATCCGGTTTTATCCGGTTTAAACCGGTTCATTCCAGTTTTATCCGTTTAAAACCGGTTTGAAACGGTTCAATCCGGTTTTATCCGGTTTAAACCGGTTCAATCCGTTTTTATCCAGTTTAAACCAGTTCACTCCGGTTTTATCCGGTTTAAACCGGTTTGAACCGGTTCAATCCGGTTTTATGTGGTTTAAACCGGTTCAATCTGGTTTTATCCAGTTTAAACCGGTTTTATCCGGTTTAGACCGGTTTAAACCAGTTCAATCCGGTTTTAATCGGCTTAAACTGGTTCAATCTGGTTTTATCCGGTTTAAAGCGCTTTAAAACGGTTTAATCCAGTTTTATCTGGTTTAAACCGGTTTGAACCGGTTCAATCCGGTTTTATCCGGTTTAAACCAGTTTAAACCGGTTCAATCCGGTTTTATCTCGTTTAAACCGGTTCTATCCGTTTCTATCCTGTTTAAATCGGTTTAAACCGGTTCTATCCTGTTCTATCCTGTTTTAACCGGTTAAACCAGTTCAATCCCGTTTTATCCAGTTTAAACCGGTTCTATTCGTTTCCATCTGGTTTAAAAGGGTTTAAACTGGTTCAATCCGGTTTTATACGTTTTAAACCAGTTCAATCTGATTTTCTCCGGTTTAAACTGATTCAATTTGGTTTTATCCGGTTTACACGGGTTTGAACCGGTTCAATCCGGTTTTCTCCGGTTTAAACCGGTTTAAACCGGGTCAATCCGGTTTTATCCGGTTTAAAACTCTTCAACCCGGTTTTCTCCAGTTTAAACCGGTTTAAACAGGTTCAATCCGGTTTTATCCATTTTAAACCGGTTCTATCCGGTTCTATCCGGTTGAAACCGGTTTAAACCGGATCAATCCGGTTTTATCCGGTTTAAACCAGTTCATTCCGGTTTTATCCGGTTTAAGCCGGTTCAATCCGGTTTAAACCGTTTCAATCTGGTTTTATCTGGTTTAAACCGGTTCTATCCGGTTCTATCCGGTTTGAACCGGTTCAAACCGGTTTTATCCGGTTTAAACCGGTTTAACCCGGTTCAATCCGGTTTTATCCAGTTTAAACCGGTTCTATCCGGTTCTATCCGGTTGAAACCAGTTTAAACCGGTTCAATCCGGTTTTATCCGGTTTAAACCGGTTCAATCCAGTTTTATCCGGTTTAAACCGGTTCATTCCGGTTTTATTCGGTTAAAACCGGTTTGACACGGTTCAATCCGGTTTTATCCAGTTTAAACCGGTTCATTCCGGTTTTATCCGTTTAAAACCGGTTTGAAAAGGTTCAATCCGGTTTTATCCGGTTTGAACCGGTTCATTCCGGTTTTATCCGTTTAAAACCGGTTTGAAACGGTTCAATCCGGTTTTATCCGGTTTAAACTGGTTCAATCCGTTTTTATCCGGTTTAAACCAGTTCACTCCGGTTTTATCCGGTTTAAACCGGTTTGAACCGGTTCAATCCGGTTTTATGTGGTTTAAACCGGTTCAATCTGGTTTTATCCGGTTTAAACCAGTTTTATCCGGTTAAAACCGGTTTAAACCGGTTCAATCCCATTTTATCCGGTTTATACCGGTTCAATCCGGTTTTATCGGGTTTAAACCGGTTTAAGCTGGTTCAATCCGGTTTTATCCGGTTTAAACTGGTTCAATCTGGTTTTATCCGGTTTAAACTGGTTGAAACCGGTTCTATCCGTTTTAGACCAGTTCAAACCAGTTCAATCCGGTTTTATCCGGTTTAAACCGGTTCTATCCGTTTCTATCTGGTTTAAACCGGTTTAAACTGGTTCAATCTGGTTTTATCCATTTTAAACCGGTTCAGTCTGGTTTTATCCGGTTTAAACTGGTTCAATTTGGTTTTATCCGGTTTAAAATGGTTTGAACCGGTTCAATCCGGTTTTAACCGTTTTAAATCTGTTTGAACCGGTTCAATCCGGTTTTATCCGGTTTAAACCGGTTTGAACCAGTTCAAACCGGTTTTATCCGGTTTAAAACGGTTGGAACCGATTCAATCCGGTTTTATCCAGTTTAAACCTGTTCAATCCGGTTCTATCCGGTTTAAACCGGTTTAAACCGGTTAATCTGGTTTTATCCGGCTTAAACCGGTTCAATCTGGTATTATCCGGTTTAAACTGGTTCAATTTGGTTTTATCCCGTTTAAACTGGTTTTATCCGTTTTAAACCGGTATAAACCAGTTCAATCCGGTTTTATCCTGTTTAAACCGGTTTAAACCGGATCAATCCGATTTTATCTGGTTTAAACCGGTTCAATCCAGTTTTATCCGGTTTAAACCGGTTTAAGCTGGTTCAATCCGGTTTTATCCGCTTTAAACCGGTTCAATCTTGTTTTATCTGGTTTAAACCGGTTGAAACCTGTTCAATCTGGTTTTATCTGGTTTAGACCATTTCAAACCGGTTCAGTCCGGTTTTATCCGGTTTAAACCAGTTCTCTCCATTTCTATCTGATTTAAACCGGTTTAAACTGGTTCAATCCGGTTTTATCCGTTTTAAACCGGTTCAATCTGGTTTTATCCAGTTTAAACTGGTTCAATTTGGTTTTATCCGGTTTAAACCGGTTTTATCCATTTTAAACCGGTTTAATCCAGTTCAATCCGGTTATATCCGGTTTAAACCGGTTTGAACCAGTTCAGTCCTGTTTTATCCGGTTTAAACCGGTTCTATCCGGTTCTATACAGTTGAATCCGGTTTAAACCGTTTCAATCAGGTTTTATCCGGTTTAAACCGGTTCTATCCGGTTGAAACCGTATTAAACCGGTTCAATCCGGTTTTATCCGGTTTAAACCCGTTCAGTCTGGTTTTATCCGGATTAAACCGGATTCAACCGGTTCAATCCGGTTTTATCCGGATTAAAACGATTTAAGCCGGTTCAATCAGGTTTTATCCAGTTTAAACCGGTTCTATCCGGTTCTATCCGGTTGAAAACAGTTTAAACCGGTTCAATCCGGTTTTCTCCGGTTTAAACCAGTTCAATCCTGTTTTATCCGGTTTAAACCGGTTCTATCCTGTTCTATACAGTTGAAACCGGTTTAAACCGGTTCAATCAGGTTTTATCCGGTTTAAACCGGTTCTATCTGGTTGAAACCGTATTAAACCGGTTCAATCCGGTTTTATCTGGTTTAAAACGGTTCAATCCGGTTTTATCCGGTTTAAACCGGTTCTATGCTCTTTATACCAGTTTAAGCCTGTTCAATCGGGTGTTATCTGGTTTAGACCTGTTTAAGCCGGTTCATTCCAGTTTTATCCAGTTTAAACCAGTTTAAACCCTTTCAATCCGTTTTTATCCGGTTTTCGACCGGTTTACACCGGTTCAATCCGGTTTTATCCGGTTTAAACCGTTTCTATCCGGTTCTATCCGTTTTAAACCGGTTTAAACCAGTTCCTTCCGGTTTTATCTGGTTTAAACCGGTTTGAACCGGTTCAATCCGGTTTTATCCAGTTTAAACCGGTTCAATCCGGTTTTATCCGGTTTAAACCGGTTCAATCCGGTTTTATCTGGTTTAAACCGGTTCATTCCGGTTTTATCCGGTTAAAACCGGTTTGAAATGGTTCAATCCGTTTTTATCCGGTTTAAACTGGTTCAGTCCGGTTTTATCCGGTTTAAACCGGTTCATTCCGGTTTTATCCGGTTTAAACCGGTTCAATCCGGTTTTATCTGGTTTAAACCAGTTCACTCTGGTTTTATCCGGTTTAAACCGGTTTGAACCAGTTCAATCCGGTTTTATCCGGTTTAAACCTGTTTAAACCGGTTCAATCGGTTTTATCCAGTTTAAACCGGTCCTATCCGGTTTAAAGCGGTTTAGGCCGGTTCATTCCGGTTTTATCAGTTTTAAACCGGTTTAAACTGCTTCAATCCGTTTATATCCGGTTTCAACCGGTTTCATCCGGTTCAATCCGGTTTTATCCGGTTTAAACCAGTTCACTCCGGTTTTATCCGGTTTAAACCGGTTTGAACCGGTTCAATCCGCTTTTATCTGGTTTAAACCGGTTTTATCCGGTTTAGACCAGTTCATTCCGGTTCTATCCGGTTGAAACCGGTTTAAACCGGTTCAATCCGGTTTTATCTGGTTTAAACCGGTTTTATCCGGTTTAAACCAGTTCATTCAGGTTTTATCCAGTTTAAACCAGTTATATCCGGTTTTATCCGGTTTATCCGGTTTAATCCAGTTTAATCCGGTTTTATCCGGCTTAAACCGGTTCAATCTGGTATTATCCGGTTTAAACTGGTTCAATTTGGTTTTATCCCGTTTAAACCGGTTTTATCCGGTTTAAACCGGTATAAACCAGGTCAATCCGGTTTTATCCTGTTTAAACCGGTTTAAACCGGATCAATCCGATTTTATCCGGTTTAAACCGGTTCAATCCAGTTTTATCCGGTTTAAACCGGTTTAAGCTGGTTCAATCCTGTTTTATCCGGTTTAAACCGGTTCAATCTTGTTTTATCCGGTTTAAACCGGTTGAAACCAGTTCAATCTGGTTTTATCTGGTTTAGACCATTTCAAACCGGTTCAGTCCGGTTTTATCCGGTTTAAACCAGTTCTCTCCATTTCTATCTGATTTAAACCGGTTTAAACTGGTTCAATCCGGTTTTATCCGTTTTAAACCGGTTCAATCTGGTTTTATCCGGTTTAAACCGGTTTTATCCGGTTTAGACCAGCTTAAACCAGTTCAATCCGGTTTTAATCGGATTTAACCGGTTCAATCTGGTTTTATCCGGTTTAAACCGCTTTAAAACTGTTTAATCCGGTTTTATCCGGTTTAAACCAGTTTGAACCGTTTCAATCCGGTTTTATCCGGTTTAAACCAGTTTAAACCGGTTCAATCCGGTTTTATCTCGTTTAAACCGGTTCTATCCGTTTCTATCCTGTTTAAATCGGTTTAAACCGGTTCTATCCTGTTCTATCCTGTTTTAACCGGTTAAACCAGTTCAATCCGGTTTTATCCAGTTTAAACCGGTTCTATTCGTTTCCATCTGGTTTAAAAGGGTTTAAACTGGTTCAATCCGATTTTATACGTTTTAAACCAGTTCAATCTGGTTTTATCCGGTTTAAACTGGTTCAATTTGGTTTTATCCGGTTTAAACGGGTTTGAACCGGTTCAATCCGGTTTTATCCAGTTTAAACCGGTTTAGACTGGTTCAATCCGGTTTTATCCCGTTTAAACCGGTTCTATCCGGTTCTATCCGGTTGAAACCTGTTTAAACCGGTTCAATCCGGTTTTCTCCGGTTTAAACCAGTTCAATCCTGTTTTATCCGGTTTAAACCGGTTCTATCCGGTTCTATACAGTTGAAACCGGTTTAAACCGGTTCAATCAGGTTTTATCCGGTTTAAACCGGTTCTATCTGGTTGAAACCGTATTAAACCGGTTCAATCCGGTTTTATCTGGTTTAAAACGGTTCAATCGGGTTTTATCCGGTTTAAACCGGTTCTATGCTCTTTATAACAGTTTAAGCCTGTTCAATCGGGTGTTATCTGGTTTAGACCTGTTTAAGCCGGTTCCTTCCAGTTTTATCCAGTTTAAACCAGTTTAATCCCTTTCAATCCGTTTTTATCCGGTTTTCGACCGGTTTACACCGGTTCAATCCGGTTTTATCCGGTTTAAACCGTTTCTATCCGGTTCTATCCGTTTTAAACCGGTTTAAACCAGTTCCTTCCGGTTTTATCTGGTTTAAACCGGTTTGAACCGGTTCAATCCGGTTTTATCCAGTTTAAACCGGTTCAATCCGGTTTTATCCGGTTTAAACCGGTTCAATCCGGTTTTATCTGGTTTAAACCGGTTCATTCCGGTTTTATCCGGTTAAAACCGGTTTGAAATGGTTCAATCCGTTTTTATCCGGTTTAAACTGGTTCAGTCCGGTTTTATCCGGTTTAAACCGGTTCATTCCGGTTTTATCCGGTTTAAACCGGTTCAATCCGGTTTTATCTGGTTTAAACCAGTTCACTCTGGTTTTATCCGGTTTAAACCGGTTTGAACCAGTTCAATCCGGTTTTATCTGGTTTAAACCTGTTTAAGCTGGTGCAATCCGGTTTTATCCAGTTTAAACCGGTTCTATCCGGTTCTATCCAGTTGAAACCGGTTTAAACCAGTTCAATGCGGTTTTATCCGGTTAAAACCGGTTCAATCCGGTTTTATCCGGTTTAAACCTGTTTAAACCGGTTCAATCGGTTTTATCCAGTTTAAACCGGTCCTATCCGGTTTAAAGCGGTTTAGGCCGGTTCATTCCGGTTTTATCAGTTTTAAACCGGTTTAAACTGCTTCAATCCGTTTATATCCGGTTTCAACCGGTTTCATCCGGTTCAATCCGGTTTTATCCGGTTTAAACCAGTTCACTCCGGTTTTATCCGGTTTAAACCGGTTTGAACCGGTTCAATCCGCTTTTATCTGGTTTAAACCGGTTTTATCCGGTTTAGACCAGTTCATTCCGGTTCTATCCGGTTGAAACCGGTTTAAACCGGTTCAATCCGGTTTTATCTGGTTTAAACCGGTTTTATCCGGTTTAAACCAGTTCATTCAGGTTTTATCCAGTTTAAACCAGTTATATCCGGTTTTATCCGGTTTATCCGGTTTAATCCAGTTTAATCCGGTTTTATCCGGCTTAAACCGGTTCAATCTGGTATTATCCGGTTTAAACTGGTTCAATTTGGTTTTATCCCGTTTAAACCGGTTTTATCCGGTTTAAACCGGTATAAACCAGGTCAATCCGGTTTTATCCTGTTTAAACCGGTTTAAACCGGATCAATCCGATTTTATCCGGTTTAAACCGGTTCAATCCAGTTTTATCCGGTTTAAACCGGTTTAAGCTGGTTCAATCCTGTTTTATCCGGTTTAAACCGGTTCAATCTTGTTTTATCCGGTTTAAACCGGTTGAAACCAGTTCAATCTGGTTTTATCTGGTTTAGACCATTTCAAACCGGTTCAGTCCGGTTTTATCCGGTTTAAACCAGTTCTCTCCATTTCTATCTGATTTAAACCGGTTTAAACTGGTTCAATCCGGTTTTATCCGTTTTAAACCGGTTCAATCTGGTTTTATCCGGTTTAAACCGGTTTTATCCGGTTTAGACCAGCTTAAACCAGTTCAATCCGGTTTTAATCGGATTTAACCGGTTCAATCTGGTTTTATCCGGTTTAAACCGCTTTAAAACGGTTTAATCCGGTTTTATCCGGTTTAAACCAGTTTGAACCGTTTCAATCCGGTTTTATCCGGTTTAAACCAGTTTAAACTGGTTCAATCCGGTTTTATCTCGTTTAAACCGGTTCTATCCGTTTCTATCCTGTTTAAATCGGTTTAAACCGGTTCTATCCTGTTCTATCCTGTTTTAACCGGTTAAACCAGTTCAATCCGGTTTTATCCAGTTTAAACTGGTTCTATTCGTTTCCATCTGGTTTAAAAGGGTTTAAACTGGTTCAATCCGGTTTTATACGTTTTAAACCAGTTCAATCTGGTTTTATCCGGTTTAAACTGGTTCAATTTGGTTTTATCCGGTTTAAATGGGTTTGAACCGGTTCAATCCGGTTTTATCCGGTTTAAACCGGTTTAAACCGGGTCAATCCGGTTTTATCCGGTTTAAACCTCTTCAATCCGGTTTTCTCCAGTTTAAACCGGTTTAAACAGGTTCAATCCGGTTTTATCCAGTTTAAACCGGTTCTATCCGGTTCTATCCGGTTGAAACTGGTTTAAACCGGTTCAATCCGGTTTTATCCGGTTTAAACCAGTTCAATCCGGTTTTATCCGCTTTAAACCGGTTTAAACCGGTTCAATCCGGTTTTATCCGGTTTAAACCGGTTCTAACCGGTTCTATCCGGGTTAAACCGGTTCTATCCGGTTCTATCTGGTTTAAGCCGGTTTAAACCGGTTCAATCTGGTTTTATCCAGTTTAAACCGGATCAATCCGTTTTATCCGGTTTAAACCGGTTTAAACTGGTTCAATCCGGTTTTATCCGGTTTAAACCGGTTCTATCCGGTTTAAACCGGTTTAAACCACTTCAATCCGGTTTAAACCGGTTTAAACCGCTTCAATCCGGTTTTATCCGATTTAAACCGGTTTAAACCGGTTCAATCAGTTTTTATCTGGTTTAAACCGGATTAAACCGGTTCTATCCGGTTTTATCCAGTTTAAACCGGTTCAATCCGTTTTTTCCGGTTTAAACTGGTTTAAACCAGTTCATTCCGGTTTTATCCGGTTTAAGCCAGTTCAATCCGGTTTAAACCGTTTCAATCTGTTTTTCTCTGGTTTAAACCGGTTCTATCCGGTTCTATCCAGTTTGAACCGGTTCAATCCGGTTTTATCCGGTTTAAACCGGTTTAAGCCGGTTCAATCCGGTTTTATCCAGTTTAAACCGGTTCTATCCGGTTCTATCCGGTTGAAACCAGTTTAAACCGGTTCAATCCGGTTTTATCTCGTTTAGACCGGTTCTATCCGGTTCTATCCTTTTTAAATCGGATTAAACTGGTTCTATCCTGTTCTATCCTGTTTTAACTGGATTAAACCAGTTCAATCCGGTTTTATCCGGTTTAAACCGGTTCTATCCGTTTCCATCTGGTTTAAACGGGTTTCAACTGGTACAATACGATTTATCCGTTTTACACCGGTTCAATCTGATTTTATCCGGTTTAAACTGTTTCAATTTGGTTTTATCCGGTTTGAAACGGTTCAATCCGGTTTTCTCCAGTTTAAACCGGTTTAGACTGGTTCAATCCGGTTTTATCCAGTTTAAACCGGTTCTATCCGGTTCTATCCGGTTGAAACCGGTTTAAACCGGTTCAATCCGGTTTTATCCGGTTTAAACCGGTTTAAGCCGGTTCAATCCGGTTTTATCCGGTTTAAACCGGTTCAATCTGGTTTGAACCAGTTTAAACCAGTTTGAACCGGTTCAATCTGGTTTTATCCGGTTTAAACCGGTTTAAGCCGGTTCAATCCGGTTTTATCCAGTTTAAACCGGTTCTATCCCATTGAAACCAGTTTAAACCGGTTCAATCCAGTTTTATCCGGTTTAAACCGGTTCAATCCGCTTTTATCCGGTTTAAAACCGGTTCAATCTGGTTTTATCCGGTTTAAACCGGTTTTATCCGGTTTAGACCAGTTTAAACCAGTTCAATCCGGTTTTAATCGGATTTAACCGGTTCAATCTGGTTTTATCCGGTTTAAACTGCTTTAAAATGGTTTAATCCAGTTTTATCCGGTTTAAACCGGTTTGAACCGTTTCAATCCGGTTTTATCCGGTTTAAACCAGTTTAAACCGGTTCAATCCGGTTTTATCTCGTTTAAACCGGTTCTATCCGTTTCTATCCTGTTTAAATCGGTTTAAACCGGTTCTATCCTGTTCTATCCTGTTTTAACCGGTTAAACCAGTTCAATCCCGTTTTATCCAGTTTAAACCGGTTCTATTCATTTCAATCTGGTTTAAAAGGGTTTAAACTGGTTCAATCCGGTTTTATACGTTTTAAACCAGTTCAATCTGATTTTCTCCGGTTTAAACTGATTCAATTTGGTTTTATCCGGTTTAAACGGGTTTGAACCGGTTCAATCCGGTTTTCTCCGGTTTAAACCGGTTTAAACCGGGTCAATCCGGTTTTATCCGGTTTAAAACTCTTCAACCCGGTTTTCTCCAGTTTAAACCGGTTTAAACAGGTTCAATCCGGTTTTATCCAGTTTAAACCGGTTCTATCCGGTTCTATCCGGTTGAAACCGGTTTAAACCGGATCAATCCGGTTTTATCCGGTTTAAACCAGTTCATTCCGGTTTTATCCGGTTTAAGCCGGTTCAATCCGGTTTAAACCGTTTCAATCTGGTTTTATCTGGTTTAAACCGGTTCTATCCGGTTCTATCCGGTTTGAACCGGTTCAAACCGGTTTTATCCGGTTTAAACCGGTTTAAGCCGGTTCAATCCGGTTTTATCCAGTTTAAACCGGTTCTATCCGGTTCTATCCGGTTGAAACCAGTTTAAACCGGTTCAATCCGGTTTTATCCGGTTTAAACCGGTTCAATCCAGTTTTATCCGGTTTAAACCGGTTCATTCCGGTTTTATCCGGTTAAAACCGGTTTGACATGGTTCAATCCGGTTTTATCCGGTTTAAACCGGTTCATTCCGGTTTTATCCGTTTAAAACCGGTTTGAAAAGGTTCAATCCGGTTTTATCCGGTTTAAACCGGTTCATTCCGGTTTTATCCGTTTAAAACCGGTTTGAAACGGTTCAATCCGGTTTTATCCGGTTTAAACTGGTTCAATCCGTTTTTATCCGGTTTAAACCAGTTCACTCCGGTTTTATCCGGTTTAAACCGGTTTGAACCGGTTCAATCCGGTTTTATGTGGTTTAAACCGGTTCAATCTGGTTTTATCCAGTTTAAACCAGTTTTATCCGGTTTAGACCGGTTTAAACCAGTTCAATCCGGTTTTAATCGGCTTAAACTGGTTCAATCTGGTTTTATCCGGTTTAAAGCGCTTTAAAACGGTTTAATCCGGTTTTATCCGGTTTAAACCAGTTTGAACCGGTTCAATCCGGTTTTATCTCGTTTAGACCGGTTCTATCCGGTTCTATCCTTTTTAAATCGGATTAAACTGGTTCTATCCTGTTCTATCCTGTTTTAACTGGATTAAACCAGTTCAATCCGGTTTTATCCGGTTTAAACCGGTTCTATCCGTTTCCATCTGGTTTAAACGGGTTTCAACTGGTTCAATCCGATTTATCCGTTTTAAACCGGTTCAATCTGATTTTATCCGGTTTAAACTGTTTCAATTTGGTTTTATCCGGTTTGAACCGGTTCAATCCGGTTTTCTCCAGTTTAAACCTGTTTAGACTGGTTCTATCCGGTTTTATCCAGTTTAAACCGGTTCTATCCGGTTCTATCCGGTTGAAACCGGTTTAAACCGGTTCAATCCGGTTTAAACCGGTTTAAGCCGGTTCAATCCGGTTTTATCCGGTTTAAACCGGTTCAATCTGCTTTGAACCGGTTTAAACCAGTTTGAACCGGTTCAATCTGGTTTTATCCGGTTTAAACCGGTTTAAGCCGGTTCAATCCGGTTTTATCCAGTTTAAACCGGTTCTATCCAGTTGAAACCAGTTTAAACCGGTTCAATCCAGTTTTATCCGGTTTAAACCGGTTCAATCCGGTTTTATCCGGTTTAAAACCGGTTCAATCTGGTTTTATCCGGTTTAAACCTGTTTTATCCGGTTTAGACCAGTTTAAACCAGTTCAATCCTGTTTTAATCGGATTTAACCGGTTCAATCTGGTTTTATCCGGTTTAAACCGCTTTAAAATGGTTTAATCCGGTTTTATCCGGTTTAAACCAGTTTGAACCGTTTCAATCCGGTTTTATCCGGTTTAAACCAGTTTAAACCGGTTCAATCCGGTTTTATCTCGTTTAAACCGGTTCTATCCGGTTCTATCCTGTTTAAATCGTTTTAAACCGGTTCTATCCTGTTCTATCCTGTTTTAACCGGTTAAACCAGTTCAATCCCGTTTTATCCAGTTTAAACCGGTTCTATTCGTTTCCATCTGGTTTAAAAGGGTTTAAACTGGTTCAATCCGTTTTTATGCGTTTTAAACCAGTTCAATCTGATTTTCTCCGGTTTAAACTGATTCAATTTGGTTTTATCCGGTTTAAACGGGTTTGAACCGGTTCAATCCGGTTTTCTCTGGTTTAAACCGGTTTAAACCGGGTCAATCCGGTTTTATCCGTTTTAAACCTCTTCAATCCGGTTTTCTCCAGTTTAAACCGGTTTAAACAGGTTCAATCCGGTTTTCTCCAGTTTAAACCGGTTTAAACAGGTTCAATCCGGTTTTATCCAGTTTAAACCGGTTCTATCCGGTTCTATCCGGTTGAAACCGGTTTAAACCGTATCAATCCGGTTTTATCCGGTTTAAACCAGTTCAATCCGGTTTTATCCGCTTTAAACCGGTTTAAACCGGTTCAATCCGGTTTTATCCGGTTTAAACCGGTTCTATCCAGTTCTATCCGGTTTAAACCGGTTTAAACCGGTTCAATCCGGTTTTATCCGGTTTAAACCGGTTCTATCCGGTTCTATCTGGTGTAAGCCGGTTTAAACCGGTTCAATCCGGTTTTATCCTTTTTAAACCGGATCAATCCGTTTTTATCCGGTTTAAACCGGTTTAAACTGGTTCAATCCGGATTTATCCGGTTTAAACCGGTCGGTTTAAACCGGTTTAAACCGCTTCAATCCGGTTTTATCCGATTTAAACCGGTTTAAACCGGTTCAATCGGTTTTTATCTGGTTTAAACCGGATTAAACCGTTTATATCCGGTTTTATCCAGTTTAAACCGGTTCAATCCTTTTTTTCCTGTTTAAACCGGTTTAAACCAGTTCATTCCGGTTTTATCCGGTTTAAGCTGGGTCAATCCGGTTTAAACCGTTTCAATCTGGTTTTATCCGGTTTAAACCGGTTCTATCCGGTTCTATCCGGTTTGAACCGGTTCAATCCGGTTTTGTCCGGTTTAAACCGGTTTAAGCCTGTTCAATCCGGTTTTATCCAGTTTAAAACGGTTCTATCCGGTTCTATCCGGTTGAAACCAGTTTAAACCGGTTCAATCCGGTTTTATCCGGTTTAAACCGGTTCAATCCAGTTTTATCCGGTTTAAACCGGTTCATTCCATTTTTATCCGGTTAAAACCGGTTTGAAACGGTTCAATCCGGTTTTATCCGGTTTAAACCGGTTCATTCCGGTTTTATCCGTTTAAAACCGGTTTGAAACGGTTCAATCCGGTTTTATCCGGTTTAAACCGGTTCATTCCGGTTTTATCCGTTTAAAACCGGTTTGAAATGGTTCAATCCGGTTTTATCCGGTTTAAACCGGTTCAATCCGTTTTTATCCAGTTTAAACCAGTTCACTCCGGTTTTATCCGGTTTAAACCGGTTTGAACCGGTTCAATCCGGTTTTATGTGGTTTAAACCGGTTCAATCTGGTTTTATCCAGTTTAAACCGGTTTTATCCGGTTTAGACCGGTTTAAACCAGTTCAATCCGGTTTTAATCGGCTTAAACTGGTTCAATCTGGTTTTATCCGGTTTAAAGCGCTTTAAAACTGTTTAATCCGGTTTTATCCGGTTTAAACCAGTTTGAACCGGTTCAATCCGGTTTTATCTCGTTTAGACCGGTTCTATCTGGTTCTATCCTTTTTAAATCGGATGAAACTGGTTCTATCCTGTTCTATCCTGTTTTAACTGGATTAAGCCAGTTCAATCCGGTTTTATCCAGTTTAAACCGGTTCTATCCGTTTCCATCTGGTTTAAACGGGTTTCAACTGGTTCAATACGATTTATCCGTTTTAAACCGGTTCAATCTGATTTTATCTGGTTTAAACTGTTTCAATTTGGTTTTATCCGGTTTGAACCGGTTCAATCCGATTTTCTCCAGATTAAACCGGTTTAGACTGGTTCAATCCGGTTTTATCCAGTTTAAACCGGTTCTATCCGTTTCTATCCTGTTTAAATCGGTTTAAACCGGTTCTATCCTGTTCTATCCTGTTTTAACCGGTTAAACCAGTTCAATCCGGTTTTATCCAGTTTAAACCGGTTCTATTCGTTTCCATCTGGTTACAAGGGTTTAAACTGGTTCAATCCGGTTTTATACGTTTTAAACCAGTTCAATCTGATTTTATCCGGTTTAAACTGGTTCAATTTGGTTTTATCCGGTTTAAACGGGTTTGAACCAGTTCAATCCGGTTTTATCCGGTTTAAACCGGTTTAAACCGGGTCAATCCGGTTTTATCCGGTTTAAACCTCTTCAATCCGGTTTTCTCCAGTTTAAACCGGTTTAAACAGGTTCAATCCGGTTTTATCCAGTTTAAACCGGTTCTATCCGGTTCTATCCGGTTGAAACCGGTTTAAACCGGTTCAATCCGGTTTTATCCGGTTTAAACCAGTTCAATCCGGTTTTATCCGCTTTAAACCGGTTTAAACCGGTTCAATCCGGTTTTATCCGGTTTAAACCGGTTCTATCCGGTTCTATCCGGGTTAAACCGGTTCTATCCGGTTCTATCTGGTTTAAGCCGGTTTAAACCGGTTCAATCCGGTTTTATCCGGTTTAAACCGGATCAATCCTTTTTATCCGGTTTAAACCGGTTTAAACTGGTTCAATCCGGTTTTATCCGGTTTAAACCGGTTCTATCCGGTTTAAACCGGTTTATACCGCTTCAATCCGGTTTTATCCGATTTAAACCGGTTTAAACCGGTTCAATCGGTTTTTATCTGGTTTAAACCGGATTAAACCGGTTCTATCCGGTTTTATCCAGTTTAAACCGGTTCAATCCGTTTTTTCCGGTTTAAACTGGTTTAAACCAGTACATTCCGGTTTTATCCGGTTTAAGCCGGTTCAATCCAGTTTTATCCAGTTTACCGGTTCATTCCGGTTTTATCCATTTAAAACCGGTTTGAAACGGTTCAATCCGGTTTTATCCGTTTTAAACTGGTTCAATCCGTTTTTATCCGGTTTAAACCAGTTCACTCCTGTTTTATCCGGTTTAAACCGGTTTGAACCGGTTCAATCCGGTTTTAATCGGCTTAAACTGGTTCAATCTGGTTTTATCCGGTTTAAAGCGCTTTAAAACGGTTTAATCCGGTTTTATCCGGTTTAAACCAGTTTGAACCGGTTCAATCGGGTTTTATCTCGTTTAGACCGGTTCTATCCGGTTCTATCCTTTTTAAATCTGATTAAACTGGTTCTATCCTGTTCTATCCTGTTTTAACTGGATTATACCAGTTCAATCCGGTTTTATCCGGTTTAAACCGGTTCTATCCGTTTCCATCTGGTTTAAACGGGTTTCAACTGGTTCAATCCGATTTATCCGTTTTAAACCTGTTCAATCTGATTTTATCCGGTTTAAACTGTTTCAATTTGGTTTTATCCGGTTTGAACCGGTTCAATCCGGTTTTCTCCATTTTAAACCGGTTTAGACTGGTTCAATCCGGTTTATCCTGTTTAAACCGGTTCTATCCGGTTCTATCCGGTTTTATCCTGTTTAAACCGGTTCAATCCGGTTTTCTCCGGTTTAAACCAGTTCAATCCTGTTTTATCCGGTTTAAACCGGTTCTATCCGGTTCTATACAGTTGAAACCGGTTTAAACCGGTTCAATCAGGTTTTATCCGGTTTAAACCGGTTCTATCCGTTTCTATCCGGTTAAAACCGGTTCTTTCCGATTCTATCCGGTTTAAACCGGTTTAAACCGGTTCAATCCGTTTTTATCCGGTTTAAACCTGTTCAATCCGGTTTTATCCCGTTTAAACCAGTTCTATCAGGTTTTATCCGGTTTAAACCGGTTTAGCCCGGTTCTATCCGGTTAAAACCGGTTTAAACCGGTTCAATCCCATTTTATCCGGTTTAAACCGGTTCAATCCGGTTTTATACGTTTTAAACCAGTTCAATCTGGTTTTATCCGGTTTAAACTGGTTCAATTTGGTTTTATCCGGTTTAAACGGGTTTGAACCGGTTCAATCCGGTTTTATCCGGTTTAAACCGGTTTAAACCGGGTCAATCCGGTTTTATCCGGTTTAAACCAGTTCAATCCGGTTTTATCCGCTTTAAACCGGTTTAAACCGGTTCAATCCGGTTTTATCCGGTTTAAACCGGTTCTATCCGGTTCTATCCGGGTTAAACCGGTTCTATCCGGTTCTATCTGGTTTAAGCCGGTTTAAACCGGTTCAATCCGGTTTTATCCGGTTTAAACCGGATCAATCCGTTTTATCCGGTTTAAACCGGTTTAAGCTGGTTCAATCCGGTTTTATCCGGTTTAAACCGGTTCTATCCGGTTTAAACCGGTTTAAACCGCTTCATTCCGGTTTTATCCGGTTTAAGCCGGTTCAATCCGGTTTAAACCGTTTCAATCTGGTTTTCTCTGGTTTAAACCGTTTCTATCCGGTTCTATCTAGTTTAAACCGGTTCAATCCGTTTTTTCCGGTTTAAACTGGTTTAAACCAGTTCATTCCGGTTTTATCCGGTTTAAGCCAGTTCAATCCGGTTTAAACCGTTTCAATCTGGTTTTCTCTGGTTTAAACCGGTTCTATCCGGTTCTATCCAGTTTGAACCGGTTCAATCCGGTTTTATCCGGTTTAAACCGGTTTAAGCCGGTTCAATCCGGTTTTATCCAGTTTAAACCGGTTCTATCCGGTTCTATCCGGTTGAAACCAGTTTAAACCGGTTCAATCCGGTTTTATCTCGTTTAGACCGGTTCTATCCGGTTCTATCCTTTTTAAATCGGATTAAACTGGTTCTATCCTGTTCTATCCTGTTTTAACTGGATTAAACCAGTTCAATCCGGTTTTATCCGGTTTAAACCGGTTCTATCCGTTTCCATCTGGTTTAAACGGGTTTCAACTGGTACAATACGATTTATCCGTATTACACCGGTTCAATCTGATTTTATCCGGTTTAAACTGTTTCAATTTGGTTTTATCCGGTTTGAACCGGTTCAATCCGGTTTTCTCCAGTTTAAACCGGTTTAGACTGGTTCAATCCGGTTTTATCCAGTTTAAACCGGTTCTATCCGGTTCTATCCGGTTGAAACCGGTTTAAACCGGTTCAATCCGGTTTTATCCGGTTTAAACCGGTTTAAGCCAGTTCAATCCGGTTTTATCCGGTTTAAACCGGTTCAATCTGGTGTTATCCGGTTTAAACCGGTTTAAGCCCGTTCAATCCGGTTTTATCCAGTTTAAACCGGTTCTATCCCATTGAAACCAGTTTAAACCGGTTCAATCCAGTTTTATCCGGTTTAAACCGGTTCAATCCGCTTTTATCCGGTTTAAAACCGGTTCAATCTGGTTTTATCCGGTTTAAACCGGTTTTATCCGGTTTAGACCAGTTTAAACCAGTTCAATCCGGTTTTAATCGGATTTAACCGGTTCAATCTGGTTTTATCCGGTTTAAACCGCTTTAAAATGGTTTAATCCAGTTTTATCCGGTTTAAACCGGTTTGAACCGTTTCAATCCGGTTTTATCCGGTTTAAACCAGTTTAAACCGGTTCAATCCGGTTTTATCTCGTTTAAACCGGTTCTATCCGTTTCTATCCTGTTTAAATCGGTTTAAACCGGTTCTATCCTGTTCTATCCTGTTTTAACCGGTTAAACCAGTTCAATCCCGTTTTATCCAGTTTAAACCGGTTCTATTCGTTTCAATCTGGTTTAAAAGGGTTTAAACTGGTTCAATCCGGTTTTATACGTTTTAAACCAGTTCAATCTGATTTTCTCCGGTTTAAACTGATTCAATTTGGTTTTATCCGGTTTAAACGGGTTTGAACCGGTTCAATCCGGTTTTCTCCGGTTTAAACCGGTTTAAACCGGGTCAATCCGGTTTTATCCGGTTTAAAACTCTTCAACCCGGTTTTCTCCAGTTTAAAACGGTTTAAACAGGTTCAATCCGGTTTTATCCAGTTTAAACCGGTTCTATCCGGTTCTATCCGGTTGAAACCGGTTTAAACCGGATCAATCCGGTTTTATCCGGTTTAAACCAGTTCATTCCGGTTTTATCCGGTTTAAGCCGGTTCAATCCGGTTTAAACCGTTTCAATCTGGTTTTATCTGGTTTAAACCGGTTCTATCCGGTTCTATCCGGTTTGAACCGGTTCAAACCGGTTTTATCCGGTTTAAACCGGTTTAAGCCGGTTCAATCCGGTTTTATCCAGTTTAAACCGGTTCTATCCGGTTCTATCAGGTTGAAACCGGTTTAAACCGGTTGAATCCGGTTTAAACCGGTTTAAGCCGGTTCAATCCGGTTTTATCCGGTTTAAACCGGTTCAATCTGATTTGAACCGGTTTAAACCAGTTTGAAGCGGTTCAATCTGGTTTTATCCGGTTTAAACCGGTTTAAGCCGGTTCAATCCGGTTTTATCCAGTTTAAACCGGTTCTATCCAGTTGAAAGCAGTTTAAACCGGTTCAATCCAGTTTTATCCGGTTTAAACCGGTTCAATCCGGTTTTATCCGGTTTAAAACCGGTTCAATCTGGTTTTATCCGGTTTAAACCTGTTTTATCCGGTTTAGACCAGATTAAACCAGTTCAATCCTGTTTTAATCGGATTTAACCGGTTCAATCTGGTTTTATCTGGTTTAAACCGCTTTAAAATGGTTTAATCCGGTTTTATCCGGTTTAAACCAGTTTGAACCGTTTCAATCCGGTTTTATCCGGTTTAAACCAGTTTAAACCGGTTCAATCCGGTTTTATCTCGTTTAAACCGGTTCTATCCGGTTCTATCCTGTTTAAATCGGTTTAAACCGGTTCTATCCTGTTCTATCCTGTTTTAACCGGTTAAACCAGTTCAATCCCGTTTTATCCAGTTTAAACCGGTTCTATTCGTTTCCATCTGGTTTAAAAGGGTTTAAACTGGTTCAATCCGGTTTTATGCGTTTTAAACCAGTTCAATCTGATTTTCTCCGGATTAAACTGATTCAATTTGGTTTTATCCGGTTTAAACGGGTTTGAACCGGTTCAATCCGGTTTTCTCTGGTTTAAACCGGTTTAAACCGGGTCAATCCGGTTTTATCCGTTTTAAACCTCTTCAATCCGGTTTTCTCCAGTTTAAACCGGTTTAAACAGGTTCAATCCGGTTTTCTCCAGTTTAAACCGGTTTAAACAGGTTCAATCCGGTTTTATCCAGTTTAAACCGGTTCTATCCGGTTCTATCCGGTTGAAACCGGTTTAAACCGTATCAATCCGGTTTTATCCGGTTTAAACCAGTTCAATCCGGTTTTATCCGCTTTAAACCGGTTTAAACCGGTTCAATCCGGTTTTATCCGGTTTAAACCGGTTCTATCCAGTTCTATCCGGTTTAAAACCGGTTCTATCCGGTTCTATCTGGTGTAAGCCGGTTTAAACCGGTTCAATCCGGTTTTATCCTGTTTAAACCGGATCAATCCGTTTTTATCCGGTTTAAACCGGTTTAAACTGGTTCAATCCGGATTTATCCGGTTTAAACCGGTCGGTTTAAACCGGTTTAAACCGCTTCAATCCGGTTTTATCCGATTTAAACTGGTTTAAACCGGTTCAATCGGTTTTTATCTGGTTTAAACCGGATTAAACCGGTTATATCCGGTTTTATCCAGTTTAAACCGGTTCAATCCTTTTTTTCCTGTTTAAACCGGTGTAAACCAGTTCATTCCGGTTTTATCCGGTTTAAGCTGGTTCAATCCGGTTTAAACCGTTTCAATCTGGTTTTATCCGGTTTAAACCGGTTCTATCCGGTTCTATCCGGTTTGAACCGGTTCAATCCGGTTTTGTCCGGTTTAAACCGGTTTAAGCCTGTTCAATCCGGTTTTATCCAGTTTAAAACGGTTCTATCCGGTTCTATCCGGTTGAAACCAGTTTAAACCGGTTCAATCCGGTTTTATCCGGTTTAAACCGGTTCAATCCAGTTTTATCCGGTTTAAACCGGTTCATTCCATTTTTATCCGGTTAAAACCGGTTTGAAACGGTTCAATCCGGTTTTATCCGGTTTAAACCGGTTCATTCCGGTTTTATCCGTTTAAAACCGGTTTGAAACGGTTCAATCCGGTTTTATCCGGTTTAAACCGGTTCATTCCGGTTTTATCCGTTTAAAACCGGTTTGAAACGGTTCAATCCGGTTTTATCCGGTTTAAACCGGTTCAATCCGTTTTTATCCAGTTTAAACCAGTTCACTCCGGTTTTATCCGGTTTTAAACCGGTTTGAACCGGTTCAATCCGGTTTTATGTGGTTTAAACCGGTTCAATCTGGTTTTATCCAGTTTAAACCGGTTTTATCCGGTTTAGACCGGTTTAAACCAGTTCAATCCGGTTTTAATCGGCTTAAACTGGTTCAATCTGGTTTTATCCGGTTTAAAGCGCTTTAAAATGGTTTAATCCAGTTTTATCTGGTTTTAAACCGGTTTGAACCGGTTCAATCCGGTTTTATCCGGTTTAAACCAGTTTAAACCGGTTCAATCCGGTTTTATCTCGTTTAAACCAGTTCTATCCGTTTCTATCCTGTTTAAATCGGTTTAAACCGGTTCTATCCTGTTCTATCCTGTTTTAACCGGTTAAACCAGTTCAATCCCGTTTTATCCAGTTTAAACCGGTTCTATTCGTTTCCATCTGGTTTAAAAGGGTTTAAACTGGTTCAATCCGGTTTTATACGTTTTAAACCAGTTCAATCTGATTTTCTCCGGTTTAAACTGATTCAATTTGGTTTTATCCGGTTTAAACGGGTTTGAACCGGTTCAATCCGGTTTTCTCCGGTTTAAACCGGTTTAAACCGGGTCAATCCGGTTTTATCCGGTTTAAAACTCTTCAACCCGGTTTTCTCCAGTTTAAACCGGTTTAAACAGGTTCAATCCGGTTTTATCCATTTTAAACCGGTTCTATCCGGTTCTATCCGGTTGAAACCGGTTTAAACCGGATCAATCCGGTTTTATCCGGTTTAAACCAGTTCATTCCGGTTTTATCCGGTTTAAGCCGGTTCAATCCGGTTTAAACCGTTTCAATCTGGTTTTATCTGGTTTAAACCGGTTCTATCCGGTTCTATCCGGTTTGAACCGGTTCAAACCGGTTTTATCCGGTTTAAACCGGTTTAAGCCGGTTCAATCCGGTTTTATCCAGTTTAAACCGGTTCTATCCGGTTCTATCCGGTTGAAACCAGTTTAAACCGGTTCAATCCGGTTTTATCCGGTTTAAACCGGTTCAATCCAGTTTTATCCGGTTTAAACCGGTTCATTCCGGTTTTATTCGGTTAAAACCGGTTTGACACGGTTCAATCCGGTTTTATCCAGTTTAAACCGGTTCATTCCGGTTTTATCCGTTTAAAACCGGTTTGAAAAGGTTCAATCCGGTTTTATCCGGTTTGAACCGGTTCATTCCGGTTTTATCCGTTTAAAACCGGTTTGAAACGGTTCAATCCGGTTTTATCCGGTTTATACTGGTTCAATCCGTTTTTATCCGGTTTAAACCAGTTCACTCCGGTTTTATCCGGTTTAAACCGGTTTGAACCGGTTCAATCCGGTTTTATGTGGTTTAAACCGGTTCAATCTGGTTTTATCCGGTTTAAACCGGTTTTATCCGGTTTAAAACCGGTTTAAACCGGTTCAATCCCATTTTATCCGGTTTATACCGGTTCAATCCGGTTTTATCGGGTTTAAACCGGTTTAAGCTGGTTCAATCCGGTTTTATCCGGTTTAAACTGGTTCAATCTGGTTTTATCCGGTTTAAACTGGTTGAAACCGGTTCTATCCGTTTCTATCTGGTTTAAACCGGTTTAAACTGGTTCAATCTGGTTTTATCCATTTTAAACCGGTTCAGTCTGGTTTTATCCGGTTTTAAACTGGTTCAATTTGGTTTTATCCGGTTTAAAATGGTTTGAACCGGTTCAATCCGGTTTTAACCGTTTTAAATCTGTTTGAACCGGTTCAATCCGGTTTTATCCGGTTTAAACCGGTTTGAACCGGTTCAAACCGGTTTTATCCGGTTTAAAACGGTTGGAACCGATTCAATCCGGTTTTATCCAGTTTAAACCTGTTCAATCCGGTTCTATCCGGTTTAAAACCGGTTTAAACCGGTTAATCTGGTTTTATCCGGCTTAAACCGGTTCAATCTTGTATTATCCGGTTTAAACTGGTTCAATTGGTTTTATCCCGTTTAAACTGGTTTTATCCGTTTTAAACCGGTATAAACCAGTTCAATCCGGTTTTATCCTGTTTAAACCGGTTTAAACCGGATCAATCCGATTTTATCTGGTTTAAACCGGTTCAATCCAGTTTTATCCGGTTTAAACCGGTTTAAGCTGGTTCAATCCGGTTTTATCCGCTTTAAACCGGTTCAATCTTGTTTTATCTGGTTTAAACCGGTTGAAACCTGTTCAATCTGGTTTTATCTGGTTTAGACCATTTCAAACCGGTTCAGTCCGGTTTTATCCGGTTTAAACCAGTTCTCTCCATTTCTATCTGATTTAAACCGGTTTAAACTGGTTCAATCCGGTTTTATCCGTTTTAAACCGGTTCAATCTGGTTTTATCCAGTTTAAACTGGTTCAATTTGGTTTTATCCGGTTTAAACCGGTTTTATCCATTTTAAACCGGTTTAATCCAGTTCAATCCGGTTATATTCGGTTTAAACCGGTTTGAACCAGTTCAGTCCTGTTTTATCCGGTTTAAACCGGTTCTATCCGGTTCTATACAGTTGAATCCGGTTTAAACCGTTTCAATCAGGTTTTATCCGGTTTAAACCGGTTCTATCCGGTTGAAACCGTATTAAACCGGTTCAATCCGGTTTTATCCGGTTTAAACCCGTTCAGTCTGGTTTTATCCGGATTAAACCGGATTCAACCGGTTCAATCCGGTTTTATCCGGATTAAAACGATTTAAGCCGGTTCAATCAGGTTTTATCCAGTTTAAACCGGTTCTATCCGGTTCTATCCGGTTGAAAACAGTTTAAACCGGTTCAATCCGGTTTTCTCCGGTTTAAACCAGTTCAATCCTGTTTTATCCGGTTTAAACCGGTTCTATCCTGTTCTATACAGTTGAAACCGGTTTAAACCGGTTCAATCAGGTTTTATCCGGTTTAAACCGGTTCTATCTGGTTGAAACCGTATTAAACCGGTTCAATCCGGTTTTATCTGGTTTAAAACGGTTCAATCCGGTTTTATCCGGTTTAAACCGGTTCTATGCTCTTTATACCAGTTTAAGCCTGTTCAATCGGGTGTTATCTGGTTTAGACCTGTTTAAGCCGGTTCATTCCAGTTTTATCCAGTTTAAACCAGTTTAAACCCTTTCAATCCGTTTTTATCCGGTTTTCGACCGGTTTACACCGGTTCAATCCGGTTTTATCCGGTTTAAACCGTTTCTATCCGGTTCTATCCGTTTTAAACCGGTTTAAACCAGTTCCTTCCGGTTTTATCTGGTTTAAACCGGTTTGAACCGGTTCAATCCGGTTTTATCCAGTTTAAACCGGTTCAATCCGGTTTTATCCGGTTTAAACCGGTTCAATCCGGTTTTATCTGGTTTAAACCGGTTCATTCCGGTTTTATCCGGTTAAAACCGGTTTGAAATGGTTCAATCCGTTTTTATCCGGTTTAAACTGGTTCAGTCCGGTTTTATCCGGTTTAAACCGGTTCATTCCGGTTTTATCCGGTTTAAACCGGTTCAATCCGGTTTTATCTGGTTTAAACCAGTTCACTCTGGTTTTATCCGGTTTAAACCGGTTTGAACCAGTTCAATCCGGTTTTATCCGGTTTAAACCTGTTTAAACCGGATCAATCGGTTTTATCCAGTTTAAACCGGTCCTATCCGGTTTAAAGCGGTTTAGGCCGGTTCATTCCGGTTTTATCAGTTTTAAACCGGTTTAAACTGCTTCAATCCGTTTATATCCGGTTTCAACCGGTTTCATCCGGTTCAATCCGGTTTTATCCGGTTTAAACCAGTTCACTCCGGTTTTATCCGGTTTAAACCGGTTTGAACCGGTTCAATCCGCTTTTATCTGGTTTAAACCGGTTTTATCCGGTTTAGACCAGTTCATTCCGGTTCTATCCGGTTGAAACCGGTTTAAACCGGTTCAATCCGGTTTTATCTGGTTTAAACCGGTTTTATCTGGTTTAAACCAGTTCATTCAGGTTTTATCCAGTTTAAACCAGTTATATCCGGTTTTATCCGGTTTATCCGGTTTAATCCAGTTTAATCCGGTTTTATCCGGCTTAAACCGGTTCAATCTGGTATTATCCGGTTTAAACTGGTTCAATTTGGTTTTATCCCGTTTAAACCGGTTTTATCCGGTTTAAACCGGTATAAACCAGGTCAATCCGGTTTTATCCTGTTTAAACCGGTTTAAACCGGATCAATCCGATTTTATCCGGTTTAAACCGGTTCAATCCAGTTTTATCCGGTTTAAACCGGTTTAAGCTGGTTCAATCCTGTTTTATCCGGTTTAAACCGGTTCAATCTTGTTTTATCCGGTTTAAACCGGTTGAAACCAGTTCAATCTGGTTTTATCTGGTTTAGACCATTTCAAACCGGTTCAGTCCGGTTTTATCCGGTTTAAACCAGTTCTCTCCATTTCTATCTGATTTAAACCGGTTTAAACTGGTTCAATCCGGTTTTATCCGTTTTAAACCGGTTCAATCTGGTTTTATCCGGTTTAAACCGGTTTTATCCGGTTTAGACCAGCTTAAACCAGTTCAATCCGGTTTTAATCGGATTTAACCGGTTCAATCTGGTTTTATCCGGTTTAAACCGCTTTAAAACGGTTTAATCCGGTTTTATCCGGTTTAAACCAGTTTGAACCGTTTCAATCCGGTTTTATCCGGTTTAAACCAGTTTAAACCGGTTCAATCCGGTTTTATCTCGTTTAAACCGGTTCTATCCGTTTCTATCCTGTTTAAATCGGTTTAAACCGGTTCTATCCTGTTCTATCCTGTTTTAACCGGTTAAACCAGTTCAATCCGGTTTTATCCAGTTTAAACCGGTTCTATTCGTTTCCATCTGGTTTAAAAGGGTTTAAACTGGTTCAATCCGGTTTTATACGTTTTAAACCAGTTCAATCTGGTTTTATCCGGTTTAAACTGGTTCAATTTGGTTTTATCCGGTTTAAACGGGTTTGAACCGGTTCAATCCGGTTTTATCCAGTTTAAACCGGTTTAGACTGGTTCAATCCGGTTTTATCCCGTTTAAACCGGTTCTATCCGGTTCTATCCGGTTGAAACCTGTTTAAACCGGTTCAATCCGGTTTTCTCCGGTTTAAACCAGTTCAATCCTTTTTTATCCGGTTTAAACCGGTTCTATCCGGTTCTATACAGTTGAAACCGGTTTAAACCGGTTCAATCAGGTTTTATCCGGTTTAAACCGGTTCTATCTGGTTGAAACCGTATTAAACCGGTTCAATCCGGTTTTATCTGGTTTAAAACGGTTCAATCGGGTTTTATCCGGTTTAAACCGGTTCTATGCTCTTTATAACAGTTTAAGCCTGTTCAATCGGGTGTTATCTGGTTTAGACCTGTTTAAGCCGGTTCCTTCCAGTTTTATCCAGTTTAAACCAGTTTAATCCCTTTCAATCCGTTTTTATCCGGTTTTCGACCGGTTTACACCGGTTCAATCCGGTTTTATCCGGTTTAAACCGTTTCTATCCGGTTCTATCCGTTTTAAACCGGTTTAAACCAGTTCCTTCCGGTTTTATCTGGTTTAAACCGGTTTGAACCGGTTCAATCCGGTTTTATCCAGTTTAAACCGGTTCAATCCGGTTTTATCCGGTTTAAACCGGTTCAATCCGGTTTTATCTGGTTTAAACCGGTTCATTCCGGTTTTATCCGGTTAAAACCGGTTTGAAATGGTTCAATCCGTTTTTATCCGGTTTAAACTGGTTCAGTCCGGTTTTATCCGGTTTAAACCGGTTCATTCCGGTTTTATCCGGTTTAAACCGGTTCAATCCGGTTTTATCTGGTTTAAACCAGTTCACTCTGGTTTTATCCGGTTTAAACCGGTTTGAACCAGTTCAATCCGGTTTTATCTGGTTTAAACCTGTTTAAGCTGGTGCAATCCGGTTTTATCCAGTTTAAACCGGTTCTATCCGGTTCTATCCAGTTGAAACCGGTTTAAACCAGTTCAATGCGGTTTTATCCGGTTAAAACCGGTTCAATCCGGTTTTATCCGGTTTAAACCTGTTTAAACCGGTTCAATCGGTTTTATCCAGTTTAAACCGGTCCTATCCGGTTTAAAGCGGTTTAGGCCGGTTCATTCCAGTTTTATCAGTTTTAAACCGGTTTAAACTGCTTCAATCCGTTTATATCCGGTTTCAACCGGTTTCATCCGGTTCAATCCGGTTTTATCCGGTTTAAACCAGTTCACTCCGGTTTTATCCGGTTTAAACCGGTTTGAACCGGTTCAATCCGCTTTTATCTGGTTTAAACCGGTTTTATCCGGTTTAGACCAGTTCATTCCGGTTCTATCCGGTTGAAACCGGTTTAAACCGGTTCAATCCGGTTTTATCTGGTTTAAACCGGTTTTATCCGGTTTAAACCAGTTCATTCAGGTTTTATCCAGTTTAAACCAGTTATATCCGGTTTTATCCGGTTTATCCGGTTTAATCCAGTTTAATCCGGTTTTATCCGGCTTAAACCGGTTCAATCTGGTATTATCCGGTTTAAACTGGTTCAATTTGGTTTTATCCCGTTTAAACCGGTTTTATCCGGTTTAAACCGGTATAAACCAGGTCAATCCGGTTTTATCCTGTTTAAACCGGTTTAAACCGGATCAATCCGATTTTATCCGGTTTAAACCGGTTCAATCCAGTTTTATCCGGTTTAAACCGGTTTAAGCTGGTTCAATCCTGTTTTATCCGGTTTAAACCGGTTCAATCTTGTTTTATCCGGTTTAAACCGGTTGAAACCAGTTCAATCTGGTTTTATCTGGTTTAGACCATTTCAAACCGGTTCAGTCCGGTTTTATCCGGTTTAAACCAGTTCTCTCCATTTCTATCTGATTTAAACCGGTTTAAACTGGTTCAATCCGGTTTTATCCGTTTTAAACCGGTTCAATCTGGTTTTATCCGGTTTAAAACCGGTTTTATCCGGTTTAGACCAGCTTAAACCAGTTCAATCCGGTTTTAATCGGATTTAACCGGTTCAATCTGGTTTTATCCGGTTTAAACCGCTTTAAAACGGTTTAATCCGGTTTTATCCGGTTTAAACCAGTTTGAACCGTTTCAATCCGGTTTTATCCGGTTTAAACCAGTTTAAACCGGTTCAATCCGGTTTTATCTCGTTTAAACCGGTTCTATCCGTTTCTATCCTGTTTAAATCGGTTTAAACCGGTTCTATCCTGTTCTATCCTGTTTTAACCGGTTAAACCAGTTCAATCCGGTTTTATCCAGTTTAAACCGGTTCTATTCGTTTCCATCTGGTTTAAAAGGGTTTAAACTGGTTCAATCCGGTTTTATACGTTTTAAACCAGTTCAATCTGGTTTTATCCGGTTTAAACTGGTTCAATTTGGTTTTATCCGGTTTAAACGGGTTTGAACCGGTTCAATCCGGTTTTATCCAGTTTAAACCGGTTTAGACTGGTTCAATCCGGTTTTATCCCGTTTAAACCGGTTCTATCCGGTTCTATCCGGTTGAAACCTGTTTAAACCGGTTCAATCCGGTTTTCTCCGGTTTAAACCAGTTCAATCCTTTTTTATCCGGTTTAAACCGGTTCTATCCGGTTCTATACAGTTGAAACCGGTTTAAACCGGTTCAATCAGGTTTTATCCGGTTTAAACCGGTTCTATCTGGTTGAAACCGTATTAAACCGGTTCAATCCGGTTTTATCTGGTTTAAAACGGTTCAATCGGGTTTTATCCGGTTTAAACCGGTTCTATGCTCTTTATAACAGTTTAAGCCTGTTCAATCGGGTGTTATCTGGTTTAGACCTGTTTAAGCCGGTTCCTTCCAGTTTTATCCAGTTTAAACCAGTTTAATCCCTTTCAATCCGTTTTTATCCGGTTTTCGACCGGTTTACACCGGTTCAATCCGGTTTTATCCGGTTTAAACCGTTTCTATCCGGTTCTATCCGTTTTAAACCGGTTTAAACCAGTTCCTTCCGGTTTTATCTGGTTTAAACCGGTTTGAACCGGTTCAATCCGGTTTTATCCAGTTTAAACCGGTTCAATCCGGTTTTATCCGGTTTAAACCGGTTCAATCCGGTTTTATCTGGTTTAAACCGGTTCATTCCGGTTTTATCCGGTTAAAACCGGTTTGAAATGGTTCAATCCGTTTTTATCCGGTTTAAACTGGTTCAGTCCGGTTTTATCCGGTTTAAACCGGTTCATTCCGGTTTTATCCGGTTTAAACCGGTTCAATCCGGTTTTATCTGGTTTAAACCAGTTCACTCTGGTTTTATCCGGTTTAAACCGGTTTGAACCAGTTCAATCCGGTTTTATCTGGTTTAAACCTGTTTAAGCTGGTGCAATCCGGTTTTATCCAGTTTAAACCGGTTCTATCCGGTTCTATCCAGTTGAAACCGGTTTAAACCAGTTCAATGCGGTTTTATCCGGTTAAAACCGGTTCAATCCGGTTTTATCCGGTTTAAACCTGTTTAAACCGGTTCAATCGGTTTTATCCAGTTTAAACCGGTCCTATCCGGTTTAAAGCGGTTTAGGCCGGTTCATTCCAGTTTTATCAGTTTTAAACCGGTTTAAACTGCTTCAATCCGTTTATATCCGGTTTCAACCGGTTTCATCCGGTTCAATCCGGTTTTATCCGGTTTAAACCAGTTCACTCCGGTTTTATCCGGTTTAAACCGGTTTGAACCGGTTCAATCCGCTTTTATCTGGTTTAAACCGGTTTTATCCGGTTTAGACCAGTTCATTCCGGTTCTATCCGGTTGAAACCGGTTTAAAACCGGTTCAATCCGGTTTTATCTGGTTTAAACCGGTTTTATCCGGTTTAAACCAGTTCATTCAGGTTTTATCCAGTTTAAACCAGTTATATCCGGTTTTATCCGGTTTATCCGGTTTAATCCAGTTTAATCCGGTTTTATCCGGCTTAAACCGGTTCAATCTGGTATTATCCGGTTTAAACTGGTTCAATTTGGTTTTATCCCGTTTAAACCGGTTTTATCCGGTTTAAACCGGTATAAACCAGGTCAATCCGGTTTTATCCTGTTTAAACCGGTTTAAACCGGATCAATCCGATTTTATCCGGTTTAAACCGGTTCAATCCAGTTTTATCCGGTTTAAACCGGTTTAAGCTGGTTCAATCCTGTTTTATCCGGTTTAAACCGGTTCAATCTTGTTTTATCCGGTTTAAACCGGTTGAAACCAGTTCAATCTGGTTTTATCTGGTTTAGACCATTTCAAACCGGTTCAGTCCGGTTTTATCCGGTTTAAACCAGTTCTCTCCATTTCTATCTGATTTAAACCGGTTTAAACTGGTTCAATCCGGTTTTATCCGTTTTAAACCTGTTCAATCTGGTTTTATCCGGTTTAAACCGGTTTTATCCGGTTTAGACCAGCTTAAACCAGTTCAATCCGGTTTTAATCGGATTTAACCGGTTCAATCTGGTTTTATCCGGTTTAAACCGCTTTAAAACGGTTTAATCCGGTTTTATCCGGTTTAAACCAGTTTGAACCGTTTCAATCCGGTTTTATCCGGTTTAAACCAGTTTAAACCGGTTCAATCCGGTTTTATCTCGTTTAAACCGGTTCTATCCGTTTCTATCCTGTTTAAATCGGTTTAAACCGGTTCTATCCTGTTCTATCCTGTTTTAACCGGTTAAACCAGTTCAATCCGGTTTTATCCAGTTTAAACTGGTTCTATTCGTTTCCATCTGGTTTAAAAGGGTTTAAACTGGTTCAATCCGGTTTTATACGTTTTAAACCAGTTCAATCTGGTTTTATCCGGTTTAAACTGGTTCAATTTGGTTTTATCCGGTTTAAATGGGTTTGAACCGGTTCAATCCGGTTTTATCCGGTTTAAACCGGTTTAAACCGGGTCAATCCGGTTTTATCCGGTTTAAACCTCTTCAATCCGGTTTTCTCCAGTTTAAACCGGTTTAAACAGGTTCAATCCGGTTTTATCCAGTTTAAACCGGTTCTATCCGGTTCTATCCGGTTGAAACTGGTTTAAACCGGTTCAATCCGGTTTTATCCGGTTTAAACCAGTTCAATCCGGTTTTATCCGCTTTAAACCGGTTTAAACCGGTTCAATCCGGTTTTATCCGGTTTAAACCGGTTCTAACCGGTTCTATCCGGGTTAAACCGGTTCTATCCGGTTCTATCTGGTTTAAGCCGGTTTAAACCGGTTCAATCCGGTTTTATCCAGTTTAAACCGGATCAATCCGTTTTATCCGGTTTAAACCGGTTTAAACTGGTTCAATCCGGTTTTATCCGGTTTAAACCGGTTCTATCCGGTTTAAAACCGGTTTAAACCACTTCAATCCGGTTTAAACCGGTTTAAACCGCTTCAATCCGGTTTTATCCGATTTAAACCGGTTTAAACCGGTTCAATCAGTTTTTATCTGGTTTAAACCGGATTAAACCGGTTCTATCCGGTTTTATCCAGTTTAAACCGGTTCAATCCGTTTTTTCCGGTTTAAACTGGTTTAAACCAGTTCATTCCGGTTTTATCCGGTTTAAGCCAGTTCAATCCGGTTTAAACCGTTTCAATCTGGTTTTCTCTGGTTTAAACCGGTTCTATCCGGTTCTATCCAGTTTGAACCGGTTCAATCCGGTTTTATCCGGTTTAAACCGGTTTAAGCCGGTTCAATCCGGTTTTATCCAGTTTAAACCGGTTCTATCCGGTTCTATCCGGTTGAAACCAGTTTAAACCGGTTCAATCCGGTTTTATCTCGTTTAGACCGGTTCTATCCGGTTCTATCCTTTTTAAATCGGATTAAACTGGTTCTATCCTGTTCTATCCTGTTTTAACTGGATTAAACCAGTTCAATCCGGTTTTATCCGGTTTAAACCGGTTCTATCCGTTTCCATCTGGTTTAAACGGGTTTCAACTGGTACAATACGATTTATCCGTTTTACACTGGTTCAATCTGATTTTATCCGGTTTAAACTGTTTCAATTTGGTTTTATCCGGTTTGAACCGGTTCAATCCGGTTTTCTCCAGTTTAAACCGGTTTAGACTGGTTCAATCCGGTTTTATCCAGTTTAAACCGGTTCTATCCGGTTCTATCCGGTTGAAACCGGTTTAAACCGGTTCAATCCGGTTTTATCCGGTTTAAACCGGTTTAAGCCGGTTCAATCCGGTTTTATCCGGTTTAAACCGGTTCAATCTGGTTTGAACCAGTTTAAACCAGTTTGAACCGGTTCAATCTGGTTTTATCCGGTTTAAACCGGTTTAAGCCGGTTCAATCCGGTTTTATCCAGTTTAAACCGGTTCTATCCCATTGAAACCAGTTTAAACCGGTTCAATCCAGTTTTATCCGGTTTAAACCGGTTCAATCCGCTTTTATCCGGTTTAAAACCGGTTCAATCTGGTTTTATCCGGTTTAAACCGGTTTTATCCGGTTTAGACCAGTTTAAACCAGTTCAATCCGGTTTTAATCGGATTTAACCGGTTCAATCTGGTTTTATCCGGTTTAAACCGCTTTAAAATGGTTTAATCCAGTTTTATCCGGTTTAAACCGGTTTGAACCGTTTCAATCCGGTTTTATCCGGTTTAAACCAGTTTAAACCGGTTCAATCCGGTTTTATCTCGTTTAAACCGGTTCTATCCGTTTCTATCCTGTTTAAATCGGTTTAAACCGGTTCTATCCTGTTCTATCCTGTTTTAACCGGTTAAACCAGTTCAATCCCGTTTTATCCAGTTTAAACCGGTTCTATTCGTTTCAATCTGGTTTAAAAGGGTTTAAACTGGTTCAATCCGGTTTTATACGTTTTAAACCAGTTCAATCTGATTTTCTCCGGTTTAAACTGATTCAATTTGGTTTTATCCGGTTTAAACGGGTTTGAACCGGTTCAATCCGGTTTTCTCCGGTTTAAACCGGTTTAAACCGGGTCAATCCGGTTTTATCCGGTTTAAAACTCTTCAACCCGGTTTTCTCCAGTTTAAACCGGTTTAAACAGGTTCAATCCGGTTTTATCCAGTTTAAACCGGTTCTATCCGGTTCTATCCGGTTGAAACCGGTTTAAACCGGATCAATCCGGTTTTATCCGGTTTAAACCAGTTCATTCCGGTTTTATCCAGTTTAAGCCGGTTCAATCCGGTTTAAACCGTTTCAATCTGGTTTTATCTGGTTTAAACCGGTTCTATCCGGTTCTATCCGGTTTGAACCGGTTCAAACCGGTTTTATCCGGTTTAAACCGGTTTAAGCCGGTTCAATCCGGTTTTATCCAGTTTAAACCGGTTCTATCCGGTTCTATCCGGTTGAAACCAGTTTAAACCGGTTCAATCCGGTTTTATCCGGTTTAAACCGGTTCAATCCAGTTTTATCCGGTTTAAACCGGTTCATTCCGGTTTTATCCGGTTAAAAACGGTTTGACATGGTTCAATCCGGTTTTATCCGGTTTAATCCGGTTCATTCCGGTTTTATCCGTTTAAAACCGGTTTGAAAAGGTTCAATCCGGTTTTATCCGGTTTAAACCGGTTCATTCCGGTTTTATCCGTTTAAAACCGGTTTGAAACGGTTCAATCCGGTTTTATCCGGTTTAAACTGGTTCAATCCGTTTTTATCCGGTTTAAACCAGTTCACTCCGGTTTTATCTGGTTTAAACCGGTTTGAACCGGTTCAATCCGGTTTTATGTGGTTTAAACCGGTTCAATCTGGTTTTATCCAGTTTAAACCAGTTTTATCCGGTTTAGACCGGTTTAAACCAGTTCAATCCGGTTTTAATCGGCTTAAACTGGTTCAATCTGGTTTTATCCGGTTTAAAGCGCTTTAAAACGGTTTAATCCGGTTTTATCCGGTTTAAACCAGTTTGAACCGGTTCAATCCGGTTTTATCTCGTTTAGACCGGTTCTATCCGGTTCTATCCTTTTTAAATCGGATTAAACTGGTTCTATCCTGTTCTATCCTGTTTTAACTGGATTAAACCAGTTCAATCCGGTTTTATCCGGTTTAAACCGGTTCTATCCGTTTCCATCTGGTTTAAACGGGTTTCAACTGGTTCAATCCGATTTATCCATTTTAAACCGGTTCAATCTGATTTTATCCGGTTTAAACTGTTTCAATTTGGTTTTATCCGGTTTGAACCGGTTCAATCCGGTTTTCTCCAGTTTAAACCTGTTTAGACTGGTTCTATCCGGTTTTATCCAGTTTAAACCGGTTCTATCCGGTTCTATCCGGTTGAAACCGGTTTAAACCGGTTCAAACCGGTTTAAGCCGGTTCAATCCGGTTTTATCCGGTTTAAACCGGTTCAATCTGCTTTGAACCGGTTTAAACCAGTTTGAACCGGTTCAATCTGGTTTTATCCGGTTTAAACCGGTTTAAGCCGGTTCAATCCGGTTTTATCCAGTTTAAACCGGTTCTATCCAGTTGAAACCAGTTTAAACCGGTTCAATCCAGTTTTATCCGGTTTAAACCGGTTCAATCCGGTTTTATCCGGTTTAAAACCGGTTCAATCTGGTTTTATCCGGTTTAAACCTGTTTTATCCGGTTTAGACCAGTTTAAACCAGTTCAATCCTGTTTTAATCGGATTTAACCGGTTCAATCTGGTTTTATCCGGTTTAAACCGCTTTAAAATGGTTTAATCCGGTTTTATCCGGTTTAAACCAGTTTGAACCGTTTCAATCCGGTTTTATCCGGTTTAAACCAGTTTAAACCGGTTCAATCCGTTTTTATCTCGTTTAAACCGGTTCTATCCGGTTCTATCCTGTTTAAATCGGTTTAAACCGGTTCTATCCTGTTCTATCCTGTTTTAACCGGTTAAACCAGTTCAATCCCGTTTTATCCAGTTTAAACCGGTTCTATTCGTTTCCATCTGGTTTAAAAGGGTATAAACTGGTTCAATCCGGTTTTATGCGTTTTAAACCAGTTCAATCTGATTTTCTCCGGTTTAAACTGATTCAATTTGGTTTTATCCGGTTTAAACGGGTTTGAACCGGTTCAATCCGGTTTTCTCTGGTTTAAACCGGTTTAAACCGGGTCAATCCGTTTTTATCCGTTTTAAACCTCTTCAATCCGGTTTTCTCCAGTTTAAACCGGTTTAAACAGGTTCAATCCGGTTTTCTCCAGTTTAAACCGGTTTAAACAGGTTCAATCCGGTTTTATCCAGTTTAAACCGGTTCTATCCGGTTCTATCCGGTTGAAACCGGTTTAAACCGTATCAATCCGGTTTTATCCGGTTTAAACCAGTTCAATCCGGTTTTATCCGCTTTAAACCGGTTTAAACCGGTTCAATCCGGTTTTATCCGGTTTAAACCGGTTCTATCCAGTTCTATCCGGTTTAAACCGGTTCTATCCGGTTCTATCTGGTGTAAGCCGGTTTAAACCGGTTCAATCCGGTTTTATCCTGTTTAAACCGGATCAATCCGTTTTTATCCGGTTTAAACCGGTTTAAACTGGTTCAATCCGGATTTATCCGGTTTAAACCGGTCGGTTTAAACCGGTTTAAACCGCTTCAATCCGGTTTTATCCGATTTAAACTGGTTTAAACCGGTTCAATCGGTTTTTATCTGGTTTAAACCGGATTAAACCGGTTATATCCGGTTTTATCCAGTTTAAACCGGTTCAATCCTTTTTTTCCTGTTTAAACCGGTGTAAACCAGTTCATTCCGGTTTTATCCGGTTTAAGCTGGTTCAATCCGGTTTAAACCGTTTCAATCTGGTTTTATCCGGTTTAAACCGGTTCTATCCGGTTCTATCCGGTTTGAACCAGTTCAATCCGGTTTTGTCCGGTTTAAACCGGTTTAAGCCTGTTCAATCCGGTTTTATCCAGTTTAAAACGGTTCTATCCGGTTCTATCCGGTTGAAACCAGTTTAAACCGGTTCAATCCGGTTTTATCCGGTTTAAACCGGTTCAATCCAGTTTTATCCGGTTTAAACCGGTTCATTCCATTTTTATCCGGTTAAAACCGGTTTGAAACGGTTCAATCCGGTTTTATCCGGTTTAAACCGGTTCATTCCGGTTTTATCCGTTTAAAACCGGTTTGAAACGGTTCAATCCGGTTTTATCCGGTTTAAACCGGTTCATTCCGGTTTTATCCGTTTAAAACCGGTTTGAAACGGTTCAATCCGGTTTTATCCGGTTTAAACCGGTTCAATCCGTTTTTATCCAGTTTAAACCAGTTCACTCCGGTTTTATCCGGTTTAAACCGGTTTGAACCGGTTCAATCCGGTTTTATGTGGTTTAAACCGGTTCAATCTGGTTTTATCCAGTTTAAACCGGTTTTATCCGGTTTAGACCGGTTTAAACCAGTTCAATCCGGTTTTAATCGGCTTAAACTGGTTCAATCTGGTTTTATCCGGTTTAAAGCGCTTTAAAATGGTTTAATCCAGTTTTATCTGGTTTAAACCGGTTTGAACCGGTTCAATCCGGTTTTATCTTAAAACAGGATTGAAACCGGTTCAATCCGGTTTTATCTCGTTTAAACCAGTTCTATCCGTTTCTATCCTGTTTAAATCGGTTTAAACCGGTTCTATCCTGTTCTATCCTGTTTTAACCGGTTAAACCAGTTCAATCCCGTTTTATCCAGTTTAAACCGGTTCTATTCGTTTCCATCTGGTTTAAAAGGGTTTTAAACTGGTTCAATCCGGTTTTATACGTTTTAAACCAGTTCAATCTGATTTTCTCCGGTTTAAACTGATTCAATTTGGTTTTATCCGGTTTAAACGGGTTTGAACCGGTTCAATCCGGTTTTCTCCGGTTTAAACCGGTTTAAACCGGGTCAATCCGGTTTTATCCGGTTTAAAACTCTTCAACCCGGTTTTCTCCAGTTTAAACCGGTTTAAACAGGTTCAATCCGGTTTTATCCATTTTAAACCGGTTCTATCCGGTTCTATCCGGTTGAAACCGGTTTAAACCGGATCAATCCGGTTTTATCCGGTTTAAACCAGTTCATTCCGGTTTTATCCGGTTTAAGCCGGTTCAATCCGGTTTAAACCGTTTCAATCTGGTTTTATCTGGTTTAAACCGGTTCTATCCGGTTCTATCCGGTTTGAACCGGTTCAAACCGGTTTTATCCGGTTTAAACCGGTTTAAGCCGGTTCAATCCGGTTTTATCCAGTTTAAACCGGTTCTATCCGGTTCTATCCGGTTGAAACCAGTTTAAACCGGTTCAATCCGGTTTTATCCGGTTTAAACCGGTTCAATCCAGTTTTATCCGGTTTAAAACCGGTTCATTCCGGTTTTATTCGGTTAAAACCGGTTTGACACGGTTCAATCCGGTTTTATCCAGTTTAAACCGGTTCATTCCGGTTTTATCCGTTTAAAACCGGTTTGAAAAGGTTCAATCCGGTTTTATCCGGTTTGAACCGGTTCATTCCGGTTTTATCCGTTTAAAACCGGTTTGAAACGGTTCAATCCGGTTTTATCCGGTTTATACTGGTTCAATCCGTTTTTATCCGGTTTAAACCAGTTCACCTCCGGTTTTATCCGGTTTTAAACCGGTTTGAACCGGTTCAATCCGGTTTTATGTGGTTTAAACCGGTTCAATCTGGTTTTATCCGGTTTAAACCAGTTTTATCCGGTTAAAACCGGTTTAAACCGGTTCAATCCCATTTTATCCGGTTTATACCGGTTCAATCCGGTTTTATCGGGTTTAAACCGGTTTAAGCTGGTTCAATCCGGTTTTATCCGGTTTAAACCGGTTCAATCTGGTTTTATCCGGTTTAAACCGGTTCTATCCGGTTCTATACAGTTGAATCCGGTTTAAACCGTTTCAATCAGGTTTTATTCGGTTTAAACCGGTTCTATCCGGTTGAAACCGTATTAAACCGGTTCAATCCGGTTTTATCCGGTTTAAACCCGTTCAGTCTGGTTTTATCCGGATTAAACCGGATTCAACCGGTTCAATCCGGTTTTATCCGGATTAAAACGATTTAAGCCGGTTCAATCAGGTTTTATCCAGTTTAAACCGGTTCTATCCGGTTCTATCCGGTTGAAAACAGTTTAAACCGGTTCAATCCGGTTTTCTCCGGTTTAAACCAGTTCAATCCTGTTTTATCCGGTTTAAACCGGTTCTATCCTGTTCTATACAGTTGAAACCGGTTTAAACCGGTTCAATCAGGTTTTATCCGGTTTAAACCGGTTCTATCTGGTTGAAACCGTATTAAACCGGTTCAATCCGGTTTTATCTGGTTTAAAACGGTTCAATCCGGTTTTATCCGGTTTAAACCGGTTCTATGCTCTTTATACCAGTTTAAGCCTGTTCAATCGGGTGTTATCTGGTTTAGACCTGTTTAAGCCGGTTCATTCCAGTTTTATCCAGTTTAAACCAGTTTAAACCCTTTCAATCCGTTTTTATCCGGTTTTCGACCGGTTTACACCGGTTCAATCCGGTTTTATCCGGTTTAAACCGTTTCTATCCGGTTCTATCCGTTTTAAACCGGTTTAAACCAGTTCCTTCCGGTTTTATCTGGTTTAAACCGGTTTGAACCGGTTCAATCCGGTTTTATCCAGTTTAAAACCGGTTCAATCCGGTTTTATCCGGTTTAAACCGGTTCAATCCGGTTTTATCTGGTTTAAACCGGTTCATTCCGGTTTTATCCGGTTAAAACCGGTTTGAAATGGTTCAATCCGTTTTTATCCGGTTTAAAACTGGTTCAGTCCGGTTTTATCCGGTTTTAAACCGGTTCATTCCGGTTTTATCCGGTTTAAACCGGTTCAATCCGGTTTTATCTGGTTTAAACCAGTTCACTCTGGTTTTATCCGGTTTAAAACCGGTTTGAACCAGTTCAATCCGGTTTTATCCGGTTTAAACCTGTTTAAACCGGTTCAATCGGTTTTATCCAGTTTAAACCGGTCCTATCCGGTTTAAAGCGGTTTAGGCCGGTTCATTCCGGTTTTATCAGTTTTAAACCGGTTTAAACTGCTTCAATCCGTTTATATCCGGTTTCAACCGGTTTCATCCGGTTCAATCCGGTTTTATCCGGTTTAAACCAGTTCACTCCGGTTTTATCCGGGTTTAAACCGGTTTGAACCGGTTCAATCCGCTTTTATCTGGTTTAAACCGGTTTTATCCGGTTTAGACCAGTTCATTCCGGTTCTATCCGGTTGAAACCGGTTTAAACCGGTTCAATCCGGTTTTATCTGGTTTAAACCGGTTTTATCTGGTTTAAACCAGTTCATTCAGGTTTTATCCAGTTTAAACCAGTTATATCCGGTTTTATCCGGTTTATCCGGTTTAATCCAGTTTAATCCGGTTTTA
The DNA here is from genome assembly GCF_027409185.1 of Cynocephalus volans. NCBI lineage: Eukaryota > Metazoa > Chordata > Mammalia > Dermoptera > Cynocephalidae > Cynocephalus > Cynocephalus volans. Next base: position 515,819 of record NW_026902388.1, read on the forward strand.
TCCGGCTTAAACCGGTTCAATCTGGTATTATCCGGTTTAAACTGGTTCAATTTGGTTTTATCCCGTTTAAACCGGTTTTATCCGGTTTAAACCGGTATAAACCAGGTCAATCCGGTTTTATCCTGTTTAAACCGGTTTAAACCGGATCAATCCGATTTTATCCGGTTTAAACCGGTTCAATCCAGTTTTATCCGGTTTAAACCGGTTTAAGCTGGTTCAATCCTGTTTTATCCGGTTTAAACCGGTTCAATCTTGTTTTATCCGGTTTAAACCGGTTGAAACCAGTTCAATCTGGTTTTATCTGGTTTAGACCATTTCAAACCGGTTCAGTCCGGTTTTATCCGGTTTAAACCAGTTCTCTCCATTTCTATCTGATTTAAACCGGTTTAAACTGGTTCAATCCGGTTTTATCCGTTTTAAACCGGTTCAATCTGGTTTTATCCGGTTTAAACCGGTTTTATCCGGTTTAGACCAGCTTAAACCAGTTCAATCCGGTTTTAATCGGATTTAACCGGTTCAATCTGGTTTTATCCGGTTTAAACCGCTTTAAAACGGTTTAATCCGGTTTTATCCGGTTTAAACCAGTTTGAACCGTTTCAATCCGGTTTTATCCGGTTTAAACCAGTTTAAACCGGTTCAATCCGGTTTTATCTCGTTTAAACCGGTTCTATCCGTTTCTATCCTGTTTAAATCGGTTTAAACCGGTTCTATCCTGTTCTATCCTGTTTTAACCGGTTAAACCAGTTCAATCCGGTTTTATCCAGTTTAAACCGGTTCTATTCGTTTCCATCTGGTTTAAAAGGGTTTAAACTGGTTCAATCCGGTTTTATACGTTTTAAACCAGTTCAATCTGGTTTTATCCGGTTTAAACTGGTTCAATTTGGTTTTATCCGGTTTAAACGGGTTTGAACCGGTTCAATCCGGTTTTATCCAGTTTAAACCGGTTTAGACTGGTTCAATCCGGTTTTATCCCGTTTAAACCGGTTCTATCCGGTTCTATCCGGTTGAAACCTGTTTAAACCGGTTCAATCCGGTTTTCTCCGGTTTAAACCAGTTCAATCCTTTTTTATCCGGTTTAAACCGGTTCTATCCGGTTCTATACAGTTGAAACCGGTTTAAACCGGTTCAATCAGGTTTTATCCGGTTTAAACCGGTTCTATCTGGTTGAAACCGTATTAAACCGGTTCAATCCGGTTTTTATCTGGTTTAAAACGGTTCAATCGGGTTTTATCCGGTTTAAACCGGTTCTATGCTCTTTATACCAGTTTAAGCCTGTTCAATCGGGTGTTATCTGGTTTAGACCTGTTTAAGCCGGTTCCTTCCAGTTTTATCCAGTTTAAACCAGTTTAATCCCTTTCAATCCGTTTTTATCCTGTTTTCGACCGGTTTACACCGGTTCAATCCGGTTTTATCCGGTTTAAACCGTTTCTATCCGGTTCTATCCGTTTTTAAACCGGTTTAAACCAGTTCCTTCCGGTTTTATCTGGTTTAAACCGGTTTGAACCGGTTCAATCCGGTTTTATCCAGTTTAAACCGGTTCAATCCGGTTTTATCCGGTTTAAACCGGTTCAATCCGGTTTTATCTGGTTTAAACCGGTTCATTCCGGTTTTATCCGGTTAAAACCGGTTTGAAATGGTTCAATCCGTTTTTATCCGGTTTAAACTGGTTCAGTCCGGTTTTATCCGGTTTAAACCGGTTCATTCCGGTTTTATCCGGTTTAAACCGGTTCAATCCGGTTTTATCTGGTTTAAACCAGTTCACTCTGGTTTTATCCGGTTTAAACCGGTTTGAACCAGTTCAATCCGGTTTTATCTGGTTTAAACCTGTTTAAGCTGGTGCAATCCGGTTTTATCCAGTTTAAACCGGTTCTATCCGGTTCTATCCAGTTGAAACCGGTTTAAACCAGTTCAATGCGGTTTTATCCGGTTAAAACCGGTTCAATCCGGTTTTATCCGGTTTAAACCTGTTTAAACCGGTTCAATCGGTTTTATCCAGTTTAAACCGGTCCTATCCGGTTTTAAAGCGGTTTAGGCCGGTTCATTCCAGTTTTATCAGTTTTAAACCGGTTTAAACTGCTTCAATCCGTTTATATCCGGTTTCAACCGGTTTCATCCGGTTCAATCCGGTTTTATCCGGTTTAAACCAGTTCACTCCGGTTTTATCCGGTTTAAACCGGTTTGAACCGGTTCAATCCGCTTTTATCTGGTTTAAACCGGTTTTATCCGGTTTAGACCAGTTCATTCCGGTTCTATCCGGTTGAAACCGGTTTAAACCGGTTCAATCCGGTTTTATCTGGTTTAAACCGGTTTTATCCGGTTTAAACCAGTTCATTCAGGTTTTATCCAGTTTAAACCAGTTATATCCGGTTTTATCCGGTTTATCCGGTTTAATCCAGTTTAATCCGGTTTTATCCGGCTTAAACCGGTTCAATCTGGTATTATCCGGTTTAAACTGGTTCAATTTGGTTTTATCCCGTTTAAACCGGTTTTATCCGGTTTAAACCGGTATAAACCAGGTCAATCCGGTTTTATCCTGTTTAAACCGGTTTAAACCGGATCAATCCGATTTTATCCGGTTTAAACCGGTTCAATCCAGTTTTATCCGGTTTAAACCGGTTTAAGCTGGTTCAATCCTGTTTTATCCGGTTTAAACCGGTTCAATCTTGTTTTATCCGGTTTAAACCGGTTGAAACCAGTTCAATCTGGTTTTATCTGGTTTAGACCATTTCAAACCGGTTCAGTCCGGTTTTATCCGGTTTAAACCAGTTCTCTCCATTTCTATCTGATTTAAACCGGTTTAAACTGGTTCAATCCGGTTTTATCCGTTTTAAACCTGTTCAATCTGGTTTTATCCGGTTTAAACCGGTTTTATCCGGTTTAGACCAGCTTAAACCAGTTCAATCCGGTTTTAATCGGATTTAACCGGTTCAATCTGGTTTTATCCGGTTTAAACCGCTTTAAAACGGTTTAATCCGGTTTTATCCGGTTTAAACCAGTTTGAACCGTTTCAATCCGGTTTTATCCGGTTTAAACCAGTTTAAACCGGTTCAATCCGGTTTTATCTCGTTTAAACCGGTTCTATCCGTTTCTATCCTGTTTAAATCGGTTTAAACCGGTTCTATCCTGTTCTATCCTGTTTTAACCGGTTAAACCAGTTCAATCCGGTTTTATCCAGTTTAAACTGGTTCTATTCGTTTCCATCTGGTTTAAAAGGGTTTAAACTGGTTCAATCCGGTTTTATACGTTTTAAACCAGTTCAATCTGGTTTTATCCGGTTTAAACTGGTTCAATTTGGTTTTATCCGGTTTAAATGGGTTTGAACCGGTTCAATCCGGTTTTATCCGGTTTAAACCGGTTTAAACCGGGTCAATCCGGTTTTATCCGGTTTAAACCTCTTCAATCCGGTTTTCTCCAGTTTAAACCGGTTTAAACAGGTTCAATCCGGTTTTATCCAGTTTAAACCGGTTCTATCCGGTTCTATCCGGTTGAAACTGGTTTAAACCGGTTCAATCCGGTTTTATCCGGTTTAAACCAGTTCAATCCGGTTTTATCCGCTTTAAACCGGTTTAAACCGGTTCAATCCGGTTTTATCCGGTTTAAACCGGTTCTAACCGGTTCTATCCGGGTTAAACCGGTTCTATCCGGTTCTATCTGGTTTAAGCCGGTTTAAACCGGTTCAATCCGGTTTTATCCAGTTTAAACCGGATCAATCCGTTTTATCCGGTTTAAACCGGTTTAAACTGGTTCAATCCGGTTTTATCCGGTTTAAACCGGTTCTATCCGGTTTAAACCGGTTTAAACCACTTCAATCCGGTTTAAACCGGTTTAAACCGCTTCAATCCGGTTTTATCCGATTTAAACCGGTTTAAACCGGTTCAATCAGTTTTTATCTGGTTTAAACCGGATTAAACCGGTTCTATCCGGTTTTATCCAGTTTAAACCGGTTCAATCCGTTTTTTCCGGTTTAAACTGGTTTAAACCAGTTCATTCCGGTTTTATCCGGTTTAAGCCAGTTCAATCCGGTTTAAACCGTTTCAATCTGGTTTTCTCTGGTTTAAACCGGTTCTATCCGGTTCTATCCAGTTTGAACCGGTTCAATCCGGTTTTATCCGGTTTAAACCGGTTTAAGCCGGTTCAATCCGGTTTTATCCAGTTTAAACCGGTTCTATCCGGTTCTATCCGGTTGAAACCAGTTTAAACCGGTTCAATCCGGTTTTATCTCGTTTAGACCGGTTCTATCCGGTTCTATCCTTTTTAAATCGGATTAAACTGGTTCTATCCTGTTCTATCCTGTTTTAACTGGATTAAACCAGTTCAATCCGGTTTTATCCGGTTTAAACCGGTTCTATCCGTTTCCATCTGGTTTAAACGGGTTTCAACTGGTACAATACGATTTATCCGTTTTACACCGGTTCAATCTGATTTTATCCGGTTTAAACTGTTTCAATTTGGTTTTATCCGGTTTGAACCGGTTCAATCCGGTTTTCTCCAGTTTAAACCGGTTTAGACTGGTTCAATCCGGTTTTATCCAGTTTAAACCGGTTCTATCCGGTTCTATCCGGTTGAAACCGGTTTAAACCGGTTCAATCCGGTTTTATCCGGTTTAAACCGGTTTAAGCCGGTTCAATCCGGTTTTATCCGGTTTAAACCGGTTCAATATGGTTTGAACCAGTTTAAACCAGTTTGAACCGGTTCAATCTGGTTTTATCCGGTTTAAACCGGTTTAAGCCGGTTCAATCCGGTTTTATCCAGTTTAAACCGGTTCTATCCCATTGAAACCAGTTTAAACCGGTTCAATCCAGTTTTATCCGGTTTAAACCGGTTCAATCCGCTTTTATCCGGTTTAAAACCGGTTCAATCTGGTTTTATCCGGTTTAAACCGGTTTTATCCGGTTTAGACCAGTTTAAACCAGTTCAATCCGGTTTTAATCGGATTTAACCGGTTCAATCTGGTTTTATCCGGTTTAAACCGCTTTAAAATGGTTTAATCCAGTTTTATCCGGTTTAAACCGGTTTGAACCGTTTCAATCCGGTTTTATCCGGTTTAAACCAGTTTAAACCGGTTCAATCCGGTTTTATCTCGTTTAAACCGGTTCTATCCGTTTCTATCCTGTTTAAATCGGTTTAAACCGGTTCTATCCTGTTCTATCCTGTTTTAACCGGTTAAACCAGTTCAATCCCGTTTTATCCAGTTTAAACCGGTTCTATTCGTTTCAATCTGGTTTAAAAGGGTTTAAACTGGTTCAATCCGGTTTTATACGTTTTAAACCAGTTCAATCTGATTTTCTCCGGTTTAAACTGATTCAATTTGGTTTTATCCGGTTTAAACGGGTTTGAACCGGTTCAATCCGGTTTTCTCCGGTTTAAACCGGTTTAAACCGGGTCAATCCGGTTTTATCCGGTTTAAAACTCTTCAACCCGGTTTTCTCCAGTTTAAACCGGTTTAAACAGGTTCAATCCGGTTTTATCCAGTTTAAACCGGTTCTATCCGGTTCTATCCGGTTGAAACCGGTTTAAACCGGATCAATCCGGTTTTATCCGGTTTAAACCAGTTCATTCCGGTTTTATCCAGTTTAAGCCGGTTCAATCCGGTTTAAACCGTTTCAATCTGGTTTTATCTGGTTTAAACCGGTTCTATCCGGTTCTATCCGGTTTGAACCGGTTCAAACCGGTTTTATCCGGTTTAAACCGGTTTAAGCCGGTTCAATCCGGTTTTATCCAGTTTAAACCGGTTCTATCCGGTTCTATCCGGTTGAAACCAGTTTAAACCGGTTCAATCCGGTTTTATCCGGTTTAAACCGGTTCAATCCAGTTTTATCCGGTTTAAACCGGTTCATTCCGGTTTTATCCGGTTAAAAACGGTTTGACATGGTTCAATCCGGTTTTATCCGGTTTAATCCGGTTCATTCCGGTTTTATCCGTTTAAAACCGGTTTGAAAAGGTTCAATCCGGTTTTATCCGGTTTAAACCGGTTCATTCCGGTTTTATCCGTTTAAAACCGGTTTGAAACGGTTCAATCCGGTTTTATCCGGTTTAAACTGGTTCAATCCGTTTTTATCCGGTTTAAACCAGTTCACTCCGGTTTTATCTGGTTTAAACCGGTTTGAACCGGTTCAATCCGGTTTTATGTGGTTTAAACCGGTTCAATCTGGTTTTATCCAGTTTAAACCAGTTTTATCCGGTTTAGACCGGTTTAAACCAGTTCAATCCGGTTTTAATCGGCTTAAACTGGTTCAATCTGGTTTTATCCGGTTTAAAGCGCTTTAAAACGGTTTAATCCGGTTTTATCCGGTTTAAACCAGTTTGAACCGGTTCAATCCGGTTTTATCTCGTTTAGACCGGTTCTATCCGGTTCTATCCTTTTTAAATCGGATTAAACTGGTTCTATCCTGTTCTATCCTGTTTTAACTGGATTAAACCAGTTCAATCCGGTTTTATCCGGTTTAAACCGGTTCTATCCGTTTCCATCTGGTTTAAACGGGTTTCAACTGGTTCAATCCGATTTATCCATTTTAAACCGGTTCAATCTGATTTTATCCGGTTTAAACTGTTTCAATTTGGTTTTATCCGGTTTGAACCGGTTCAATCCGGTTTTCTCCAGTTTAAACCTGTTTAGACTGGTTCTATCCGGTTTTATCCAGTTTAAACCGGTTCTATCCGGTTCTATCCGGTTGAAACCGGTTTAAACCGGTTCAAACCGGTTTAAGCCGGTTCAATCCGGTTTTATCCGGTTTAAACCGGTTCAATCTGCTTTGAACCGGTTTAAACCAGTTTGAACCGGTTCAATCTGGTTTTATCCGGTTTAAACCGGTTTAAGCCGGTTCAATCCGGTTTTATCCAGTTTAAACCGGTTCTATCCAGTTGAAACCAGTTTAAACCGGTTCAATCCAGTTTTATCCGGTTTAAACCGGTTCAATCCGGTTTTATCCGGTTTAAAACCGGTTCAATCTGGTTTTATCCGGTTTAAACCTGTTTTATCCGGTTTAGACCAGTTTAAACCAGTTCAATCCTGTTTTAATCGGATTTAACCGGTTCAATCTGGTTTTATCCGGTTTAAACCGCTTTAAAATGGTTTAATCCGGTTTTATCCGGTTTAAACCAGTTTGAACCGTTTCAATCCGGTTTTATCCGGTTTAAACCAGTTTAAACCGGTTCAATCCGGTTTTATCTCGTTTAAACCGGTTCTATCCGGTTCTATCCTGTTTAAATCGGTTTAAACCGGTTCTATCCTGTTCTATCCTGTTTTAACCGGTTAAACCAGTTCAATCCCGTTTTATCCAGTTTAAACCGGTTCTATTCGTTTCCATCTGGTTTAAAAGGGTTTAAACTGGTTCAATCCGGTTTTATGCGTTTTAAACCAGTTCAATCTGATTTTCTCCGGTTTAAACTGATTCAATTTGGTTTTATCCGGTTTAAACGGGTTTGAACCGGTTCAATCCGGTTTTCTCTGGTTTAAACCGGTTTAAACCGGGTCAATCCGGTTTTATCCGTTTTAAACCTCTTCAATCCGGTTTTCTCCAGTTTAAACCGGTTTAAACAGGTTCAATCCGGTTTTCTCCAGTTTAAACCGGTTTAAACAGGTTCAATCCGGTTTTATCCAGTTTAAACCGGTTCTATCCGGTTCTATCCGGTTGAAACCGGTTTAAACCGTATCAATCCGGTTTTATCCGGTTTAAACCAGTTCAATCCGGTTTTATCCGCTTTAAACCGGTTTAAACCGGTTCAATCCGGTTTTATCCGGTTTAAACCGGTTCTATCCAGTTCTATCCGGTTTAAACCGGTTCTATCCAGTTCTATCTGGTGTAAGCCGGTTTAAACCGGTTCAATCCGGTTTTATCCTGTTTAAACCGGATCAATCCGTTTTTATCCGGTTTAAACCGGTTTAAACTGGTTCAATCCGGATTTATCCGGTTTAAACCGGTCGGTTTAAACCGGTTTAAACCGCTTCAATCCGGTTTTATCCGATTTAAACTGGTTTAAACCGGTTCAATCGGTTTTTATCTGGTTTAAACCGGATTAAACCGGTTATATCCGGTTTTATCCAGTTTAAACCGGTTCAATCCTTTTTTTCCTGTTTAAACCGGTGTAAACCAGTTCATTCCGGTTTTATCCGGTTTAAGCTGGTTCAATCCGGTTTAAACCGTTTCAATCTGGTTTTATCCGGTTTAAACCGGTTCTATCCGGTTCTATCCGGTTTGAACCGGTTCAATCCGGTTTTGTCCGGTTTAAACCGGTTTAAGCCTGTTCAATCCGGTTTTATCCAGTTTAAAACGGTTCTATCCGGTTCTATCCGGTTGAAACCAGTTTAAACCGGTTCAATCCGGTTTTATCCGGTTTAAACCGGTTCAATCCAGTTTTATCCGGTTTAAACCGGTTCATTCCATTTTTATCCGGTTAAAACCGGTTTGAAACGGTTCAATCCGGTTTTATCCGGTTTAAACCGGTTCATTCCGGTTTTATCCGTTTAAAACCGGTTTGAAACGGTTCAATCCGGTTTTATCCGGTTTAAACCGTTTCATTCCGGTTTTATCCGTTTAAAACCGGTTTGAAACGGTTCAATCCGGTTTTATCCGGTTTAAACCGGTTCAATCCGTTTTTATCCAGTTTAAACCAGTTCACTCCGGTTTTATCCGGTTTAAACCGGTTTGAACCGGTTCAATCCGGTTTTATGTGGTTTAAACCGGTTCAATCTGGTTTTATCCAGTTTAAACCGGTTTTATCCGGTTTAGACCGGTTTAAACCAGTTCAATCCGGTTTTAATCGGCTTAAACTGGTTCAATCTGGTTTTATCCGGTTTAAAGCGCTTTAAAATGGTTTAATCCAGTTTTATCTGGTTTAAACCGGTTTGAACCGGTTCAATCCGGTTTTATCCGGTTTAAACCAGTTTAAACCGGTTCAATCCGGTTTTATCTCGTTTAAACCAGTTCTATCCGTTTCTATCCTGTTTAAATCGGTTTAAACCGGTTCTATCCTGTTCTATCCTGTTTTAACCGGTTAAACCAGTTCAATCCCGTTTTATCCAGTTTAAACCGGTTCTATTCGTTTCCATCTGGTTTAAAAGGGTTTAAACTGGTTCAATCCGGTTTTATACGTTTTAAACCAGTTCAATCTGATTTTCTCCGGTTTAAACTGATTCAATTTGGTTTTATCCGGTTTAAACGGGTTTGAACCGGTTCAATCCGGTTTTCTCCGGTTTAAACCGGTTTAAACCGGGTCAATCCGGTTTTATCCGGTTTAAAACTCTTCAACCCGGTTTTCTCCAGTTTAAACCGGTTTAAACAGGTTCAATCCGGTTTTATCCATTTTAAACCGGTTCTATCCGGTTCTATCCGGTTGAAACCGGTTTAAACCGGATCAATCCGGTTTTATCCGGTTTAAACCAGTTCATTCCGGTTTTATCCGGTTTAAGCCGGTTCAATCCGGTTTAAACCGTTTCAATCTGGTTTTATCTGGTTTAAACCGGTTCTATCCGGTTCTATCCGGTTTGAACCGGTTCAAACCGGTTTTATCCGGTTTAAACCGGTTTAAGCCGGTTCAATCCGGTTTTATCCAGTTTAAACCGGTTCTATCCGGTTCTATCCGGTTGAAACCAGTTTAAACCGGTTCAATCCGGTTTTATCCGGTTTAAACCGGTTCAATCCAGTTTTATCCGGTTTAAACCGGTTCATTCCGGTTTTATTCGGTTAAAACCGGTTTGACACGGTTCAATCCGGTTTTATCCAGTTTAAACCGGTTCATTCCGGTTTTATCCGTTTAAAACCGGTTTGAAAAGGTTCAATCCGGTTTTATCCGGTTTGAACCGGTTCATTCCGGTTTTATCCGTTTAAAACCGGTTTGAAACGGTTCAATCCGGTTTTATCCGGTTTATACTGGTTCAATCCGTTTTTATCCGGTTTAAACCAGTTCACTCCGGTTTTATCCGGTTTAAACCGGTTTGAACCGGTTCAATCCGGTTTTATGTGGTTTAAACCGGTTCAATCTGGTTTTATCCGGTTTAAACCAGTTTTATCCGGTTAAAACCGGTTTAAACCGGTTCAATCCCATTTTATCCGGTTTATACCGGTTCAATCCGGTTTTATCGGGTTTAAACCGGTTTAAGCTGGTTCAATCCGGTTTTATCCGGTTTAAACTGGTTCAATCTGGTTTTATCCGGTTTAAACTGGTTGAAACCGGTTCTATCCGTTTTAGACCAGTTCAAACCAGTTCAATCCGGTTTTATCCGGTTTAAACCGGTTCTATCCGTTTCTATCTGGTTTAAACCGGTTTAAACTGGTTCAATCTGGTTTTATCCATTTTAAACCGGTTCAGTCTGGTTTTATCCGGTTTAAACTGGTTCAATTTGGTTTTATCCGGTTTAAAATGGTTTGAACCGGTTCAATCCGGTTTTAACCGTTTTAAATCTGTTTGAACCGGTTCAATCCGGTTCTATCCGTTTTAAACTGGTTTAGACCAGTTCATTCCGGTTTTATCCGGTTTCAACCGGTTTGAACCGGTTCAATCCGGTTTTATCCGGTTTCAACCGGTTTGAACCGGTTCAATCTGGTTTTATCCGGTTTAAACCGGTTTAAGCCGGTTCAATCCGGTTTTATCCAGTTTAAACCGGTTCTATCCGGTTCTATCCGGTTGAAACCAGTTTAAACCGGTTCAATCCGGTTTTATCCGGTTTAAACGGGTTCAATCCGGTTTTATCCGGTTTAAACAGGTTTGAAACGGTTCAATCCGGTTTTATCCGGTTTAAACCGGTTCAGTCCGGTTTTATCCGGTTTAAACCGGTTCATTCCGGTTTTATCCGGTTAAAACCGGTTTGAAACGGTTCAATCCGGTTTTATCTGGTTTAAACCGGTTCAATCCTGTTTTATCCAGTTTAAACCGGTTCTATCCGGTTCTATCCGGTTGAAACCAGTTCAATCCGGTTTTATCTGGTTTAAACCGGTTCAATCTGGTTTTATCCGGTTTAAACCGGTTTTATCCGGTTTAGACCAGTTTAAACCAGTTCAATCCGGTTTTAATCGGCTTAAACCGGTTCAATCTGGTTTTATCCAGTTCAAACCCCTTTAAAACGGTTTAATCCGGTTTTATCCCGTTTAAACCAGTTTGAACCGGTTCAATCCGGTTTAAACCGGTTTAAGCCGGTTCAATCCGGTTTTATCCAGTTTAAACCGGTTCTATCCGGTTCTATCCGGTTGAAACCAGTTTAAACCGGTTCAATCCGGTTTTATCCGGTTTAAACCGGTTCAATCCGGTTTTATCCAGTTTAAACCAGTTCATTCCGGTTTTATCCGGTTAAAACCGGTTTGAAACGGTTCAATCCGGTTTTATCCAGTTTAAACCGGTTCTATCCGGTTCTATCCGGTTGAAACCAGTTTAAACCGGTTCAATCCGGTTTTATCCGGTTTAAACCGGTTCAATCCGGTTTTATCCAGTTTAAACCAGTTCATTCCGGTTTTATCCGGTTAAAACCGGTTTGAAACGGTTCAATCCGGTTTTATCCGGTTTCAACCGGTTCAATCTGGTTTCATCCGGTTTAAACCAGTTTGAACCGGTTCAATCCGGTTTTATCCAGTTTAAACCGGTTCTATCCGGTTTTATCCGGTTTAAACGGGTTGTATCCGGTTTAGACCAGTTTAACCCAGTTCAATCCGGTTTTAATCGGCTTAAACCGGTTCAATCTGGTTTTATCCAGTTTAAACCCCTTTAAAACGGTTTAATCCGGTTTTATCCCGTTTAAACCAGTTTGAACCGGTTCAATCCGGTTTAAACCGGTTTAAGCCGGTTCAATCCGGTTTTATCCAGTTTAAACCGGTTCTATCCGGTTCTATCCGGTTGAAACAAGTTTAAACCGGTTCAATCCGGTTTTATCCGGTTTAAACCGGTTCAATCCGGTTTTATCCAGTTTAAACCAGTTCATTCCGGTTTTATCCGGTTAAAACCGGTTTGAAACGGTTCAATCCGGTTTTATCCGGCTTAAACTGGTTCAGTCCGGTTTTATCCGATTTAAACCAGTTCATTCCGGTTTTATCCGGTTTAAACCGGTTCTATCCGGTTCTATCCGGTTGAAACCGGTTTAAACCGGTTCAATCCGGTTTTAAACGGTTTAAACCGGTTCTATCCGGTTCAATCTGGTTTTAAACCGGTTTAAACCGGTTCTATCCGTTTTTATCCGGTTTAAACCGGTACAATCTGTTTTTATCCGGTTTAAACCGGTTTAAACCAGTTCAATCAGTTTTAACCAGTTTAAACCGGTTCAATCTGTTTTTTCCGGTTTAAACCGGTTTAAACCATTTCATTCCGGTTTTATCCGGTTTAAACCGGTTCAATCCGGTTTAAACCGTTTCAATCTGGTTTTATCCGGTTTGAACCGGTTTAAACCGCTTCAATCCGGTTTTATCCGTTTTAAACCGGTTCTATCCGGTTCTATCTGGTTGAAACCGGTTTAAACCGGTTCAATCTGGTTTTATCCGGTTTAAACCGGTTTTAACCGATTCAATCCGGTTTATCCAGTATAAACTGATTTAATCCGCTTCAATCCGGTTTTATCCAGGTTAAACTGATTTAAACCGGTTCAGTCCGGTTTTATCCAGTTTCAACCAGTTATATCCGGTTCTATCCGGTTTAAACCGGTTTAAACCGGTTTAATCCGGTTTTATCCGGCTTAAACCGGTTCAATCTGGTATTATCCGGATTAAACTGGTTCAATTTGGTTTTATCCCGTTTAAACCGGTTTTATCCGGTTTAATCCGGTATAAACCAGTTCAATCCGGTTTTATCCTGTTTAAACCAGTTTAAACCGGATCATTCCGGTTTTATCCGGTTTCAACCCGTTTTACCCAGTTCTATACGGTTTAAACCGGTTTAAACCTGTTCAATCCGATTTCATCCGGTTTAAACCAATTCAACCCAGTTTTATCCGGTTTAAACCGGTTTAAGCTGGTTCAATCCGGTTTTATCCTGTTTAAACCAGTTTAAACCGGATCATTCCGGTTTTATCCGGTTTCAACCCGTTTTACCCAGTTCTATACGGTTTAAACCGGTTTAAACCTGTTCAATCCGATTTCATCCGGTTTAAACCAATTCAACCCAGTTTTATCCGGTTTAAACCGGTTTAAGCTGGTTCAATCCGGTTTTGTCCGGTTTAGACCAGTTCAATCCGGTTTTATCCGGTTTAAACCGGTTCTATGCTGTTTATACCAATTTAAGCCTGTTCAATCGGGTTTTATGCAGTTCAGACCTGTTTAAGCCGGTTCATTTCGGTTTTATCCAGCTTAAACCGGTTTAAACCCTTTCAATCCGTTTTTATCCGGTTTCAACCGGTTTACACCGGTTCAATCCGGTTTTATCCGGTTTATACCGTGTCTATCCGGTTCTATCCGTTTTAAACCGGTTTAAACCAGTTCATTCCGGTTTTATCCGGTTTCAACCAGTTTGAACCGGTTCAATCCGGTTTTATCCGGTTTCAACCGGTTTGAACCGGTTCAATCTGGTTTTATCCGGTTTAAAACGGGTTAAGCCGGTTCAATCCGGTTTTATCCAGTTTAAACCGGTTCTATCCGGTTCTATCCGGTTGAAACCAGTTTAAACCGGTTCAATCCGGTTTTATCCGGTTTAAACGGGTTCAATCCGGTTTTATCCGGTTTAAACAGGTTTGAAACGGTTCAATCCGGTTTTATCCGGTTTAAACCGGTTCAGTCCGGTTTTATCCGGTTTAAACCGGTTCATTCCGGTTTTATCCGGTTAAAACCGGTTTGAAACGGTTCAATCCGGTTTTATCTGGTTTAAACCGGTTCAATCCTGTTTTATCCAGTTTAAACCGGTTCTATCCGGTTCTATCTGGTTGAAACCAGTTCAATCCGGTTTTATCTGGTTTAAACCGGTTCAATCTGGTTTTATCCGGTTTAAACCGGTTTTATCCGGTTTAGACCAGTTTAAACCAGTTCAATCCGGTTTTAATCGGATTAAACCGGTTCAATCTGGTTTTATCCGTTTTAAACCGCTTTAAAACGGTTTAATCCGGTTTTATCCGGTTTAAACCAGTTTGAACCGTTTCAATCCGGTTTTATCCGGTTTAAACCGGTTTAAACCGGTTCTATCCGGTTTCATCTAGTTTAAACCGGTTCTATCCGGTTCTATCCTGTTAAAATCGGTTTAAACCGGTTCTGTCCTGTTCTATCCTGTTTTAACCGGTTAAACCAGTTCAATCCGGTTTTATCCAGTTTAAACTGGTTCTATTCGTTTCCATCTGGTTTAAAAGTGTTTAAACTGGTTCAATCCGGTTTTACACGTTTCAAACCAGTTCAATCTGATTTTATCCGATTTAAACTGGTTCAATTTGGTTTTATCCGGTTTAAACCGGTTTGAACCGGTTCAATCCGGTTTTATCCGGTTTAAACCGGTTTAAACCAGGTCAATCCGGTTTTATCCGGTTTAAACCTCTTCAATCCGGTTTTCTCCAGTTTAAACCGGTTTAAACCCTTTCAATCCGTTTTTATCCGGTTTCAACCGGTTTACACCTGTTCAATCCGGTTTTATCCGGTTTATACTGTTTCTATCCAGTTCTATCCGTTTTAAACCGGTTTAAACCAGTTCATTCCGGTTTTATCCGGTTTAAACCGGTTTGAACCGGTTCAATCCGGTTTTATCCGGTTTAAACCGGTTCAATTTGGTTTTATCCGGTTTAAACCAGTTTGAACCGGTTCAATCCGGTTTTATCCAGTTTAAACCGGTTCTATCCGGTTCTATCCGGTTGAAACCATTTTAAACCGGTTCAATCCGGTTTTATCCGGTTTAAACCGGTTTTATCCGGTTTAGACCAGTTTAACCCAGTTCAATCCGGTTTTAATCGTCTTAAACCGGTTCAATCTGGTTTTATCCATTTTCAACCGCTTTAAAACGGTTTAATCCGGTTTTATCCCGTTTAAACCAGTTTGAACCGGTTCAATCCGGTTTAAACCGGTTTAAGCCGGTTCAATCCGGTTTTATCCAGTTTAAACCGGTTCTATCCGGTTCTATCCGGTTGAAACCAGTTTAAACCGGTTCAATCCGGTTTTATCCGGTTTAAACCGGTTCAATCCGGTTTTATCCGATTTAAACCAGTTCATTCCGGTTTTATCCGGTTTAAACCGGTTCTATCCGGTTCTATCATGTTGAAACCGGTTTAAACCGGTTCAATCCGGTTTTAAACGGTTTAAACCGGTTCTATCCGGTTCAATCTGGTTTAAACCGGTTTAAACCGGTTCTATCCGTTTTTATCCGGTTTAAACCGGTACAATCTGGTTTTATCCGGTTTAAACCGGTTTAAACCGGTTCAATCAGTTTTAACCAGTTTAAACCGGTTCAATCCGTTTTTTCCGGTTTAAACCGGTTTAAACCAGTTCATTCCGGTTTTATCCGGTTTAAACTGGTTCAATCCGGATTAAACCGCTTCAATCCGGTTTTATCCGTTTTAAACCGGTTCTATCCGGTTCTATCCGGTTGAAACCGGTTTAAACCGGTTCAATCTGGTTTTATCTGGTTTAAACCGGTTTTAACCGATTAAATCCGGTTTATCCAGTATAAACTGATTTAATCCGCTTCAATCCGGTTTTATCCAGGTTAAACTGATTTAAACCGGTTCAGTCCGGTTTTATCCAGTTTCAACCAGTTATATCCGGTTCTATCCGGTTAAACCGGTTTAAACCGGTTTAATCCGGTTTTATCCGGCTTAAACCGATTCAATCTGGTATTATCCGGATTAAACTGGTTCAATTTGGTTTTATCCCGTTTAAAACGCTTTTATCCGGTTTAAACCGGTATAAACCAGTTCAATCCGGTTTTATCCTGTTTAAACCGGTTTAAACCGGATCATTCCGGTTTTATCCGGTTTCAACCGGTTTTAACCAGTTCTATACGGTTTAAACCAGTTTAAACCTGTTCAATCCGATTTCATTCGGTTTAAACCAATTCAACCCAGTTTTATCCGGTTTAAACCAGTTTAAGCTGGTTCAATCCGGTTTTATCCGGTTTAAACCGGTTAAATCTTGTTTTATCCGGTTTAAACCGTTTGAAACCAGTTCAATCCGGTTTTGTCCGGGTTAGACCAGTTCAATCCGGTTTTATCCGGTTTAAACCGGTTCTATGCTGTTTATACCAATTTAAGCCTGTTCAATCGGGTTTTATCCAGTTTAGACCTGTTTAAGCCGGTTCATGCCGGTTTTATCCAGCTTAAACCGGTTTAAACCCTTTCAATCCGTTTTTATCCGGTTTCAACCGGTTTAAACCGGTTCAATCCGGTTTTATCCGGTTTATACCGTTTCTATCCGGTTCTATCCGTTTTAAACCGGTTTAAACCAGTTCAATCCGGTTTTATCCGGTTTCAACCGGTTTGAACCGGTTCAATCCGGTTTTATCCGGTTTAAACCGGTTCAATCTGGTTTGATCCGGTTTAAAAGAGTTTAAACCTGTTCAATCCTGTTTTATCCGGTTTAAACGGGTTCTATCCGTTTCTATCCGGTTTAAAACAGTTTAAACCTGTTCAATCCTGTTTTATCCGGTTTAAACGGGTTCTATCCGTTTCTATCCGGTTGAAACCGGTTTAAACTGGTTCAATCCGGTTTTATCCGGTTTAAACTGGTTCAATCCGGTTTTATCCTGTTTAAACCAGTTTAAACCGGTTCAATCCGGTTTTATCCGGTTTAAACGGGTTTAAACCGGTTCTATCCGGTTTTATGTGGTTTAAACCGGTTCTATCCGGTTTTATCCGGTTTAAACCGGTTTAAACTTGTTCAATCCGGTTTTATCCGCTTTAAACCGGTTCTATCCGGTTTAAACCGTTTTAAACCGCTTCTATCCGGTTTAAACCAGTTTAAACCGGTGCAATCCGGTTTTATCCGGTTTAAACGGGTTTAAACCGGTTCTATCCGGTTGAAACCGGTTTAAACAGCTTCAATCCGGTTTTATCCTGTTTAAACCGGTTCAATCCGGTTTTATCCGGTTTATACCGTTTTTATCCAGTTCTATCCGTTTTAAACCGGTTTAAACCAGTTCATTCCGGTTTTATCCGGTTTAAACCGGTTTAAACCCTTTCAATCCGTTTTTATCCGGTTTCAACCGGTTTACACCTGTTCAATCCGGTTTTATCCGGTTTATACCGTTTCTATCCAGTTCTATCCGTTTTAATCCGGTTTAAACCAGTTCATTCCGGTTTTATCCGGTTTAAACCGGTTTGAACCGGTTCAATCCGGTTTTATCCGGTTTAAACCGGTTTAAGCCGGTTCAATCCGGTTTTATCCTGTTTAAAACGATTCAATCTGGTTTCATCCGGTTTAAACCAGTTTGAACCGGTTCAATCCGGTTTTATCCGGTTTAAACCGGTTTAAGCCGGTTCAATCCGGTTTTATCCAGTTTAAACCGGTTCTATCCGGTTCTATCCGGTTGAAACCAGTTTAAACCGGTTCAATCCGGTTTTATCCGGTTTAAACCGGTTTTATCCGGTTTAGACCAGTTTAACCCAGTTCAATCCGGTTTTAATCGGCTTAAACCGGTTCAATCTGGTTTTATCCAGTTTAAACCGCTTTAAAACGGTTTAATCCGGTTTTATCCCGTTTAAACCATTTTGAACCGGTTCAATCCGGTTTTATCCAGTTTAAACCAGTTCTATCCGGTTCTATCCGGTTGAAACCAGTTTAAACCGGTTCAATCCGGTTTTATCCGGTTTAAACCGGTTCAATCCGGTTTTATCCGGTTTAAACCAGTTCATTCCAGTTTTATCCGGTTAAAACCGGTTTGAAATGGTTCAATCCGGTTTTATCCGGCTTAAACTGGTTCAGTCCGGTTTTATCCGATTTAAACCAGTTCATTCCGGTTTTATCCGGTTTAAACTGGTTTGAACCGTTTGAATCCGGTTTTATCCGGTTTAAAGCAGTTCACTCCTGTTTTATCCGGTTTAAACCGGTTTGTACCGGTTCAATCCGGTTTTGTCCGGTTTAAACCGGTTTAAGCTGGTTCAATCCGGTTTTATCCAGTTTAAACCGGTTCTATCCGGTTCTATCCGGTTGAAACCGGTTTAAACCAGTTCAATCTGGTTTTATCCGGTTTAAACTGGTTCAGTCCGGTTTTATCCGGTTTAAACCAGTTCATTCCAGTTTTATCCGGTTTAAACCAGTTTGAACCGGTTCAATCCGGTTTTACCCGGTTTCAACCGGTTTGAACCGGTTCAATCTGGTTTTATCCGGTTTATACCGTTTTTATCCAGTTCTATCCGTTTTAAACCGGTTTAAACCAGTTCATTCCGGTTTTATCCGGTTTAAACCGGTTTAAACCCTTTCAATCCGTTTTTATCCGGTTTCAACCGGTTTACACCTGTTCAATCCGGTTTTATCCGGTTTATACCGTTTCTATCCAGTTCTATCCGTTTTAATCCGGGTTAAACCAGTTCATTCCGGTTTTATCCGGTTTAAACCGGTTTGAACCGGTTCAATCCGGTTTTATCCGGTTTAAACCGGTTTAAGCCGGTTCAATCCGGTTTTATCCTGTTTAAAACGATTCAATCTGGTTTCATCCGGTTTAAACCAGTTTGAACCGGTTCAATCCGGTTTTATCCGGTTTAAACCGGTTTAAGCCGGTTCAATCCGGTTTTATCCAGTTTAAACCGGTTCTATCTGGTTCTATCCGGTTGAAACCAGTTTAAACCGGTTCAATCCGGTTTTATCCGGTTTAAACCGGTTTTATCCGGTTTAGACCAGTTTAACCCAGTTCAATCCGGTTTTAATCGGCTTAAACCGGTTCAATCTGGTTTTATCCAGTGTAAACCGCTTTAAAACGGTTTAATCCGGTTTTATCCCATTTAAACCATTTTGAACCGGTTCAATCCGGTTTTATCCAGTTTAAACCGGTTCTATCCGGTTCTATCCGGTTGAAACCAGTTTAAACCGGTTCAATCCCGTTTTATCCGGTTTAAACCGGTTCAATCCGGTTTTATCCGGTTTAAACCAGTTCATTCCAGTTTTATCCGGTTAAAACCGGTTTGAAATGGTTCAATCCGGTTTTATCCGGCTTAAACTGGTTCAGTCCGGTTTTATCCGATTTAAACCAGTTCATTCCGGTTTTATCCGGTTTAAACTGGTTTGAACCGTTTGAATCCGGTTTTATCCGGTTTAAACCAGTTCACTCCTGTTTTATCCGGTTTAAACCGGTTTGTACCGGTTCAATCCGGTTTTGTCCGGTTTAAACCGGTTTAAGCTGGTTCAATCCGGTTTTATCCAGTTTAAACCGGTTCTATCCGGTTCTATCCGGTTGAAACCGGTTTAAACCAGTTCAATCTGGTTTTATCCGGTTTAAACTGGTTCAGTCCGGTTTTATCCGGTTTAAACCAGTTCATTCCAGTTTTATCCGGTTTAAACCAGTTTGAACCGGTTCAATCCGGTTTTACCCGGTTTCAACCGGTTTGAACCGGTTCAATCTGGTTTTATCCGGTTTATACCGTTTTTATCCAGTTCTATCCGTTTTAAACCGGTTTAAACCAGTTCATTCCGGTTTTATCCGGTTTAAACCGGTTTAAACCCTTTCAATCCGTTTTTATCCGGTTTCAACCGGTTTACACCTGTTCAATCCGGTTTTATCCGGTTTATACCGTTTCTATCCAGTTCTATCCGTTTTAATCCGGGTTAAACCAGTTCATTCCGGTTTTATCTGGTTTAAACCGGTTTGAACCGGTTCAATCCGGTTTTATCCGGTTTAAACCGGTTTAAGCCGGTTCAATCCGGTTTTATCCTGTTTAAAACGATTCAATCTGGTTTCATCCGGTTTAAACCAGTTTGAACCGGTTCAATCCGGTTTTATCCGGTTTAAACCGGTTTAAGCCGGTTCAATCCGGTTTTATCCAGTTTAAACCGGTTCTATCTGGTTCTATCCGGTTGAAACCAGTTTAAACCGGTTCAATCCGGTTTTATCCGGTTTAAACTGGTTTTATCCGGTTTAGACCAGTTTAACCCAGTTCAATCCGGTTTTAATCGGCTTAAACCGGTTCAATCTGGTTTTATCCAGTGTAAACCGCTTTAAAACGGTTTAATCCGGTTTTATCCCATTTAAACCATTTTGAACCGGTTCAATCCGGTTTTATCCAGTTTAAACCGGTTCTATCCGGTTCAATCCGGTTGAAACCAGTTTAAACCGGTTAAATCCGGTTTTATCCGGTTTAAACCGGTTCAATCCGGTTTTATCCGGTTTAAACCAGTTCATTCCAGTTTTATCCGGTTAAAACCGGTTTGAAATGGTTCAATCCGGTTTTATCCGGCTTAAACTGGTTCAGTCCGGTTTTATCCGGTTTAAACCAGTTCATTCCGGTTTTATCCGGTTTAAACCAGTTCACTCCAGTTTTATCCGGTTTAAACCGGTTTGTACCGGTTCAATCCGGTTTTATCCTGTTTAAACCGGTTTGTACCGGTTCAATCCGGTTTTATCCGGTTTAAACCGGTTTAAGCTGGTTCAATCCGGTTTTATCCTGTTTAAGCCGGTTCAATCCGGTTTTATCCGGTTTAAACCGGTTTTATCCGGTTTAGACCAGTTTAAACCAGTTCAATCCGGTTTTAATCGGCTTAAACCGGTTCAATCTGGTTTTATCGAGTTTAAACCACTTTAAAACGGTTTAATCCGGTTTTATCCCGTTTAAACCAGTTTGAACCGGTTCAATCCGGTTTAAACCGGTTTAAGCCGGTTCAATCCAGTTTAATCCAGTTTAAACCGGTTCTATCCGGTTCTATCCGGTTGAAACCAGTTTAAACCGGTTCAATCCGGTTTTATCCAGTTTAAACCAGTTCTATCCGGTTTAAACCAGTTTAATCCAGTTCAATCCGGTTTTATCCGGTTTATACCGGTCCTATCGTGTTTAAACAGGTTTAGGCTGGTTCATTCCGGTTTTATCAGTTTTAAACCGGTTTAAACTGCTTCAATCCGTTTATATCCGGTTTAAACCGGTAACAACCGGTTCAATCCGGTTTTCTCCGGTTTAAACCGGTTAAAGCCGGTTCCATCCTGTTTTCTCCGGTTTTAACCGGCTTAAACCAGTTCAATCCGCTTTTATCCAGTTTAAACTGGTTCTATCTGGTTCTATCCGGTTGAAACAGGTTTAAACCGGTTCAATCCGGTTTTCTACGGTTTAAACCGGTTCATTCCGGTTTCATCCGGTTTGAACCGGTTTAAACCGGTTTAAACAAGTTCAATCCGGTTTTAAACGGTTTAAACCGGTTCTATCCAGTTCAATCTGGTTTATACTGGTTTAAACCTGTTCTATCCGTTTCTATCCGGTTTAAACCGGTACAATCCGGTTTTCTCCGGTTTAAACCGGTTTAAGCTGGTTCCATCCTGTTTTCTCCGGTTTTAACCGGCTTTAACCAGTTCAATCCGCTTTTATCCAGTTTAAACCGGTTCTATCTGGTTCTATCCGGTTGAAACCGGTTTAAACCGGTTCAATCCGGTTTTACACGGTTTAAACCGTTTCTATCCGGTTCAATCTGGTTTAAACCGGTTTAAACCGGTTCTATCCGTTTTTATCCGGTTTAAACCGGTACAATCTGGTTTTATCCGGTTTAAACCGGTTTAAAACGGTTCAATCAGTTTTAACCAGTTTAAACCGGTTCAATCCGTTTTTTCCGGTTTAAACCGGTTTAAACCAGTTCATTCCGGTTTTATCCGGCTTAAACCGGTTCAATCTGGTATTATCCGGATTAAACTGGTTTAATTTGGTTTTATCCCGTTTAAACCGGTTTTATCCGGTTTAAACCAGTATAAACCAGTTCAATCCGGTTTTATCCTGTTTAAACCGGTTTAAACCGGTTCAATCTGGTTTAAACCGCTTCAATCCGGTTTTATCCGGTTTCAACCGGTTTGAACCGTTTCAATCTGGTTTTATCCGGTTTAAACCGATTTAAGCCGGTTCAATCCGGTTTTATCCAGTTTAAACCGGTTCTATCCGGTTCTGTCCGGTTGAAATCAGTTTAAACCGGTTCAATCCGGTTTTATCCGGTTTAAACCGGTTCAATCCGGTTTTATCCGGTTTAAACAGGTTTGAAACGGTTCAATCCGGTTTTATCCGGATTAAACCGGTTCAGTCCGGTTTTATCCGGTTTAAACCGGTTCATTCCGGTTTTATCCGGTTAAAACCGGTTTGAAATGGTTCAATCCGGTTTTATCTGGTTTAAACCGGTTCAATCCTGTTTTATCCAGTTTAAACCGGTTCTATCCGGTTCTATCCGGTTGAAACCAGTTCAATCCGGTTTTATCTGGTTTAAACCGGTTCAATCTGGTTTTATCCGGTTTAAACCGGTTTTATCCGGTTTAGACCAGTTTAAACCAGTTCAATCCGGTTTTAATCGGATTAAACCAGTTCAATCTGGTTTTATCCGTTTTAAACCGCTTTAAAACGGTTTAATCCGGTTTTATCCGGTTTAAACCAGTTTGAACCGTTTCAATCCGGTTTTATCCTGTTAAAATCGGTTTAAACTGGTTCTATCCTGTTCTATCCTGTTTTAACCGGTTAAACCAGTTCAATCCGGTTTTATCCAGTTTAAACTGGTTCTATTCGTTTCCATCTGGTTTAAAAGGGTTTAAACTGGTTCAATCCGGTTTTATACGTTTTAAACCAGTTCAATCTGATTTTATCCGATTTAAACTGGTTCAATTTGGTTTTATCCGGTTCAAACCGGTTTACACCTGTTCAATCCGGTTTTGTCCGGTTTATACCGTTTCTATCCAGTTCTATCCGTTTTAAACCGGTTTAAACCAGTTCATTCCGGTTTTATCCGGTTTAAACCGGTTTGAACCGGTTCAATCCGGTTTTATCCGGTTTAAACCGGTTTAAGCCGGTTCAATCCGGTTTTATCCGGCTTAAACTGGTTCAGTCCGGTTTTATCCGATTTAAACCAGTTCATTCCGGTTTTATCCGGTTTAAACTGGTTTGAACCGTTTGAATCCTGTTTTATCCGGTTTAAACCAGTTCACTCCTGTTTTATCCGGTTTAAACCGGTTTGTACCGGTTCAATCCGGTTTTATCCAGTTTAAACCGGTTCTATCCGGTTCTATCCGGTTGAAACCGGTTTAAACCAGTTCAATCTGGTTTTATCCGGTTTAAACTGGTTCAGTCCGGTTTTATCCGGTTTAAACCAGTTCATTCCAGTTTTATCCGGTTTAAACCAGTTTGAACCGGTTCAATCCGGTTTTACCCGGTTTCAACCGGTTTGAACCGGTTCAATCTGGTTTTATCCGGTTTATACCGTTTTTATCCAGTTCTATCCGTTTTAAACCGGTTTAAACCAGTTCATTCCGGTTTTATCCGGTTTAAACCGGTTTAAACCCTTTCAATCCGTTTTTATCCGGTTTCAACCGGTTTACACCTGTTCAATCCGGTTTTATCCGGTTTATACCGTTTCTATCCAGTTCTATCCGTTTTAATCCGGGTTAAACCAGTTCATTCCGGTTTTATCTGGCTTAAACCGGTTTGAACCGGTTCAATCCGGTTTTATCCGGTTTAAACCGGTTTAAGCCGGTTCAATCCGGTTTTATCCTGTTTAAAACGATTCAATCTGGTTTCATCCGGTTTAAACCAGTTTGAACCGGTTCAATCCGGTTTTATCCGGTTTAAACCGGTTTAAGCCGGTTCAGTCCGGTTTTATCCAGTTTAAACCGGTTCTATCTGGTTCTATCCGGTTGAAACCAGTTTAAACCGGTTCAATCCGGTTTTATCCGGTTTAAACCGGTTTTATCCGGTTTAGACCAGTTTAACCCAGTTCAATCCGGTTTTAATCGGCTTAAACCGGTTCAATCTGGTTTTATCCAGTGTAAACCGCTTTAAAACGGTTTAATCCGGTTTTATCCCATTTAAACCATTTTGAACCGGTTCAATCCGGTTTTATCCAGTTTAAACCGGTTCTATCCGGTTCAATCCGTTTGAAACCAGTTTAAACCGGTTCAATCCGGTTTTATCCGGTTTAAACCAGTTCATTCCAGTTTTATCCGGTTAAAACCGGTTTGAAATGGTTCAATCCGGTTTTATCCGGCTTAAACTGGTTCAGTCCGGTTTTATCCGGTTTAAACCAGTTCATTCCGGTTTTATCCGGTTTAAACCAGTTCACTCCAGTTTTATCCGGTTTAAACCGGTTTGTACCGGTTCAATCCGGTTTTATCCTGTTTAAACCGGTTTGTACCGGTTCAATCCGGTTTTATCCGGTTTAAAACCGGTTTAAGCTGGTTCAATCCGGTTTTATCCTGTTTAAGCCGGTTCAATCCGGTTTTATCCGGTTTAAACCGGTTTTATCCGGTTTAGACCAGTTTAAACCAGTTCAATCCGGTTTTAATCGGCTTAAACCGGTTCAATCTGGTTTTATCGAGTTTAAACCGCTTTAAAACGGTTTAATCCGGTTTTATCCCGTTTAAACCAGTTTGAACCGGTTCAATCCGGTTTAAACCGGTTTAAGCCGGTTCAATCCAGTTTAATCCAGTTTAAACCGGTTCTATCCGGTTCTATCCGGTTGAAACCAGTTTAAACCGGTTCAATCCGGTTTTATCCAGTTTAAACCAGTTCTATCCGGTTTAAACCAGTTTAATCCAGTTCAATCCGGTTTTATCCGGTTTATACCGGTCCTATCGTGTTTAAACAGGTTTAGGCTGGTTCATTCCGGTTTTATCAGTTTTAAACCGGTTTAAACTGCTTCAATCCGTTTATATCCGGTTTAAACCGGTAACAACCGGTTCAATCCGGTTTTCTCCGGTTTAAACCGGTTAAAGCCGGTTCCATCCTGTTTTCTCCGGTTTTAACCGGCTTAAACCAGTTCAATCCGCTTTTATCCAGTTTAAACTGGTTCTATCTGGTTCTATCCGGTTGAAACAGGTTTAAACCGGTTCAATCCGGTTTTCTACGGTTTAAACCGGTTCATTCCGGTTTCATCCGGTTTGAACCGGTTTAAACCGGTTTAAACCGGTTCAATCCGGTTTTAAACGGTTTAAACCGGTTCTATCCAGTTCAATCTGGTTTATACTGGTTTAAACCTGTTCTATCCGTTTCTATCCGGTTTAAACCGGTACAATCCGGTTTTCTCCGGTTTAAACCGGTTTAAGCTGGTTCCATCCTGTTTTCTCCGGTTTTAACCGGCTTTAACCAGTTCAATCCGCTTTTATCCAGTTTAAACCGGTTCTATCTGGTTCTATCCGGTTGAAACCGGTTTAAACCGGTTCAGTCCGGTTTTACACGGTTTAAACCGTTTCTATCCGGTTCAATCTGGTTTAAACCGGTTTAAACCGGTTCTATCCGTTTTTATCCGGTTTAAACCGGTACAATCTGGTTTTATCCGGTTTAAACCGGTTTAAAACGGTTCAATCAGTTTTAACCAGTTTAAACCGGTTCAATCCGTTTTTTCCGGTTTAAACCGGTTTAAACCAGTTCATTCCGGTTTTATCCGGCTTAAACCGGTTCAATCTGGTATTATCCGGATTAAACTGGTTTAATTTGGTTTTATCCCGTTTAAACCGGTTTTATCCGGTTTAAACCAGTATAAACCAGTTCAATCCGGTTTTATCCTGTTTAAACCGGTTTAAACCGGTTCAATCTGGTTTAAACCGCTTCAATCCGGTTTTATCCGGTTTCAACCGGTTTGAACCGTTTCAATCTGGTTTTATCCGGTTTTAAACCGATTTAAGCCGGTTCAATCCGGTTTTATCCAGTTTAAACCGGTTCTATCCGGTTCTGTCTGGTTGAAACCAGTTTAAACCGGTTCAATCCGGTTTTATCCGGTTTAAACCGGTTCAATCCGGTTTTATCCGGTTTAAACAGGTTTGAAACGGTTCAATCCGGTTTTATCCGGATTAAACCGGTTCAGTCCGGTTTTATCCGGTTTAAACCGGTTCATTCCGGTTTTATCCGTTTAAAACCGGTTTGAAACGGTTCAATCCGGTTTTATCTGGTTTAAACCGGTTCAATCCTGTTTTATCCAGTTTAAACCGGTTCTATCCGGTTCTATCCGGTTGAAACCAGTTCAATCCGGTTTTATCTGGTTTAAACCGGTTCAATCTGGTTTTATCCGGTTTAAACCGGTTTTATCCGGTTTAGACCAGTTTAAACCAGTTCAATCCGGTTTTAATCGGATTAAACCAGTTCAATCTGGTTTTATCCGTTTTAAACCGCTTTAAAACGGTTTAATCCGGTTTTATCCGGTTTAAACCAGTTTGAACCGTTTCAATCCGGTTTTATCCTGTTAAAATCGGTTTAAACTGGTTCTATCCTGTTCTATCCTGTTTTAACCGGTTAAACCAGTTCAATCCGGTTTTATCCAGTTTAAACTGGTTCTATTCGTTTCCATCTGGTTTAAAAGGGTTTAAACTGGTTCAATCCGGTTTTATACGTTTTAAACCAGTTCAATCTGATTTTATCCGATTTAAACTGGTTCAATTTGGTTTTATCCGGTTCAAACCGGTTTACACCTGTTCAATCCGGTTTTGTCCGGTTTATACCGTTTCTATCCAGTTCTATCCGTTTTAAACCGGTTTAAACCAGTTCATTCCGGTTTTATCCGGTTTAAACCGGTTTGAACCGGTTCAATCCGGTTTTATCCGGTTTAAACCGGTTTAAGCCGGTTCAATCCGGTTTTATCCGGTTTAAACCGGTTCAATCTGGTTTCATCCGGTTTAAACCAGTTTGAACCGGTTCAATCCGGTTTTATCCAGTTTAAACCAGTTCTATCCGGTTGAAACCAGTTTAAACCGGTTCAATCCGGTTTTCTCCGGTTTAAACCGGTTTTATCCGGTTTAGACCAGTTTAACCCGGTTAAATCCGGTTTTAATCGGCCTAAACCGGTTCAATCTGGTTTTATCCAGTTTAAACCCCTTTAAAACGGTTTAATCCGGTTTTATCCCGTTTAAACCAGTTTGAACCGGTTCAATCCGGTTCTATCCGGTTGAAACCAGTTTAAACCGGTTGAGTCCGGTTTTATCCGGTTTAAACCGGTTCAATCCGGTGTTATCCGGTTTAAACCAGTTCATTCCGCTTTTATCCGGTTAAAACCGGTTTGAAACGGTTCAATCCGGTTTTATCCGGCTTAAACTGGTTCAGTCCGTTTTTATCCGATTTAAACCAGTTCATTCCGTTTTTATCCGGTTTAAACCGGTTCTATCCGGTTCTGTCCGGTTGAAACCAGTTTAAACCGTTTCAATCTGGTTTTATCCGGTTTGAACCAGTTTAAACCGCTTCAATCCGTTTTTATCCGGTTTAAACCGGTTCTATCCGGTTCTATCCGGTTGAAACCGGTTTAAACCAGTTCAATCTGGTTTTATCCGGTTTAAACTGGTTCAGTCCGGTTTTATCCGGTTTAAACCAGTTCATTCCAGTTTTATCCGGTTTAAACCAGTTTGAACCGGTTCAATCCGGTTTTACCCGGTTTCAACCGGTTTGAACCGGTTCAATCTGGTTTTATCCGGTTTATACCGTTTTTATCCAGTTCTATCCGTTTTAAACCGGTTTAAACCAGTTCATTCCGGTTTTATCCGGTTTAAACCGGTTTAAACCCTTTCAATCCGTTTTTATCCGGTTTCAACCGGTTTACACCTGTTCAATCCGGTTTTATCCGGTTTATACCGTTTCTATCCAGTTCTATCCGTTTTAATCCGGGTTAAACCAGTTCATTCCGGTTTTATCCGGTTTAAACCGGTTTGAACCGGTTCAATCCGGTTTTATCCGGTTTAAACCGGTTTAAGCCGGTTCAATCCGGTTTTATCCTGTTTAAAACGATTCAATCTGGTTTCATCCGGTTTAAACCAGTTTGAACCGGTTCAATCCGGTTTTATCCGGTTTAAACCGGTTTAAGCCGGTTCAATCCGGTTTTATCCAGTTTAAACCGGTTCTATCTGGTTCTATCCGGTTGAAACCAGTTTAAACCGGTTCAATCCGGTTTTATCCGGTTTAAACCGGTTTTATCCGGTTTAGACCAGTTTAACCCAGTTCAATCCGGTTTTAATCGGCTTAAACCGGTTCAATCTGGTTTTATCCAGTGTAAACCGCTTTAAAACGGTTTAATCCGGTTTTATCCCATTTAAACCATTTTGAACCGGTTCAATCCGGTTTTATCCAGTTTAAACCGGTTCTATCCGGTTCAATCCGGTTGAAACCAGTTTAAACCGGTTCAATCCGGTTTTATCCGGTTTAAACCGGTTCAATCCGGTTTTATCCGGTTTAAACCAGTTCATTCCAGTTTTATCCGGTTAAAACCGGTTTGAAATGGTTCAATCCGGTTTTATCCGGCTTAAACTGGTTCAGTCCGGTTTTATCCGGTTTAAACCAGTTCATTCCGGTTTTATCCGGTTTAAACCAGTTCACTCCAGTTTTATCCGGTTTAAACCGGTTTGTACCGGTTCAATCCGGTTTTATCCTGTTTAAACCGGTTTGTACCGGTTCAATCCGGTTTTATCCGGTTTAAACCGGTTTAAGCTGGTTCAATCCGGTTTTATCCTGTTTAAGCCGGTTCAATCCGGTTTTATCCGGTTTAAACCGGTTTTATCCGGTTTAGACCAGTTTAAACCAGTTCAATCCGGTTTTAATCGGCTTAAACCGGTTCAATCTGGTTTTATCGAGTTTAAACCGCTTTAAAACGGTTTAATCCGGTTTTATCCCGTTTAAACCAGTTTGAACCGGTTCAATCCGGTTTAAACCGGTTTAAGCCGGTTCAATCCAGTTTAATCCAGTTTAAACCGGTTCTATCCGGTTCTATCCGGTTTAAACCAGTTTAAACCGGTTCAATCCGGTTTTATCCAGTTTAAACCAGTTCTATCCGGTTTAAACCAGTTTAATCCAGTTCAATCCGGTTTTATCCGGTTTATACCGGTCCTATCGTGTTTAAACAGGTTTAGGCTGGTTCATTCCGGTTTTATCAGTTTTAAACCGGTTTAAACTGCTTCAATCCGTTTATATCCGGTTTAAACCGGTAACAACCGGTTCAATCCGGTTTTCTCCGGTTTAAACCGGTTTAAGCCGGTTCCATCCTGTTTTCTCCGGTTTTAACCGGCTTTAACCAGTTCAATCCGCTTTTATCCAGTTTAAACTGGTTCTATCTGGTTCTATCCGGTTGAAACAGGTTTAAACCGGTTCAATCCGGTTTTCTACGGTTTAAACCGGTTCATTCCGGTTTCATCCGGTTTGAACCGGTTTAAACCGGTTTAAACCAGTTCAATCCGGTTTTAAACGGTTTAAACCGGTTCTATCCAGTTCAATCTGGTTTATACTGGTTTAAACCGGTTCTATCCGTTTCTATCCGGTTTAAACCGGTACAATCCGGTTTTCTCCGGTTTAAACCGGTTTAAGCTGGTTCCATCCTGTTTTCTCCGGTTTTAACCGGCTTTAACCAGTTCAATCCGCTTTTATCCAGTTTAAACCGGTTCTATCTGGTTCTATCCGGTTGAAACCGGTTTGAACCGGTTCAATCCGGTTTTACACGGTTTAAACCGTTTCTATCCGGTTCAATCTGGTTTAAACCGGTTTAAACCGGTTCTATCCGTTTTTATCCGGTTTAAACTGGTACAATCTGGTTTTATCCGGTTTAAACCGGTTTAAAACGGTTCAATCAGTTTTAACCAGTTTAAACCGGTTCAATCCGTTTTTTCCGGTTTAAACCGGTTTAAACCAGTTCATTCCGGTTTTATCCGGCTTAAACCGGTTCAATCTGGTATTATCCGGATTAAACTGGTTTAATTTGGTTTTATCCCGTTTAAACCGCTTTTATCCGGTTTAAACCAGTATAAACCAGTTCAATCCGGTTTTATCCTGTTTAAACCGGTTTAAACCGGTTCAATCTGGTTTAAACCGCTTCAATCCGGTTTTATCCGGTTTCAACCGGTTTGAACCGTTTCAATCTGGTTTTATCCGGTTTAAACCGATTTAAGCCGGTTCAATCCGGTTTTATCCAGTTTAAACCGGTTCTATCCGGTTCTGTCCGGTTGAAACCAGTTTAAACCGGTTCAATCCGGTTTTATCCGGTTTAAACCGGTTCAATCCGGTTTTATCCGGTTTAAACAGGTTTGAAACGGTTCAATCCGGTTTTATCCGGATTAAACCGGTTCAGTCCGGTTTTATCCGGTTTAAACCGGTTCATTCCGGTTTTATCCGGTTAAAACCGGTTTGAAATGGTTCAATCCGGTTTTATCTGGTTTAAACCGGTTCAATCCTGTTTTATCCAGTTTAAACCGGTTCTATCCGGTTCTATCCGGTTGAAACCAGTTCAATCCGGTTTTATCTGGTTTAAACCGGTTCAATCTGGTTTTATCCGGTTTAAACCGGTTTTATCCGGTTTAGAGCAGTTTAAACCAGTTCAATCCGGTTTTAATCGGATTAAACCAGTTCAATCTGGTTTTATCCGTTTTAAACCGCTTAAAACGGTTTAATCCGGTTTTATCCGGTTTAAACCAGTTTGAACCGTTTCAATCCGGTTTTATCCTGTTAAAATCGGTTTAAACTGGTTCTATCCTGTTCTATCCTATTTTAACCGGTTAAACCAGTTCAATCCGGTTTTATCCAGTTTAAACTGGTTCTATTCGTTTCCATCTGGTTTAAAAGGGTTTAAACTGGTTCAATCCGGTTTTATACGTTTTAAACCAGTTCAATCTGATTTTATCCGATTTAAACTGGTTCAATTTGGTTTTATCCGGTTCAAACCAGTTTACACCTGTTCAATCCGGTTTTGTCCGGTTTATACCGTTTCTATCCAGTTCTATCCGTTTTAAACCGGTTTAAACCAGTTCATTCCGGTTTTATCCGGTTTAAACCGGTTTGAACCGGTTCAATCCGGTTTTATCCGGTTTAAACCGGTTTAAGCCGGTTCAATCCGTTTTATCCGGTTTAAACCGGTTCAATCTGGTTTCATCCGGTTTAAACCAGTTTGAACCGGTTCAATCCGGTTTTATCCAGTTTAAACCGGTTCTATCCGGTTCTATCCGGTTGAAACCAGTTTAAACCGGTTCAATCCGGTTTTCTCCGGTTTAAACCGGTTTTATCCGGTTTAGACCAGTTTAACCCAGTTAAATCCGGTTTTAATCGGCCTAAACCGGTTCAATCTGGTTTTATCCAGTTTAAACCCCTTTAAAACGGTTTAATCCGGTTTTATCCCGTTTAAACCAGTTTGAACCGGTTCAATCCGGTTTAAATCGGTTTAAGCCGGTTCAATCCGGTTTTATCCAGTTTAAACCGGTTCTATCCGGTTCTATCCGGTTGAAACCAGTTTAAACCGGTTGAATCCGGTTTTATCCAGTTTAAACCGGTTCAATCCGGTGTTATCCGGTTTAAACCAGTTCATTCCGGTTTTATCCGGTTAAAACCGGTTTGAAACGGTTCAATCCGGTTTTATCCGGCTTAAACTGGTTCAGTCCGTTTTTATCCGATTTAAACCAGTTCATTCCGGTTTTATCCGGTTTAAACCGGTTCTATCCGGTTCTGTCCGGTTGAAACCAGTTTAAACCGTTTCAATCTGGTTTTATCCGGTTTGAACCAGTTTAAACCGCTTCAATCCGTTTTTATCCGGTTTAAACCGGTTCTATCCGGTTCTATCCGGTTGAAACCGGTTTAAACCGGTTCAATCTGGTTTTATCCGGTTTAAACCGGTTTTAACCGATTCAATCCGGTTTATCCAGTATAAACTGATTTAATCCGCTTCAATCCGGTTTTATCCAGGTTAAACTGATTTAAACCGGTTCAGTCCGGTTTTATCCAGTTTCAACCAGTTATATCCGGTTCTATCCGGTTTAAACCTGTTTAAACCGGTTTAATCCAGTTTTATCCGGCTTAAACCGGTTCAATCTGGTATTATCCGGATTAAACTGGTTCAATTTGGTTTTATCCCGTTTAAACCGGTTTTATCCGGTTTAAACCGGTATAAACCAGTTCAAACCGGTTTTATCCTGTTTAAACCGGTTTAAACCGGATCATTCTGGTTTTATCCGGTTACAACCGGTTTTACCCAGTTCTATACGGTTTAAACCGATTTAAACCTGTTCAATCCGATTTCATCCGGTTTAAACCAATTCAACCCAGTTTTATCCGGTTTAAGCCGGTTTAAGCTGGTTCAATCCGGTTTTATCCGGTTTAAACCGGTTCAATCT
The DNA here is from genome assembly GCF_027409185.1 of Cynocephalus volans. Classification (NCBI taxonomy): domain Eukaryota; kingdom Metazoa; phylum Chordata; class Mammalia; order Dermoptera; family Cynocephalidae; genus Cynocephalus; species Cynocephalus volans. The sequence continues at coordinate 547,913 of NW_026902388.1, forward strand.
TGTTTTATCCGGTTTAAACCGTTTGAAACCAGTTCAATCCCGTTTTGTCCGGTTTAGACCAGTTCAATCCGGTTTTATCCGGTTTAAACCGGTTCTATGCTGTTTATACCAATTTAAGCCTGTTCAATCGGGTTTTATCCAGTTCAGACCTGTTTAAGCCGGTTCATTCCGGTTTTATCCAGCTTAAACCGGTTTAAACCCTTTCAATCCGATTTTATCCGGTTTCAACCGGTTTACACCGGTTCAATCTGGTTTTATCCGGTTTAAACCGTTTCTATCCGGTTCTATCCGTTTTAAACCGGTTTAAACCAGTTCATTCCGGTTTTATCCAGTTTAAACCAGTTTGAACCGGTTCAATCCGGTTTTATCCGGTTTAAACTGGTTTAAGACGGTTCAATCCGGTTTTATCCGGTTTAAACCGGTTCAATCCGGTTTTATCCGGTTTAAACCGGTTCAATCCGGTTTTATCCGGTTTAAACCGGTTCATTCCGGTTTTATCCGGTTAAAACCGGTTTGAAATGGTTCAATCCGTTTTTATCCGGTTTAAACTGGTTCAGTCCGGTTTTATCCAGTTTAAACCGGTTCATTCCGGTTTTATCCGGTTTAAACCGGTTCAATCCGGTTTTATCTGGTTTAAACCAGTTCACTCTGGTTTTATCCGGTTTAAACCGGTTTGAACCGGTTCAATCCGGTTTTATCCGGTTTAAACCTGTTTAAGCTGGTGCAATCCGGTTTTATCCAGTTTAAACCGGTTCTATCCGTCTCTATCCAGTTGAAACCAGTTTAAACCAGTTCAATGCGGTTTTATCCGGTTAAAACCGGTTCAATCCGGTTTTATCTGGTTTAAACCTGTTTAAACTGGTTCAATCGGTTTTATCCAGTTTAAACCGGTCCTATCCGGTTTAAACCGGTTTAGGCCGGTTCATTCCGGTTTTATCAGTTTTAAACCGGTTTAAACTGCTTCAATCCGTTTATATCCGGTTTCAACCAGTTTCATCCGGTTCAATCCGATTTTATCCGGTTTAAACCAGTTCACTCCGGTTTTATCCGGTTTAAACCGGTTTGAACCGGTTCAATCCGGTTATATCTGGTTTAAACCGGTTTTATCCGGTTTAGACCAGTTCATTCCGGTTTTATCCGGTTTATCCGGTTTAAACCAGTTTAACCCGGTTTTATCCGGCTTAAACCGGTTCAATCTGGTATTATCCGGTTTAAACTGGTTCAATTTGGTTTTATCCCGTTTAAACCGGTTTTATCCGGTTTAAACCGGTATAAACCAGTTCAATCCGGTTTTATCCTGTTTAAACCGGTTTAAACTGGATCAATCCGATTTTATCCGTTTTAAACCGGTTCAATCCAGTTTTATCTGGTTTAAACCGGTTTAAGCTGGTTCAATCCGGTTTTATCCGGTTTAAACCGGTTCAATCTTGTTTTATCCGGTTTAAACCGGTTGAAACCAGTTCAATCTGGTTTTATCTGGTTTAGACCATTTCAAACCGGTTCAGTCCGGTTTTATCCGGTTTAAACCAGTTCTCTCCATTTCTATCTGATTTAAACCGGTTTAAACTGGTTCAATCCGGTTTTATCCGTTTTAAACCGGTTCAATCTGGTTTTATCCGGTTTAAACTGGTTCAATTTGGTTTTATCCGGTTTAAACCGGTTTTATCCATTTCAAACCGGTTTAATCCAGTTCAATCCGGTTATATCCGGTTTAAAACGGTTTGAACCAGTTCAGACCTGTTTTATCCGGTTTAAACCGGTTCTATCCGGTTCTATACAGTTAAATCCGGTTTAAACCGTTTCAATCAGGTTTTATCCGGTTTAAACCGGTTCTATCCGGTTGAAACCGTATTAAACCGGTTCAATCCGGTTTTATTCGGTTTAAACCCGTTCAGTCTGGTTTTATCCGGTTTAAACCGGATTCAACCAGTTCAATCCGGTTTTATCCGGTTTAAAACGATTTAAGCCGGTTCAATCAGGTTTTATCCAGTTTAAACCGGTTCTATCCGGTTCTATAGGGTTGAAACCAGTTTAAACCGGTTCAATCCGGTTTTCTCCGGTTTAAACCAGTTCAATCCTGTTTTATCCGGTTTAAACCGGTTCTATACAGTTGAAACCGGTTTAAACCGGTTCAATCAGGTTTTATCCGGTTTAAACCGGTTCTATCTGGTTGAAACCGTATTAAACCGGTTCAATCCGGTTTTATCTGGTTTAAACCGTTTCTATCCGGTTCTATCCGTTTTAAACCGGTTTAAACCAGTTCATTCCGGTTTTATCCGGTTTAAACCGGTTTGAACCGGTTCAATCCGGTTTTATCCGGCTTAAACCGGTTTAAGACTGTTCAATCCGGTTTTATCCGGTTTAAACCGGTTCAATCCGGCTTAAACCGGTTTAAGACTGTTCAATCCGGTTTTATCCGGTTTAAACCGGTTCATTCCGGTTTTATCCGGTTAAAACCGGTTTGAAATGGTTCAATCCGTTTTTATCCGGTTTAAACTGGTTCAGTCCGGTTTTATCCGGTTTAAACCGGTTTGAACCGGTTCAATCCGGTTTTATCCGGTTTAAACCGGTTTAAGCCGGTTCAATCCGGTTTTATCCGGTTTAAACCGGTTTAAGCTGGTTCAATCCGGTTTTATCCTGTTTAAACCGGTTTAAGCCAGTTCAATCTGGTTTAATCCAGTTTAAACCGGTTCTATCCGGTTCTATCCGGTTGAAACCAGTTTAAACCGGTTCCAACCGGTTTTATCTGGTTTAAACCGGTTCAATCTGGTTTTATCAGGTTTAAACAGGTTCTATCCGGTTCTATCCAGTTTAAACCGGTTCTATACGGTTCTATTTGGTTTAAACTGGTTCAATCCGGTTTTATCTGGTTTAAACCGGTTCAATCTGGTTTTATCCGGTTTAAACTGGTTCAATTTGGTTTTATCCGGTTTAAACCGTTTTTATCCGGTTTAAACCGGTTTAAACCAGTTCAATCCTTTTTTATCCAGTTTAAACCGCTTGAAACCGGGTCAATCCGGTTTTATCCGATTTAAACCGGTTTAACACAGTTCTATCCAGTTTTATCCAGTTTAAAACTGTTCTAGCCGGTTCTATCCTGTTTAAACCAGTTAAAACCAGTTCAATCCGGTTTTATCTGGTTTAAACCGGTTCTACCCATTTCAATCTGGTTTAAACCGTTTAGAACCGGTTCTATGCGGTTTTATCCGGTTTAAACCGGTTCAATCTGTTTTTATCCGGTTTAAACCTGTTCTATCCGGTTTAAACCGGTTTGAACCGGTTCAATCCGGTTTTATCCGGTTTAAACCGGTTCTATCCGTTTCTATCCAGTTAAAACCGGTTCTTTCCGATTCTATCCGGTTTAAACCGGTTTAAACCGGTTCAATCCGTTTTTATCCGGTTTAAACCTGTTCAATCCGGTTTTATCCCGTTTAAACTGGTTCTATCCGGTTTTATCCGGTTTAAACCGGTTTAGCCCGGTTCTATCCGGTTAAAACCGGTTTAAACCGGTTCAATCCCATTTTATCCAGTTTAAACCGGTTCAATCCTGTTTTATCGGGTTTAAACCGGTTTAAGCCAGTTCAATCCAGTTTTATCCAGTTTAAACCGGTTCTATACGGTTCTATACGGTTGAAACCAGTTTAAACCGGTTCAATCCAGTTTTATTGGGTTTAAACCAGTTCAATCCTGTTTTATCCGGTTTAAACCGGTTCTATCCGTTTCTATACAGTTGAAACCGGTTTAAACCGGTTCAATCCAGTTTTATCCGGTTTAAACCAGTTCAGTCTGGTTTTATCCAGTTTAAAGCGGTTTAAAACGGTTCAATCCGTTTTTATCCGGTTTAAACCGGTTCTATGCTGTTTATACCAGTTTAAGCCTGTTCAATCGGGTTTTATCCGGTTTAGACCTGTTTAAGCCGGTTCATTCCTGTTTTATCCAGTATAAACCGGTTCTATCCGGTTCTATCCGGTTGAAATCAGTTTAAACCGGTTCAATCCGGTTTTATCCAGTTTAAACCTGTTTGAACCGGTTCAATCCGGTTTTATCCGGTTTAAACCGGTTCAATCCATTTTTATCCGGTTTAAACCAGTTCACTCCGGTTTTATCCGGTTTAAACCGGTTTGAACCGGTTCAATCCGGTTTTATCCGGTTTAAACCGGTTTTATCCGGTTTAGACCGGTTTAAACCAGTTCAATCCAGTTTTAATCGGCTTAAACCGGTTCAATCTTGTTTTATCCGGTTTAAACCGGTTGAAACCAGTTCAATCTGGTTTTATCTGGTTTAGACCATTTCAAACCGGTTCAGTCCGGTTTTATCCGGTTTAAACCAGTTCTCTCCATTTCTATCTGATTTAAACCGGTTTAAACTGGTTCAATCCGGCTTTATCCGTTTTAAACCGGTTCAATCTGGTTTTATCCGGTTTAAACTGGTTCAATTTGGTTTTATCCGGTTTAAACCGGTTTTATCCATTTTAAACCGGTTTAATCCAGTTCAATCCGGTTATATCCGTTTTAAACCGGTTTGAACCAGTTCAGTCCTGTTTTATCCGGTTTTAACTGGTTCTATAAGGTTCTATACAGTTGAATCCGGTTTAAACCGTTTCAATCAGGTTTTATCCGGTTTAAACCGGTTCTATCCGGTTGAAACCGTATTAAACCGGTTCAATCCGGTTTTATCCGGTTTAAACACGTTCAGTCTGGTTTTATCCGGTTTAAACCGGATTCAACCGGTTCAATCCGGTTTTATCCGGTTTAAAACCATTTATGCCAGTTCAATCAGGTTTTATCCAGTTTAAACCGGTTCTATCCGGTTCTATCCGGTTGAAACCAGTTTAAACCGGTTCAATACGGTTTTCTCCAGTTTAAACCAGTTCAATCCGGTTTTATCCGGTTTAAACCGCTTTAAGCCAGTTCAATCCGGTTTAATCCAGTTTAAACCGGTTCTATCCGGTTCTATCAGGTTGAAACCAGTTTAAACCGGTTCAAACCGGTTTTATCTGGTTTAAACCGGTTCAATCTGGTTTTATCAGGTTTAAACAGGTTCTATCCGGTTCTATCCAGTTTAAACCGGTTCTATACGGTTCTATTTGGTTTAAACTGGTTCAATCCGGTTTTATCTGGTTTAAACCGTTTCAATCTGGTTTTATCCGGTTTAAACTGGTTCAATTTGGTTTTATCTGGTTTAAACCGTTTTTATCCGGTTTAAACCGGTTTAAACCAGTTCAATCCGTTTTTATCCAGTTTAAACCGCTTGAAACCGGGTCAATCCGGTTTTATCCGATTTAAACCGGTTTAACACGGTTCTATCCGGTTTTATCCGGTTTAAAACTGTTCTATCCGGTTCTATCCTGTTTAAACCAGTTTAAACCAGTTCAATCCGGTTTTATCTGGTTTAAACCGGTTCTACCCATTTCAATCTGGTTTAAACCGGTTAGAACCTGTTCTATGCGGTTTTATCCGGTTTAAACCGGTTCAATCTGTTTTTATCCAGTTTAAACCTGTTCTATCCGGTTCTATCCTGTTTAAACCAGTTTAAACCAGTTCAATCCGGTTTTATCTGGTTTAAACCGGTTCTACCCATTTCAATCTGGTTTAAACCGGTTAGAACCGGTTCTATGCGGTTTTATACGTTTTAAACCAGTTCAATCTGACTTTATCCGGTTTAAACTGGTTCAATTTGGTTTTATCCGGTTTAAACGGGTTTGAACCGGTTCAATCCGATTTTATCCGGTTTAAACCTGTTTAAACCGGGTCAATGCGGTTTTATCCGGTTTAAACCTCTTCAATCCGGTTTTCTCCAGTTTAAACCGGTTTAAACAGGTTCAATCCGGTTTTATCCAGTTTAAACCGGTTCTATCTGGTTCTATCCGGTTGAAACCGGTTTAAACAGGTTCAATCCGGTTTTATCCGGTTTAAACCAGTTCAATCCGGTTCTATCTGGTTTAAGCCGGTTTAAACCGGTTCAATCCGTTTTTATCCGGTTTAAACCGGATCAATGCGTTTTATCTGGTTTAAACCGGTTTAAACTGGTTCAATCCGGATTTATCCGGTTTAAACCGGTCGGTTTAAACCGGTTTAAACCGCTTCAATCCGGTTTTATCCGATTTAAACCGGTTTAAACCGGTTCAATCGGTTTTTATCTGGTTTAAACCGGATTAAACCGGTTATATCCGGTTTTATCCAGTTTAAACCGGTTCAATCCTTTTTTTCCTGTTTAAACCGGTTTAAACCAGTTAATTCCGGTTTTATCCGGTTTAAGCTGGTTCAATCCGGTTTAAACCGTTTCAATCCGGTTTTTTCCGGTTTAAAACCATTTATGCCAGTTCAATCAGGTTTTATCCAGTTTAAACCGGTTCTATCCGGTTCTATCCAGTTGAAACCAGTTTAAACCGGTTCAATACGTTTTTCTCCGGTTTAAACCAGTTCAATCCGGTTTTATCCGGTTTAAACCGCTTTAAGCCAGTTCAATCCGGTTTAATCCAGTTTAAACCGGTTCTATCCGGTTCTATCAGGTTGAAACCAGTTTAAACCGGTTCAAACCGGTTTTATCTGGTTTAAACCGGTTCAATCTGGTTTTATCAGGTTTAAACAGGTTCTATCCGGTTCTATCCAGTTTAAACCGGTTCTATACGGTTCTATTTGGTTTAAACTGGTTCAATCCGGTTTTATCTGGTTTAAACCGGTTCAATCTGGTTTTATCCGGTTTAAACTGGTTCAATTTGGTTTTATCCGGTTTAAACCGGTTTAAACCGCTTCAATCCGGTTTTATCCGATTTAAACCGGTTTAAACCGGTTCAATCGGTTTTTATCTGGTTTAAACCGGTTCTATCCGGTTCTATCCGGTTTGAACCGGTTCAAACCGGTTTTATCCGGTTTAAACCGGTTTAAGCCGGTTCAATCCGGTTTTATCCAGTTTAAACCGGTTCTATCCGGTTCTATCCGGTTGAAACCAGTTTAAACCGGTTCAATCCGGTTTTATCCGGTTTAAACCGGTTCAATCCAGTTTTATCCGGTTTAAACCGGTTCATTCCGGTTTTATCCGTTTAAAACCGGTTTGAAAAGGTTCAATCCGGTTTTATCCGGTTTAAACCGGTTCATTCCGGTTTTATCCGTTTAAAACCGGTTTGAAACGGTTCAATCCGGTTTTATCCGGTTTAAACTGGTTCAATCCGTTTTTATCCGGTTTAAACCAGTTCACTCCGGTTTTATCCGGTTTAAACCGGTTTGAACCGGTTCAATCCGGTTTTATGTGTTTTAAACCGGTTCAATCTGGTTTTATCCGGTTTAAACCAGTTTTATCCGGTTTAGACCGGTTTAAACCAGTTCAATCCGGTTTTAATCGGCTTAAACTGGTTCAATCTGGTTTTATCCGGTTTAAAGCGCTTTAAAACGGTTTAATCCGGTTTTATCCGGTTTAAACCAGTTTGAACCTGTTCAATCCGGTTTTATCTCGTTTAGACCGGTTCTATCCGGTTCTATCCTTTTTAAATCGGATTAAACTGGTTCTATCCTGTTCTATCCTGTTTTAACTGGATTAAACCAGTTCAATCCGGTTTTATCCGGTTTAAACCGGTTCAATCTGTTTTTATCCGGTTTAAACCTGTTCTATCCGGTTTAAACCGGTTTGAACCGGTTCAATCCGGTTTTATCCGGTTTAAACCGGTTCTATCCGTTTCTATCCAGTTAAAACCGGTTCTTTCCGATTCTATCCGGTTTAAACCGGTTTAAACCGGTTCAATCCGTTTTTATCCGGTTTAAACCTGTTCAATCCGGTTTTATCCCGTTTAAACTGGTTCTATCCGGTTTTATCCGGTTTAAACCGGTTTAGCCCGGTTCTATCCGGTTAAAACCGGTTTAAACCGGTTCAATCCCATTTTATCCAGTTTAAACCAGTTCAATCCTGTTTTATCGGGTTTAAACCGGTTTAAGCCAGTTCAATCCAGTTTTATCCAGTTTAAACCGGTTCTATACGTTTCTATACGGTTGAAACCAGTTTAAACCGGTTCAATCCAGTTTTATTGGGTTTAAACCAGTTCAATCCTGTTTTATCCGGTTTAAACCGGTTCTATCCGTTTCTATACAGTTGAAACCGGTTTAAACCGGTTCAATCCAGTTTTATCCGGTTTAAACCGGTTCAGTCTGGTTTTATCCAGTTTAAAGCGGTTTAAAACGGTTCAATCCGGTTTTATCCGGTTTAAACCGGTTCTATGCTGTTTATACCAGTTTAAGCCTGTTCAATCGGGTTTTATCCGGTTTAGACCTGTTTAAGCCGGTTCATTCCTGTTTTATCCAGTATAAACCGGTTCTATCCGGTTCTATCCGGTTGAAACCAGTTTAAACCGGTTCAATCCGGTTTTATCCAGTTTAAACCTGTTTGAACCGGTTCAATCCGGTTTTATCCGGTTTAAACCGGTTCAAACTGGTTTTATCCGGTTTAAACCGGTTTAAGACGGTTCAATCCGGTTTTATCCGGTTTAAACCGGTTCAATCCATTTTTATCCGGTTTAAACCAGTTCACTCCGGTTTTATCCGGTTTAAACCGGTTTGAACCGGTTCAATCCGGTTTTATCCGGTTTAAACCGGTTTTATCCGGTTTAGACCGGTTTAAACCAGTTCAATCCAGTTTTAATCGGCTTAAACCGGTTCAATCTTGTTTTATCCGGTTTAAACCGGTTGAAACCAGTTCAATCTGGTTTTCTCTGGTTTAGACCATTTCAAACCGGTTCAGTCCGGTTTTATCCGGTTTAAACCAGTTCTCTCCATTTCTATCTGATTTAAACCGGTTTAAACTGGTTCAATCCGGTTTTATCCGTTTTAAACCGGTTCAATCTGGTTTTATCCGGTTTAAACTGGTTCAATTTGGTTTTATCCGGTTTAAACCGGTTTTATCCATTTTAAACCGGTTTAATCCAGTTCAATCCGGTTATATCCGTTTTAAACCGGTTTGAACCAGTTCAGTCCTGTTTTATCCGGTTTTAACTGGTTCTATCCGGTTCTATACAGTTGAATCCGGTTTAAACCGTTTCAATCAGGTTTTATCCGGTTTAAACCGGTTCTATCCGGTTGAAACCGTATTAAACCGGTTCAATCCGGTTTTATCCGGTTTAAACACGTTCACTCCAGTTTTATCCGGTTTAAACCGGTTTGTACCGGTTCAATCCGGTTTTATCCTGTTTAAACCGGTTTGTACCGGTTCAATCCGGTTTTATCCGGTTTAAACCGGTTTAAGCTGGTTCAATCCGGTTTTATCCTGTTTAAGCCGGTTCAATCCGGTTTTATCCGGTTTAAACCGGTTTTATCCGGTTTAGACCAGTTTAAACCAGTTCAATCCGGTTTTAATCGGCTTAAACCGGTTCAATCTGGTTTTATCGAGTTTAAACCGCTTTAAAACGGTTTAATCCGGTTTTATCCCGTTTAAACCAGTTTGAACCGGTTCAATCCGGTTTAAACCGGTTTAAGCCGGTTCAATCCAGTTTAATCCAGTTTAAACCGGTTCTATCCGGTTCTATCCGGTTTAAACCAGTTTAAACCGGTTCAATCCGGTTTTATCCAGTTTAAACCAGTTCTATCCGGTTTAAACCAGTTTAATCCAGTTCAATCCGGTTTTATCCGGTTTATACCGGTCCTATCGTGTTTAAACAGGTTTAGGCTGGTTCATTCCGGTTTTATCAGTTTTAAACCGGTTTAAACTGCTTCAATCCGTTTATATCCGGTTTAAACCGGTAACAACCGGTTCAATCCGGTTTTCTCCGGTTTAAACCGGTTTAAGCCGGTTCCATCCTGTTTTCTCCGGTTTTAACCGGCTTTAACCAGTTCAATCCGCTTTTATCCAGTTTAAACTGGTTCTATCTGGTTCTATCCGGTTGAAACAGGTTTAAACCGGTTCAATCCGGTTTTCTACGGTTTAAACCGGTTCATTCCGGTTTCATCCGGTTTGAACCGGTTTAAACCGGTTTAAACCAGTTCAATCCGGTTTTAAACGGTTTAAACCGGTTCTATCCAGTTCAATCTGGTTTATACTGGTTTAAACCGGTTCTATCCGTTTCTATCCGGTTTAAACCGGTACAATCCGGTTTTCTCCGGTTTAAACCGGTTTAAGCTGGTTCCATCCTGTTTTCTCCGGTTTTAACCGGCTTTAACCAGTTCAATCCGCTTTTATCCAGTTTAAACCGGTTCTATCTGGTTCTATCCGGTTGAAACCGGTTTGAACCGGTTCAATCCGGTTTTACACGGTTTAAACCGTTTCTATCCGGTTCAATCTGGTTTAAACCGGTTTAAACCGGTTCTATCCGTTTTTATCCAGTTTAAACTGGTACAATCTGGTTTTATCCGGTTTAAACCGGTTTAAAACGGTTCAATCAGTTTTAACCAGTTTAAACCGGTTCAATCCGTTTTTTCCGGTTTAAACCGGTTTAAACCAGTTCATTCCGGTTTTATCCGGCTTAAACCGGTTCAATCTGGTATTATCCGGATTAAACTGGTTTAATTTGGTTTTATCCCGTTTAAACCGCTTTTATCCGGTTTAAACCAGTATAAACCAGTTCAATCCGGTTTTATCCTGTTTAAACCGGTTTAAACCGGTTCAATCTGGTTTAAACCGCTTCAATCCGGTTTTATCCGGTTTCAACCGGTTTGAACCGTTTCAATCTGGTTTTATCCGGTTTAAACCGATTTAAGCCGGTTCAATCCGGTTTTATCCAGTTTAAACCGGTTCTATCCGGTTCTGTCCGGTTGAAACCAGTTTAAACCGGTTCAATCCGGTTTTATCCGGTTTAAACCGGTTCAATCCGGTTTTATCCGGTTTAAACAGGTTTGAAACGGTTCAATCCGGTTTTATCCGGATTAAACCGGTTCAGTCCGGTTTTATCCGGTTTAAACCGGTTCATTCCGGTTTTATCCGGTTAAAACCGGTTTGAAATGGTTCAATCCGGTTTTATCTGGTTTAAACCGGTTCAATCCTGTTTTATCCAGTTTAAACCGGTTCTATCCGGTTCTATCCGGTTGAAACCAGTTCAATCCGGTTTTATCTGGTTTAAACCGGTTCAATCTGGTTTTATCCGGTTTAAACCGGTTTTATCCGGTTTAGAGCAGTTTAAACCAGTTCAATCCGGTTTTAATCGGATTAAACCAGTTCAATCTGGTTTTATCCGTTTTAAACCGCTTAAAACGGTTTAATCCGGTTTTATCCGGTTTAAACCAGTTTGAACCGTTTCAATCCGGTTTTATCCTGTTAAAATCGGTTTAAACTGGTTCTATCCTGTTCTATCCTATTTTAACCGGTTAAACCAGTTCAATCCGGTTTTATCCAGTTTAAACTGGTTCTATTCGTTTCCATCTGGTTTAAAAGGGTTTAAACTGGTTCAATCCGGTTTTATACGTTTTAAACCAGTTCAATCTGATTTTATCCGATTTAAACTGGTTCAATTTGGTTTTATCCGGTTCAAACCAGTTTACACCTGTTCAATCCGGTTTTGTCCGGTTTATACCGTTTCTATCCAGTTCTATCCGTTTTAAACCGGTTTAAACCAGTTCATTCCGGTTTTATCCGGTTTAAACCGGTTTGAACCGGTTCAATCCGGTTTTATCCGGTTTAAACCGGTTTAAGCCGGTTCAATCCGTTTTATCCGGTTTAAACCGGTTCAATCTGGTTTCATCCGGTTTAAACCAGTTTGAACCGGTTCAATCCGGTTTTATCCAGTTTAAACCGGTTCTATCCGGTTCTATCCGGTTGAAACCAGTTTAAACCGGTTCAATCCGGTTTTCTCCGGTTTAAACCGGTTTTATCCGGTTTAGACCAGTTTAACCCAGTTAAATCCGGTTTTAATCGGCCTAAACCGGTTCAATCTGGTTTTATCCAGTTTAAACCCCTTTAAAACGGTTTAATCCGGTTTTATCCCGTTTAAACCAGTTTGAACCGGTTCAATCCGGTTTAAATCGGTTTAAGCCGGTTCAATCCGGTTTTATCCAGTTTAAACCGGTTCTATCCGGTTCTATCCGGTTGAAACCAGTTTAAACCGGTTGAATCCGGTTTTATCCAGTTTAAACCGGTTCAATCCGGTGTTATCCGGTTTAAACCAGTTCATTCCGGTTTTATCCGGTTAAAACCGGTTTGAAACGGTTCAATCCGGTTTTATCCGGCTTAAACTGGTTCAGTCCGTTTTTATCCGATTTAAACCAGTTCATTCCGGTTTTATCCGGTTTAAACCGGTTCTATCCGGTTCTGTCCGGTTGAAACCAGTTTAAACCGTTTCAATCTGGTTTTATCCGGTTTGAACCAGTTTAAACCGCTTCAATCCGTTTTTATCCGGTTTAAACCGGTTCTATCCGGTTCTATCCGGTTGAAACCGGTTTAAACCGGTTCAATCTGGTTTTATCCGGTTTAAACCGGTTTTAACCGATTCAATCCGGTTTATCCAGTATAAACTGATTTAATCCGCTTCAATCCGGTTTTATCCAGGTTAAACTGATTTAAACCGGTTCAGTCCGGTTTTATCCAGTTTCAACCAGTTATATCCGGTTCTATCCGGTTTAAACCTGTTTAAACCGGTTTAATCCAGTTTTATCCGGCTTAAACCGGTTCAATCTGGTATTATCCGGATTAAACTGGTTCAATTTGGTTTTATCCCGTTTAAACCGGTTTTATCCGGTTTAAACCGGTATAAACCAGTTCAAACCGGTTTTATCCTGTTTAAACCGGTTTAAACCGGATCATTCTGGTTTTATCCGGTTACAACCGGTTTTACCCAGTTCTATACGGTTTAAACCGATTTAAACCTGTTCAATCCGATTTCATCCGGTTTAAACCAATTCAACCCAGTTTTATCCGGTTTAAGCCGGTTTAAGCTGGTTCAATCCGGTTTTATCCGGTTTAAACCGGTTCAATCTTGTTTTATCCGGTTTAAACCGTTTGAAACCAGTTCAATCCCGTTTTGTCCGGTTTAGACCAGTTCAATCCGGTTTTATCCGGTTTAAACCGGTTCTATGCTGTTTATACCAATTTAAGCCTGTTCAATCGGGTTTTATCCAGTTCAGACCTGTTTAAGCCGGTTCATTCCGGTTTTATCCAGCTTAAACCGGTTTAAACCCTTTCAATCCGATTTTATCCGGTTTCAACCGGTTTACACCGGTTCAATCTGGTTTTATCCGGTTTAAACCGTTTCTATCCGGTTCTATCCGTTTTAAACCGGTTTAAACCAGTTCATTCCGGTTTTATCCAGTTTAAACCAGTTTGAACCGGTTCAATCCGGTTTTATCCGGTTTAAACCGGTTTAAGACGGTTCAATCCGGTTTTATCCGGTTTAAACCGGTTCAATCCGGTTTTATCCGGTTTAAACCGGTTCAATCCGGTTTTATCCGGTTTAAACCGGTTCATTCCGGTTTTATCCGGTTAAAACCGGTTTGAAATGGTTCAATCCGTTTTTATCCGGTTTAAACTGGTTCAGTCCGGTTTTATCCAGTTTAAACCGGTTCATTCCGGTTTTATCCGGTTTAAACCGGTTCAATCCGGTTTTATCTGGTTTAAACCAGTTCACTCTGGTTTTATCCGGTTTAAACCGGTTTGAACCGGTTCAATCCGGTTTTATCCGGTTTAAACCTGTTTAAGCTGGTGCAATCCGGTTTTATCCAGTTTAAACCGGTTCTATCCGTCTCTATCCAGTTGAAACCAGTTTAAACCAGTTCAATGCGGTTTTATCCGGTTAAAACCGGTTCAATCCGGTTTTATCTGGTTTAAACCTGTTTAAACTGGTTCAATCGGTTTTATCCAGTTTAAACCGGTCCTATCCGGTTTAAACCGGTTTAGGCCGGTTCATTCCGGTTTTATCAGTTTTAAACCGGTTTAAACTGCTTCAATCCGTTTATATCCGGTTTCAACCAGTTTCATCCGGTTCAATCCGATTTTATCCGGTTTAAACCAGTTCACTCCGGTTTTATCCGGTTTAAACCGGTTTGAACCGGTTCAATCCGGTTATATCTGGTTTAAACCGGTTTTATCCGGTTTAGACCAGTTCATTCCGGTTTTATCCGGTTTATCCGGTTTAAACCAGTTTAACCCGGTTTTATCCGGCTTAAACCGGTTCAATCTGGTATTATCCGGTTTAAACTGGTTCAATTTGGTTTTATCCCGTTTAAACCGGTTTTATCCGGTTTAAACCGGTATAAACCAGTTCAATCCGGTTTTATCCTGTTTAAACCGGTTTAAACTGGATCAATCCGGTTTTATCCGGTTTAAACCGGTTCAATCTTGTTTTATCCGGTTTAAACCGGTTGAAACCAGTTCAATCTGGTTTTATCTGGTTTAGACCATTTCAAACCGGTTCAGTCCGGTTTTATCCGGTTTAAACCAGTTCTCTCCATTTCTATCTGATTTAAACCGGTTTAAACTGGTTCAATCCGGTTTTATCCGTTTTAAACCGGTTCAATCTGGTTTTATCCGGTTTAAACTGGTTCAATTTGGTTTTATCCGGTTTAAACCGGTTTTATCCATTTCAAACCGGTTTAATCCAGTTCAATCCGGTTATATCCGGTTTAAAACGGTTTGAACCAGTTCAGACCTGTTTTATCCGGTTTAAACCGGTTCTATCCGGTTCTATACAGTTAAATCCGGTTTAAACCGTTTCAATCAGGTTTTATCCGGTTTAAACCGGTTCTATCCGGTTGAAACCGTATTAAACCGGTTCAATCCGGTTTTATTCGGTTTAAACCCGTTCAGTCTGGTTTTATCCGGTTTAAACCGGATTCAACCAGTTCAATCCGGTTTTATCCGGTTTAAAACGATTTAAGCCGGTTCAATCAGGTTTTATCCAGTTTAAACCGGTTCTATCCGGTTCTATAGGGTTGAAACCAGTTTAAACCGGTTCAATCCGGTTTTCTCCGGTTTAAACCAGTTCAATCCTGTTTTATCCGGTTTAAACCGGTTCTATACAGTTGAAACCGGTTTAAACCGGTTCAATCAGGTTTTATCCGGTTTAAACCGGTTCTATCTGGTTGAAACCGTATTAAACCGGTTCAATCCGGTTTTATCTGGTTTAAACCGTTTCTATCCGGTTCTATCCGTTTTAAACCGGTTTAAACCAGTTCATTCCGGTTTTATCCGGTTTAAACCGGTTTGAACCGGTTCAATCCGGTTTTATCCGGCTTAAACCGGTTTAAGACTGTTCAATCCGGTTTTATCCGGTTTAAACCGGTTCAATCCGGCTTAAACCGGTTTAAGACTGTTCAATCCGGTTTTATCCAGTTTAAACCGGTTCATTCCGGTTTTATCCGGTTAAAACCGGTTTGAAATGGTTCAATCCGTTTTTATCCGGTTTAAACTGGTTCAGTCCGGTTTTATCCGGTTTAAACCGGTTTGAACCGGTTCAATCCGGTTTTATCCGGTTTAAACCGGTTTAAGCCGGTTCAATCCGGTTTTATCCGGTTTAAACCGGTTTAAGCTGGTTCAATCCGGTTTAAACCGTTTCAATCCGGTTTTTTCCGGTTTAAAACCATTTATGCCAGTTCAATCAGGTTTTATCCAGTTTAAACCGGTTCTATCCGGTTCTATCCAGTTGAAACCAGTTTAAACCGGTTCAATACGTTTTTCTCCGGTTTAAACCAGTTCAATCCGGTTTTATCCGGTTTAAACCGCTTTAAGCCAGTTCAATCCGGTTTAATCCAGTTTAAACCGGTTCTATCCGGTTCTATCAGGTTGAAACCAGTTTAAACCGGTTCAAACCGGTTTTATCTGGTTTAAACCGGTTCAATCTGGTTTTATCAGGTTTAAACAGGTTCTATCCGGTTCTATCCAGTTTAAACCGGTTCTATACGGTTCTATTTGGTTTAAACTGGTTCAATCCGGTTTTATCTGGTTTAAACCGGTTCAATCTGGTTTTATCCGGTTTAAACTGGTTCAATTTGGTTTTATCCGGTTTAAACCGGTTTAAACCGCTTCAATCCGGTTTTATCCGATTTAAACCGGTTTAAACCGGTTCAATCGGTTTTTATCTGGTTTAAACCGGTTCTATCCGGTTCTATCCGGTTTGAACCGGTTCAAACCGGTTTTATCCGGTTTAAACCGGTTTAAGCCGGTTCAATCCGGTTTTATCCAGTTTAAACCGGTTCTATCCGGTTCTATCCGGTTGAAACCAGTTTAAACCGGTTCAATCCGGTTTTATCCGGTTTAAACCGGTTCAATCCAGTTTTATCCGGTTTAAACCGGTTCATTCCGGTTTTATCCGTTTAAAACCGGTTTGAAAAGGTTCAATCCGGTTTTATCCGGTTTAAACCGGTTCATTCCGGTTTTATCCGTTTAAAACCGGTTTGAAACGGTTCAATCCGGTTTTATCCGGTTTAAACTGGTTCAATCCGTTTTTATCCGGTTTAAACCAGTTCACTCCGGTTTTATCCGGTTTAAACCGGTTTGAACCGGTTCAATCCGGTTTTATGTGTTTTAAACCGGTTCAATCTGGTTTTATCCGGTTTAAACCAGTTTTATCCGGTTTAGACCGGTTTAAACCAGTTCAATCCGGTTTTAATCGGCTTAAACTGGTTCAATCTGGTTTTATCCGGTTTAAAGCGCTTTAAAACGGTTTAATCCGGTTTTATCCGGTTTAAACCAGTTTGAACCTGTTCAATCCGGTTTTATCTCGTTTAGACCGGTTCTATCCGGTTCTATCCTTTTTAAATCGGATTAAACTGGTTCTATCCTGTTCTATCCTGTTTTAACTGGATTAAACCAGTTCAATCCGGTTTTATCCGGTTTAAACCGGTTCAATCTGTTTTTATCCGGTTTAAACCTGTTCTATCCGGTTTAAACCGGTTTGAACCGGTTCAATCCGGTTTTATCCGGTTTAAACCGGTTCTATCCGTTTCTATCCAGTTAAAACCGGTTCTTTCCGATTCTATCCGGTTTAAACCGGTTTAAACCGGTTCAATCCGTTTTTATCCGGTTTAAACCTGTTCAATCCGGTTTTATCCCGTTTAAACTGGTTCTATCCGGTTTTATCCGGTTTAAACCGGTTTAGCCCGGTTCTATCCGGTTAAAACCGGTTTAAACCGGTTCAATCCCATTTTATCCAGTTTAAACCAGTTCAATCCTGTTTTATCGGGTTTAAACCGGTTTAAGCCAGTTCAATCCAGTTTTATCCAGTTTAAACCGGTTCTATACGTTTCTATACGGTTGAAACCAGTTTAAACCGGTTCAATCCAGTTTTATTGGGTTTAAACCAGTTCAATCCTGTTTTATCCGGTTTAAACCGGTTCTATCCGTTTCTATACAGTTGAAACCGGTTTAAACCGGTTCAATCCAGTTTTATCCGGTTTAAACCGGTTCAGTCTGGTTTTATCCAGTTTAAAGCGGTTTAAAACGGTTCAATCCGGTTTTATCCGGTTTAAACCGGTTCTATGCTGTTTATACCAGTTTAAGCCTGTTCAATCGGGTTTTATCCGGTTTAGACCTGTTTAAGCCGGTTCATTCCTGTTTTATCCAGTATAAACCGGTTCTATCCGGTTCTATCCGGTTGAAACCAGTTTAAACCGGTTCAATCCGGTTTTATCCAGTTTAAACCTGTTTGAACCGGTTCAATCCGGTTTTATCCGGTTTAAACCGGTTCAAACTGGTTTTATCCGGTTTAAACCGGTTTAAGACGGTTCAATCCGGTTTTATCCGGTTTAAACCGGTTCAATCCATTTTTATCCGGTTTAAACCAGTTCACTCCGGTTTTATCCGGTTTAAACCGGTTTGAACCGGTTCAATCCGGTTTTATCCGGTTTAAACCGGTTTTATCCGGTTTAGACCGGTTTAAACCAGTTCAATCCAGTTTTAATCGGCTTAAACCGGTTCAATCTTGTTTTATCCGGTTTAAACCGGTTGAAACCAGTTCAATCTGGTTTTCTCTGGTTTAGACCATTTCAAACCGGTTCAGTCCGGTTTTATCCGGTTTAAACCAGTTCTCTCCATTTCTATCTGATTTAAACCGGTTTAAACTGGTTCAATCCGGTTTTATCCGTTTTAAACCGGTTCAATCTGGTTTTATCCGGTTTAAACTGGTTCAATTTGGTTTTATCCGGTTTAAACCGGTTTTATCCATTTTAAACCGGTTTAATCCAGTTCAATCCGGTTATATCCGTTTTAAACCGGTTTGAACCAGTTCAGTCCTGTTTTATCCGGTTTTAACTGGTTCTATCCGGTTCTATACAGTTGAATCCGGTTTAAACCGTTTCAATCAGGTTTTATCCGGTTTAAACCGGTTCTATCCGGTTGAAACCGTATTAAACCGGTTCAATCCGGTTTTATCCGGTTTAAACACGTTCACTCCAGTTTTATCCGGTTTAAACCGGTTTGTACCGGTTCAATCCGGTTTTATCCTGTTTAAACCGGTTTGTACCGGTTCAATCCGGTTTTATCCGGTTTAAACCGGTTTAAGCTGGTTCAATCCGGTTTTATCCTGTTTAAGCCGGTTCAATCCGGTTTTATCCAGTTTAAACCGGTTTTATCCGGTTTAGACCAGTTTAAACCAGTTCAATCCGGTTTTAATCGGCTTAAACCGGTTCAATCTGGTTTTATCGAGTTTAAACCGCTTTAAAACGGTTTAATCCGGTTTTATCCCGTTTAAACCAGTTTGAACCGGTTCAATCCGGTTTAAACCGGTTTAAGCCGGTTCAATCCAGTTTAATCCAGTTTAAACCGGTTCTATCCGGTTCTATCCGGTTTAAACCAGTTTAAACCGGTTCAATCCGGTTTTATCCAGTTTAAACCAGTTCTATCCGGTTTAAACCAGTTTAATCCAGTTCAATCCGGTTTTATCCGGTTTATACCGGTCCTATCGTGTTTAAACAGGTTTAGGCTGGTTCATTCCGGTTTTATCAGTTTTAAACCGGTTTAAACTGCTTCAATCCGTTTATATCCGGTTTAAACCGGTAACAACCGGTTCAATCCGGTTTTCTCCGGTTTAAACCGGTTTAAGCCGGTTCCATCCTGTTTTCTCCGGTTTTAACCGGCTTTAACCAGTTCAATCCGCTTTTATCCAGTTTAAACTGGTTCTATCTGGTTCTATCCGGTTGAAACAGGTTTAAACCGGTTCAATCCGGTTTTCTACGGTTTAAACCGGTTCATTCCGGTTTCATCCGGTTTGAACCGGTTTAAACCGGTTTAAACCAGTTCAATCCGGTTTTAAACGGTTTAAACCGGTTCTATCCAGTTCAATCTGGTTTATACTGGTTTAAACCGGTTCTATCCGTTTCTATCCGGTTTAAACCGGTACAATCCGGTTTTCTCCGGTTTAAACCGGTTTAAGCTGGTTCCATCCTGTTTTCTCCGGTTTTAACCGGCTTTAACCAGTTCAATCCGCTTTTATCCAGTTTAAACCGGTTCTATCTGGTTCTATCCGGTTGAAACCGGTTTGAACCGGTTCAATCCGGTTTTACACGGTTTAAACCGTTTCTATCCGGTTCAATCTGGTTTAAACCGGTTTAAACCGGTTCTATCCGTTTTTATCCGGTTTAAACTGGTACAATCTGGTTTTATCCGGTTTAAACCGGTTTAAAACGGTTCAATCAGTTTTAACCAGTTTAAACCGGTTCAATCCGTTTTTTCCGGTTTAAACCGGTTTAAACCAGTTCATTCCGGTTTTATCCGGCTTAAACCGGTTCAATCTGGTATTATCCGGATTAAACTGGTTTAATTTGGTTTTATCCCGTTTAAACCGCTTTTATCCGGTTTAAACCAGTATAAACCAGTTCAATCCGGTTTTATCCTGTTTAAACCGGTTTAAACCGGTTCAATCTGGTTTAAACCGCTTCAATCCGGTTTTATCCGGTTTCAACCGGTTTGAACCGTTTCAATCTGGTTTTATCCGGTTTAAACCGATTTAAGCCGGTTCAATCCGGTTTTATCCAGTTTAAACCGGTTCTATCCGGTTCTGTCCGGTTGAAACCAGTTTAAACCGGTTCAATCCGGTTTTATCCGGTTTAAACCGGTTCAATCCGGTTTTATCCGGTTTAAACAGGTTTGAAACGGTTCAATCCGGTTTTATCCGGATTAAACCGGTTCAGTCCGGTTTTATCCGGTTTAAACCGGTTCATTCCGGTTTTATCCGGTTAAAACCGGTTTGAAATGGTTCAATCCGGTTTTATCTGGTTTAAACCGGTTCAATCCTGTTTTATCCAGTTTAAACCGGTTCTATCCGGTTCTATCCGGTTGAAACCAGTTCAATCCGGTTTTATCTGGTTTAAACCGGTTCAATCTGGTTTTATCCGGTTTAAACCGGTTTTATCCGGTTTAGAGCAGTTTAAACCAGTTCAATCCGGTTTTAATCGGATTAAACCAGTTCAATCTGGTTTTATCCGTTTTAAACCGCTTAAAACGGTTTAATCCGGTTTTATCCGGTTTAAACCAGTTTGAACCGTTTCAATCCGGTTTTATCCTGTTAAAATCGGTTTAAACTGGTTCTATCCTGTTCTATCCTATTTTAACCGGTTAAACCAGTTCAATCCGGTTTTATCCAGTTTAAACTGGTTCTATTCGTTTCCATCTGGTTTAAAAGGGTTTAAACTGGTTCAATCCGGTTTTATACGTTTTAAACCAGTTCAATCTGATTTTATCCGATTTAAACTGGTTCAATTTGGTTTTATCCGGTTCAAACCAGTTTACACCTGTTCAATCCGGTTTTGTCCGGTTTATACCGTTTCTATCCAGTTCTATCCGTTTTAAACCGGTTTAAACCAGTTCATTCCGGTTTTATCCGGTTTAAACCGGTTTGAACCGGTTCAATCCGGTTTTATCCGGTTTAAACCGGTTTAAGCCGGTTCAATCCGTTTTATCCGGTTTAAACCGGTTCAATCTGGTTTCATCCGGTTTAAACCAGTTTGAACCGGTTCAATCCGGTTTTATCCAGTTTAAACCGGTTCTATCCGGTTCTATCCGGTTGAAACCAGTTTAAACCGGTTCAATCCGGTTTTCTCCGGTTTAAACCGGTTTTATCCGGTTTAGACCAGTTTAACCCAGTTAAATCCGGTTTTAATCGGCCTAAACCGGTTCAATCTGGTTTTATCCAGTTTAAACCCCTTTAAAACGGTTTAATCCGGTTTTATCCCGTTTAAACCAGTTTGAACCGGTTCAATCCGGTTTAAATCGGTTTAAGCCGGTTCAATCCGGTTTTATCCAGTTTAAACCGGTTCTATCCGGTTCTATCCGGTTGAAACCAGTTTAAACCGGTTGAATCCGGTTTTATCCAGTTTAAACCGGTTCAATCCGGTGTTATCCGGTTTAAACCAGTTCATTCCGGTTTTATCCGGTTAAAACCGGTTTGAAACGGTTCAATCCGGTTTTATCCGGCTTAAACTGGTTCAGTCCGTTTTTATCCGATTTAAACCAGTTCATTCCGGTTTTATCCGGTTTAAACCGGTTCTATCCGGTTCTGTCCGGTTGAAACCAGTTTAAACCGTTTCAATCTGGTTTTATCCGGTTTGAACCAGTTTAAACCGCTTCAATCCGTTTTTATCCGGTTTAAACCGGTTCTATCCGGTTCTATCCGGTTGAAACCGGTTTAAACCGGTTCAATCTGGTTTTATCCGGTTTAAACCGGTTTTAACCGATTCAATCCGGTTTATCCAGTATAAACTGATTTAATCCGCTTCAATCCGGTTTTATCCAGGTTAAACTGATTTAAACCGGTTCAGTCCGGTTTTATCCAGTTTCAACCAGTTATATCCGGTTCTATCCGGTTTAAACCTGTTTAAACCGGTTTAATCCAGTTTTATCCGGCTTAAACCGGTTCAATCTGGTATTATCCGGATTAAACTGGTTCAATTTGGTTTTATCCCGTTTAAACCGGTTTTATCCGGTTTAAACCGGTATAAACCAGTTCAAACCGGTTTTATCCTGTTTAAACCGGTTTAAACCGGATCATTCTGGTTTTATCCGGTTACAACCGGTTTTACCCAGTTCTATACGGTTTAAACCGATTTAAACCTGTTCAATCCGATTTCATCCGGTTTAAACCAATTCAACCCAGTTTTATCCGGTTTAAGCCGGTTTAAGCTGGTTCAATCCGGTTTTATCCGGTTTAAACCGGTTCAATCTTGTTTTATCCGGTTTAAACCGTTTGAAACCAGTTCAATCCCGTTTTGTCCGGTTTAGACCAGTTCAATCCGGTTTTATCCGGTTTAAACCGGTTCTATGCTGTTTATACCAATTTAAGCCTGTTCAATCGGGTTTTATCCAGTTCAGACCTGTTTAAGCCGGTTCATTCCGGTTTTATCCAGCTTAAACCGGTTTAAACCCTTTCAATCCGATTTTATCCGGTTTCAACCGGTTTACACCGGTTCAATCTGGTTTTATCCGGTTTAAACCGTTTCTATCCGGTTCTATCCGTTTTAAACCGGTTTAAACCAGTTCATTCCGGTTTTATCCAGTTTAAACCAGTTTGAACCGGTTCAATCCGGTTTTATCCGGTTTAAACCGGTTTAAGACGGTTCAATCCGGTTTTATCCGGTTTAAACCGGTTCAATCCGGTTTTATCCGGTTTAAACCGGTTCAATCCGGTTTTATCCGGTTTAAACCGGTTCATTCCGGTTTTATCCGGTTAAAACCGGTTTGAAATGGTTCAATCCGTTTTTATCCGGTTTAAACTGGTTCAGTCCGGTTTTATCCAGTTTAAACCGGTTCATTCCGGTTTTATCCGGTTTAAACCGGTTCAATCCGGTTTTATCTGGTTTAAACCAGTTCACTCTGGTTTTATCCGGTTTAAACCGGTTTGAACCGGTTCAATCCGGTTTTATCCGGTTTAAACCTGTTTAAGCTGGTGCAATCCGGTTTTATCCAGTTTAAACCGGTTCTATCCGTCTCTATCCAGTTGAAACCAGTTTAAACCAGTTCAATGCGGTTTTATCCGGTTAAAACCGGTTCAATCCGGTTTTATCTGGTTTAAACCTGTTTAAACTGGTTCAATCGGTTTTATCCAGTTTAAACCGGTCCTATCCGGTTTAAACCGGTTTAGGCCGGTTCATTCCGGTTTTATCAGTTTTAAACCGGTTTAAACTGCTTCAATCCGTTTATATCCGGTTTCAACCAGTTTCATCCGGTTCAATCCGATTTTATCCGGTTTAAACCAGTTCACTCCGGTTTTATCCGGTTTAAACCGGTTTGAACCGGTTCAATCCGGTTATATCTGGTTTAAACCGGTTTTATCCGGTTTAGACCAGTTCATTCCGGTTTTATCCGGTTTATCCGGTTTAAACCAGTTTAACCCGGTTTTATCCGGCTTAAACCGGTTCAATCTGGTATTATCCGGTTTAAACTGGTTCAATTTGGTTTTATCCCGTTTAAACCGGTTTTATCCGGTTTAAACCGGTATAAACCAGTTCAATCCGGTTTTATCCTGTTTAAACCGGTTTAAACTGGATCAATCCGATTTTATCCGTTTTAAACCGGTTCAATCCAGTTTTATCTGGTTTAAACCGGTTTAAGCTGGTTCAATCCGGTTTTATCCGGTTTAAACCGGTTCAATCTTGTTTTATCCGGTTTAAACCGGTTGAAACCAGTTCAATCTGGTTTTATCTGGTTTAGACCATTTCAAACCGGTTCAGTCCGGTTTTATCCGGTTTAAACCAGTTCTCTCCATTTCTATCTGATTTAAACCGGTTTAAACTGGTTCAATCCGGTTTTATCCGTTTTAAACCGGTTCAATCTGGTTTTATCCGGTTTAAACTGGTTCAATTTGGTTTTATCCGGTTTAAACCGGTTTTATCCATTTCAAACCGGTTTAATCCAGTTCAATCCGGTTATATCCGGTTTAAAACGGTTTGAACCAGTTCAGACCTGTTTTATCCGGTTTAAACCGGTTCTATCCGGTTCTATACAGTTAAATCCGGTTTAAACCGTTTCAATCAGGTTTTATCCGGTTTAAACCGGTTCTATCCGGTTGAAACCGTATTAAACCGGTTCAATCCGGTTTTATTCGGTTTAAACCCGTTCAGTCTGGTTTTATCCGGTTTAAACCGGATTCAACCAGTTCAATCCGGTTTTATCCGGTTTAAAACGATTTAAGCCGGTTCAATCAGGTTTTATCCAGTTTAAACCGGTTCTATCCGGTTCTATAGGGTTGAAACCAGTTTAAACCGGTTCAATCCGGTTTTCTCCGGTTTAAACCAGTTCAATCCTGTTTTATCCGGTTTAAACCGGTTCTATACAGTTGAAACCGGTTTAAACCGGTTCAATCAGGTTTTATCCGGTTTAAACCGGTTCTATCTGGTTGAAACCGTATTAAACCGGTTCAATCCGGTTTTATCTGGTTTAAACCGTTTCTATCCGGTTCTATCCGTTTTAAACCGGTTTAAACCAGTTCATTCCGGTTTTATCCGGTTTAAACCGGTTTGAACCGGTTCAATCCGGTTTTATCCGGCTTAAACCGGTTTAAGACTGTTCAATCCGGTTTTATCCGGTTTAAACCGGTTCAATCCGGCTTAAACCGGTTTAAGACTGTTCAATCCGGTTTTATCCGGTTTAAACCGGTTCATTCCGGTTTTATCCGGTTAAAACCGGTTTGAAATGGTTCAATCCGTTTTTATCCGGTTTAAACTGGTTCAGTCCGGTTTTATCCGGTTTAAACCGGTTTGAACCGGTTCAATCCGGTTTTATCCGGTTTAAACCGGTTTAAGCCGGTTCAATCCGGTTTTATCCGGTTTAAACCGGTTTAAGCTGGTTCAATCCGGTTTTATCCTGTTTAAACCGGTTTAAGCCAGTTCAATCTGGTTTAATCCAGTTTAAACCGGTTCTATCCGGTTCTATCCGGTTGAAACCAGTTTAAACCGGTTCCAACCGGTTTTATCTGGTTTAAACCGGTTCAATCTGGTTTTATCAGGTTTAAACAGGTTCTATCCGGTTCTATCCAGTTTAAACCGGTTCTATACGGTTCTATTTGGTTTAAACTGGTTCAATCCGGTTTTATCTGGTTTAAACCGGTTCAATCTGGTTTTATCCGGTTTAAACTGGTTCAATTTGGTTTTATCCGGTTTAAACCGTTTTTATCCGGTTTAAACCGGTTTAAACCAGTTCAATCCTTTTTTATCCAGTTTAAACCGCTTGAAACCGGGTCAATCCGGTTTTATCCGATTTAAACCGGTTTAACACAGTTCTATCCAGTTTTATCCAGTTTAAAACTGTTCTAGCCGGTTCTATCCTGTTTAAACCAGTTAAAACCAGTTCAATCCGGTTTTATCTGGTTTAAACCGGTTCTACCCATTTCAATCTGGTTTAAACCGTTTAGAACCGGTTCTATGCGGTTTTATCCGGTTTAAACCGGTTCAATCTGTTTTTATCCGGTTTAAACCTGTTCTATCCGGTTTAAACCGGTTTGAACCGGTTCAATCCGGTTTTATCCGGTTTAAACCGGTTCTATCCGTTTCTATCCAGTTAAAACCGGTTCTTTCCGATTCTATCCGGTTTAAACCGGTTTAAACCGGTTCAATCCGTTTTTATCCGGTTTAAACCTGTTCAATCCGGTTTTATCCCGTTTAAACTGGTTCTATCCGGTTTTATCCGGTTTAAACCGGTTTAGCCCGGTTCTATCCGGTTAAAACCGGTTTAAACCGGTTCAATCCCATTTTATCCAGTTTAAACCGGTTCAATCCTGTTTTATCGGGTTTAAACCGGTTTAAGCCAGTTCAATCCAGTTTTATCCAGTTTAAACCGGTTCTATACGGTTCTATACGGTTGAAACCAGTTTAAACCGGTTCAATCCAGTTTTATTGGGTTTAAACCAGTTCAATCCTGTTTTATCCGGTTTAAACCGGTTCTATCCGTTTCTATACAGTTGAAACCGGTTTAAACCGGTTCAATCCAGTTTTATCCGGTTTAAACCAGTTCAGTCTGGTTTTATCCAGTTTAAAGCGGTTTAAAACGGTTCAATCCGTTTTTATCCGGTTTAAACCGGTTCTATGCTGTTTATACCAGTTTAAGCCTGTTCAATCGGGTTTTATCCGGTTTAGACCTGTTTAAGCCGGTTCATTCCTGTTTTATCCAGTATAAACCGGTTCTATCCGGTTCTATCCGGTTGAAATCAGTTTAAACCGGTTCAATCCGGTTTTATCCAGTTTAAACCTGTTTGAACCGGTTCAATCCGGTTTTATCCGGTTTAAACCGGTTCAATCCATTTTTATCCGGTTTAAACCAGTTCACTCCGGTTTTATCCGGTTTAAACCGGTTTGAACCGGTTCAATCCGGTTTTATCCGGTTTAAACCGGTTTTATCCGGTTTAGACCGGTTTAAACCAGTTCAATCCAGTTTTAATCGGCTTAAACCGGTTCAATCTTGTTTTATCCGGTTTAAACCGGTTGAAACCAGTTCAATCTGGTTTTATCTGGTTTAGACCATTTCAAACCGGTTCAGTCCGGTTTTATCCGGTTTAAACCAGTTCTCTCCATTTCTATCTGATTTAAACCGGTTTAAACTGGTTCAATCCGGCTTTATCCGTTTTAAACCGGTTCAATCTGGTTTTATCCGGTTTAAACTGGTTCAATTTGGTTTTATCCGGTTTAAACCGGTTTTATCCATTTTAAACCGGTTTAATCCAGTTCAATCCGGTTATATCCGTTTTAAACCGGTTTGAACCAGTTCAGTCCTGTTTTATCCGGTTTTAACTGGTTCTATCCGGTTCTATACAGTTGAATCCGGTTTAAACCGTTTCAATCAGGTTTTATCCGGTTTAAACCGGTTCTATCCGGTTGAAACCGTATTAAACCGGTTCAATCCGGTTTTATCCGGTTTAAACACGTTCAGTCTGGTTTTATCCGGTTTAAACCGGATTCAACCGGTTCAATCCGGTTTTATCCGGTTTAAAACCATTTATGCCAGTTCAATCAGGTTTTATCCAGTTTAAACCGGTTCTATCCGGTTCTATCCGGTTGAAACCAGTTTAAACCGGTTCAATACGGTTTTCTCCAGTTTAAACCAGTTCAATCCGGTTTTATCCGGTTTAAACCGCTTTAAGCCAGTTCAATCCGGTTTAATCCAGTTTAAACCGGTTCTATCCGGTTCTATCAGGTTGAAACCAGTTTAAACCGGTTCAAACCGGTTTTATCTGGTTTAAACCGGTTCAATCTGGTTTTATCAGGTTTAAACAGGTTCTATCCGGTTCTATCCAGTTTAAACCGGTTCTATACGGTTCTATTTGGTTTAAACTGGTTCAATCCGGTTTTATCTGGTTTAAACCGTTTCAATCTGGTTTTATCCGGTTTAAACTGGTTCAATTTGGTTTTATCTGGTTTAAACCGTTTTTATCCGGTTTAAACCGGTTTAAACCAGTTCAATCCGTTTTTATCCAGTTTAAACCGCTTGAAACCGGGTCAATCCGGTTTTATCCGATTTAAACCGGTTTAACACGGTTCTATCCGGTTTTATCCGGTTTAAAACTGTTCTATCCGGTTCTATCCTGTTTAAACCAGTTTAAACCAGTTCAATCCGGTTTTATCTGGTTTAAACCGGTTCTACCCATTTCAATCTGGTTTAAACCGGTTAGAACCTGTTCTATGCGGTTTTATCCGGTTTAAACCGGTTCAATCTGTTTTTATCCAGTTTAAACCTGTTCTATCCGGTTCTATCCTGTTTAAACCAGTTTAAACCAGTTCAATCCGGTTTTATCTGGTTTAAACCGGTTCTACCCATTTCAATCTGGTTTAAACCGGTTAGAACCGGTTCTATGCGGTTTTATACGTTTTAAACCAGTTCAATCTGACTTTATCCGGTTTAAACTGGTTCAATTTGGTTTTATCCGGTTTAAACGGGTTTGAACCGGTTCAATCCGATTTTATCCGGTTTAAACCTGTTTAAACCGGGTCAATGCGGTTTTATCCGGTTTAAACCTCTTCAATCCGGTTTTCTCCAGTTTAAACCGGTTTAAACAGGTTCAATCCGGTTTTATCCAGTTTAAACCGGTTCTATCTGGTTCTATCCGGTTGAAACCGGTTTAAACAGGTTCAATCCGGTTGTATCCGGTTTAAACCAGTTCAATCCGGTTCTATCTGGTTTAAGCCGGTTTAAACCGGTTCAATCCGTTTTTATCCGGTTTAAACCGGATCAATGCGTTTTATCTGGTTTAAACCGGTTTAAACTGGTTCAATCCGGATTTATCCGGTTTAAACCGGTCGGTTTAAACCGGTTTAAACCGCTTCAATCCGGTTTTATCCGATTTAAACCGGTTTAAACCGGTTCAATCGGTTTTTATCTGGTTTAAACCGGATTAAACCGGTTATATCCGGTTTTATCCAGTTTAAACCGGTTCAATCCTTTTTTTCCTGTTTAAACCGGTTTAAACCAGTTAATTCCGGTTTTATCCGGTTTAAGCTGGTTCAATCCGGTTTAAACCGTTTCAATCCGGTTTTTTCCGGTTTAAAACCATTTATGCCAGTTCAATCAGGTTTTATCCAGTTTAAACCGGTTCTATCCGGTTCTATCCAGTTGAAACCAGTTTAAACCGGTTCAATACGTTTTTCTCCGGTTTAAACCAGTTCAATCCGGTTTTATCCGGTTTAAACCGCTTTAAGCCAGTTCAATCCGGTTTAATCCAGTTTAAACCGGTTCTATCCGGTTCTATCAGGTTGAAACCAGTTTAAACCGGTTCAAACCGGTTTTATCTGGTTTAAACCGGTTCAATCTGGTTTTATCAGGTTTAAACAGGTTCTATCCGGTTCTATCCAGTTTAAACCGGTTCTATACGGTTCTATTTGGTTTAAACTGGTTCAATCCGGTTTTATCTGGTTTAAACCGGTTCAATCTGGTTTTATCCGGTTTAAACTGGTTCAATTTGGTTTTATCCGGTTTAAACCGGTTTAAACCGCTTCAATCCGGTTTTATCCGATTTAAACCGGTTTAAACCGGTTCAATCGGTTTTTATCTGGTTTAAACCGGTTCTATCCGGTTCTATCCGGTTTGAACCGGTTCAAACCGGTTTTATCCGGTTTAAACCGGTTTAAGCCGGTTCAATCCGGTTTTATCCAGTTTAAACCGGTTCTATCCGGTTCTATCCGGTTGAAACCAGTTTAAACCGGTTCAATCCGGTTTTATCCGGTTTAAACCGGTTCAATCCAGTTTTATCCGGTTTAAACCGGTTCATTCCGGTTTTATCCGTTTAAAACCGGTTTGAAAAGGTTCAATCCGGTTTTATCCGGTTTAAACCGGTTCATTCCGGTTTTATCCGTTTAAAACCGGTTTGAAACGGTTCAATCCGGTTTTATCCGGTTTAAACTGGTTCAATCCGTTTTTATCCGGTTTAAACCAGTTCACTCCGGTTTTATCCGGTTTAAACCGGTTTGAACCGGTTCAATCCGGTTTTATGTGTTTTAAACCGGTTCAATCTGGTTTTATCCGGTTTAAACCAGTTTTATCCGGTTTAGACCGGTTTAAACCAGTTCAATCCGGTTTTAATCGGCTTAAACTGGTTCAATCTGGTTTTATCCGGTTTAAAGCGCTTTAAAACGGTTTAATCCGGTTTTATCCGGTTTAAACCAGTTTGAACCTGTTCAATCCGGTTTTATCTCGTTTAGACCGGTTCTATCCGGTTCTATCCTTTTTAAATCGGATTAAACTGGTTCTATCCTGTTCTATCCTGTTTTAACTGGATTAAACCAGTTCAATCCGGTTTTATCCGGTTTAAACCGGTTCAATCTGTTTTTATCCGGTTTAAACCTGTTCTATCCGGTTTAAACCGGTTTGAACCGGTTCAATCCGGTTTTATCCGGTTTAAACCGGTTCTATCCGTTTCTATCCAGTTAAAACCGGTTCTTTCCGATTCTATCCGGTTTAAACCGGTTTAAACCGGTTCAATCCGTTTTTATCCGGTTTAAACCTGTTCAATCCGGTTTTATCCCGTTTAAACTGGTTCTATCCGGTTTTATCCGGTTTAAACCGGTTTAGCCCGGTTCTATCCGGTTAAAACCGGTTTAAACCGGTTCAATCCCATTTTATCCAGTTTAAACCAGTTCAATCCTGTTTTATCGGGTTTAAACCGGTTTAAGCCAGTTCAATCCAGTTTTATCCAGTTTAAACCGGTTCTATACGTTTCTATACGGTTGAAACCAGTTTAAACCGGTTCAATCCAGTTTTATTGGGTTTATACCAGTTCAATCCTGTTTTATCCGGTTTAAACCGGTTCTATCCGTTTCTATACAGTTGAAACCGGTTTAAACCGGTTCAATCCAGTTTTATCCGGTTTAAACCGGTTCAGTCTGGTTTTATCCAGTTTAAAGCGGTTTAAAACGGTTCAATCCGGTTTTATCCGGTTTAAACCGGTTCTATGCTGTTTATACCAGTTTAAGCCTGTTCAATCGGGTTTTATCCGGTTTAGACCTGTTTAAGCCGGTTCATTCCTGTTTTATCCAGTATAAACCGGTTCTATCCGGTTCTATCCGGTTGAAACCAGTTTAAACCGGTTCAATCCGGTTTTATCCAGTTTAAACCTGTTTGAACCGGTTCAATCCGGTTTTATCCGGTTTAAACCGGTTCAAACTGGTTTTATCCGGTTTAAACCGGTTTAAGACGGTTCAATCCGGTTTTATCCGGTTTAAACCGGTTCAATCCATTTTTATCCGGTTTAAACCAGTTCACTCCGGTTTTATCCGGTTTAAACCGGTTTGAACCGGTTCAATCCGGTTTTATCCGGTTTAAACCGGTTTTATCCGGTTTAGACCGGTTTAAACCAGTTCAATCCAGTTTTAATCGGCTTAAACCGGTTCAATCTTGTTTTATCCGGTTTAAACCGGTTGAAACCAGTTCAATCTGGTTTTCTCTGGTTTAGACCATTTCAAACCGGTTCAGTCCGGTTTTATCCGGTTTAAACCAGTTCTCTCCATTTCTATCTGATTTAAACCGGTTTAAACTGGTTCAATCCGGTTTTATCCGTTTTAAACCGGTTCAATCTGGTTTTATCCGGTTTAAACTGGTTCAATTTGGTTTTATCCGGTTTAAACCGGTTTTATCCATTTTAAACCGGTTTAATCCAGTTCAATCCGGTTATATCCGTTTTAAACCGGTTTGAACCAGTTCAGTCCTGTTTTATCCGGTTTTAACTGGTTCTATCCGGTTCTATACAGTTGAATCCGGTTTAAACCGTTTCAATCAGGTTTTATCCGGTTTAAACCGGTTCTATCCGGTTGAAACCGTATTAAACCGGTTCAATCCGGTTTTATCCGGTTTAAACACGTTCAGTCTGGTTTTATCCGGTTTAAACCGGATTCAACCGGTTCAATCCGGTTTTATCCGGTTTAAAACCATTTATGCCAGTTCAATCAGGTTTTATCCAGTTTAAACCGGTTCTATCCGGTTCTATCCAGTTGAAACCAGTTTAAACCGGTTCAATACCGTTTTCTCCAGTTTAAACCAGTTCAATCCGGTTTTATCCGGTTTAAACCGCTTTAAGCCAGTTCAATCCGGTTTAATCCAGTTTAAACCGGTTCTATCCGGTTCTATCAGGTTGAAACCAGTTTAAACCGGTTCAAACCGGTTTTATCTGGTTTAAACCGGTTCAATCTGGTTTTATCAGGTTTAAACAGGTTCTATCCGGTTCTATCCAGTTTAAACCGGTTCTATACGGTTCTATTTGGTTTAAACTGGTTCAATCCGGTTTTATCTGGTTTAAACCGTTTCAATCTGGTTTTATCCCGTTTAAAGTGGTTCAATTTGGTTTTATCTGGTTTAAACCAGTTCAATCCGTTTTTATCCAGTTTAAACCGCTTGAAACCGGGTCAATCCGGTTTTATCCGATTTAAACCGGTTTAACACGGTTCTATCCGGTTTTATCCGGTTTAAAACTATTCTATCCGGTTCTATCCTGTTTAAACCAGTTTAAACCAGTTCAATCCGGTTTTATCTGGTTTAAACCGGTTCTACCCATTTCAATCTGTTTTAAACCGGTTAGAACCTGTTCTATGCGGTTTTATCCGGTTTAAACCGGTTCAATCTGTTTTTATCCGGTTTAAACCTGTTCTATCCGGTTCTATCCTGTTTAAACCAGTTTAAACCAGTTCAATCCGGTTTTATCTGGTTTAAACCGGATTAAACCGGTTATATCCGGTTTTATCCAGTTTAAACCGGTTCAATCCTTTTTTTCCTGTTTAAACCGGTTTAAACCAGTTCATTCCGGTTTTATCCGGTTTAAGCTGGTTCAATCCGGTTTAATCCGTTTCAATCCGGTTTTATCCGGTTTAAAACCATTTATGCCAGTTCAATCAGGTTTTATCCAGTTTAAACCGGTTCTATCCGGTTCTATCCAGTTGAAACCAGTTTAAACCGGTTCAATACGGTTTTCTCCGGTTTAAACCAGTTCAATCCGGTTTTATCCGGTTTAAACCGCTTTAAGCCAGTTCAATCCGGTTTAATCCAGTTTAAACCGGTTCTATCGGGTTCTATCAGGTTGAAACCAGTTTAAACCGGTTCAAACCGGTTTTATCTGGTTTAAACCGGTTCAATCTGGTTTTATCAGGTTTAAACAGGTTCTATCCGGTTCTATCCAGTTTAAACCGGTTCTATACGGTTCTATTTGGTTTAAACTGGTTCAATCCGGTTTTATCTGGTTTAAACCGGTTCAATCTGGTTTTATCCGGTTTAAACTAGTTCAATTTGGTTTTATCTGGTTTAAACCGTTTTTATCCGGTTTAAACCGGTTTAAACCAGTTCAATCCGTTTTTATCCAGTTTAA
Source organism: Cynocephalus volans (assembly GCF_027409185.1). NCBI lineage: Eukaryota > Metazoa > Chordata > Mammalia > Dermoptera > Cynocephalidae > Cynocephalus > Cynocephalus volans. The sequence goes on from NW_026902388.1 coordinate 580,575, forward strand.
ACCGCTTGAAACCGGGTCAATCCGGTTTTATCCGATTTAAACCGGTTTAACACGGTTCTATCCGGTTTTATCCGGTTTAAAACTGTTCTATCCAGTTCTATCCTGTTTAAACCAGTTTAAACCAGTTCAATCCGGTTTTATCTGGTTTAAACCGGTTCTACCCATTTCAATCTGGTTTAAACCGGTTAGAACCGGTTCTATGCGGTTTTATCCGGTTTAAACCGGTTCAATCTGTTTTTATCCGGTTTAAACCTGTTCTATCCGGTTCTATCCTGTTTAAACCAGTTTAAACCAGTTCAATCCGGTTTTATCTGGTTTAAACCGGTTCTACCCATTTCAATCTGGTTTAAACCGGTTAGAACCGGTTCTATGCGGTTTTATACGTTTTAAACCAGTTCAATCTGATTTTATCCGGTTTAAACTGGTTCAATTTGGTTTTATCCGGTTTAAACGGGTTTGAACCGGTTCAATCCGATTTTATCCGGTTTAAACCGGTTTAAACCGGGTCAATGCGGTTTTATCCGGTTTAAACCTCTTCAATCCGGTTTTCTCCAGTTTAAACCAGTTTAAACAGGTTCAATCCGGTTTTATCCAGTTTAAACCGGTTCTATCTGGTTCTATCCGGTTGAAACCGGTTTAAACAGGTTCAATCCGGTTTTATCCGGTTTAAACCAGTTCAATCCGGTTCTATCTGGTTTAAGCCGGTTTAAACCGGTTCAATCCGGTTTTATCCGGATTAAACAGGATCAATGCGTTTTATCTGGTTTAAACCGGTTTAAACTGGTTCAATCCGGTTTTATCCGGTTTAAACCGGTTTAAACCGCTTCAATCTGCTTTTTTCCGATTTAAACCGGTTTAAACCGGTTCAATCGGTTTTTATCTGGTTTAAACCGGATTAAACCGGTTCTATCCGGTTTTATCCAGTTTAAACCGGTTCAATCCGTTTTTTCCGGTTTAAACCGGTTTAAACCAGTTCATTCCGGTTTTATCCGGTTTAAGCCGGTTCAATCCGGTTTAAACCGTTTCAATCTGGTTTTATCTGGTTTAAACCGGTTCTATCCGGTTCTATCCAGTTTGAACCGGTTCAAACCGGTTTTATCCGGTTTAAACCGGTTTAAGCCGGTTCAATCCGGTTTTATCCAGTTTAAACCGGTTCTATCCGGTTCTATCCGGTTGAAACCAGTTTAAACCGGTTCAATCCGGTTTTATCCGGTTTAAACCGGTTCAATCCAGTTTTATCCGGTTTAAACCGGTTCATTCCGGTTTTATCCGGTTTAAACCGGATCAATCCGTTTTTATCCGGTTTAAACCGGTTTAAACTGGTTCAATCCGGATTTATCCGGTTTAAACCGGTCGGTTTAAACCGGTTTAAACCGCTTCAATCCGGTTTTATCCGATTTAAACCGGTTTAAACCGGTTCAATCGGTTTTTATCTGGTTTAAACCGGATTAAACCGGTTATATCCGGTTTTATCCAGTTTAAACCGGTTCAATCCTTTTTTTCCTGTTTAAACCGGTTTAAACCAGTTCATTCCGGTTTTATCCGGTTTAAGCTGGTTCAATCCGGTTTAAACCGTTTCAATCTGGTTTTATCCGGTTTAAACCGGTTCTATCCGGTTCTATCCGGTTTGAACCGGTTCAATCCGGTTTTGTCCGGTTTAAACCGGTTTAAGCCTGTTCAATCCGGTTTTATCCAGTTTAAACCGGTTCTATCCGGTTCTATCCGGTTGAAACCTGTTTAAACCGGTTCAATCCGGTTTTCTCCGGTTTAAACCAGTTCAATCCTGTTTTATCCGGTTTAAACTGGTTCTATCCGGTTCTATACAGTTGAAACCGGTTTAAACCGGTTCAATCAGGTTTTATCCGGTTTAAACCGGTTCTATCTGGTTGAAACCGTATTAAACCGGTTCAATCCGGTTTTATCTGGTTTAAAACGGTTCTATCCGTTTCCATCTGGTTTAAACGGGTTTCATCTGGTTCAATACGATTTATCCGTTTTAAACCGGTTCAATCTGATTTTATCCGGTTTAAACTGGTTCAATTTGGTTTTATCCGGTTTGAACCGGTTCAATCCGATTTTCTCCAGATTAAACCGGTTTAGACTGGTTCAATCCGGTTTTATCCAGTTTAAACCGGTTCTATCCGTTTCTATCCTGTTTAAATCGGTTTAAACCGGTTCTATCCTGTTCTATCCTGTTTTAACCGGTTAAACCAGTTCAATACGGTTTTATCCAGTTTAAACCGGTTCTATTCGTTTCCATCTGGTTACAAGGGTTTAAACTGGTTCAATCCGGTTTTATACGTTTTAAACCAGTTCAATCTGATTTTATCCGGTTTAAACTGGTTCAATTTGGTTTTATCCGGTTTAAACGGGTTTGAACCGGTTCAATCCGGTTCTATCCGGTTGAAACTGGTTTAAACCGGTTCAATCCGGTTTTATCCGGTTTAAACCAGTTCAATCCGGTTTTATCCGCTTTAAACTGGTTTAAACCGGTTCAATCCGGTTTTATCCGGTTTAAACCAGTTCTATCCGGTTCTATCTGGTTTAAGCCGGTTTAAACCGGTTCAATCCGGTTTTATCCGGTTTAAACCGGATGAATCCTTTTTATCCGGTTTAAACCGGTTTAAACCAGTACATTCCGGTTTTATCCGGTTTAAGCCGGTTCAATCCGGTTTAAACCGTTTCAATCTGGTTTTATCTGTTTTAAACCGGTTCAATCCAGTTTTATCCGGTTTACCGGTTCATTCCGGTTTTATCCATTTAAAACCGGTTTGAAACGGTTCAATCCGGTTTTATCCGTTTTAAACTGGTTCAATCCGTTTTTATCCGGTTTAAACCAGTTCACTCCTGTTTTATCCGGTTTAAACCGGTTTGAACCGGTTCAATCCGGTTTTAATCGGCTTAAACTGGTTCAATCTGGTTTTATCCGGTTTAAAGCGCTTTAAAACGGTTTAATCCGGTTTTATCCGGTTTAAACCAGTTTGAACCGGTTCAATCCGGTTTTATCTCGTTTAGACCGGTTCTATCCGGTTCTATCCTTTTTAAATCTGATTAAACTGGTTCTATCCTGTTCTATCCTGTTTTAACTGGATTATACCAGTACAATCCGGTTTTATCCGGTTTAAACCGGTTCTATCCGTTTCCATCTGGTTTAAACGGGTTTCAACTGGTTCAATCCGATTTATCCGTTTTAAACCGGTTCAATCTGATTTTATCCGGTTTAAACTGTTTCAATTTGGTTTTATCCGGTTTGAACCGGTTCAATCCGGTTTTCTCCAGTTTAAACCGGTTTAGACTGGTTCAATCCGGTTTTATCCTGTTTAAACCGGTTCTATCCGGTTCTATCCGGTTGAAACCGGTTTAAACCGGTTCAATCCGGTTTTCTCCGGTTTAAACCAGTTCAATCCTGTTTTATCCGGTTTAAACCGGTTCTATCCGGTTCTATACAGTTGAAACCGGTTTAAACCGGTTCAATCAGGTTTTATCCGGTTTAAACCGGTTCTATCCGTTTCTATCCGGTTAAAACCGGTTCTTTCCGATTCTATCCGGTTTAAACCGGTTTAAACCGGTTCAATCCGTTTTTATCCGGTTTAAACCTGTTCAATCCGGTTTTATCCCGTTTAAACCGGTTCTATCAGGTTTTATCCGGTTTAAACCGGTTTAGCCCGGTTCTATCCGGTTAAAACCGGTTTAAACCGGTTCAATCCCATTTTATCCGGTTTAAACCGGTTCAATCCGGTTTTATACGTTTTAAACCAGTTCAATCTGGCTTTATCCGGTTTAAACTGGTTCAATTTGGTTTTATCCGCTTTAAACGGGTTTGAACCGGTTCAATCCGGTTTTATCCGGTTTAAACCGGTTTAAACCGGGTCAATCCGGTTTTATCCGGTTTAAACCTCTTCAATCCGGTTTTCTCCAGTTTAAACCGGTTTAAACAGGTTCAATCCGGTTTTGTCCAGTTTAAACCGGTTCTATCCGGTTCTATCCGGTTGAAACCGGTTTAAATCGGTTCAATCCGGTTTTATCCGGTTTAAACCAGTTCAATCCGGTTTTATCCGCTTTAAACCGGTTTAAACCGGTTCAATCCGGTTTTATCCGGTTTAAACCGGTTCTATCCGGTTCTATCCGGGTTAAACCGGTTCTATCCGGTTCTATCTGGTTTAAGCCGGTTTAAACCGGTTCAATCCGGTTTTATCCGGTTTAAACCAGATCAATCCGTTTTATCCGGTTTAAACCGGTTTAAACTGGTTCAATCCGGTTTTATCCGGTTTAAACCGGTTCTATCCGGTTTAAACCGGTTTAAACCGCTTCATTCCGGTTCTATCCAGTTTGAACCGGTTCAATCCGGTTTTGTCCGGTTTAAACCGGTTTAAGCCAGTTCAATCCGGTTTTATCCAGTTTAAACCGGTTCTATCCGGTTCTATCCGGTTGAAACCAGTTTAAACCGGTTCAATCCAGTTTTATCTCGTTTAGACCGGTTCTATCCGGTTCTATACTTTTTAAATCGGATTAAACTGGTTCTATCCTGTTCTATCCTGTTTTAACTGGATTAAACCAGTTCAATCCGGTTTTATCCGGTTTAAACCGGTTCTATCCGTTTCCATCTGGTTTAAACGGGTTTCAACTGGTACAATCCGATTTATCCGTTTTAAACCGGTTCAATCTGATTTTATCCGGTTTAAACTGTTTCAATTTGGTTTTATCCGGTTTGAACCGGTTCAATCTGGTTTTCTCCAGTTTAAACCTGTTTAGACTGGTTCAATCCGGTTTTATCCAGTTTAAAACGGTTCTATCCGGTTCTATCCGGTTGAAACCGGTTTAAACCGGTTCAATCCGGTTTTATCCGGTTTAAACCGGTTTAAGCCGGTTCAATCCGGTTTTATCCGGTTTAAACCGGTTCTATCTGGTTTGAACCGGTTTAAACCAGTTTGAACCGGTTCAATCTGGTTTTATGCGGTTTAAACCGGTTTAAGCCGGTTCAATCCGGTTTTATCCAGTTTAAACCGGTTCTATCCGGTTGAAACCTGTTTAAACCGGTTCAATCCAATTTTATCCGGTTTAAACCGGTTCAATCAGGTTTTATCCGGTTTAAAACCGATTCAATCTGATTTTATCCGGTTTAAACCGGTTTTATCCGGTTTAGACCAGTTTAAACCAGTTCAATCCGGTTTTAATCGGATTTAACCGGTTCAATCTGGTTTTATCCGGTTTAAACCGCTTTAAAATGGTTTATTCCGGTTTTATCCAGTTTAAACCAGTTTGAACCGTTTCAATCCGGTTTTATCCGGTTTAAACCAGTTTAAACCGGTTCAATCCGGTTTTATCTCGTTTAAACCGGTTCTATCCGGTTCTATCCTGTTTAAATCGTTTTAAACCGGTTCTATCCTGTTCTATCCTGTTTTAACCGGTTAAACCAGTTCAATCCCGTTTTATCCAGTTTAAACCGGTTCTATTCGTTTCCATCTGGTTTAAAAGGGTTTAAACTGGTTCAATCCGGTTTTATCCGGTTTAAACCAGTTCAATCCGGTTTTATCAGCTTTAAACCGGTTTAAACCGGTTCAATCCGGTTTTATCCGGTTTAAACCGGTTCTATCCAGTTCTATCCGGTTTAAACCGTTTCTATCCGGTTCTATCTGGTGTAAGCCGGTTTAAACCGGTTCAATCCGGTTTTATCCGGTTTAAACCGGATATATCCGTTTTTATCCGGTTTAAACCGGTTTAAACTGGTTCAATCCGGTTTTATCCGGTTTAAACCAGTCGGTTTAAACCGGTTTAAACCGCTTCAATCCGGTTTTATCCGATTTAAACCGGTTTAAACCGGTTCAATCGGTTTTTATCTGGTTTAAACCGGATTAAACCGGTTCTATCCGGTTTTATCCAGTTTAAACCGGTTCAATCCTTTTTTTCCTGTTTAAACCGGTTTAAACCAGTTCATTCCGGTTTTATCCGGTTTAAGCCGGTTCAATCCGGTTTTATCCGGTTTAAACCGGTTCATTCCGTTTTTATCCGGTTAAAACCGGTTTGAAACGGTTCAATCCGGTTTTATCCAGTTTAAACCCGTTCATTCCGGTTTTATCCGTTTAAAACCGGTTTGAACCGGTTCAATACGGTTTTATGTGGTTTAAACCGGTTCAATCTGGTTTTATCCAGTTTAAACCGGTTTTATCCGGTTTAGACCTGTTTAAACCAGTTCAATCCGGTTTTAATCGGCTTAAACTGGTTCAATCTGGTTTTATCCGGTTTAAAGTGCTTTAAAACGGTTTAATCCGGTTTTATCCGGTTTAGACCAGTTCAATCCGGTTTTATCCGGTTTAAACCGGTTCTATGCTGTTTATTCCAGTTTAAGCCTGTTCAATCGGGTTTTATCCAGTTTAGACCTGTTTAAGCCGGTTCATTCCGGTTTTATCCAGCTTAAACCGGTTTGAACCCTTTCAATCCGTTTTTATCCAGTTTCAACCGGTTTACACCGGTTCAATCCGGTTTTATCCGGTTTATACCGTTTCTATCCGGTTCTATCAGTTTTAAACCGGTTTAAACCAGTTCATTCCTGTTTTATCCGGTTTCAACCGGTTTGAACCGGTTCAATCCGGTTTTAATCGGCTTAAACTGGTTCAATCTGGTTTTATCCGGTTTAAAGCGCTTTAAAACGGTTTAATCCGGTTTTATCTGGTTTAAACCAGTTTGAACCGGTTCAATCCGGTTTTATCTCGTTTAGACCGGTTCTATCTGGTTCTATCCTTTTTAAATCGGATGAAACTGGTTCTATCCTGTTCTATCCTGTTTTAACTGGATTAAACCAGTTCAATCCGGTTTTATCCGGTTTAAACCGGTTCTATCCGTTTCCATCTGGTTTAAACGGGTTTCATCTGGTTCAATACGATTTATCCGTTTTAAACCGGTTCAATCTGATTTTATCCGGTTTAAACTGTTTCAATTTGGTTTTATCCAGTTTGAACCGGTTCAATCCGATTTTCTCCAGTTTAAACCGGTTTAGACTGGTTCAATCCGGTTTTATCCAGTTTAAACCGGTTCTATCCGGTTCTATCCGGTTGAAACCTGTTTAAACCGGTTCAATCCGGTTTTCTCCGGTTTAAACCAGTTCAATCCTGTTTTATCCGGTTTAAACTGGTTCTATCCGGTTCTATACAGTTGAAACCGGTTTAAACCGGTTCAATCAGGTTTTATCCGGTTTAAACCGGTTCTATCTGTTTGAAACCGTATTAAACCGGTTCAATCCGGTTTTATCTGGTTTAAAACGGTTCTATCCGTTTCCATATGGTTTAAACGGGTTTCATCTGGTTCAATACGATTTATCCGTTTTAAACCGGTTCAATCTGATTTTATCCGGTTTAAACTGGTTCAATTTGGTTTTATCCGGTTTGAACCGGTTCAATCCGATTTTCTCCAGATTAAACCGGTTTAGACTGGTTCAATCCGGTTTTATCCAGTTTAAACCGGTTCTATCCGTTTCTATCCTGTTTAAATCGGTTTAAACCGGTTCTATCCTGTTCTATCCTGTTTTAACTGGTTAAACCAGTTCAATCCGGTTTTATCCAGTTTAAACCGGTTCTATCCGTTTCTATCCTGTTTAAATCGGTTTAAACCGGTTCTATCCTGTTCTATCCTGTTTTAACTGGTTAAACCAGTTCAATCCGGTTTTATCCGGTTTAAACCAGTTCAATTCGGTTTTATCCGCTTTAAACCGGTTTAAACCGGTTCAATCCGGTTTTATCCGGTTTAAACCGGTTCTATCCGGTTCTATCTGGTTTAAGCCGGTTTAAACCGGTTCAATCCGGTTTTATCCGCTTTAAACCGGATGAATCCTTTTTATCCGGTTTAAACCGGTTTAAACCAGTACATTCCGGTTTTATCCGGTTTAAACCGGTTCAATCCGGTTTAAACCGTTTCAATCTGGTTTTATCTGTTTTAAACCGGTTCAATCCAGTTTTATCCGGTTTACCGGTTCATTCCGGTTTTATCCATTTAAAACCGGTTTGAAACGGTTCAATCCGGTTTTATCCGTTTTAAACTGGTTCAATCCGTTTTTATCCGGTTTAAACCAGTTCACTCCTGTTTTATCCGGTTTAAACCGGTTTGAACCGGTTCAATCCGGTTTAAATCGGCTTAAACTGGTTCAATCTGGTTTTATCCGGTTTAAAGCGCTTTAAAACGGTTTAATCCGGTTTTATCCGGTTTAAACCAGTTTGAACCGGTTCAATCCGGTTTTATCTCGTTTAGACCGGTTCTATCCGGTTCTATCCTTTTTAAATCTGATTAAACTGGTTCTATCCTGTTCTATCCTGTTTTAACTGGATTATACCGGTTCAATCTGGTTTTATGCGGTTTAAACCGGTTTAAGCCGGTTCAATCCGGTTTTATCCAGTTTAAACCGGTTCTATCCGGTTGAAACCTGTTTAAACCGGTTCAATCCAATTTTATCCGGTTTAAACCGGTTCAATCCGGTTTTATCCGGTTTAAAACCGATTCAATCTGGTTTTATCCGGTTTAAACCGGTTTTATCCGGTTTAGACCAGTTTAAACCAGTTCAATCCGGTTTTAATCGGATTTAACCGGTTCAATCTGGTTTTATCCGGTTTAAACCGCTTTAAAATGGTTTAATCAGGTTTTATCCAGTTTAAACCAGTTAGAACCGTTTCAATCCGGTTTTATCCGGTTTAAACCAGTTTAAACCGGTTCAATCCGGTTTTATCTCGTTTAAACCGGTTCTATCCGGTTCTATCCTGTTTAAATCGTTTTAAACCGGTTCTATCCTGTTCTATCCTGTTTTAACCGGTTAAACCAGTTCAATCCCGTTTTATCCAGTTTAAACCGGTTCTATTCGTTTCCATCTGGTTTAAAAGGGTTTAAACTGGTTCAATCCGGTTTTATCCGGTTTAAACCAGTTCAATCCGGTTTTATCAGCTTTAAACCGGTTTAAACCGGTTCAATCCGGTTTTATCCGGTTTAAACCGGTTCTATCCAGTTCTATCCGGTTTAAACCGTTTCTATCCGGTTCTATCTGGTGTAAGCCGGTTTAAACCGGTTCAATCCGGTTTTATCCGGTTTAAACCGGATATATCCGTTTTTATCCGGTTTAAACCGGTTTAAACTGGTTCAATCCGGTTTTATCCGGTTTAAACCAGTCGGTTTAAACCGGTTTAAACCGCTTCAATCCGGTTTTATCCGATTTAAACCGCTTTAAACCGGTTCAATCGGTTTTTATCTGGTTTAAACCGGATTAAACCGGTTCTATCCGGTTTTATCCAGTTTAAACCGGTTCAATCCCTTTTTTCCTGTTTAAACCGGTTTAAACCAGTTCATTCCGGTTTTATCCGGTTTAAGCCGGTTCAATCCGGTTTTATCCGGTTTAAACCGGTTCATTCCGTTTTTATCCGGTTAAAACCGGTTTGAAACGGTTCAATCCGGTTTTATCCAGTTTAAACCCGTTCATTCCGGTTTTATCCGTTTAAAACCGGTTTGAACCGGTTCAATACGGTTTTATGTGGTTTAAACCGGTTCAATCTGGTTTTATCCAGTTTAAACCGGTTTTATCCGGTTTAGACCTGTTTAAACCAGTTCAATCCGGTTTTAATCGGCTTAAACTGGTTCAATCTGGTTTTATCCGGTTTAAAGCGCTTTAAAACGGTTTAATCCGGTTTTATCCGGTTTAGACCAGTTCAATCCGGTTTTATCCGGTTTAAACCGGTTCTATGCTGTTTATTCCAGTTTAAGCCTGTTCAATCGGGTTTTATCCAGTTTAGACCTGTTTAAGCCGGTTCATTCCGGTTTTATCCAGCTTAAACCGGTTTGAACCCTTTCAATCCGTTTTTATCCAGTTTCAACCGGTTTACACCGGTTCAATGCGGTTTTATCCGGTTTATACCGTTTCTATCCGGTTCTATCCGTTTTAAACCGGTTTAAACCAGTTCATTCCTGTTTTATCCGGTTTCAACCGGTTTGAACCGGTTCAATCCGGTTTTATCCGGTTTCAACCGGTTTGAACCGGTTCAACCCGGTTTTATCCGGTTTCAACCGGTTTGAACCGGTTCAATCCGGTTTTATCCGGTTTAAACCGGTTTAAGCCGGTTCAATCCGGTTTTATCCGGTTTAAACCGGTTCAATCTGGTTTTATCCGGTTTAAACCGCTTTAAAATGGTTTAATCCGGTTTTATCCAGTTTAAACCAGTTTGAACCGTTTCAATCCGGTTTTATCCGGTTTAAACCAGTTTAAACCGGTTCAATCCGGTTTTATCTCGTTTAAACCGGTTCTATCCGGTTCTATCCTGTTTAAATCGTTTTAAACCGGTTCTATCCTGTTCTATCCTGTTTTAACCGGTTAAACCAGTTCAATCCCGTTTTATCCAGTTTAAACCGGTTCTATTCGTTTCCATCTGGTTTAAAACGGTTTAAACTGGTTCAATCCGGTTTTATACGTTTTAAACCAGTTCAATCTGATTTTCTCCGGTTAAAACTGATTCAATTTGGTTTTATCCGGTTTAAACGGGTTTGAACCGGTTCAATCCGGTTTTCTCCGGTTTAAACCGGTTTAAACCGGGTCAATCCGCTTTTATCCGGTTTAAAACTCTTCAACCCGGTTTTCTCCAGTTTAAACCGGTTTAAACAGGTTCAATCCGGTTTTATCCAGTTTAAACCGGTTCTATCTGGTTCTATCCGGTTGAAACCGGTTTAAACAGGTTCAATCCGGTTTTATCCGGTTTAAACCAGTTCAATCCGGTTCTATCTGGTTTAAGCCGGTTTAAACCGGTTCAATCCGGTTTTATCCGGATTAAACAGGATCAATGCGTTTTATCTGGTTTAAACCGGTTTAAACCGGTTCATTCCGGTTTTATCCGTTTAAAACCGGTTTGAAAAGATTCAATCCGGTTTTATCCGGTTTAAACCGGTTCATTCCGGTTTTATCCGTTTAAAACCGGTTTGAAACGGTTCAATCCGGTTTTATCCGGTTTAAACTGGTTCAATCCGTTTTTATCCGGTTTAAACCAGTTCACTCCGGTTTTATCCGGTTTAAACCGGTTTGAACCGGTTCAATCCGGTTTTATGTGTTTTAAACCGGTTCAATCTGGTTTTATCCGGTTTAAACCAGTTTTATCCGGTTTAGACTGGTTTAAACCAGTTCAATCCGGTTTTAATCGGCTTAAACTGGTTCAATCTGGTTTTATCCGGTTTAAAGCGCTTTAAAACGGTTTAATCCGGTTTTATCCGGTTTAAACCAGTTTGAACCGGTTCAATCCGGTTTTATCTCGTTTAGACCGGTTCTATCCGGTTCTATCCTTTTTAAATCGGATTAAACTGGTTCTATCCTGTTCTATCCTGTTTTAACTGGATTAAACCAGTTCAATCCGGTTTTATCCGGTTTAAACCGGTTCTATCCGTTTCCATCTGGTTTAAACGGGTTTCAACTGGTTCAATCCGATTTATCCGTTTTAAACCGGTTCAATCTGATTTTGTCCGGTTTAAACTGTTTCAATTTGGTTTTATCCGGTTTGAACCGGTTCAATCCGGTTTTCTCCAGTTTAAACCTGTTTAGACTGGTTCTATCCGGTTTTATCCAGTTTAAACCGGTTCTATCCGGTTCTATCAGGTTGAAACCGGTTTAAACCGGTTCAATCCGGTTTTATCCGGTTTAAACCGGTTCAATCTGGTTTGAACCGGTTTAAACCAGTTTGAACCGGTTCAATCTGGTTTTATCCGGTTTAAACCGGTTTAAGCCGGTTCAATCCGGTTTTATCCAGTTTAAACCGGTTCTATCCGGTTGAAACCAGTTTAAACCGGTTCAATCCAGTTTTATCCGGTTTAAACCGGTTCAATCCGGTTTTATCCGTTTTAAAACCGGTTCAATCTGGTTTTATCTGGTTTAAACCGGTTTCATCCGGTTTAGACCAGTTTAAACCAGTTCAATCCTGTTTTAATCGGATTTAACCGGTTCAATCTGGTTTTATCCGGTTTAAACCGCTTTAAAATGGTTTAATCCGGTTTTATCCGGTTTAAACCAGTTTGAACCGTTTCAATCCGGTTTTATCCGGTTTAAACCAGTTTAAACAGGTTCAATCCGGTTTTATCTCGTTTAAACCGGTTCTATCCAGTTCTATCCTGTTTAAATCGGTTTAAACCGGTTCTATCCTGTTCTATCCTGTTTTAACCGGTTAAACCAGTTCAATCCCGTTTTATCCAGTTTAAACCGGTTCTATTCGTTTCCATCTGGTTTAAAAGGGTTTAAACTGGTTCAATCCGGTTTTATGCGTTTTAAACCAGTTCAATCTGATTTTCTCCGGTTTAAACTGATTCAATTTGGTTTTATCCGGTTTAAACGGGTTTGAACCGGTTCAATCCGGTTTTCTCTGGTTTAAACCGGTTTAAACCGGGTCAATCCGGTTTTATCCGTTTTAAACCTATTCAATCCGGTTTTCTCCAGTTTAAACCGGTTTAAACAGGTTCAATCCGGTTTTCTCCAGTTTAAACCGGTTTAAACAGGTTCAATCCGGTTTTATCCAGTTTAAACCGGTTCTATCCGGTTCTATCCGGTTGAAACCGGTTTAAACCGTATCAATCCGGTTTTATCCGGTTTAAACCAGTTCAATCCGGTTTTATCCGCTTTAAACCGGTTTAAACCGGTTCAATCCGGTTTTATCCGGTTTAAACCGGTTCTATCCAGTTCTATCCGGTTTAAACCGGTTCTATCCGGTTCTATCTGGTGTAAGCCGGTTTAAACCGGTTCAATCCGGTTTTATCCGGTTTAAACCGGATCAATCCGTTTTTATCCGGTTTAAACCGGTTTAAACTGGTTCAATCCGGATTTATCCGGTTTAAACCGGTCGGTTTAAACCGGTTTAAACCGCTTCAATCCGGTTTTATCCGATTTAAACCGGTTTAAACCGGTTCAATCGGTTTTTATCTGGTTTAAACCGGATTAAACCGGTTATATCCGGTTTTATCCAGTTTAAACCGGTTCAATCCTTTTTTTCCTGTTTAAACCGGTTTAAACCAGTTCATTCCGGTTTTATCCGGTTTAAGCTGGTTCAATCCGGTTTAAACCGTTTCAATCTGGTTTTATCCGGTTTAAACCGGTTCTATCTGGTTCTATCCGGTTTGAACCGGTTCAATCCGGTTTTGTCCGGTTTAAACCGGTTTAAGCCTGTTCAATCCGGTTTTATCCAGTTTAAACCGGTTCTATCCGGTTCTATCCGGTTGAAACCTGTTTAAACCGGTTCAATCCGGTTTTCTCCGGTTTAAACCAGTTCAATCCTGTTTTATCCGGTTTAAACTGGTTCTATCCGGTTCTATACAGTTGAAACCGGTTTAAACCGGTTCAGTCAGGTTTTATCCGGTTTAAACCGGTTCTATCTGGTTGAAACCGTATTAAACCGGTTCAATCCGGTTTTATCTGGTTTAAAACGGTTCTATCCGTTTCCATCTGGTTTAAACGGGTTTCATCTGGTTCAATACGATTTATCCGTTTTAAACCGGTTCAATCTGATTTTATCCGGTTTAAACTGGTTCAATTTGGTTTTATCCGGTTTGAACCGGTTCAATCCGATTTTCTCCAGATTAAACCGGTTTAGACTGGTTCAATCCGGTTTTATCCAGTTTAAACCGGTTCTATCCGTTTCTATCCTGTTTAAATCGGTTTAAACCGGTTCTATCCTGTTCTATCCTGTTTTAACCGGTTAAACCAGTTCAATACGGTTTTATCCAGTTTAAACCGGTTCTATTCGTTTCCATCTGGTTACAAGGGTTTAAACTGGTTCAATCCGGTTTTATACGTTTTAAACCAGTTCAATCTGATTTTATCCGGTTTAAACTGGTTCAATTTGGTTTTATCCGGTTTAAACGGGTTTGAACCGGTTCAATCCGGTTTTATCCGGTTTAAACCGGTTTAAACCGGGTCAATCCGGTTTTATCCGGTTTAAACCTCTTCAGTCCGGTTTTCTCCAGTTTAAACCGGTTTAAACAGGTTCAATCCGGTTTTATCCAGTTTAAACCGGTTCTATCCGGTTCTATCCGGTTGAAACTGGTTTAAACCGGTTCAATCCGGTTTTATCCGGTTTAAACCAGTTCAATCCGGTTTTATCCGCTTTAAACCGGTTTAAACCGGTTCAATCCGGTTTTATCCGGTTTAAACCGGTTCTATCCGGTTCTATCTGGTTTAAGCCGGTTTAAACCGGTTCAATCCGGTTTTATCCGGTTTAAACCGGATGAATCCTTTTTATCCGGTTTAAACCGGTTTAAACCAGTACATTCCGGTTTTATCCGGTTTAAGCCGGTTCAATCCGGTTTAAACCGTTTCAATCTGGTTTTATCTGTTTTAAACCGGTTCAATCCAGTTTTATCCGGTTTACCGGTTCATTCCGGTTTTATCCATTTAAAACCGGTTTGAAACGGTTCAATCCGGTTTTATCCGTTTTAAACTGGTTCAATCCGTTTTTATCCGGTTTAAACCAGTTCACTCCTGTTTTATCCGGTTTAAACCGGTTTGAACCGGTTCAATCCGGTTTTAATCGGCTTAAACTGGTTCAATCTGGTTTTATCCGGTTTAAAGCGCTTTAAAACGGTTTAATCCGGTTTTATCCGGTTTAAACCAGTTTGAACCGGTTCAATCCGGTTTTATCTCGTTTAGACCGGTTCTATCCGGTTCTATCCTTTTTAAATCTGATTAAACTGGTTCTATCCTGTTCTATCCTGTTTTAACTGGATTATACCAGTACAATCCGGTTTTATCCGGTTTAAACCGGTTCTATCCGTTTCCATCTGGTTTAAACGGGTTTCAACTGGTTCAATCCGATTTATCCGTTTTAAACCGGTTCAATCTGATTTTATCCGGTTTAAACTGTTTCAATTTGGTTTTATCCGGTTTGAACCGGTTCAATCCGGTTTTCTCCAGTTTAAACCGGTTTAGACTGGTTCAATCCGGTTTTATCCTGTTTAAACCGGTTCTATCCGGTTCTATCCGGTTGAAACCGGTTTAAACCGGTTCAATCCGGTTTTCTCCGGTTTAAACCAGTTCAATCCTGTTTTATCCGGTTTAAACCGGTTCTATCCGGTTCTATACAGTTGAAACCGGTTTAAACCGGTTCTATCCGTTTCTATCCGGTTAAAACCGGTTCTTTCCGATTCTATCCGGTTTAAACCGGTTTAAACCGGTTCAATCCGTTTTTATCCGGTTTAAACCTGTTCAATCCGGTTTTATCCCGTTTAAACCGGTTCTATCAGGTTTTATCCGGTTTAAACCGGTTTAGCCCGGTTCTATCCGGTTAAAACCGGTTTAAACCGGTTCAATCCCATTTTATCCGGTTTAAAACGGTTCAATCCGGTTTTATACGTTTTAAACCAGTTCAATCTGGTTTTATCCGGTTTAAACTGGTTCAATTTGGTTTTATCCGCTTTAAACGGGTTTGAACCGGTTCAATCCGGTTTTATCCGGTTTAAACCGGTTTAAACCGGGTCAATCCGGTTTTATCCGGTTTAAACCTCTTCAATCCGGTTTTCTCCAGTTTAAACCGGTTTAAACAGGTTCAATCCGGTTTTGTCCAGTTTAAACCGGTTCTATCCGGTTCTATCCGGTTGAAACCGGTTTAAACCGGTTCAATCCGGTTTTATCCGGTTTAAACCAGTTCAATCCGGTTTTATCCGCTTTAAACCGGTTTAAACCGGTTCAATCCGGTTTTATCCGGTTTAAACCGGTTCTATCCGGTTCTATCCGGGTTAAACCGGTTCTATCCGGTTCTATCTGGTTTAAGCCGGTTTAAACCGGTTCAATCCGGTTTTATCCGGTTTAAACCAGATCAATCCGTTTTATCCGGTTTAAACCGGTTTAAACTGGTTCAATCCGGTTTTATCCGGTTTAAACCGGTTCTATCCGGTTTAAACCGGTTTAAACCGCTTCATTCCGGTTCTATCCAGTTTGAACCGGTTCAATCCGGTTTTGTCCGGTTTAAACCGGTTTAAGCCAGTTCAATCCGGTTTTATCCAGTTTAAACCGGTTCTATCCGGTTCTATCCGGTTGAAACCAGTTTAAACCGGTTCAATCCAGTTTTATCTCGTTTAGACCGGTTCTATCCGGTTCTATACTTTTTAAATCGGATTAAACTGGTTCTATCCTGTTCTATCCTGTTTTAACTGGATTAAACCAGTTCAATCCGGTTTTATCCGGTTTAAACCGGTTCTATCCGTTTCCATCTGGTTTAAACGGGTTTCAACTGGTACAATCCGATTTATCCGTTTTAAACCGGTTCAATCTGATTTTATCCGGTTTAAACTGTTTCAATTTGGTTTTATCCGGTTTGAACCGGTTCAATCTGGTTTTCTCCAGTTTAAACCTGTTTAGACTGGTTCAATCCGGTTTTATCCGGTTTAAACCGGTTTAAGCCGGTTCAATCCGGTTTTATCCGGTTTAAACCGGTTCTATCTGGTTTGAACAGGTTTAAACCAGTTTGAACCGGTTCAATCTGGTTTTATGCGGTTTAAACCGGTTTAAGCCGGTTCAATCCGGTTTTATCCAGTTTAAACCGGTTCTATCCGGTTGAAACCTGTTTAAACCGGTTCAATCCAATTTTATCCGGTTTAAACCGGTTCAATCCGGTTTTATCCGGTTTAAAACCGATTCAATCTGATTTTATCCGGTTTAAACCGGTTTTATCCGGTTTAGACCAGTTTAAACCAGTTCAATCCGGTTTTAATCGGATTTAACCGGTTCAATCTGGTTTTATCCGGTTTAAACCGCTTTAAAATGGTTTATTCCGGTTTTATCCAGTTTAAACCAGTTTGAACCGTTTCAATCCGGTTTTATCCGGTTTAAACCAGTTTAAACCGGTTCAATCCGGTTTTATCTCGTTTAAACCGGTTCTATCCGGTTCTATCCTGTTTAAATCGTTTTAAACCGGTTCTATCCTGTTCTATCCTGTTTTAACCGGTTAAACCAGTTCAATCCCGTTTTATCCAGTTTAAACCGGTTCTATTCGTTTCCATCTGGTTTAAAAGGGTTTAAACTGGTTCAATCCGGTTTTATCCGGTTTAAACCAGTTCAATCCGGTTTTATCAGCTTTAAACCGGTTTAAACCGGTTCAATCCGGTTTTATCCGGTTTAAACCGGTTCTATCCAGTTCTATCCGGTTTAAACCGTTTCTATCCGGTTCTATCTGGTGTAAGCCGGTTTAAACCGGTTCAATCCGGTTTTATCCGGTTTAAACCGGATATATCCGTTTTTATCCGGTTTAAACCGGTTTAAACTGGTTCAATCCGGTTTTATCCGGTTTAAACCAGTCGGTTTAAACCGGTTTAAACCGCTTCAATCCGGTTTTATCCGATTTAACCCGGTTTAAACCGGTTCAATCGGTTTTTATCTGGTTTAAACCGGATTAAACCGGTTCTATCCGGTTTTATCCAGTTTAAACCGGTTCAATCCTTTTTTTCCTGTTTAAACCGGTTTAAACCAGTTCATTCCGGTTTTATCCGGTTTAAGCCGGTTCAATCCGGTTTTATCCGGTTTAAACCGGTTCATTCCGTTTTTATCCGGTTAAAACCGGTTTGAAACGGTTCAATCCGGTTTTATCCAGTTTAAACCCGTTCATTCCGGTTTTATCCGTTTAAAACCGGTTTGAACCGGTTCAATACGGTTTTATGTGGTTTAAACCGGTTCAATCTGGTTTTATCCAGTTTAAACCGGTTTTATCCGGTTTAGACCTGTTTAAACCAGTTCAATCCGGTTTTAATCGGCTTAAACTGGTTCAATCTGGTTTTATCCGGTTTAAAGCGCTTTAAAACGGTTTAATCCGGTTTTATCCGGTTTAGACCAGTTCAATCCGGTTTTATCCGGTTTAAACCGGTTCTATGCTGTTTATTCCAGTTTAAGCCTGTTCAATCGGGTTTTATCCAGTTTAGACCTGTTTAAGCCGGTTCATTCCGGTTTTATCCAGCTTAAACCGGTTTGAACCCTTTCAATCCGTTTTTATCAAGTTTCAACCGGTTTACACCGGTTCAATCCGGTTTTATCCGGTTTATACCGTTTCTATCCGGTTCTATCCGTTTTAAACCGGTTTAAACCAGTTCATTCCTGTTTTATCCGGTTTCAACCGGTTTGAACCGGTTCAATCCGGTTTTATCCGGTTTCAACCGGTTTGAACCGGTTCAACCCGGTTTTATCCGGTTTCAACCGGTTTGAACCGGTTCAATCCGGTTTTATCCGGTTTAAACCGGTTTAAGCCGGTTCAATCCGGTTTTATCCGGTTTAAACCGGTTCAATCTGGTTTTATCCGGTTTAAACCGCTTTAAAATGGTTTAATCCGGTTTTATCCAGTTTAAACCAGTTTGAACCGTTTCAATCCGGTTTTATCCGGTTTAAACCAGTTTAAACCGGTTCAATCCGGTTTTGTCTCGTTTAAACCGGTTCTATCCGGTTCTATCCTGTTTAAATCGTTTTAAACCGGTTCTATCCTGTTCTATCCTGTTTTAACCGGTTAAACCAGTTCAATCCCGTTTTATCCAGTTTAAACTGGTTCTATTCGTTTCCATCTGGTTTAAAAGGGTTTAAACTGGTTCAATCCGGTTTTATACGTTTTAAACCAGTTCAATCTGATTTTCTCCGGTTAAAACTGATTCAATTTGGTTTTATCCGGTTTAAACGGGTTTGAACCGGTTCAATCCGGTTTTCTCCGGTTTAAACCGGTTTAAACCGGATCAATCCGGTTTTATCCGGTTTAAAACTCTTCAACCCGGTTTTCTCCAGTTTAAACCGGTTTAAACAGGTTCAATCCGGTTTTATCCAGTTTAAACCGGTTCTATCCGGTTCTATCCGGTTGAAACCGGTTTAAACCGGATCAATCCGGTTTTATCCGGTTTAAACCAGTTCAATCCGGTTTTATCAGCTTTAAACCGGTTTAAACCGGTTCAATCCGGTTTTATCAGGTTTAAACCGGTTCTATCCAGTTCTATCCGGTTTAAACCGTTTCTATCCGGTTCTATCTGGTGTAAGCCGGTTTAAACCGGTTCAATCCGGTTTTATCCGGTTTAAACCGGATATATCCGTTTTTATCCGGTTTAAACCGGTTTAAACTGGTTCAATCCGGTTTTATCCGGTTTAAACCAGTCGGTTTAAACCGGTTTAAACCGCTTCAATCCGGTTTTATCCGATTTAAACCGGTTTAAACCGGTTCAATCGGTTTTTATCTGGTTTAAACCGGATTAAACCGGTTCTATCCGGTTTTATCCAGTTTAAACCGGTTCAATCCTTTTTTTCCTGTTTAAACCGGTTTAAACCAGTTCATTCCGGTTTTATCTGGTTTAAGGCGGTTCAATCCGGTTTAAACCGTTTCAATCTGGTTTTATCCGGTTTAAACCGGTTCTATCCGGTTCTATCCGGTTTGAAACGGTTCAATCCGGTTTTGTCCGGTTTAAACCGGTTTAAGCCTGTTCAATCCGGTTTTATCCAGTTTAAACCGGTTCTATCCGGTTCTATCCGGTTGAAACCAGTTTAAACCGGTTCAATCCGGTTTTATCCGGTTTAAACCGGTTCAATCCAGTTTTATCCGGTTTAAACCGGTTCATTCCGTTTTTATCCGGTTAAAACCGGTTTGAAACGGTTCAATCCGGTTTTATCCGGTTTAAACCCGTTCATTCCGGTTTTATCCGTTTAAAACCGGTTTGAACCGGTTCAATACGGTTTTATGTGGTTTAAACCGGTTCAATCTGGTTTTATCCAGTTTAAACCGGTTTTATCCGGTTTAGACCTGTTTAAACCAGTTCAATCCGGTTTTAATCGGCTTAAACTGGTTCAATCTGGTTTTATCCGGTTTAAAGCGCTTTAAAACGGTTTAATCCGGTTTTATCCGGTTTAGACCAGTTCAATCCGGTTTTATCCGGTTTAAACCGGTTCTATGCTGTTTATTCCAGTTTAAGCCTGTTCAATCGGGTTTTATCCAGTTTAGACCTTTTTAAGCCAGTTCATTCCGGTTTTATCCAGCTAAAACCGGTTTGAACCCTTTCAATCCGTTTTTATCCAGTTTCAACCGGTTTACACCGGTTCAATCCGGTTTTATCCGGTTTATACCGTTTCTATCCGGTTCTATCCGTTTTAAACCGGTTTAAACTTGTTCATTCCTGTTTTATCCGGTTTCAACCGGTTTGAACCGGTTCAATCCGGTTTTATCCGGTTTCAACCGGTTTGAACCGGTTCAATCCGGTTTTATCCGGTTTAAACCGGTTTAAGCCGGTTCAATCCGGTTTTATCCGGTTTAAACCGGTTCAATCTGGTTTGATCCGGTTTAAACCAGTTTGAACAGGTTCAATCTGGTTTTATCCGCTTTTAAACCGGTTTAAGCCGGTTCAATCCGGTTTTATCCAGTTTAAACCGGTTCTATCCGGTTGAAACCAGTTTAAACCGGTTCAATCCAGTTTTATCCGGTTTAAACCGGTTCAATCCGGTTTTATCGGGTTTAAAACCAGTTCAATCTTGTTTTATCCGGTTTAAACCGGTTTTATCCGGTTTAGACCAGCTTAAACAGGTTCAATCCGGTTTTAATCGGATTTAACCGGTTCAATCTGGTTTTATCCGGTTTAAACCGCTTTAAAACGGTTTAATCCGGTTTTATCCGGTTTAAACCAGTTTGAACCATTTCAATCCGGTTTTATCCGGTTTAAACCAGTTTAAACCAGTTCAATCCCGTTTTATCTCGTTTAAAACAGTTCAATCCGGTTTTATCCAGTTTAAACCGGTTCTATTCGTTTCCATCTGGTTTAAAAGGGTTTAAACTGGTTCAATCCGGTTTTATACGTTTTAAACCAGTTCAATCTGGTTTTATCCTGTTTAAACTGGTTCAATTTGGTTTTATCCGGTTTAAACGGGTTTGAACCGGTTCAATCCGGTTTTATCCGGTTTAAACCGGTTTAAACCGGGTCAATCCGGTTTTATCCGGTTTAAACCTCTTCAATCCGGTTTTCTCCAGTTTAAACCGGTTTAAACAGGTTCAATCCGGTTTTATCCAGTTTAAACCGGTTCTATCCGGTTCTATCCGGTTGAAACTGGTTTAAACCTGTTCAATCCGGTTTTATCCGGTTTAAACCAGTTCAATCCGGTTTTATCCGCTTTAAACCGGTTTAAACCGGTTCAATCCGGTTTTATCCGGTTTAAACCGGTTCTATCCGGTTCTATCCGGGTTAAACCGGTTCTATCCGGTTCTATCTGGTTTAAGCCGGTTTAAACCGGTTCAATCCGGTTTTATCCAGTTTAAACCGGATCAATCCGTTTTATCCGGTTTAAACCGGTTTAAACTGGTTCAATCCGGTTTTATCCGGTTTAAACCGGTTCTATCTGGTTTAAACCGGTTTAAACCGCTTCAATCCGGTTTAAACCGGTTTAAACCGCTTCAATCCGGTTTTATCCGATTTAAACCGGTTTAAACCGGTTCAATCAGTTTTTATCTGGTTTAAACCGGATTAAACCGGTTCTATCCGGTTTTATCCAGTTTAAACCGGTTCAATCCGTTTTTTCCGGTTTAAACTGGTTTAAACCAGTTCATTCCGATTTTATCCGGTTTAAGCCAGTTCAATCCGGTTTAAACCGTTTCAATCTGGTTTTCTCTGGTTTAAACCGGTTCTATCCGGTTCTATCCAATTTGAACCGGTTCAATCCGGTTTTATCCGGTTTAAACCGGTTTAAGCCGGTTCAATCCGGTTTTATCCCGTTTAAACCGGTTCTATCCGGTTCTATCCGGTTGAAACCAGTTTAAACCGGTTCAATCCGGTTTTATCTCGTTTAGACCGGTTCTATCCGGTTGTATCCTTTTTAAATCGGATTAAACTGGTTCTATCCTGTTCTGTCCTGTTTTAACTGGATTAAACCAGTTCAATCCGGTTTTATCCGGTTTAAACCGGTTCTATCCGTTTCCATCTGGTTTAAACGGGTTTCAACTGGCACAATCCGATTTATCCGTTTTAAACCAGTTCAATCTGATTTTATCCGGTTTAAACTATTTCAATTTGGTTTTATCCGGTTTGAACCGGTTCAATCCGGTTTTCTCCAGTTTAAACCGGTTTAGACTGGTTCAATCCGGTTTTATCCAGTTTAAACCGGTTCTATCCGGTTCTATCCGGTTGAAACCGGTTTAAACCGGTTCAATCCGGTTTTATCTGGTTTAAACCGGTTTAAGCCGGTTCAATCCGGTTTTATCCGGTTTAAACCGGTTCAATCTGGTTTGAACCGGTTTAAACCAGTTTGAACCGGTTCAATCTGGTTTTATCCGGTTTAAACCGGTTTAAGCCGGTTCAATCCGGTTTTATCCAGTTTAAACCGGTTCTATCCGGTTGAAACCAGTTTAAACCGGTTCAATCCAGTTTTATCCGGTTTAAACCGGTTCAATCCGCTTTTATCCGGTTTAAAACCGGTTCAATCTGGTTTTATCCGGTTTAAACCGGTTTTATCCGGTTTAGACCAGTTTAAACCAGTTCAATCCGGTTTTAATCGGATTTAACTGGTTCAATCTGGTTTTATCCGGTTTAAACCGCTTTAAAACGGTTTAATCCGGTTTTATCCGGTTTAAACCGGTTTGAACCGTTTCAATCCGGTTTTATCCGTTTTAAACCAGTTTAAACCGGTTCAATCCGGTTTTATCTCGTTTAAACCGGTTCTATCCATTTCTATCCTGTTTAAATCGGTTTAAACCGGTTCTATCCTGTTCTATCCTGTTTTAACCTTTTAAACCAGTTCAATCCCGTTTTATCCTGTTTAAACCGGTTCTATTCGTTTCAATCTGGTTTGAAAGGGTTTAAACTGGTTCAATCCGGTTTTATACGTTTTAAACCAGTTCAATCTGATTTTCTCCGGTTTAAACTGATTCAATTTGGTTTTATCCGGTTTAAACGGGTTTGAACCGGTTCAGTCCGGTTTTATCCGGTTTAAAACTCTTCAACCCGGTTTTCTCCAGTTTAAACCGGTTTAAACCGGATCAATCCGTTTTTATCCGGTTTAAACCGGTTTAAACTGGTTCAATCCGGTTTTATCCAGTTTAAACCAGTTCTATCCGGTTCTATCCGGTTGAAACCGGTTTAAACCGGATCAATCCGGTTTTATCCGGTTTAAACCAGTTCAATCCGGTTTTATCCGCTTTTATCCGGTTTAAACCGGTTCTGTCCAGTTCTATCCGGTTTAAACCGGTTCTATCCGGTTCTATCTGGTGTAAGCCGGTTTAAACCGGTTCAATCCGGTTTTATCCGGTTTAAACCGGATCAATCCGTTTTTATCCGGTTTAAACCGGTTTAAACTGGTTCAATCCGGTTTTATCCGCTTTAAACCGGTCGGTTTAAACCGGTTTAAACCGCTTCAATCCGGTTTTATCCGATTTAAACCGGTTTAAACCGGTTCAATCGGTTTTTATCTTGTTTAAACCGGATTAAACCGGTTCTATCCGGTTTTATCCAGTTTAAACCGGTTCAATCCTTTTTTTCCTGTTTAAACCGGTTTAAACCAGTTCATTCCGGTTTTATCCGGTTTAAGCCAGTTCAATCCGGTTTAAACCGTTTCAATCTGGTTTTATCCGGTTTAAACCGGTTCTATCCGGTTCTATCCGGTTTGAACCGGTTCAATCCGGTTTTGTCCGGTTTAAACCGGTCTAAGCCTGTTCAATCCGGTTTTATCCAGTTTAAACTGGTTCTATCCGGTTCTGTCCGGTTGAAACCAGTTTAAACCGGTTCAATCCGGTTTTATCCGGTTTAAACCGGTTCAATCCAGTTTTATCCGGTTTAAACCGGTTCATTCCGTTTTTATCCGGTTAAAACCGGTTTGAAACGGTTCAATCCGGTTTTATCCGGTTTAAACCCGTTCATTCCGGTTTTATCCGTTTAAAACCGGTTTGAACCGGTTCAATACGGTTTTATGTGGTTTAAACCGGTTCAATCTGGTTTTATCCAGTTTAAACCGGTTTTATCCAGTTTAGACCGGTTTAAACCAGTTCAATCCGGTTTTAATCGGCTTAAACTGGTTCAATCTGGTTTATCCGTTTTAAACCTGTTCAATCCGATTTCATCCGGTTTAAACCAATTCAACCCAGTTTTATCCGGTTTAAACCGGTTTAAGCTGGTTCAATCCGGTTTTATCCGGTTTAAACCGGTTCAATCTTGTTTTATCCGGTTTAAACCGGTTGAAACCAGTTCAATCCGGTTTTGTCCGGTTTAGACCAGTTCAATCCGGTTTTATCCGCTTTAAACCGGTTCTATGCTGTTTATTCCAGTTTAAGCCTGTTCAATCGGGTTTTATCCAGTTTAGACCTGTTTAAGCCGGTTCATTCCGGTTTTATCCAGCTTAAACCGGTTTGAACCCTTTCAATCCGTTTTTATCCAGTTTCAACCGGTTTACACCGGTTCACTCCGGTTTTACCCGGTTTATACCGTTTCTATCCGGTTCTATCCGTTTTAAACCGGTTTAAACCAGTTCATTCCTGTTTTATCCGGTTTCAACCGGTTTGGACCGGTTCAATCCGGTTTTATCCGGTTTCAACCGGTTTGAACCGGTTCAATCCGGTTTTATCCGGTTTAAACCGGTTTAAGCCGGTTCAATCCGGTTTTATCCGGTTTAAACCGGTTCAATCTGGTTTGATCCGGTTTAAACCAGTTTGAACAGGTTCAATCTGGTTTTATCCGCTTTTAAACCGGTTTAAGCCGGTTCAATCCTGTTTTATCCAGTTTAAACCGGTTCTATCAGGTTGAAACCAGTTTAAACCGGTTCAATCCAGTTTTATCCGGTTTAAACCGGTTCAATACGGTTTTATCCGGTTTAAAACCAGTTCAATCTGGTTTTATCCGGTTTAAACCAGTTTTATCCGGTTTAGACCAGTTTAAACCAGTTCAATCCGGTTTTAATCGGATTTAACCGGTTCAATCTGGTTTTATCCGGTTTAAACCGCTTTAAAACGGTTTAATCCAGTTTTATCCGGTTTAAACCAGTTTGAACCATTTCAATCCGGTTTTATCCGGTTTAAACCAGTTTAAACCGGTTCAATCCGGTTTTATCTCGTTTAAACCGGTTCTATCCGTTTCTATCCTGTTTAAATCGGTTTAAACCGGTTCTATCCGGTTCTATCCGGTTGAAACCGGTTTAAACCGGATCAATCCGGTTTTATCCGGTTTAAACCAGTTCAATCCGGTTTTATCCGCTTTAAACCGGTTTAAACCGGTTCAATCCGGTTTTATCCGGTTTAAACCGGTTCTATCCAGTTCTATCCGGTTTAAACCGGTTCTATCCGGTTCTATCTGGTGTAAGCCGGTTTAAACCGGTTCAATCCGGTTTTATCCGGTTTAAACCGGATATATCCGTTTTTATCCGGTTTAAACCGGTTTAAACTGGTTCAATCCGGTTTTATCCGGTTTAAACCAGTCGGTTTAAACCGGTTTAAACCGCTTCAATCCGGTTTTATCCGATTTAAACCGGTTTAAACCGGTTCAATCGGTTTTTATCTGGTTTAAACCGGATTAAACCGGTTCTATCCGGTTTTATCCAGTTTAAACCGGTTCAATCCTTTTTTTCCTGTTTAAACCGGTTTAAACCAGTTCATTCCGGTTTTATCTGGTTTAAGCCGGTTCAATCCGGTTTAAACCGTTTCAATCTGGTTTTATCCGGTTAAAACCGGTTCTATCCGGTTCTATCCGGTTTGAACCGGTTCAATCCGGTTTTGTCCGGTTTAAACCGGTTTAAGCCTGTTCAATCCGGTTTTATCCAGTTTAAACCGGTTCTATCCGGTTCTATCCGGTTGAAACCAGTTTAAACCAGTTCAATCCGGTTTTATCCGGTTTAAACCGGTTCAATCCAGTTTTATCCGGTTTAAACCGGTTCATTCCGTTTTTATCCGGTTAAAACCGGTTTGAAACGGTTCAATCCGGTTTTATCCGGTTTAAAACCCGTTCATTCCGGTTTTATCCGTTTAAAACCGGTTTGAACCGGTTCAATACGGTTTTATGTGGTTTAAACCGGTTCAATCTGGTTTTATCCAGTTTAAACCGGTTTTATCCGGTTTAGACCGGTTTAAACCAGTTCAATCCGTTTTTAATCGGCTTAAACTGGTTCAATCTGGTTTTATCCGGTTTAAAGCGCTTTAAAACGGTTTAATCCGGTTTTATCCGGTTTAGACCAGTTCAATCCGGTTTTATCCGGTTTAAACCGGTTCTATGCTGCTTATTCCAGTTTAAGCCTGTTCAATCGGGTTTTATCCAGTTTAGACCTGTTTAAGCCGGTTCATTCCGGTTTTATCCAGCTTAAACCGGTTTGAACCCTTTCAATCCGTTTTTATCCAGTTTCAACCGGTTTACACCGGTTCAATCCGGTTTTATCCGGTTTATACCGTTTCTATCCGGTTTTATCCGTTTTAAACCGGTTTAAACCAGTTCATTCCTGTTTTATCCGGTTTCAACCGGTTTGAACCGGTTCAATCCGGTTTTATCCGGTTTCAACCGGTTTGAACCGGTTCAATCCGGTTTTATCCGGTTTAAACCGGTTTAAGCCGGTTCAATCCGGTTTTATCCGGTTTAAACCGGTTCAATCTGGTTTGATCCGGTTTAAACCAGTTTGAACAGGTTCAATCTGGTTTTATCCGCTTTTAAACCGGTTTAAGCCGGTTCAATCCGGTTTTATCCAGTTTAAACCGGTTCAATCTTGTTTTATCCGGTTTAAACCGGTTGAAACCAGTTCAATCCGGTTTTGTCCGGTTTAGACCAGTTCAATCCGGTTTTATCCGCTTTAAACCGGTTCTATGCTGTTTATTCCAGTTTAAGCCTGTTCAATCGGGTTTTATCCAGTTTAGACCTGTTTAAGCCGGTTCATTCCGGTTTTATCCAGCTTAAACCGGTTTGAACCCTTTCAATCCGTTTTTATCCAGTTTCAACCGGTTTACACCGGTTCACTCCGGTTTTACCCGGTTTATACCGTTTCTATCCGGTTCTATCCGTTTTAAACCGGTTTAAACCAGTTCATTCCTGTTTTATCCGGTTTCAACCGGTTTGGACCGGTTCAATCCGGTTTTATCCGGTTTCAACCGGTTTGAACCGGTTCAATCCGGTTTTATCCGGTTTAAACCGGTTTAAGCCGGTTCAATCCGGTTTTATCCGGTTTAAACCGGTTCAATCTGGTTTGATCCGGTTTAAACCAGTTTGAACAGGTTCAATCTGGTTTTATCCGCTTTTAAACCGGTTTAAGCCGGTTCAATCCGGTTTTATCCAGTTTAAACCGGTTCTATCAGGTTGAAACCAGTTTAAACCGGTTCAATCCAGTTTTATCCGGTTTAAACCGGTTCAATACGGTTTTATCCGGTTTAAAACCAGTTCAATCTGGTTTTATCCGGTTTAAACCAGTTTTATCCGGTTTAGACCAGTTTAAACCAGTTCAATCCGGTTTTAATCGGATTTAACCGGTTCAATCTGGTTTTATCCGGTTTAAACCGCTTTAAAACGGTTTAATCCAGTTTTATCCGGTTTAAACCAGTTTGAACCATTTCAATCCGGTTTTATCCGGTTTAAACCAGTTTAAACCGGTTCAATCCGGTTTTATCTCGTTTAAACCGGTTCTATCCGTTTCTATCCTGTTTAAATCGGTTTAAACCGGTTCTATCCGGTTCTATCCGGTTGAAACCGGTTTAAACCGGATCAATCCGGTTTTATCCGGTTTAAACCAGTTCAATCCGGTTTTATCCGCTTTAAACCGGTTTAAACCGGTTCAATCCGGTTTTATCCGGTTTAAACCGGTTCTATCCAGTTCTATCCGGTTTAAACCGGTTCTATCCGGTTCTATCTGGTGTAAGCCGGTTTAAACCGGTTCAATCCGGTTTTATCCGGTTTAAACCGGATATATCCGTTTTTATCCGGTTTAAACCGGTTTAAACTGGTTCAATCCGGTTTTATCCGGTTTAAACCAGTCGGTTTAAACCGGTTTAAACCGCTTCAATCCGGTTTTATCCGATTTAAACCGGTTTAAACCGGTTCAATCGGTTTTTATCTGGTTTAAACCGGATTAAACCGGTTCTATCCGGTTTTATCCAGTTTAAACCGGTTCAATCCTTTTTTTCCTGTTTAAACCGGTTTAAACCAGTTCATTCCGGTTTTATCCGGTTTAAGCCGGTTCAATCCGGTTTAAACCGTTTCAATCTGGTTTTATCCGGTTAAAACCGGTTCTATCCGGTTCTATCCGGTTTGAACCGGTTCAATCCGGTTTTGTCCGGTTTAAACCGGTTTAAGCCTGTTCAATCCGGTTTTATCCAGTTTAAACCGGTTCTATCCGGTTCTATCCGGTTGAAACCAGTTTAAACCAGTTCAATCCGGTTTTATCCGGTTTAAACCGGTTCAATCCAGTTTTATCCGGTTTAAACCAGTTCATTCCGTTTTTATCCGGTTAAAACCGGTTTGAAACGGTTCAATCCGGTTTTATCCGGTTTAAACCCGTTCATTCCGGTTTTATCCGTTTAAAACCGGTTTGAACCGGTTCAATACGGTTTTATGTGGTTTAAACCGGTTCAATCTGGTTTTATCCAGTTTAAACCGGTTTTATCCGGTTTAGACCGGTTTAAACCAGTTCAATCCGTTTTTAATCGGCTTAAACTGGTTCAATCTGGTTTTATCCGGTTTAAAGCGCTTTAAAACGGTTTAATCCGGTTTTATCCGGTTTAGACCAGTTCAATCCGGTTTTATCCGGTTTAAACCGGTTCTATGCTGCTTATTCCAGTTTAAGCCTGTTCAATCGGGTTTTATCCAGTTTAGACCTGTTTAAGCCGGTTCATTCCGGTTTTATCCAGCTTAAACCGGTTTGAACCCTTTCAATCCGTTTTTATCCAGTTTCAACCGGTTTACACCGGTTCAATCCGGTTTTATCCGGTTTATACCGTTTCTATCCGGTTTTATCCGTTTTAAACCGGTTTAAACCAGTTCATTCCTGTTTTATCCGGTTTCAACCGGTTTGAACCGGTTCAATCCGGTTTTATCCGGTTTCAACCGGTTTGAACGGGTTCAATCCGGTTTTATCCGGTTTAAACCGGTTTAAGCCGGTTCAATCCGGTTTTATCCGGTTTAAACCGGTTCAATCTGGTTTGATCCGGTTTAAACCAGTTTGAACAGGTTCAATCTGGTTTTATCCGCTTTTAAACCGGTTTAAGCCGGTTCAATCCGGTTTTATCCAGTTTAAACCGGTTCTATCCGGTTGAAACCAGTTTAAACCGGTTCAATCCAGTTTTATCCGGTTTAAACCGGTTCAATCCGGTTTTATCCGGTTTAAAACCAGTTCAATCTGGTTTTATCCGGTTTAAACCGGTTTTATCCGGTTTAGACCAGCTTAAACCAGTTCAATCCGGTTTTATCCGGTTTAAACCAGTTTAAACCGGTTCAATCCGGTTTTATCTCGTTTAAACCGGTTCTATCCGTTTCTATCCTGTTTAAATCGGTTTAAACCGGTTCTATCCTGCTCTATCCTGTTTTAACCGGTTAAACCAGTTCAATTCCGTTTTATCCAGTTTAAACCGGTTCTATTCGTTTCAATCTGGTTTAAAAGGGTTTAAACTGGTTCAATCCGGTTTTATCCGGTTTAAACCGGTCGGTTTAAACCGGTTTAAACCGCTTCAATCCGGTTTTATCCGATTTAAACCGGTTTAAACCGGTTCAATCGGTTTTTATCTGGTTTAAACCGGATTAAACCGGTTCTATCCGGTTTTATCCAGTTTTAACCGGTTCAATCCTTTTTTTCCTGTTTAAACCGGTTTAAACCAGTTCATTCCGGTTTTATCCGGTTTAAGCCGGTTCAATCCGGTTTAAACCGTTTCAATCTGGTTTTATCCGGTTTAAACCGGTTCTATCCGGTTCTATCCGGTTTGAACCGGTTCAATCCGGTTTTGTCCGGTTTAAACCGGTTTAAGCCTGTTCAATCCGGTTTTATCCAGTTTAAACTGGTTCTATCCGGTTCTATCCGGTTGAAACCAGTTTAAACCGGTTCAATCCGGTTTTATCCGTTTTAAACCGGTTCAATCCAGT
Organism: Cynocephalus volans; assembly: GCF_027409185.1. Lineage (NCBI taxonomy): Eukaryota > Metazoa > Chordata > Mammalia > Dermoptera > Cynocephalidae > Cynocephalus > Cynocephalus volans. The sequence goes on from NW_026902388.1 coordinate 610,575, forward strand.
TTTATCCGGTTTAAACCGTTTCATTCCGTTTTAATCCGGTTAAAACCGGTTTGAAACGGTTCAATCCGGTTTTATCCGGTTTAAACCCGTTCATTCCGGTCTTATCCGTTTAAAACCGGTTTGAACCGGTTCAATACGGTTTTATGTGGTTTAAACCGGTTCAATCTGGTTTTATCCAGTTTAAACCGGTTTTATCCGGTTTAGACCGGTTTAAACCAGTTCAATCCGGTTTTAATCGGCTTAAACTGGTTCAATCTGGTTTTATCCGGTTTTAAAGCGCTTTAAAAACGGTTTAATCCGGTTTTATCCGGTTTAAACCAGTTTGAACCTGTTCAATCCGGTTTTATCTCGTTTAGACCGGTTCTATCTGGTTCTATCCTTTTTAAATCGGATGAAACTGGTTCTATCCTGTTCTATACTGTTTTAACTGGATTAAACCAGTTCAATCCGGTTTTATCCAGTTTAATCCGGTTCTATCCGTTTCCATCTGGTTTAAACGGGTTTCAACTGGTTCAATCCGATTTATCCGTTTTAAACCGGTTCAATCTGATTTTATCCGGTTTAAACTGTTTCAATTTGGTTTTATCCGGTTTGAACCGGTTCAATCCGGTTTTCTCCAGTTTAAACCGTTTTAGACTGGTTCAATCCAGTTTTATCCAGTTTAAACCAGTTCTATCCGGTTCTATCCGGTTGAAACCGGTTTAAAACCGGTTCAATCCGGTTTTCTCCGGTTTAAAACCAGTTCAATCCTGTTTTATCCGGTTTAAACCGGTTCTATCCGGTTCTATACAGTTGAAACCGGTTTAAACCGGTTCAATCAGGTTTTATCCGGTTTAAACCGGTTTAAGCCGGTTCAATCCGGTTTTATCCAGTTTAAACCGGTTCTATCCGGTTGAAACCAGTTTAAACCGGTTCAATCCAGTTTTATCCGGTTTAAACCGGTTAAATCCGCTTTTATCCGGTTTAAAAACCGGTTCAATCTGGTTTTATCCGGTTTAAACCGGTTTTATCCGGTTTAGACCAGTTTAAAACCAGTTCAATCCGGTTTTAATCGGATTTAACCGGTTCAATCTGGTTTTATCCGGTTTAAACCGCTTTAAAATGGTTTAATCCAGTTTTATCCGGTTTAAACCGGTTTTGAACCGTTTCAATCCGGTTTTATCCGGTTTAAACCAGTTTAAACCGGTTCAATCCGGTTTTATCTCGTTTAAACCGGTTCTATCCGTTTCTATCCTGTTTAAATCGGTTTAAACCGGTTCTATCCTGTTCTATCCTGTTTTAACCGGTTAAACCAGTTCAATCCCGTTTTATCCAGTTTAAACCGGTTTCTATTCGTTTCTATCTGGTTTAAAAGGGTTTAAACTGGTTCAATCCGGTTTTATACGTTTTAAACCAGTTCAATCTGATTTTCTCCGGTTTAAACTGATTCAATTTGGTTTTATCCGGTTTAAACGGGTTTGAACCGGTTCAATCCGGTTTTCTCCGGTTTAAACCGGTTTAAACCGGGTCAATCCGGTTTTATCCTGTTTTAAAACTCTTCAACCCGGTTTTCTCCAGTTTAAACCGGTTTAAACAGGTTCAATCCGGTTTTATCCAGTTTAAACCGGTTCTATCCGGTTCTATCCGGTTGAAACCGGTTTAAACCGGATCAATCCGGTTTTATCCGGTTTAAACCAGTTCATTCCGGTTTTTATCCGGTTTAAGCCGGTTCAATCCGGTTTAAACCGTTTCAATCTGGTTTTATCTGGTTTAAACCGGTTCTATCCGGTTCTATCCGGTTTGAACCGGTTCAAACCGGTTTTATCCGGTTTAAACCGGTTTAAGCCGGTTCAATCCGGTTTTATCCAGTTTAAACCGGTTCTATCCGGTTCTATCCGGTTGAAACCAGTTTAAACCGGTTCAATCCGGTTTTATCCGGTTTAAACCGGTTCAATCCAGTTTTATCCGGTTTAAACCGGTTCATTCCGGTTTTATCCGGTTAAAACCGGTTTGACATGGTTCAATCCGGTTTTATCCGGTTTAAACCGGTTCATTCCGGTTTTATCCGTTTAAAACCGGTTTGAAAAGGTTCAATCCGGTTTTATCCGGTTTTAAACCGGTTCATTCCGGTTTTATCCGTTTAAAACCGGTTTGAAACGGTTCAATCCGGTTTTATCCGGTTTAAACTGGTTCAATCCGTTTTTATCCGGTTTAAACCAGTTCACTCCGGTTTTATCCGGTTTAAACCGGTTTGAACCGGTTCAATCCGGTTTTATGTGGTTTAAACCGGTTCAATCTGGTTTTATCCGGTTTAAACCAGTTTTTATCCGGTTTAGACCGGTTTAAACCAGTTCAATCCGGTTTTAATCGGCTTAAACTGGTTCAATCTGGTTTTATCCGGTTTAAAGCGCTTTAAAACGGTTTAATCCGGTTTTATCCGGTTTAAACCAGTTTGAACCGGTTCAATCCGGTTTTATCTCGTTTAGACCGGTTCTATCCGGTTCTATCCTTTTTAAATCGGATTAAACTGGTTCTATCCTGTTCTATCCTGTTTTAACTGGATTAAACCAGTTCAATCCGGTTTTATCCGGTTTAAACCGGTTCTATCCGTTTCCATCTGGTTTAAACGGGTTTCAACTGGTTCAATCCGATTTATCCGTTTTAAACCGGTTCAATCTGATTTTATCCGGTTTAAACTGTTTCAATTTGGTTTTATCCGGTTTGAACCGGTTCAATCCGGTTTTCTCCAGTTTAAACCTGTTTAGACTGGTTCTATCCGGTTTTATCCAGTTTAAACCGGTTCTATCCGGTTCTATCCGGTTGAAACCGGTTTAAACCGGTTCAATCCGATTTAAACCGGTTTAAGCCGGTTCAATCCGGTTTTATCCGGTTTAAAACCGGTTCAATCTGCTTTGAACCGGTTTAAACCAGTTTGAACCGGTTCAATCTGGTTTTAATCCGGTTTAAACCGGTTTAAGCCGGTTCAATCCGGTTTTATCCAGTTTAAACCGGTTCTATCCAGTTGAAACCAGTTTAAACCGGTTCAATCCAGTTTTTATCCGGTTTAAACCGGTTCAATCCGGTTTTATCCGGTTTAAAACCGGTTCAATCTGGTTTTATCCGGTTTAAACCTGTTTTATCCGGTTTAGACCAGTTTAAACCAGTTCAATCCTGTTTTAATCGGATTTAACCGGTTCAATCTGGTTTTATCCGGTTTAAACCGCTTTAAAATGGTTTAATCCGGTTTTATCCGGTTTAAACCAGTTTGAACCGTTTCAATCCGGTTTTATCCGGTTTAAACCAGTTTAAACCGGTTCAATCCGGTTTTATCTCGTTTAAACCGGTTCTATCCGGTTCTATCCTGTTTAAATCGGTTTAAACCGGTTCTATCCTGTTCTATCCTGTTTTAACCGGTTAAACCAGTTCAATCCCGTTTTATCCAGTTTAAACCGGTTCTATTCGTTTCCATCTGGTTTAAAAAGGGTTTAAACTGGTTCAATCCGGTTTTATGCGTTTTAAACCAGTTCAATCTGATTTTCTCCGGTTTAAACTGATTCAATTTGGTTTTATCCGGTTTAAACGGGTTTGAACCGGTTCAATCCGGTTTTCTCTGGTTTAAACCGGTTTAAACCGGGTCAATCCGGTTTTATCCGTTTTAAACCTCTTCAATCCGGTTTTCTCCAGTTTAAACCGGTTTAAACAGGTTCAATCCGGTTTTCTCCAGTTTAAACCGGTTTAAACAGGTTCAATCCGGTTTTATCCAGTTTAAACCGGTTCTATCCGGTTCTATCCGGTTGAAACCGGTTTAAACCGTATCAATCCGGTTTTATCCGGTTTAAACCAGTTCAATCCGGTTTTATCCGCTTTAAAACCGGTTTAAACCGGTTCAATCCGGTTTTATCCGGTTTAAAACCGGTTCTATCCAGTTCTATCCGGTTTAAACCGGTTCTATCCGGTTCTATCTGGTGTAAGCCTGTTTAAACCGGTTCAATCCGGTTTTATCCTTTTTAAACCGGATCAATCCGTTTTTATCCGGTTTAAACCGGTTTAAACTGGTTCAATCCGGATTTATCCGGTTTAAACCGGTCGGTTTAAACCGGTTTAAACCGCTTCAATCCGGTTTTATCCGATTTAAACCGGTTTAAACCGGTTCAATCGGTTTTTATCTGGTTTAAACCGGATTAAACCGTTTATATCCGGTTTTATCCAGTTTAAACCGGTTCAATCCTTTTTTTCCTGTTTAAACCGGTTTAAACCAGTTCATTCCGGTTTTATCCGGTTTAAGCTGGGTCAATCCGGTTTAAACCGTTTCAATCTGGTTTTATCCGGTTTAAACCGGTTCTATCCGGTTCTATCCGGTTTGAACCGGTTCAATCCGGTTTTGTCCGGTTTAAACCGGTTTAAGCCTGTTCAATCCGGTTTTATCCAGTTTAAAACGGTTCTATCCAGTTCTATCCGGTTGAAACCAGTTTAAACCGGTTCAATCCGGTTTTATCCGGTTTAAACCGGTTCAATCCAGTTTTATCCGGTTTAAACCGGTTCATTCCATTTTTATCCGGTTAAAACCGGTTTGAAACGGTTCAATCCGGTTTTATCCGGTTTAAACCGGTTCATTCCGGTTTTATCCGTTTAAAACCGGTTTGAAACGGTTCAATCCGGTTTTATCCGGTTTAAACCGGTTCATTCCGGTTTTATCCGTTTAAAACCGGTTTGAAATGGTTCAATCCGGTTTTATCCGGTTTAAACCGGTTCAATCCGTTTTTATCCAGTTTAAACCAGTTCACTCCGGTTTTATCCGGTTTAAACCGGTTTGAACCGGTTCAATCCGGTTTTATGTGGTTTAAACCGGTTCAATCTGGTTTTATCCAGTTTAAACCGGTTTTATCCGGTTTAGACCGGTTTAAACCAGTTCAATCCGCTTTTAATCGGCTTAAACTGGTTCAATCTGGTTTTATCCGGTTTAAAGCGCTTTAAAACGGTTTAATCCGGTTTTATCCGGTTTAAACCAGTTTGAACCGGTTCAATCCGGTTTTATCTCGTTTAGACCGGTTCTATCTGGTTCTATCCTTTTTAAATCGGATGAAACTGGTTCTATCCTGTTCTATCCTGTTTTAACTGGATTAAGCCAGTTCAATCCGGTTTTATCCGGTTTAAACCGGTTCTATCCGTTTCCATCTGGTTTAAACGGGTTTCAACTGGTTCAATACGATTTATCCGTTTTAAACCGGTTCAATCTGATTTTATCTGGTTTAAACTGTTTCAATTTGGTTTTATCCGGTTTGAACCGGTTCAATCCGATTTTCTCCAGATTAAACCGGTTTAGACTGGTTCAATCCGGTTTTATCCAGTTTAAACCGGTTCTATCCGTTTCTATCCTGTTTAAATCGGTTTTAAACCGGTTCTATCCTGTTCTATCCTGTTTTAACCGGTTAAACCAGTTCAATCCGGTTTTATCCAGTTTAAACCGGTTCTATTCGTTTCCATCTGGTTACAAGGGTTTAAACTGGTTCAATCCGGTTTTATACGTTTTAAACCAGTTCAATCTGATTTTATCCGGTTTAAACTGGTTCAATTTGGTTTTATCCGGTTTAAACGGGTTTGAACCGGTTCAATCCGGTTTTATCCGGTTTAAACCGGTTTAAACAGGTTCAATCCGGTTTTATCCAGTTTAAACCGGTTCTATCCGGTTCTATCCGGTTGAAACCGGTTTAAACCGGTTCAATCCGGTTTTATCCGGTTTAAACCGGTTCTATCCGGTTCTATCCGGGTTAAACCGGTTCTATCCGGTTCTATCTGGTTTAAGCCGGTTTAAACCAGTTCAATCCGGTTTTATCCGCTTTAAACCGGTTTAAACCGGTTCAGTCCGGTTTTATCCGGTTTAAACCGGTTCTATCCGGTTCTATCCGGGTTAAACCGGTTCTATCCGTTTCTATCTGGTTTAAGCCGGTTTAAACCGGTTCAATCCGGTTTTATCCGGTTTAAACCGGATCAATCCTTTTTATCCGGTTTAAACCGGTTTAAACTGGTTCAATCCGGTTTTATCCGGTTTAAACCGGTTCTATCCGGTTTAAACCGGTTTATACCGCTTCAATCCGGTTTTATCCGATTTAAACCGGTTTAAACCGGTTCAATCGGTTTTTATCTGGTTTAAACCGGATTAAACCGGTTCTATCCGGTTTTATCCAGTTTAAACCGGTTCAATCCGTTTTTTCCGGTTTAAACTGGTTTAAACCAGTACATTCCGGTTTTATCCGGTTTAAGCCGGTTCAATCCAGTTTTATCCAGTTTACCGGTTCATTCCGGTTTTATCCATTTAAAACCGGTTTGAAACGGTTCAATCCGGTTTTATCCGTTTTAAACTGGTTCAATCCGTTTTTATCCGGTTTAAACCAGGTCACTCCTGTTTTATCCGGTTTAAACCGGTTTGAACCGGTTCAATCCGGTTTTAATCGGCTTAAACTGGTTCAATCTGGTTTTATCCGGTTTAAAGCGCTTTAAAACGGTTTAATCCGGTTTTATCCGGTTTAAACCAGTTTGAACCGGTTCAATCCGGTTTTATCTCGTTTAGACCGGTTCTATCCGGTTCTATCCTTTTTAAATCTGATTAAACTGGTTCTATCCTGTTCTATCCTGTTTTAACTGGATTATACCAGTTCAATCCGGTTTTATCCGGTTTAAACCGGTTCTATCCGTTTCCATCTGGTTTAAACGGGTTTCAACTGGTTCAATCCGATTTATCCGTTTTAAACCTGTTCAATCTGATTTTATCCGGTTTAAACTGTTTCAATTTGGTTTTATCCGGTTTGAACCGGTTCAATCCGGTTTTCTCCAGTTTAAACCGGTTTAGACTGGTTCAATCCGGTTTTATACTGTTTAAACCGGTTCTATCCGGTTCTATCCGGTTTTATCCTGTTTAAACCGGTTCAATCCGGTTTTCTCCGGTTTAAACCAGTTCAATCCTGTTTTATCCGGTTTAAACCGGTTCTATCCGGTTCTATACAGTTGAAACCGGTTTAAACCGGTTCAATCAGGTTTTATCCGGTTTAAACCGGTTCTATCCGTTTCTATCCAGTTAAAACCGGTTCTTTCCGATTCTATCCGGTTTAAACCGGTTTAAACCGGTTCAATCCGTTTTTATCCGGTTTAAACCTGTTCAATCCGGTTCTATCCGGTTGAAACCAGTTTAAACCGGTTCAATCCGGTTTTATCCGGTTTAAACCGGCTCAATCCAGTTTTATCCGGTTTAAACCGGTTCATTCCGGTTTTATCCGGTTAAAACCGGTTTGACATGGTTCAATCCGGTTTTATCCGGTTTAATCCGGTTCATTCCGGTTTTATCCGTTTAAAACCGGTTTGAAAAGGTTCAATCCGGTTTTATCCGGTTTAAACCGGTTCATTCCGGTTTTATCCGTTTAAAACCGGTTTGAAACGGTTCAATCCGGTTTTATCCGGTTTAAACTGGTTCAATCCGTTTTTATCCGGTTTAAACCAGTTCACTCCGGTTTTATCCGGTTTAAACCGGTTTGAACCGGTTCAATCCGGTTTTATGTGGTTTAAACCGGTTCAATCTGGTTTTATCCAGTTTAAACCAGTTTTATCCGGTTTAGACCGGTTTAAACCAGTTCAATCCGGTTTTAATCGGCTTAAACTGGTTCAATCTGGTTTTATCCGGTTTAAAGCGCTTTAAAACGGTTTAATCCGGTTTTATCCGGTTTAAACCAGTTTGAACCGGTTCAATCCGGTTTTATCTCGTTTAGACCGGTTCTATCCGGTTCTATCCTTTTTAAATCGGATTAAACTGGTTCTATCCTGTTCTATCCTGTTTTAACTGGATTAATCCAGTTCAATCCGGTTTTATCCGGTTTAAACCGGTTCTATCCGTTTCCATCTGGTTTAAACGGGTTTCAACTGGTTCAATACGATTTATCCGTTTTAAACCGGTTCAATCTGATTTTATCTGGTTTAAACTGTTTCAATTTGGTTTTATCCGGTTTGAACCGGTTCAATCCGGTTTTCTCCAGTTTAAACCTGTTTAGACTGGTTCTATCCGGTTTTATCCAGTTTAAACCGGTTCTATCCGGTTCTATCAGGTTGAAACCGGTTTAAACCGGTTGAATCCGGTTTAAACCGGTTTAAGCCGGTTCAATCCGGTTTTATCCGGTTTAAACCGGTTCAATCTGCTTTGAACCGGTTTAAACCAGTTTGAACCGGTTCAATCTGGTTTTATCCGGTTTAAACCGGTTTAAGCCGGTTCAATCCGGTTTTATCCAGTTTAAACCGGTTCTATCCAGTTGAAACCAGTTTAAACCGGTTCAATCCAGTTTTATCCGGTTTAAACCGGTTCAATCCGGTTTTATCCGGTTTAAAACCGGTTCAATCTGGTTTTATCCGGTTTAAACCTGTTTTATCCGGTTTAGACCAGATTAAACCAGTTCAATCCTGTTTTAATCGGATTTAACCGGTTCAATCTGGTTTTATCCGGTTTAAACCGCTTTAAAATGGTTTAATCCGGTTTTATCCGGTTTAAACCAGTTTGAACCGTTTCAATCCGGTTTTATCCGGTTTAAACCAGTTTAAACCGGTTCAATCCGGTTTTATCTCGTTTAAACCGGTTCTATCCGGTTCTATCCTGTTTAAATCGGTTTAAACCGGTTCTATCCTGTTCTATCCTGTTTTAACCGGTTAAACCAGTTCAATCCCGTTTTATCCAGTTTAAACCGGTTCTATTCGTTTCCATCTGGTTTAAAAGGGTTTAAACTGGTTCAATCCGGTTTTATACGTTTTAAACCAGTTCAATCTGATTTTCTCCGGTTTAAACTGATTCAATTTGGTTTTATCCGGTTTAAACGGGTTTGAACCGGTTCAATCCGGTTTTCTCCGGTTTAAACCGGTTTAAACCGGGTCAATCCGGTTTTATCCGGTTTAAAACTCTTCAACCCGGTTTTCTCCAGTTTAAACCGGTTTAAACAGGTTCAATCCGGTTTTATCCATTTTAAACCGGTTCTATCCGGTTCTATCCGGTTGAAACCGGTTTAAACCGGATCAATCCGGTTTTATCCGGTTTAAACCAGTTCATTCCGGTTTTATCCGGTTTAAGCCGGTTCAATCCGGTTTAAACCGTTTCAATCTGGTTTTATCTGGTTTAAACCGGTTCTATCCGGTTCTATCCGGTTTGAACCGGTTCAAACCGGTTTTATCCGGTTTAAACCGGTTTAACCCGGTTCAATCCGGTTTTATCCAGTTTAAACCGGTTCTATCCGGTTCTATCCGGTTGAAACCGGTTTAAACCGGATCAATCCGGTTTTATCCGGTTTAAACCAGTTCATTCGGGTTTTATCCGGTTTAAGCCGGTTCAATCCGGTTTAAACCGTTTCAATCTGGTTTTATCTGGTTTAAACCGGTTCAATCCGGTTTTATCCGGTTTAAACCGGTTCAATCCAGTTTTATCCGGTTTAAACCGGTTCATTCCGGTTTTATTCGGTTAAAACCGGTTTGACACGGTTCAATCCGGTTTTATCCAGTTTAAACCGGTTCATTCCGGTTTTATCCGTTTAAAACCGGTTTGAAAAGGTTCAATCCGGTTTTATCCGGTTTGAACCGGTTCATTCCGGTTTTATCCGTTTAAAACCGGTTTGAAACGGTTCAATCCGGTTTTATCCGGTTTAAACTGGTTCAATCCGTTTTTATCCGGTTTAAACCAGTTCACTCCGGTTTTATCCGGTTTAAACCGGTTTGAACCGGTTCAATCCGGTTTTATGTGGTTTAAACCGGTTCAATCTGGTTTTATCCGGTTTAAACCAGTTTTATCCGGTTAAAACCGGTTTAAACCGGTTCAATCCCATTTTATCCGGTTTATACCGGTTCAATCCGGTTTTATCGGGTTTAAACCGGTTTAAACTGCTTCAATCCGTTTATATCCGGTTTCAACCGGTTTCATCCGGTTCAATCCGGTTTTATCCGGTTTAAACCAGTTCACTCCGGTTTTATCCGGTTTAAACCGGTTTGAACCGGTTCAATCCGCTTTTATCTGGTTTAAACCGGTTTTATCCGGTTTAGACCAGTTCATTCCGGTTCTATCCGGTTGAAACCGGTTTAAACCGGTTCAATCCGGTTTTATCTGGTTTAAACCGGTTTTATCCGGTTTAAACCAGTTCATTCAGGTTTTATCCAGTTTAAACCAGTTATATCCGGTTTTATCCGGTTTATCCGGTTTAATCCAGTTTAATCCGGTTTTATCCGGCTTAAACCGGTTCAATCTGGTATTATCCGGTTTAAACTGGTTCAATTTGGTTTTATCCCGTTTAAACCGGTTTTATCCGGTTTAAACCGGTATAAACCAGGTCAATCCGGTTTTATCCTGTTTAAACCGGTTTAAACCGGATCAATCCGATTTTATCCGGTTTAAACCGGTTCAATCCAGTTTTATCCGGTTTAAACCGGTTTAAGCTGGTTCAATCCTGTTTTATCCGGTTTAAACCGGTTCAATCTTGTTTTATCCGGTTTAAACCGGTTGAAACCAGTTCAATCTGGTTTTATCTGGTTTAGACCATTTCAAACCGGTTCAGTCCGGTTTTATCCGGTTTAAACCAGTTCTCTCCATTTCTATCTGATTTAAACCGGTTTAAACTGGTTCAATCCGGTTTTATCCGTTTTAAACCGGTTCAATCTGGTTTTATCCGGTTTAAACCGGTTTTATCCGGTTTAGACCAGCTTAAACCAGTTCAATCCGGTTTTAATCGGATTTAACCGGTTCAATCTGGTTTTATCCGGTTTAAACCGCTTTAAAACTGTTTAATCCGGTTTTATCCGGTTTAAACCAGTTTGAACCGTTTCAATCCGGTTTTATCCGGTTTAAACCAGTTTAAACCGGTTCAATCCGGTTTTATCTCGTTTAAACCGGTTCTATCCGTTTCTATCCTGTTTAAATCGGTTTAAACCGGTTCTATCCTGTTCTATCCTGTTTTAACCGGTTAAACCAGTTCAATCCGGTTTTATCCAGTTTAAACCGGTTCTATTCGTTTCCATCTGGTTTAAAAGGGTTTAAACTGGTTCAATCCGGTTTTATACGTTTTAAACCAGTTCAATCTGGTTTTATCCGGTTTAAACTGGTTCAATTTGGTTTTATCCGGTTTAAACGGGTTTGAACCGGTTCAATCCGGTTTTATCCAGTTTAAACCGGTTTAGACTGGTTCAATCCGGTTTTATCCCGTTTAAACCGGTTCTATCCGGTTCTATCCGGTTGAAACCTGTTTAAACCGGTTCAATCCGGTTTTCTCCGGTTTAAACCAGTTCAATCCTGTTTTATCCGGTTTAAACCGGTTCTATCCGGTTCTATACAGTTGAAACCGGTTTAAACCGGTTCAATCAGGTTTTATCCGGTTTAAACCGGTTCTATCTGGTTGAAACCGTATTAAACCGGTTCAATCCGGTTTTATCTGGTTTAAAACGGTTCAATCGGGTTTTATCCGGTTTAAACCGGTTCTATGCTCTTTATAACAGTTTAAGCCTGTTCAATCGGGTGTTATCTGGTTTAGACCTGTTTAAGCCGGTTCCTTCCAGTTTTATCCAGTTTAAACCAGTTTAATCCCTTTCAATCCGTTTTTATCCGGTTTTCGACCGGTTTACACCGGTTCAATCTGGTTTTATCCGGTTTAAACCGTTTCTATCCGGTTCTATCCGTTTTAAACCGGTTTAAACCAGTTCCTTCCGGTTTTATCTGGTTTAAACCGGTTTGAACCGGTTCAATCCGGTTTTATCCAGTTTAAACCGGTTCAATCCGGTTTTATCCGGTTTAAACCGGTTCAATCCGGTTTTATCTGGTTTAAACCGGTTCATTCCGGTTTTATCCGGTTAAAACCGGTTTGAAATGGTTCAATCCGTTTTTATCCGGTTTAAACTGGTTCAGTCCGGTTTTATCCGGTTTAAACCGGTTCATTCCGGTTTTATCCGGTTTAAACCGGTTCAATCCGGTTTTATCTGGTTTAAACCAGTTCACTCTGGTTTTATCCGGTTTAAACCGGTTTGAACCAGTTCAATCCGGTTTTATCTGGTTTAAACCTGTTTAAGCTGGTGCAATCCGGTTTTATCCAGTTTAAACCGGTTCTATCCGGTTCTATCCAGTTGAAACCGGTTTAAACCAGTTCAATGCGGTTTTATCCGGTTAAAACCGGTTCAATCCGGTTTTATCCGGTTTAAACCTGTTTAAACCGGTTCAATCGGTTTTATCCAGTTTAAACCGGTCCTATCCGGTTTAAAGCGGTTTAGGCCAGTTCATTCCGGTTTTATCAGTTTTAAACCGGTTTAAACTGCTTCAATCCGTTTATATCCGGTTTCAACCGGTTTCATCCGGTTCAATCCGGTTTTATCCGGTTTAAACCAGTTCACTCCGGTTTTATCCGGTTTAAACCGGTTTGAACCGGTTCAATCCGCTTTTATCTGGTTTAAACCGGTTTTATCCGGTTTAGACCAGTTCATTCCGGTTCTATCCGGTTGAAACCGGTTTAAACCGGTTCAATCCGGTTTTATCTGGTTTAAACCGGTTTTATCCGGTTTAAACCAGTTCATTCAGGTTTTATCCAGTTTAAACCAGTTATATCCGGTTTTATCCGGTTTATCCGGTTTAATCCAGTTTAATCCGGTTTTATCCGGCTTAAACCGGTTCAATCTGGTATTATCCGGTTTAAACTGGTTCAATTTGGTTTTATCCCGTTTAAACCGGTTTTATCCGGTTTAAACCGGTATAAACCAGGTCAATCCGGTTTTATCCTGTTTAAACCGGTTTAAACCGGATCAATCCGATTTTATCCGGTTTAAACCGGTTCAATCCAGTTTTATCCGGTTTAAACCGGTTTAAGCTGGTTCAATCCTGTTTTATCCGGTTTAAACCGGTTCAATCTTGTTTTATCCGGTTTAAACCGGTTGAAACCAGTTCAATCTGGTTTTATCTGGTTTAGACCATTTCAAACCGGTTCAGTCCGGTTTTATCCGGTTTAAACCAGTTCTCTCCATTTCTATCTGATTTAAACCGGTTTAAACTGGTTCAATCCGGTTTTATCCGTTTTAAACCGGTTCAATCTGGTTTTATCCGGTTTAAACCGGTTTTATCCGGTTTAGACCAGCTTAAACCAGTTCAATCCGGTTTTAATCGGATTTAACCGGTTCAATCTGGTTTTATCCGGTTTAAACCGCTTTAAAACGGTTTAATCCGGTTTTATCCGGTTTAAACCAGTTTGAACCGTTTCAATCCGGTTTTATCCGGTTTAAACCAGTTTAAACCGGTTCAATCCGGTTTTATCTCGTTTAAACCGGTTCTATCCGTTTCTATCCTGTTTAAATCGGTTTAAACCGGTTCTATCCTGTTCTATCCTGTTTTAACCGGTTAAACCAGTTCAATCCGGTTTTATCCAGTTTAAACTGGTTCTATTCGTTTCCATCTGGTTTAAAAGGGTTTAAACTGGTTCAATCCGGTTTTATACGTTTTAAACCAGTTCAATCTGGTTTTATCCGGTTTAAACTGGTTCAATTTGGTTTTATCCGGTTTAAATGGGTTTGAACCGGTTCAATCCGGTTTTATCCGGTTTAAACCGGTTTAAACCGGGTCAATCCGGTTTTATCCGGTTTAAACCTCTTCAATCCGGTTTTCTCCAGTTTAAACCGGTTTAAACAGGTTCAATCCGGTTTTATCCAGTTTAAACCGGTTCTATCCGGTTCTATCCGGTTGAAACTGGTTTAAACCGGTTCAATCCGGTTTTATCCGGTTTAAACCAGTTCAATCCGGTTTTATCCGCTTTAAACCGGTTTAAACCGGTTCAATCCGGTTTTATCCGGTTTAAACCGGTTCTAACCGGTTCTATCCGGGTTAAACCGGTTCTATCCGGTTCTATCTGGTTTAAGCCGGTTTAAACCGGTTCAATCCGGTTTTATCCAGTTTAAACCGGATCAATCCGTTTTATCCGGTTTAAACCGGTTTAAACTGGTTCAATCCGGTTTTATCCGGTTTAAACCGGTTCTATCCGGTTTAAACCGGTTTAAACCACTTCAATCCGGTTTAAACCGGTTTAAACCGCTTCAATCCGGTTTTATCCGATTTAAACCGGTTTAAACCGGTTCAATCAGTTTTTATCTGGTTTAAACCGGATTAAACCGGTTCTATCCGGTTTTATCCAGTTTAAACCGGTTCAATCCGTTTTTTCCGGTTTAAACTGGTTTAAACCAGTTCATTCCGGTTTTATCCGGTTTAAGCCAGTTCAATCCGGTTTAAACCGTTTCAATCTGTTTTTCTCTGGTTTAAACCGGTTCTATCCGGTTCTATCCAGTTTGAACCGGTTCAATCCGGTTTTATCCGGTTTAAACCGGTTTAAGCCGGTTCAATCCGGTTTTATCCAGTTTAAACCGGTTCTATCCGGTTCTATCCGGTTGAAACCAGTTTAAACCGGTTCAATCCGGTTTTATCTCGTTTAGACCGGTTCTATCCGGTTCTATCCTTTTTAAATCGGATTAAACTGGTTCTATCCTGTTCTATCCTGTTTTAACTGGATTAAACCAGTTCAATCCGGTTTTATCCGGTTTAAACCGGTTCTATCCGTTTCCATCTGGTTTAAACGGGTTTCAACTGGTACAATACGATTTATCCGTTTTACACCGGTTCAATCTGATTTTATCCGGTTTAAACTGTTTCAATTTGGTTTTATCCGGTTTGAAACGGTTCAATCCGGTTTTCTCCAGTTTAAACCGGTTTAGACTGGTTCAATCCGGTTTTATCCAGTTTAAACCGGTTCTATCCGGTTCTATCCGGTTGAAACCGGTTTAAACCGGTTCAATCCGGTTTTATCCGGTTTAAACCGGTTTAAGCCGGTTCAATCCGGTTTTATCCGGTTTAAACCGGTTCAATCTGGTTTGAACCAGTTTAAACCAGTTTGAACCGGTTCAATCTGGTTTTATCCGGTTTAAACCGGTTTAAGCCGGTTCAATCCGGTTTTATCCAGTTTAAACCGGTTCTATCCCATTGAAACCAGTTTAAACCGGTTCAATCCAGTTTTATCCGGTTTAAACCGGTTCAATCCGCTTTTATCCGGTTTAAAACCGGTTCAATCTGGTTTTATCCGGTTTAAACCGGTTTTATCCGGTTTAGACCAGTTTAAACCAGTTCAATCCGGTTTTAATCGGATTTAACCGGTTCAATCTGGTTTTATCCGGTTTAAACTGCTTTAAAATGGTTTAATCCAGTTTTATCCGGTTTAAACCGGTTTGAACCGTTTCAATCCGGTTTTATCCGGTTTAAACCAGTTTAAACCGGTTCAATCCGGTTTTATCTCGTTTAAACCGGTTCTATCCGTTTCTATCCTGTTTAAATCGGTTTAAACCGGTTCTATCCTGTTCTATCCTGTTTTAACCGGTTAAACCAGTTCAATCCCGTTTTATCCAGTTTAAACCGGTTCTATTCATTTCAATCTGGTTTAAAAGGGTTTAAACTGGTTCAATCCGGTTTTATACGTTTTAAACCAGTTCAATCTGATTTTCTCCGGTTTAAACTGATTCAATTTGGTTTTATCCGGTTTAAACGGGTTTGAACCGGTTCAATCCGGTTTTCTCCGGTTTAAACCGGTTTAAACCGGGTCAATCCGGTTTTATCCGGTTTAAAACTCTTCAACCCGGTTTTCTCCAGTTTAAACCGGTTTAAACAGGTTCAATCCGGTTTTATCCAGTTTAAACCGGTTCTATCCGGTTCTATCCGGTTGAAACCGGTTTAAACCGGATCAATCCGGTTTTATCCGGTTTAAACCAGTTCATTCCGGTTTTATCCGGTTTAAGCCGGTTCAATCCGGTTTAAACCGTTTCAATCTGGTTTTATCTGGTTTAAACCGGTTCTATCCGGTTCTATCCGGTTTGAACCGGTTCAAACCGGTTTTATCCGGTTTAAACCGGTTTAAGCCGGTTCAATCCGGTTTTATCCAGTTTAAACCGGTTCTATCCGGTTCTATCCGGTTGAAACCAGTTTAAACCGGTTCAATCCGGTTTTATCCGGTTTAAACCGGTTCAATCCAGTTTTATCCGGTTTAAACCGGTTCATTCCGGTTTTATCCGGTTAAAACCGGTTTGACATGGTTCAATCCGGTTTTATCCGGTTTAAACCGGTTCATTCCGGTTTTATCCGTTTAAAACCGGTTTGAAAAGGTTCAATCCGGTTTTATCCGGTTTAAACCGGTTCATTCCGGTTTTATCCGTTTAAAACCGGTTTGAAACGGTTCAATCCGGTTTTATCCGGTTTAAACTGGTTCAATCCGTTTTTATCCGGTTTAAACCAGTTCACTCCGGTTTTATCCGGTTTAAACCGGTTTGAACCGGTTCAATCCGGTTTTATGTGGTTTAAACCGGTTCAATCTGGTTTTATCCAGTTTAAACCAGTTTTATCCGGTTTAGACCGGTTTAAACCAGTTCAATCCGGTTTTAATCGGCTTAAACTGGTTCAATCTGGTTTTATCCGGTTTAAAGCGCTTTAAAACGGTTTAATCCGGTTTTATCCGGTTTAAACCAGTTTGAACCGGTTCAATCCGGTTTTATCTCGTTTAGACCGGTTCTATCCGGTTCTATCCTTTTTAAATCGGATTAAACTGGTTCTATCCTGTTCTATCCTGTTTTAACTGGATTAAACCAGTTCAATCCGGTTTTATCCGGTTTAAACCGGTTCTATCCGTTTCCATCTGGTTTAAACGGGTTTCAACTGGTTCAATCCGATTTATCCGTTTTAAACCGGTTCAATCTGATTTTATCCGGTTTAAACTGTTTCAATTTGGTTTTATCCGGTTTGAACCGGTTCAATCCGGTTTTCTCCAGTTTAAACCTGTTTAGACTGGTTCTATCCGGTTTTATCCAGTTTAAACCGGTTCTATCCGGTTCTATCCGGTTGAAACCGGTTTAAACCGGTTCAATCCGGTTTAAACCGGTTTAAGCCGGTTCAATCCGGTTTTATCCGGTTTAAACCGGTTCAATCTGCTTTGAACCGGTTTAAACCAGTTTGAACCGGTTCAATCTGGTTTTATCCGGTTTAAACCGGTTTAAGCCGGTTCAATCCGGTTTTATCCAGTTTAAACCGGTTCTATCCAGTTGAAACCAGTTTAAACCGGTTCAATCCAGTTTTATCCGGTTTAAACCGGTTCAATCCGGTTTTATCCGGTTTAAAACCGGTTCAATCTGGTTTTATCCGGTTTAAACCTGTTTTATCCGGTTTAGACCAGTTTAAACCAGTTCAATCCTGTTTTAATCGGATTTAACCGGTTCAATCTGGTTTTATCCGGTTTAAACCGCTTTAAAATGGTTTAATCCGGTTTTATCCGGTTTAAACCAGTTTGAACCGTTTCAATCCGGTTTTATCCGGTTTAAACCAGTTTAAACCGGTTCAATCCGGTTTTATCTCGTTTAAACCGGTTCTATCCGGTTCTATCCTGTTTAAATCGGTTTAAACCGGTTCTATCCTGTTCTATCCTGTTTTAACCGGTTAAACCAGTTCAATCCCGTTTTATCCAGTTTAAACCGGTTCTATTCGTTTCCATCTGGTTTAAAAGGGTTTAAACTGGTTCAATCCGGTTTTATGCGTTTTAAACCAGTTCAATCTGATTTTCTCCGGTTTAAACTGATTCAATTTGGTTTTATCCGGTTTAAACGGGTTTGAACCGGTTCAATCCGGTTTTCTCTGGTTTAAACCGGTTTAAACCGGGTCAATCCGGTTTTATCCGTTTTAAACCTCTTCAATCCGGTTTTCTCCAGTTTAAACCGGTTTAAACAGGTTCAATCCGGTTTTCTCCAGTTTAAACCGGTTTAAACAGGTTCAATCCGGTTTTATCCAGTTTAAACCGGTTCTATCCGGTTCTATCCGGTTGAAACCGGTTTAAACCGTATCAATCCGGTTTTATCCGGTTTAAACCAGTTCAATCCGGTTTTATCCGCTTTAAACCGGTTTAAACCGGTTCAATCCGGTTTTATCCGGTTTAAACCGGTTCTATCCAGTTCTATCCGGTTTAAACCGGTTTAAACCGGTTCAATCCGGTTTTATCCGGTTTAAACCGGTTCTATCCGGTTCTATCTGGTGTAAGCCGGTTTAAACCGGTTCAATCCGGTTTTATCCTTTTTAAACCGGATCAATCCGTTTTTATCCGGTTTAAACCGGTTTAAACTGGTTCAATCCGGATTTATCCGGTTTAAACCGGTCGGTTTAAACCGGTTTAAACCGCTTCAATCCGGTTTTATCCGATTTAAACCGGTTTAAACCGGTTCAATCGGTTTTTATCTGGTTTAAACCGGATTAAACCGTTTATATCCGGTTTTATCCAGTTTAAACCGGTTCAATCCTTTTTTTCCTGTTTAAACCGGTTTAAACCAGTTCATTCCGGTTTTATCCGGTTTAAGCTGGGTCAATCCGGTTTAAACCGTTTCAATCTGGTTTTATCCGGTTTAAACCGGTTCTATCCGGTTCTATCCGGTTTGAACCGGTTCAATCCGGTTTTGTCCGGTTTAAACCGGTTTAAGCCTGTTCAATCCGGTTTTATCCAGTTTAAAACGGTTCTATCCGGTTCTATCCGGTTGAAACCAGTTTAAACCGGTTCAATCCGGTTTTATCCGGTTTAAACCGGTTCAATCCAGTTTTATCCGGTTTAAACCGGTTCATTCCATTTTTATCCGGTTAAAACCGGTTTGAAACGGTTCAATCCGGTTTTATCCGGTTTAAACCGGTTCATTCCGGTTTTATCCGTTTAAAACCGGTTTGAAACGGTTCAATCCGGTTTTATCCGGTTTAAACCGGTTCATTCCGGTTTTATCCGTTTAAAACCGGTTTGAAATGGTTCAATCCGGTTTTATCCGGTTTAAACCGGTTCAATCCGTTTTTATCCAGTTTAAACCAGTTCACTCCGGTTTTATCCGGTTTAAACCGGTTTGAACCGGTTCAATCCGGTTTTATGTGGTTTAAACCGGTTCAATCTGGTTTTATCCAGTTTAAACCGGTTTTATCCGGTTTAGACCGGTTTAAACCAGTTCAATCCGGTTTAATCGGCTTAAACTGGTTCAATCTGGTTTTATCCGGTTTAAAGCGCTTTAAAACTGTTTAATCCGGTTTTATCCGGTTTAAACCAGTTTGAACCGGTTCAATCCGGTTTTATCTCGTTTAGACCGGTTCTATCTGGTTCTATCCTTTTTAAATCGGATGAAACTGGTTCTATCCTGTTCTATCCTGTTTTAACTGGATTAAGCCAGTTCAATCCGGTTTTATCCAGTTTAAACCGGTTTAAACAGGTTCAATCCGGTTTTCTCCAGTTTAAACCGGTTTAAACAGGTTCAATCCGGTTTTATCCAGTTTAAACCGGTTCTATCCGGTTCTATCCGGTTGAAACCGGTTTAAACCGTATCAATCCGGTTTTATCCGGTTTAAACCAGTTCAATCCGGTTTTATCCGCTTTAAACCGGTTTAAACCGGTTCAATCCGGTTTTATCCGGTTTAAACCGGTTCTATCCAGTTCTATCCGGTTTAAACCGGTTCTATCCGGTTCTATCTGGTGTAAGCCGGTTTAAACCGGTTCAATCCGGTTTTATCCTGTTTAAACCGGATCAATCCGTTTTTATCCGGTTTAAACCGGTTTAAACTGGTTCAATCCGGATTTATCCGGTTTAAACCGGTCGGGTTTAAATCGGATAAAACCGGATTGAAGCGGTTTAAACCGGTTTTATCCAGTTTAAACCGGTTCAATCCTTTTTTTCCTGTTTAAACCGGTTTAAACCAGTTCATTCCGGTTTTATCCGGTTTAAGCTGGTTCAATCCGGTTTAAACCGTTTCAATCTGGTTTTATCCGGTTAAAACCGGTTCTATCCGGTTCTATCCGGTTTGAACCGGTTCAATCCGGTTTTGTCCGGTTTAAACCGGTTTAAGCCTGTTCAATCCGGTTTTATCCAGTTTAAAACGGTTCTATCCGGTTCTATCCGGTTGAAACCAGTTTAAACCGGTTCAATCCGGTTTTATCCGGTTTAAACCGGTTCAATCCAGTTTTATCCGGTTTAAACCGGTTCATTCCATTTTTATCCGGTTAAAACCGGTTTGAAACGGTTCAATCCGGTTTTATCCGGTTTAAACCGGTTCATTCCGGTTTTATCCGTTTAAAACCGGTTTGAAACGGTTCAATCCGGTTTTATCCGGTTTAAACCGGTTCATTCCGGTTTTATCCGTTTAAAACCGGTTTGAAACGGTTCAATCCGGTTTTATCCGGTTTAAACCGGTTCATTCCGGTTTTATCCATTTAAAACCGGTTTGAAACGGTTCAATCTGGTTTTATCCGGTTTAAACCGGTTTTATCCGGTTTAGACCAGCTTAAAACAGTTCAATCCGGTTTTAATCGGATTTAACCGGTTCAATCTGGTTTTATCCGGTTTAAACCGCTTTAAAACGGTTTAATCCGGTTTTATCCGGTTTAAACCAGTTTGAACCGTTTCAATCCGGTTTTATCCGGTTTAAACCAGTTTAAACCGGTTCAATCCGGTTTTATCTCGTTTAAACCGGTTCTATCCGTTTCTATCCTGTTTAAATCGGTTTAAACCGGTTCTATCCTGTTCTATCCTGTTTTAACCGGTTAAACCAGTTCAATCCGGTTTTATCCAGTTTAAACCGGTTCTATTCGTTTCCATCTGGTTTAAAAGGGTTTAAACTGGTTCAATCCGGTTTTATACGTTTTAAACCAGTTCAATCTGGTTTTATCCGGTTTAAACTGGTTCAATTTGGTTTTATCCTGTTTAAATGGGTTTGAACCGGTTCAATCCGGTTTTATCCGGTTTAAACCGGTTTAAACCGGGTCAATCCGGTTTTATCCGGTTTAAACCTCTTCAATCCGGTTTTCTCCAGTTTAAACCGGTTTAAACAGGTTCAATCCGGTTTTATCCAGTTTAAACCGGTTCTATCCGGTTCTATCCGGTTGAAACTGGTTTAAACCGGTTCAATCCGGTTTTATCCGGTTTAAACCAGTTCAATCCGGTTTTATCCGCTTTAAACCGGTTTAAACCGGTTCAATCCGGTTTTATCCGGTTTAAACCGGTTCTAACCGGTTCTATCCGGGTTAAACCGGTTCTATCCGGTTCTATCTGGTTTAAGCCGGTTTAAACCGGTTCAATCCGGTTTTATCCAGTTTAAACCGGATCAATCCGTTTTATCCGGTTTAAACCGGTTTAAACTGGTTCAATCCGGTTTTATCCGGTTTAAACCGGTTCTATCCGGTTTAAACCGGTTTAAACCACTTCAATCAGGTTTAAACCGGTTTAAACCGCTTCAATCCGGTTTTATCCGATTTAAACCGGTTTAAACCGGTTCAATCAGTTTTTATCTGGTTTAAACCGGATTAAACCGGTTCTATCCGGTTTTATCCAGTTTAAACCGGTTCAATCCGTTTTTTCCGGTTTAAACTGGTTTAAACCAGTTCATTCCGGTTTTATCCGGTTTAAGCCAGTTCAATCCGGTTTAAACCGTTTCAATCTGGTTTTCTCTGGTTTAAACCGGTTCTATCCGGTTCTATCCAGTTTGAACCGGTTCAATCCGGTTTTATCCGGTTTAAACCGGTTTAAGCCGGTTCAATCCGGTTTTATCCAGTTTAAACCGGTTCTATCCGGTTCTATCCGGTTGAAACCAGTTTAAACCGGTTCAATCCGGTTTTATCTCGTTTAGACCGGTTCTATCCGGTTCTATCCTTTTTAAATCGGATTAAACTGGTTCTATCCTGTTCTATCCTGTTTTAACTGGATTAAACCAGTTCAATCCGGTTTTATCCGGTTTAAACCGGTTCTATCCGTTTCCATCTGGTTTAAACGGGTTTCAACTGGTACAATCCGATTTATCCGTTTTAAACCGGTTCAATCTGATTTTATCCGGTTTAAACTGTTTCAATTTGGTTTTATCCGGTTTGAACCGGTTCAATCCGGTTTTCTCCAGTTTAAACCGGTTTAGACTGGTTCAATCCGGTTTTATCCAGTTTAAACCGGTTCTATCCGGTTCTATCCGGTTGAAACCGGTTTAAACCGGTTCAATCCGGTTTTATCCGGTTTAAACCGGTTTAAGCCGGTTCAATCCGGTTTTATCCGGTTTAAACCGGTTCAATCTGGTTTGAACCAGTTTAAACCAGTTTGAACCGGTTCAATCTGGTTTTATCCGGTTTAAACCTGTTTAAGCCGGTTCAATCCGGTTTTATCCAGTTTAAACCGGTTCTATCCCATTGAAACCAGTTTAAACCGGTTCAATCCAGTTTTATCCGGTTTAAACCGGTTCAATCCGCTTTTATCCGGTTTAAAACTGGTTCAATCTGGTTTTATCCGGTTTAAAGCGCTTTAAAACGGTTTAATCCGGTTTTATCCGGTTTAAACCAGTTTGAACCGGTTCAATCCGGTTTTATCTCATTTAGACCGGTTCTATCTGGTTCTATCCTTTTTAAATCGGATGAAACTGGTTCTATCCTGTTCTATCCTGTTTTAACTGGATTAAACCAGTTCAATCCGGTTTTATCCAGTTTAAACCGGTTCTATCCGTTTCCATCTGGTTTAAACGGGTTTCAACTGGTTCAATACGATTTATCCGTTTTAAACCGGTTCAATCTGATTTTATCTGGTTTAAACTGTTTCAATTTGGTTTTATCCGGTTTGAACTGGTTCAATCCGATTTTCTCCAGATTAAACCGGTTTAGACTGGTTCAATCCGGTTTTATCCAGTTTAAACCGGTTCTATCCGTTTCTATCCTGTTTAAATCGGTTTAAACCGGTTCTATCCTGTTCTATCCTGTTTTAACCGGTTAAACCAGTTCAATCCGGTTTTATCCAGTTTAAACCGGTTCTATTCGTTTCCATCTGGTTACAAGGGTTTAAACTGGTTCAATCCGATTTTATACGTTTTAAACCAGTTCAATCTGATTTTATCCGGTTTAAACTGGTTCAATTTGGTTTTATCCGGTTTAAACGGGTTTGAACCGGTTCAATCCGGTTTTATCCGGTTTAAACCGGTTTAAACCGGGTCAATCCGGTTTTATCCGGTTTAAACCTCTTCAATCCGGTTTTCTCCAGTTTAAACCAGTTTAAACAGGTTCAATCCGGTTTTATCCAGTTTAAACCGGTTCTATCCGGTTCTATCCGGTTGAAACCGGTTTAAACCGGTTTAAACTGGTTCAATCCGGTTTAAACCGGTTTAAACCACTTCAATCCGGTTTAAACCGGTTTAAACCGCTTCAATCCGGTTTTATCCGATTTAAACCGGTTTAAACCGGTTCAATCAGTTTTTATCTGGTTTAAACCGGATTAAACCGGTTCTATCCGGTTTTATCCAGTTTAAACCGGTTCAATCCGTTTTTTCCGGTTTAAACTGGTTTAAACCTGTTCATTCCGGTTTTATCCGGTTTAAGCCAGTTCAATCCGGTTTAAACCGTTTCAATCTGGTTTTCTCTGGTTTAAACCGGTTCTATCCGGTTCTATCCAGTTTGAACCGGTTCAATCCGGTTTTATCCGGTTTAAACCGGTTTAAGCCGGTTCAATCCGGTTTTATCCAGTTTAAACCGGTTCTATCCGGTTCTATCCGGTTGAAACCAGTTTAAACCGGTTCAATCCGGTTTTATCTCGTTTAGACCGGTTCTATCCGGTTCTATCCTTTTTAAATCGGATTAAACTGGTTCTATCCTGTTCTATCCTGTTTTAACTGGATTAAACCAGTTCAATCCGGTTTTATCCGGTTTAAACCGGTTTAAGCCGGTTCAATCCGGTTTTATCCGGTTTAAACCGGTTCAATCTGGTTTGAACCAGTTTAAACCAGTTTGAACCGGTTCAATCTGGTTTTATCCGGTTTAAACCTGTTTAAGCCGGTTCAATCCGGTTTTATCCAGTTTAAACCGGTTCTATCCCATTGAAACCAGTTTAAACCGGTTCAATCCAGTTTTATCCGGTTTAAACCGGTTCAATCCGCTTTTATCCGGTTTAAAACCGGTTCAATCTGGTTTTATCCGGTTTAAACCGGTTTAAAATGGTTTAATCCAGTTTTATCCGGTTTAAACCGGTTTGAACCGTTTCAATCCGGTTTTATCCGGTTTAAACCAGTTTAAACCGGTTCAATCCGGTTTTATCTCGTTTAAACCGGTTCTATCCGTTTCTATCCTGTTTAAATCGGTTTAAACCGGTTCTATCCTGTTCTATCCTGTTTTAACCGGTTAAACCAGTTCAATCCCGTTTTATCCAGTTTAAACCGGTTCTATTCGTTTCAATCTGGTTTAAAAGGGTTTAAACTGGTTCAATCCGGTTTTATACGTTTTAAACCAGTTCAATCTGATTTTCTCCGGTTTAAACTGATTCAATTTGGTTTTATCCGGTTTAAACGGGTTTGAACCGGTTCAATCCGGTTTTCTCCGGTTTAAACCGGTTTAAACCGGGTCAATCCGGTTTTATCCGGTTTAAAACTCTTCAACCCGGTTTTCTCCAGTTTAAACCGGTTTAAACAGGTTCAATCCGGTTTTATCCAGTTTAAACCGGTTCTATCCGGTTCTATCCGGTTGAAACCGGTTTAAACCGGATCAATCCGGTTTTATCCGGTTTAAACCAGTTCATTCCGGTTTTATCCGGTTTAAGCCGGTTCAATCCGGTTTAAACCGTTTCAATCTGGTTTTATCTGGTTTAAACCGGTTCTATCCGGTTCTATCCGGTTTGAACCGGTTCAAACCGGTTTTATCCGGTTTAAACCGGTTTAAGCCGGTTCAATCCGGTTTTATCCAGTTTAAACCGGTTCTATCCGGTTCTATCCGGTTGAAACCAGTTTAAACCGGTTCAATCCGGTTTTATCCGGTTTAAACCGGTTCAATCCAGTTTTATCCGGTTTAAACCGGTTCATTCCGGTTTTATCCGGTTAAAACCGGTTTGACATGGTTCAATCCGGTTTTATCCGGTTTAATCCGGTTCATTCCGGTTTTATCCGTTTAAAACCGGTTTGAAAAGGTTCAATCCGGTTTTATCCGGTTTAAACCGGTTCATTCCGGTTTTATCCGTTTAAAACCGGTTTGAAACGGTTCAATCCGGTTTTATCCGGTTTAAACTGGTTCAATCCGTTTTTATCCGGTTTAAACCAGTTAACTCCGGTTTTATCCGGTTTAAACCGGTTTGAACCGGTTCAATCCGGTTTTATGTGGTTTAAACCGGTTCAATCTGGTTTTATCCAGTTTAAACCAGTTTTATCCGGTTTAGACCGGTTTAAACCAGTTCAATCCGGTTTTAATCGGCTTAAACTGGTTCAATCTGGTTTTATCCGGTTTAAAGCGCTTTAAAACGGTTTAATCCGGTTTTATCCGGTTTAAACCAGTTTGAACCGGTTCAATCCGGTTTTATCTCGTTTAGACCGGTTCTATCCGGTTCTATCCTTTTTAAATCGGATTAAACTGGTTCTATCCTGTTCTATCCTGTTTTAACTGGATTAAACCAGTTCAATCCGGTTTTATCCGGTTTAAACCGGTTCTATCCGTTTCCATCTGGTTTAAACGGGTTTCAACTGGTTCAATCCGATTTATCCGTTTTAAACCGGTTCAATCTGATTTTATCCGGTTTAAACTGTTTCAATTTGGTTTTATCCGGTTTGAACCGGTTCAATCCGGTTTTCTCCAGTTTAAACCTGTTTAGACTGGTTCTATCCGGTTTTATCCAGTTTAAACCGGTTCTATCCGGTTCTATCCGGTTGAAACCGGTTTAAACCGGTTCAATCCGGTTTAAACCGGTTTAAGCCGGTTCAATCCGGTTTTATCCGGTTTAAACCGGTTCAATCTGCTTTGAACCGGTTTAAACCAGTTTGAACCGGTTCAATCTGGTTTTATCCGGTTTAAACCGGTTTAAGCCGGTTCAATCCGGTTTTATCCAGTTTAAACCGGTTCTATCCAGTTGAAACCAGTTTAAACCGGTTCAATCCAGTTTTATCCGGTTTAAACCGGTTCAATCCGGTTTTATCCGGTTTAAAACCGGTTCAATCTGGTTTTATCCGGTTTAAACTGATTCAATTTGGTTTTATCCGGTTTAAACGGGTTTGAACCGGTTCAATCCGGTTTTCTCTGGTTTAAACCGGTTTAAACCGGGTCAATCCGGTTTTATCCGTTTTAAACCTCTTCAATCCGGTTTTCTCCAGTTTAAACCGGTTTAAACAGGTTCAATCCGGTTTTCTCCAGTTTAAACCGGTTTAAACAGGTTCAATCCGGTTTTATCCAGTTTAAACCGGTTCTATCCGGTTCTATCCGGTTGAAACCGGTTTAAACCGTATCAATCCGGTTTTATCCGGTTTAAACCAGTTCAATCCGGTTTTATCCGCTTTAAACCGGTTTAAACCGGTTCAATCCGGTTTTATCCGGTTTAAACCGGTTCTATCCAGTTCTATCCGGTTTAAACCGGTTCTATCCGGTTCTATCTGGTGTAAGCCGGTTTAAACCGGTTCAATCCGGTTTTATCCTGTTTAAACCGGATCAATCCGTTTTTATCCGGTTTAAACCGGTTTAAACTGGTTCAATCCGGATTTATCCGGTTTAAACCGGTCGGGTTTAAATCGGATAAAACCGGATTGAAGCGGTTTAAACCGGTTTTATCCAGTTTTAACCGGTTCAATCCTTTTTTTCCTGTTTAAACCGGTTTAAACCAGTTCATTCCGGTTTTATCCGGTTTAAGCTGGTTCAATCCGGTTTAAACCGTTTCAATCTGGTTTTATCCGGTTTAAACCGGTTCTATCCGGTTCTATCCGGTTTGAACCGGTTCAATCCGGTTTTGTCCGGTTTAAACCGGTTTAAGCCTGTTCAATCCGGTTTTATCCAGTTTAAAACGGTTCTATCCGGTTCTATCCGGTTGAAACCAGTTTAAACCGGTTCAATCCGGTTTTATCCGGTTTAAACCGGTTCAATCCAGTTTTATCCGGTTTAAACCGGTTCATTCCATTTTTATCCGGTTAAAACTGGTTTGAAACGGTTCAATCCGGTTTTATCCGGTTTAAACCGGTTCATTCCGGTTTTATCCGTTTAAAACCGGTTTGAAACGGTTCAATCCGGTTTTATCCGGTTTAAACCGGAAACCGGTTTGAAACGGTTCAATCCGGTTTTATCCGGTTTAAACCGGTTCATTCCGGTTTTATCCATTTAAAACCGGTTTGAAACGGTTCAATCCGGTTTTATCCGGTTTAAACCGGTTCAATCCGTTTTTATCCAGTTTAAACCAGTTCACTCCGGTTTTATCCGGTTTAAACCGGTTTGAACCGGTTCAATCCGGTTTTATGTGGTTTAAACCGGTTCAATCTGGTTTTATCCAGTTTAAACCGGTTTTATCCGGTTTAGACCGGTTTAAACCAGTTCAATCCGGTTTTAATCGGCTTAAACTGGTTCAATCTGGTTTTATCCGGTTTAAAGCGCTTTAAAACGGTTTAATCCGGTTTTATCCGGTTTAAACCAGTTTGAACCGGTTCAATCCGGTTTTATCTCATTTAGACCGGTTCTATCTGGTTCTATCCTTTTTAAATCGGATGAAACTGGTTCTATCCTGTTCTATCCTGTTTTAACTGGATTAAACCAGTTCAATCCGGTTTTATCCAGTTTAAACCGGTTCTATCCGTTTCCATCTGGTTTAAACGGGTTTCAACTGGTTCAATACGATTTATCCGTTTTAAACCGGTTCAATCTGATTTTATCTGGTTTAAACTGTTTCAATTTGGTTTTATCCGGTTTGAACTGGTTCAATCCGATTTTCTCCAGATTAAACCGGTTTAGACTGGTTCAATCCGGTTTTATCCAGTTTAAACCGGTTCTATCCGTTTCTATCCTGTTTAAATCGGTTTAAACCGGTTCTATCCTGTTCTATCCTGTTTTAACCGGTTAAACCAGTTCAATCCGGTTTTATCCAGTTTAAACCGGTTCTATTCGTTTCCATCTGGTTACAAGGGTTTAAACTGGTTCAATCCGATTTTATACGTTTTAAACCAGTTCAATCTGATTTTATCCGGTTTAAACTGGTTCAATTTGGTTTTATCCGGTTTAAACGGGTTTGAACCGGTTCAATCCGGTTTTATCCGGTTTAAACCGGTTTAAACCGGGTCAATCCGGTTTTATCCGGTTTAAACCTCTTCAATCCGGTTTTCTCCAGTTTAAACCAGTTTAAACAGGTTCAATCCGGTTTTATCCAGTTTAAACCGGTTCTATCCGGTTCTATCCGGTTGAAACCGGTTTAAACCGGTTCAATCCGGTTTTATCCGGTTTAAACCAGTTCAATCCGGTTTTATCCGCTTTAAACCGGTTTAAACCGGTTCAATCCGGTTTTATCCGGTTTAAACCGGTTCTATCCGGTTCTTTCCGGGTTAAACCGGTTCTATCCGGTTCTATCTGGTTTAAGCCGGTTTAAACCGGTTCAATCCGGTTTTATCCGGTTTAAACCGGATCAATCCTTTTTATCCGGTTTAAACCGGTTTAAACTGGTTCAATCCGGTTTTATCCGGTTTAAACCGGTTCTATCCGGTTTAAACCGGTTTATACCGCTTCAATCCGGTTTTATCCGATTTAAACCGGTTTAAACCGGTTCAATCGGTTTTTATCTGGTTTAAACCGGATTAAACCGGTTCTATCCGGTTTTATCCAGTTTAAACCTGTTCAATCCGTTTTTTTCCGGTTTAAACTGGGTTAAACCAGTACATTCCGGTTTTATCCGGTTTAAGCCGGTTCAATCCAGTTTTATCCGGTTTACCGGTTCATTCCGGTTTTATCCATTTAAAACCGGTTTGAAACGGTTCAATCCGGTTTTATCCGTTTTAAACTGGTTCAATCCGTTTTTATCCGGTTTAAACCAGTTCACTCCTGTTTTATCCGGTTTAAACCGGTTTGAACCGGTTCAATCCGGTTTTATCTCGTTTAGACCGGTTCTATCCGGTTCTATCCTTTTTAAATCTGATTAAACTGGTTCTATCCTGTTCTATCCTGTTTTAACTGGATTATACCAGTTCAATCCGGTTTTATCCGGTTTAAACCGGTTCTATCCGTTTCCATCTGGTTTAAACGGGTTTCAACTGGTTCAATCCGATTTATCCGTTTTAAACCGGTTCAATCTGATTTTATCCGGTTTAAACTGTTTCAATTTGGTTTTATCCGGTTTGAACCGGTTCAATCCGGTTTTCTCCAGTTTAAACCGGTTTAGACTGGTTCAATCCGGTTTTATCCTGTTTAAACCGGTTCTATCCGGTTCTATCCGGTTGAAACCGGTTTAAACCGGTTCAATCCGGTTTTCTCCGGTTTAAACCAGTTCAATCCTGTTTTATCCGGTTTAAACCGGTTCTATCCGGTTCTATACAGTTGAAACCGGTTTAAACCGGTTCAATCAGGTTTTATCCGGTTTAAACCGGTTCTATCCGTTTCTATCCGGTTAAAACCGGTTCTTTCCGATTCTATCCGGTTTAAACCGGTTTAAACCGGTTCAATCCGTTTTTATCCGGTTTAAACCTGTTCAATCCGGTTTTATCCCGTTTAAACCGGTTCTATCAGGTTTTATCCGGTTTAAACCGGTTTAGCCCGGTTCTATCCGGTTAAAACCGGTTTAAACCGGTTCAATCCCATTTTATCCGGTTTAAACCGGTTCAATCCGGTTTTATACGTTTTAAACCAGTTCAATCTGGTTTTATCCGGTTTAAACTGGTTCAATTTGGTTTTATCCGGTTTAAACGGGTTTGAACCGGTTCAATCCGGTTTTATCCGGTTTAAACCGGTTTAAACCGGGTCAATCCGGTTTTATCCGGTTTAAACCTCTTCAATCCGGTTTTCTCCAGTTTAAACCGGTTTAAACAGGTTCAATCCGGTTTTGTCCAGTTTAAACCGGTTCTATCCGGTTGTATCCGGTTGAAACCGGTTTAAACCGGTTCAATCCGGTTTTATCCGGTTTAAACCAGTTCAATCCGGTTTTATCCGCTTTAAACCGGTTTAAACCGGTTCAATCCGGTTTTATCCGGTTTAAACCGGTTCTATCCGGTTCTATCCGGGTTAAACCGGTTCTATCCGGTTCTATCTGGTTTAAGCCGGTTTAAACCGGTTCAATCCGGTTTTATCCGGTTTAAACCGGATCAATCCGTTTTATCCGGTTTAAACCGGTTTAAACTGGTTCAATCCGGTTTTATCCAGTTTAAACCGGTTCTATCCGGTTCTATCCGGTTGACACCAGTTTAAACCGGTTCAATCCGGTTTTATCTCGTTTAGACCGGTTCTATGCGGTTCTATCCTTTTTAAATCGGATTAAACTGGTTCTATCCTGTTCTATCCTGTTTTAACTGGATTAAACCAGTTCAATCCGGTTTTATCCGGTTTAAACCGGTTCTATCCGTTTCCATCTGGTTTAAACGGGTTTCAACTGGTACAATCCGATTTATCCGTTTTAAACCGGTTCAATCTGATTTTATCCGGTTTAAACTGTTTCAATTTGGTTTTATCCGGTTTGAACCGGTTCAATCCGGTTTTCTCCAGTTTAAACCGGTTTAGACTGGTTCAATCCGGTTTTATCCAGTTTAAACCGGTTCTATCCGGTTCTATCCGGTTGAAACCGGTTTAAACCGGTTCAATCTGGTTTTATCCGGTTTAAACCGGTTCAATCTGGTTTGAACCGGTTTAAACCAGTTTGAACCGGTTCAATCTGGTTTTATGCGGTTTAAACCGGTTTAAGCCGGTTCAATCCGGTTTTATCCAGTTTAAACCGGTTCTATCCGGTTGAAACCAGTTTAAACCGGTTCAATCCAATTTTATCCGGTTTAAACTGGTTCAATCCGGTTTTAAACCGATTCAATCTGGTTTTATCCGGTTTAAACCGGTTTTATCCGGTTTAGACCAGTTTAAACCAGTTCAATCCGGTTTTAATCGGATTTAACCGGTTCAATCTGGTTTTATCCGGTTTAAACCGCTTTAAAATGGTTTAATCCGGTTTTATCCAGTTTAAACCAGTTTGAACCGTTTCAATCCGGTTTTATCCAGTTTAAACCAGTTTGAACCGTTTCAATCCGGTTTTATCCGGTTTAAACCAGTTTAAACCGGTTCAATCCGGTTTTATCTCGTTTAAACCGGTTCTATCCGTTTCTATCCTGTTTAAATCGGTTTAAACCGGTTCTATCCTGTTCTATCCTGTTTTAAC
Organism: Cynocephalus volans; assembly: GCF_027409185.1. NCBI lineage: Eukaryota > Metazoa > Chordata > Mammalia > Dermoptera > Cynocephalidae > Cynocephalus > Cynocephalus volans. Next base: position 641,706 of record NW_026902388.1, read on the forward strand.
CGGTTAAACCAGTTCAATCCGGATTTATCCAGTTTAAACCGGTTCTATTCGTTTCCATCTGGTTTAAAAGGGTTTAAACTGGTTCAATCCGGTTTTATACGTTTTAAACCAATTCAATCTGGTTTTATCCGGTTTAAACTGGTTCAATTTGGTTTTATCCGGTTTAAACGGGTTTGAACCGGTTCAATCCGGTTTTATCCGGTTTAAACCGGTTTAAACCGGGTCAATCCGGTTTTATCCGGTTTAAACCTCTTCAATCCGGTTTTCTCCAGTTTAAACCGGTTTAAACAGGTTCAATCCGGTTTTATCCAGTTTAAACCGGTTCTATCCGGTTCTATCCGGTTGAAACTGGTTTAAACCGGTTCAATCCGGTTTTATCCGGTTTAAACCAGTTCAATCCGGTTTTATCCGCTTTAAACCGGTTTAAACCGGTTCAATCCGGTTTTATCCGGTTTAAACCGGTTCTAACCGGTTCTATCCGGGTTAAACCGGTTCTATCCGGTTCTATCTGGTTTAAGCCGGTTTAAACCGGTTCAATCCGGTTTTATCCAGTTTAAACCGGATCAATCCGTTTTATCCGGTTTAAACCGGTTTAAACTGGTTCAATCCGGTTTTATCCGGTTTAAACCGGTTCTATCCGGTTTAAACCGGTTTAAACCACTTCAATCCGGTTTAAACCGGTTTAAACCGCTTCAATCCGGTTTTATCCGATTTAAACCGGTTTAAACCGGTTCAATCAGTTTTTATCTGGTTTAAACCGGATTAAACCTGTTCTATCCGGTTTTATCCAGTTTAAACCGGTTCAATCCGTTTTTTCCGGTTTAAACTGGTTTAAACCAGTTCATTCCGGTTTTATCCGGTTTAAGCCAGTTCAATCCGGTTTAAACCGTTTCAATCTGGTTTTCTCTGGTTTAAACCGGTTCTATCCGGTTCTATCCAGTTTGAACCGGTTCAATCCGGTTTTATCCGGTTTAAACCGGTTTAAGCCGGTTCAATCCGGTTTTATTCAGTTTAAACCGGTTCTATCCGGTTCTATCCGGTTGAAACCAGTTTAAACCGGTTCAATCCGGTTTTATCTCGTTTAGACCGGTTCTATCCGGTTCTATCCATTTTAAATCGGATTAAACTGGTTCTATCCTGTTCTATCCTGTTTTAACTGGATTAAACCAGTTCAATCCGGTTTTATCCGGTTTAAACCGGTTCTATCCGTTTCCATCTGGTTTAAACGGGTTTCAACTGGTACAATACGATTTATCCGTTTTACACCGGTTCAATCTGATTTTATCCGGTTTAAACTGTTTCAATTTGGTTTTATCCGGTTTGAACCGGTTCAATCCGGTTTTCTCCAGTTTAAAACCGGTTTAGACTGGTTCAATCCGGTTTTATCCAGTTTAAACCGGTTCTATCCGGTTCTATCCGGTTGAAACCGGTTTAAACCGGTTCAATCCGGTTTTATCCGGTTTAAACCGGTTTAAGCCGGTTCAATCCGGTTTTATCCGGTTTAAACCGGTTCAATCTGGTTTGAACCGGTTTAAACCAGTTTGAACCGGTTCAATCTGGTTTTATCCGGTTTAAACCGGTTTAAGCCGGTTCAATCCGGTTTTATCCAGCTTAAACCGGTTCTATCCCATTGAAACCAGTTTAAACCGGTTCAATCCAGTTTTATCCGGTTTAAACCGGTTCAATCCGCTTTTATCCAGTTTAAAACCGGTTCAATCTGGTTTTATCCGGTTTAAACCGGTTTTATCCGGTTTAGACCAGTTTAAACCAGTTCAATCCGGTTTTAATCGGATTTAACCGGTTCAATCTGGTTTTATCCGGTTTAAACCACTTTAAAATGGTTTAATCCAGTTTTATCCGGTTTAAACCGGTTTAAACCGCTTCATTCCGGTTTTATCCGGTTTAAGCCGGTTCAATCCGGTTTAAACCGTTTCAATCTGGTTTTCTCTGGTTTAAACCGGTTCTATCCGGTTCTATCCAGTTTAAACCGGTTCAATCTGTTTTTTCCGGTTTAAACTGGTTTAAACCAGTTCATTCCGGTTTTATCCGGTTTAAGCCAGTTCAATCCGGTTTAAACCGTTTCAATCTGGTTTTCTCTGGTTTAAACCGGTTCTATCCGGTTCTATCCAGTTTGAACCGGTTCAATCCGGTTTTATCCGGTTTAAACCGGTTTAAGCCGGTTCAATCCGGTTTTATCCAGTTTAAACCGGTTCTATCCGGTTCTATCCGGTTGAAACCAGTTTAAACCGGTTCAATCCGGTTTTATCTCGTTTAGACCGGTTCTATCCGGTTCTATCCTTTTTAAATCGGATTAAACTGGTTCTATCCTGTTCTATCCTGTTTTAACTGGATTAAACCAGTTCAATCCGGTTTTATCCGGTTTAAACCGGTTCTATCCGTTTCCATCTGGTTTAAACGGGTTTCAACTGGTACAATACGATTTATCCGTTTTACACCGGTTCAATCTGATTTTATCCGGTTTAAACTGTTTCAATTTGGTTTTATCCGGTTTGAACCGGTTCAATCCGGTTTTCTCCAGTTTAAACCGGTTCTATCCGGTTCTATCCGGTTGAAACCGGTTTAAACCGGTTCAATCCGGTTTTATCCGGTTTAAACCGGTTTAAGCCGGTTCAATCCGGTTTTATCCGGTTTAAACCGGTTCAATCTGGTTTGAACCGGTTTAAACCAGTTTGAACCGGTTCAATCTGGTTTAAGCCGGTTCAATCCGGTTTTATCCAGTTTAAACCGGTTCTATCCCATTGAAACCAGTTTAAACCGGTTCAATCCAGTTTTATCCGGTTTAAACCGGTTCAATCCGCTTTTATCCGGTTTAAAACCGGTTCAATCTGGTTTTATCCGGTTTAAACCGGTTTTATCCGGTTTAGACCAGTTTAAACCAGTTCAATCCGGTTTTAATCGGATTTAACCGGTTCAATCTGGTTTTATCCGGTTTAAACCGCTTTAAAATGGTTTAATCCAGTTTTATCCGGTTTAAACCGGTTTGGACCGTTTCAATCCGGTTTTATCCGGTTTAAACCAGTTTAAACCGGTTCAATCCGGTTTTATCTCGTTTAAACCGGTTCTATCCGTTTCTATCCTGTTTAAATCGGTTTAAACCGGTTCTATCCTGTTCTATCCTGTTTTAACCGGTTAAACCAGTTCAATCCCGTTTTATCCAGTTTAAACCGGTTCTATTCGTTTCAATCTGGTTTAAAAGGGTTTAAACTGGTTCAATCCGGTTTTATACGTTTTAAACCAGTTCAATCTGATTTTCTCCGGTTTAAACTGATTCAATTTGGTTTTATCCGGTTTAAACGGGTTTGAACCGGTTCAATCCGGTTTTCTCCGGTTTAAACCGGTTTAAACCGGGTCAATCCGGTTTTATCCGGTTTAAAACTCTTCAACCCGGTTTTCTCCAGTTTAAACCGGTTTAAACAGGTTCAATCCGGTTTTATCCAGTTTAAACCGGTTCTATCCGGTTCTATCCGGTTGAAACCGGTTTAAACCGGATCAATCCGGTTTTATCCGGTTTAAACCAGTTCATTCCGGTTTTATCCGGTTTAAGCCGGTTCAATCCGGTTTAAACCGTTTCAATCTGGTTTTATCTGGTTTAAACCGGTTCTATCCGGTTCTATCCGGTTTGAACCGGTTCAAACCGGTTTTATCCGGTTTAAACCGGTTTAAGCCGGTTCAATCCGGTTTTATCCAGTTTAAACCGGTTCTATCCGGTTCTATCCGGTTGAAACCAGTTTAAACCGGTTCAATCCGGTTTTATCCGGTATAAACCGGTTCAATCCGGTTTTATCCGGTTTAAACCGGTTCATTCCGGTTTTATCCGGTTAAAACCGGTTTGACATGGTTCAATCCGGTTTTATCCGGTTTAATCCGGTTCATTCCGGTTTTATCCGTTTAAAACCGGTTTGAAAAGGTTCAATCCGGTTTTATCCGGTTTAAACCGGTTCATTCCTGTTTTATCCATTTAAAACCGGTTTGAAACGGTTCAATCCGGTTTTATCCGGTTTAAACTGGTTCAATCCGTTTTTATCCGGTTTAAACCAGTTCACTCCGGTTTTATCCGGTTTAAACCGGTTTGAACCGGTTCAATCCGGTTTTATGTGGTTTAAACCGGTTCAATCTGGTTTTATCCAGTTTAAACCAGTTTTATCCGGTTTAGACCGGTTTAAACCAGTTCAATCCGGTTTTAATCGGCTTAAACTGGTTCAATCTGGTTTTATCCGGTTTAAAGCGCTTTAAAACGGTTTAATCCGGTTTTATCCGGTTTAAACCAGTTTGAACCGGTTCAATCCGGTTTTATCTCGTTTAGACCGGTTCTATCCGGTTCTATCCTTTTTAAATCGGATTAAACTGGTTCTATCCTGTTCTATCCTGTTTTAACTGGATTAAACCAGTTCAATCCGGTTTTATCCGGTTTAAACCGGTTCTATCCGTTTCCATCTGGTTTAAACGGGTTTCAACTGGTTCAATCCGATTTATCCGTTTTAAACCGGTTCAATCTGATTTTATCCGGTTTAAACTGTTTCAATTTGGTTTTATCCGGTTTGAACCGGTTCAATCCGGTTTTCTCCAGTTTAAACCTGTTTAGACTGGTTCTATCCGGTTTTATCCAGTTTAAACCGGTTCTATCCGGTTCTATCCGGTTGAAACCGGTTTAAGCCGGTTCAATCCGGTTTTATCCGGTTTAAACCGGTTCAATCTGCTTTGAACCGGTTTAAACCAGTTTGAACCGGTTCAATCTGGTTTTATCCGGTTTAAACCGGTTTAAGCCGGTTCAATCCGGTTTTATCCAGTTTAAACCGGTTCTATCCAGTTGAAACCAGTTTAATCCGGTTCAATCCAGTTTTATCCGGTTTAAACCGGTTCAATCCGGTTTTATCCGGTTTAAAACCGGTTCAATCTGGTTTTATCCGGTTTAAACCTGTTTTATCCGGTTTAGACCAGTTTAAACCAGTTCAATCCTGTTTTAATCGGATTTAACCGGTTCAATCTGGTTTTATCCGGTTTAAACCGCTTTAAAATGGTTTAATCCGGTTTTATCCGGTTTAAACCAGTTTGAACCGTTTCAATCCGGTTTTATCCGGTTTAAACCAGTTTAAACCGGTTCAATCCGGTTTTATCTCGTTTAAACCGGTTCTATCCGGTTCTATCCTGTTTAAATCGGTTTAAACCGGTTCTATCCTGTTCTATCCTGTTTTAACCGGTTAAACCAGTTCAATCCCGTTTTATCCAGTTTAAACCGGTTCTATTCGTTTCCATCTGGTTTAAAAGGGTTTAAACTGGTTCAATCCGGTTTTATGCGTTTTAAACCAGTTCAATCTGATTTTCTCCGGTTTAAACTGATTCAATTTGGTTTTATCCGGTTTAAACGGGTTTGAACCGGTTCAATCCGGTTTTCTCTGGTTTAAACCGGTTTAAACCGGGTCAATCCCGTTTTATCCGTTTTAAACCTCTTCAATCCGGTTTTCTCCAGTTTAAACCGGTTTAAACAGGTTCAATCCGGTTTTCTCCAGTTTAAACCGGTTTAAACAGGTTCAATCCGGTTTTATCCAGTTTAAACCGGTTCTATCCGGTTCTATCCGGTTGAAACCGGTTTAAACCGTATCAATCCGGTTTTATCCGGTTTAAACCAGTTCAATCCGGTTTTATCCGCTTTAAACCGGTTTAAACCGGTTCAATCCGGTTTTATCCGGTTTAAACCGGTTCTATCCAGTTCTATCCGGTTTAAACTGGTTCAATCCGGATTTATCCGGTTTAAACCGGTCGGTTTAAACCGGTTTAAACCGCTTCAATCCGGTTTTATCCGATTTAAACCGGTTTAAACTGGTTCAATCGGTTTTTATCTGGTTTAAACCGGATTAAACCGGTTATATCCGGTTTTATCCAGTTTAAACCGGTTCAATCCTTTTTTTCCTGTTTAAACCGGTTTAAACCAGTTCACTCCGGTTTTATCCGGTTTAAGCTGGTTCAATCCGGTTTAAACCGTTTCAATCTGGTTTTATCCGGTTTAAACCGGTTCTATCCGGTTCTATCCGGTTTGAACCGGTTCAATCCGGTTTTGTCCGGTTTAAACCGGTTTAAGCCTGTTCAATCCGGTTTTATCCAGTTTAAAACGGTTCTATCCGGTTCTATCCGGTTGAAACCAGTTTAAACCGGTTCAATCCGGTTTTATCCGGTTTAAACCGGTTCAATCCATTTTTATCCGGTTAAAACCGGTTTGAAACGGTTCAATCCGGTTTTATCCGGTTTAAACCGGTTCATTCCGGTTTTATCCGTTTAAAACCGGTTTGAAACGGTTCAATCCGGTTTTATCCGGTTTAAACCGGTTCATTCCGGTTTTATCCGTTTAAAACCGGTTTGAAACGGTTCAATCCGGTTTTATCCGGTTTAAACCGGTTCATTCCGGTTTTATCCGTTTAAAACCGGTTTGAAACGGTTCAATCCGGTTTTATCCGGTTTAAACCGGTTCAATCCGTTTTTATCCAGTTTAAACCAGTTCACTCCGGTTTTATCCGGTTTAAACCGGTTTGAACCGGTTCAATCCGGTTTTATGTGGTTTAAACCGGTTCAATCTGTTTTTATCCAGTTTAAACCGGTTTTATCCGGTTTAGACCGGTTTAAACCAGTTCAATCCGGTTTTAATCGGCTTAAACTGGTTCAATCTGGTTTTATCCGGTTTAAAGCCCTTTAAAACGGTTTAATCCGGTTTTATCCGGTTTAAACCAGTTTGAACCGGTTCAATCCGGTTTTATCTCGTTTAGACCGGTTCTATCTGGTTCTATCCTTTTTAAATCGGATGAAACTGGTTCTATCCTGTTCTATCCTGTTTTAACTGGATTAAACCAGTTCAATCCGGTTTTATCCAGTTTAAACCGGTTCTATCCGTTTCCATCTGTTTTAAACGGGTTTCAACTGGTTCAATACGATTTATCCGTTTTAAACCGGTTCAATCTGATTTTATCTGGTTTAAACTGTTTCAATTTGGTTTTATCCGGTTTGAACCGGTTCAATCCGATTTTCTCCAGATTAAACCGGTTTAGACTGGTTCAATCCGGTTTTATCCAGTTTAAACCGGTTCTATCCGTTTCTATCCTGTTTAAATCGGTTTAAACCGGTTCTATCCTGTTCTATCCTGTTTTAACCGGTTAAACCAGTTCAATCCGGTTTTATCCAGTTTCAACCGGTTCTATTCGTTTCCATCTGGTTACAAGGGTTTAAACTGGTTCAATCCGGTTTTATACGTTTTAAACCAGTTCAATCTGATTTTATCCGGTTTAAACTGGTTCAATTTGGTTTTATCCGGTTTAAACGGGTTTGAACCGGTTCAATCCGGTTTTATCCTGTTTAAACCGGTTTAAACCGGGTCAATCCGGTTTTATCCGGTTTAAACCTCTTCAATCCGGTATTCTCCAGTTTAAACCGGTTTAAACAGGTTCAATCCGGTTTTATCCAGTTTAAACCGGTTCTATCCGGTTCTATCCGGTTGAAACCGGTTTAAACCGGTTCAATCCAGTTTTATCCGGTTTAAACCAGTTCAATCCGGTTTTATCCGCTTTAAACCGGTTTAAACCGGTTAGATCCGGTTTTATCCGGTTTAAACCGGTTCTATCCGGTTCTTTCCGGGTTAAACCGGTTCTATCCGGTTCTATCTGGTTTAAGCCGGTTTAAACCGGTTCAATCCTGTTTTATCCGGTTTAAACCGGATCAATCCTTTTTATCCGGTTTAAACCGGTTTAAACTGGTTCAATCCGGTTTTATCCGGTTTAAACCGGTTCTATCCGGTTTAAACCGGTTTATACCGCTTCAATCCGGTTTTATCCGATTTAAACCGGTTTAAACCGGTTCAATCGGTTTTTATCTGGTTTAAACCGGATTAAACCGGTTCTATCCGGTTTTATCCAGTTTAAACCGGTTCAATCCGTTTTTTCCGGTTTAAACTGGTTTAAACCAGTACATTCCGGTTTTATCCGTTTTAAACCGGTTCAATCTGATTTTATCCGGTTTAAACTGTTTCAATTTGGTTTTATCCGGTTTGAACCGGTTCAATCCGGTTTTCTCCAGTTTAAACCGGTTTAGACTGGTTCAATCCGGTTTTATCCTGTTTAAACCGGTTCTATCCGGTTCTATCCGGTTGAAACCGGTTTAAACCGGTTCAATCCGGTTTTCTCCGGTTTAAACCAGTTCAATCCTGTTTTATCCGGTTTAAACCGGTTCTATCCGGTTCTATACAGTTGAAACCGGTTTAAACCGGTTCAATCAGGTTTTATCCGGTTTAAACCGGTTCTATCCGTTTCTATCCGGTTAAAACCGGTTTTTTCCGATTCTATCCGGTTTAAACCGGTTTAAACCGGTTCAATCCGTTTTTATCCGGTTTAAACCTGTTCAATCCGGTTTTATCCCGTTTAAACCGGTTCTATCAGGTTTTATCCGGTTTAAACCGGTTTAGCCCGGTTCTATCCGGTTAAAACCGGTTTAAACCGGTTCAATCCCATTTTATCCGGTTTAAACCGGTTCAATCCGGTTTTATACGTTTTAAACCAGTTCAATCTGGTTTTATCCGGTTTAAACTGGTTCAATTTGGTTTTATCCGGTTTAAACGGGTTTGAACCGGTTCAATCCGGTTTTATCCGGTTTAAACCGGTTTAAACCGGGTCAATCCGGTTTTATCCGGTTTAAACCTCTTCAATCCGGTTTTCTCCAGTTTAAACCGGTTTAAACAGGTTCAATCCGGTTTTGTCCAGTTTAAACCGGTTCTATCCGGTTGTATCCGGTTGAAACCGGTTTAAACCGGTTCAATCCGGTTTTATCCGGTTTAAACCAGTTCAATCCGGTTTTATCCGCTTTAAACCGGATTAAACCGGTTCAATCCGGTTTTATCCGGTTTAAACCGGTTCTATCCGGTTCTATCCGGGTTAAACCGGTTCTATCCGGTTCTATCTGGTTTAAGCCGGTTTAAACCGGTTCAATCCGGTTTTATCCGGTTTAAACCGGATCAATCCGTTTTATTCGGTTTAAACCGGTTTAAACTGGTTCAATCCGGTTTTATCCGGTTTAAACCGGTTCTATCCGGTTTAAACCGTTTTAAACCGCTTCATTCCGGTTTTATCCGGTTTAAGCCGGTTCAATCCGGTTTAAACCGTTTCAATCTGGTTTTCTCTGGTTTAAACCGGTTCTATCCGGTTCTATCCAGTTTGAACCGGTTCAATCCAGTTTTATCCGGTTTAAACCGTTTTAAGCCGGTTCAATCCGGTTTTATCCAGTTTAAACCGGTTTAAACCGGTTCAATCTGGTTTTATGCGGTTTAAACCGGTTTAAGCCGGTTCAATCCGGTTTTATCCAGTTTAAACCGGTTCTATCCGGTTGAAACCAGTTTAAACCGGTTCAATCCAATTTTATCCGGTTTAAACTGGTTCAATCCGGTTTTATCCGGTTTAAAACCGATTCAATCTGGTTTTATCCGGTTTAAACCGGTTTTATCCGGTTTAGACCAGTTTAAACCAGTTCAATCCGGTTTTAATCGGATTTAACCGGTTCAATCTGGTTTTATCCGGTTTAAACCGCTTTAAAATGGTTTAATCCGGTTTTATCCAGTTTAAACCAGTTTGAACCGTTTCAATCCGGTTTTATCCGGTTTAAACCAGTTTGAACCGTTTCAATCCGGTTTTATCCGGTTTAAACCAGTTTAAACCGGTTCAATCCGGTTTTATCTCGTTTAAACCGGTTCTATCCGTTTCTATCCTGTTTAAATCGGTTTAAACCGGTTCTATCCTGTTTTATCCTGTTTTAACCGGTTAAACCAGTTCAATCCGGTTTTATCCAGTTTAAACCGGTTCTATTCGTTTCCATCTGGTTTAAAAGGGTTTAAACTGGTTCAATCCGGTTTTATACGTTTTAAACCAGTTCAATCTGGTTTTATCCGGTTTAAACTGGTTCAATTTGGTTTTATCCGGTTTAAACGGGTTTGAACCGGTTCAATCCGGTTTTATCCGGTTTAAACCGGTTTAAACCGGGTCAATCCGGTTTTATCCGGTTTAAACCTCTTCAATCCGGTTTTCTCCAGTTTAAACCGGTTTAAACAGGTTCAATCCGGTTTTATCCAGTTTAAACCGGTTCTATCCGGTTCTATCCGGTTGAAACTGGTTTAAACCGGTTCAATCCGGTTTTATCCGGTTTAAACCAGTTCAATCCGGTTTTATCCGCTTTAAACCGGTTTAAACCGGTTCAATCCGGTTTTATCCGGTTTAAACCGGTTCTAACCGGTTCTATCCGGGTTAAACCGGTTCTATCCGGTTCTATCTGGTTTAAGCCGGTTTTAAACCGGTTCAATCCGGTTTTATCCAGTTTAAACCGGATCAATCCGTTTTATCCAGTTTAAACCGGTTCTATCCGGTTCTATCCGGTTTAAACCGGTTTAAACCACTTCAATCCGGTTTAAACCGGTTTAAACCGCTTCAATCCGGTTTTATCCGATTTAAACCGGTTTAAACCGGTTCAATCAGTTTTTATCTGGTTTAAACCGGATTAAACCGGTTCTATCCGGTTTTATCCAGTTTAAACCGGTTCAATCCGTTTTTTCCGGTTTAAACTGGTTTAAACCAGTTCATTCCGGTTTTATCCGGTTTAAGCCAGTTCAATCCGGTTTAAACCGTTTCAATCTGGTTTTCTCTGGTTTAAACCGGTTCTATCCGGTTCTATCCGGTTGAAACCAGTTTAAACCGGTTCAATCCGGTTTTATCTCGTTTAGACCGGTTCTATCCGGTTCTATCCTTTTTAAATCGGATTAAACTGGTTCTATCCTGTTCTATCCTGTTTTAACTGGATTAAACCAGTTCAATCCGGTTTTATCCGGTTTAAACCGGTTCTATCCGTTTCCATCTGGTTTAAACGGGTTTCAACTGGTACAATCCGATTTATCCGTTTTAAACCGGTTCAATCTGATTTTATCCGGTTTAAACTGTTTCAATTTGGTTTTATCCGGTTTGAACCGGTTTAGACTGGTTCAATCCGGTTTTATCCAGTTTAAACCGGTTCTATCCGGTTCTATCCGGTTGAAACCGGTTTAAACTGGTTCAATCCGGTTTTATCCGGTTTAAACCGGTTTAAGCCGGTTCAATCCGGTTTTATCCGGTTTAAACCGGTTCAATCTGGTTTGAACCGGTTTAAACCAGTTTGAACCGGTTCAATCTGGTTTTATGCGGTTTAAACCGGTTTAAGTCGGTTCAATCCGGTTTTATCCAGTTTAAACCAGTTCTATCCGGTTGAAACCAGTTTAAACCGGTTCAATCCAATTTTATCCGGTTTAAACCGGTTCAATCCGGTTTTATACGGTTTAAAACCAATTCAATCTGGTTTTATCCGGTTTAAACCGGTTTTATCCGGTTTAGACCAGTTTAAACCAGTTCAATCCTGTTTTAATCGGATTTAACCGGTTCAATCTGGTTTTATCCGGTTTAAACCGCTTTAAAATGGTTTAATCCGGTTTTATCCAGTTTAAACCAGTTTGAACCGTTTCAATCCGGTTTTATCCGGTTTAAACCTGTTTAAACCGGTTCAATCCGGTTTTATCTCGTTTAAACCGGTTCTATCCGGTTCTATCCTGTTTAAATCGGTTTAAACCGGTTCTATCCTGTTCTATCCTGTTTTAACCGGTTAAACCAGTTCAATCCCGTTTTATCCAGTTTAAACCGGTTCTATTCGTTTCCATCTGGTTTAAAAGGGTTTAAACTGGTTCAATCCGGTTTTATACGTTTTAAACCAGTTCAATTTGATTTTCTCCGGTTTAAACTGATTCAATTTGGTTTTATCCGGTTTAAACGGGTTTGAACCGGTTCAATCCGGTTTTCTCCAGTTTAAACCGGTTTAAACCGAGTCAATCCGGTTTTATCCGCTTTAAAACTATTCAACCCGGTTTTCTCCAGTTTAAACCGGTTTAAACAGGTTCAATCCGGTTTTATCCAGTTTAAACCGGTTCTATCCGGTTCTATCCGGTTGAAACCGGTTTAAACCGGATCAATCCGGTTTTATCCGGTTTAAACCAGTTCAATCCGGTTTTATCAGCTTTAAACCGGTTTAAACCGGTTCAATCCGGTTTTATCCGGTTTAAACCGGTTCTATCCAGTTCTATCCGGTTTAAACCATTTTTATCCGGTTCTATCTGGTGTAAGCCGGTTTAAACCGGTTCAATCCGGTTTTATCTGATTTAAACCGGTTTAAACCGGTTCAATCGGTTTTTATCTGGTTTAAACCGGATTAAACCGGTTCTATCCGGTTTTATCCAGTTTAAACCGGTTCAATCCTTTTTTTCCTGTTTAAACCGGTTTAAACCAGTTCATTCCGGTTTTATCCGGTTTAAGCCGGTTCAATCCGGTTTAAACCGTTTCAATCTGGTTTTATCCGGTTTAAACCGGTTCTATCCGGTTCTATCCGGTTTGAACCGGTTCAATCCGGTTTTGTCCAGTTTAAACCGGTTTAAGCCTGTTCAATCCGGTTTTATCCAGTTTAAACCGGTTCTATCCGGTTCTATCCGGTTGAAACCAGTTTAAACCGGTTCAATCCGGTTTTATCCGGTTTAAACCGGTTCTATCCGGTTCTATCCGGGTTAAACCGGTTCTATCCGGTTCTATCTGGTTTAAGCCGGTTTAAACCGGTTCAATCCGGTTTTATCCGGTTTAAACCGGATCAATCCTTTTTATCCGGTTTAAACCGGTTTAAACTGGTTCAATCCGGTTTTATCCGGTTTAAACCGGTTCTATCCGGTTTAAACCGGTTTAAACCGCTTCAATCCGGTTTTATCCTATTTAAACCGGTTTAAACCGGTTCAATCGGTTTTTATCTGGTTTAAACCGGATTAAACCGGTTCTATCCGGTTTTATCCAGTTTAAACCGGTTCAATCCGTTTTTTCCGGTTTAAACTGGTTTAAACCAGTACATTCCGGTTTTATCCGGTTTAAGCCGGTTCAATCCGGTTTAAACCGTTTCAATCTGGTTTTATCTGTTTTAAACCGGTTCAATCCAGTTTTATCCGGTTTACCGGTTCATTCCGGTTTTATCCATTTAAAACCGGTTTGAAACGGTTCAATCCGGTTTTATCCGTTTTAAACTGGTTCAATCCGTTTTTATCCGGTTTAAACCAGTTCACTCCTGTTTTATCCGGTTTAAACCGGTTTGAACCGGTTCAATCCGGTTTTAATCGGCTTAAACTGGTTCAATCTGGTTTTATCCGGTTTAAAGCGCTTTAAAACGGTTTAATCCGGTTTTATCCGGTTTAAACCAGTTTGAACCGGTTCAATCCGGTTTTATCTCGTATAGACCGGTTCTATCCGGTTCTATCCTTTTTAAATCTGATTAAACTGGTTCTATCCTGTTCTATCCTGTTTTAACTGGATTATACCAGTTCAATCCGGTTTTATCCGGTTTAAACCGGTTCTATCCGTTTCCATCTGGTTTAAACGGGTTTCAACTGGTTCAATCCGATTTATCCGTTTTAAACCGGTTCAATCTGATTTTATCCGGTTTAAACTGTTTCAATTTGGTTTTATCCGGTTTGAACCGGTTCAATCCGGTTTTCTCCAGTTTAAACCGGTTTAGACTGGTTCAATCCGGTTTTATCCTGTTTAAACCGGTTCTATCCGGTTCTATCCGGTTGAAACCGGTTTAAACCGGTTCAATCCGGTTTTCTCCGGTTTAAACCAGTTCAATCCTGTTTTATCCGGTTTAAACCGGTTCTATCCGGTTCTATACAGTTGAAACCGGTTTAAACCGGTTCAATCAGGTTTTATCCGGTTTAAACCGGTTCTATCCCTTTCTATCCGGTTAAAACCGGTTCTTTCCGATTCTATCCGGTTTAAACCGGGTTAAACCGGTTCAATCCGTTTTTATCCGGTTTAAACCTGTTCAATCCGGTTTTATCCCGTTTAAACCGGTTCTATCAGGTTTTATCCGGTTTAAACCGGTTTAGCCCGGTTCTATCCAGTTAAAACCGGTTTAAACCGGTTCAATCCCATTTTATCCGGTTTAAACCAGTTCAATCCGGTTTTATACGTTTTAAACCAGTTCAATCTGGTTTTATCCGGTTTAAACTGGTTCAATTTGGTTTTATCCGGTTTAAACGGGTTTGAACCGGTTCAATCCGGTTTTATCCGGTTTAAACCGGTTTAAACCAGGTCAATGCGGTTTTATCCGGTTTAAACCTCTTCAATCCGGTTTTCTCCAGTTTAAACCGGTTTAAACAGGTTCAATCCGGTTTTGTCCAGTTTAAACCGGTTCTATCCGGTTGTATCCGGTTGAAACCGGTTTAAACCGGTTCAATCCGGTTTTATCCGGTTTAAACCAGTTCAATCCGGTTTTATCCGCTTTAAACCGGTTTAAACCGGTTCAATCCGGTTTTATCCGGTTTAAACCGGTTCTATCTGGTTCTATCCGGGTTAAACCGGTTCTATCCGGTTCTATCTGGTTTAAGCCGGTTTAAACCGGTTCAATCCGGTTTTATCCGGTTTAAACCGGATCAATCCGTTTTATCCGGTTTAAACCGGTTTAAACTGGTTCAATCCGGTTTTATCCGGTTTAAACCGGATCAATCCGTTTTATCCGGTTTAAACCGGTTTAAACTGGTTCAATCCGGTTTTATCCGGTTTAAGCCGGTTCAATCCGGTTTAAACCGTTTCAATCTGGTTTTCTCTGGTTTAAACCGGTTCTATCCGGTTCTATCCAGTTTGAACCGGTTCAATCCGGTTTTATCCGGTTTAAACCGGTTTAAGCCGGTTCAATCCGGTTTTATCCAGTTTAAACCGGTTCTATCCGGTTCTATCCGGTTGAAACCAGTTTAAACCGGTTCAATCCGGTTTTATCTCGTTTAAACCGGTTCTATCCGTTTCTATCCTGTTTAAATCGGTTTAAACCGGTTCTATCCTGTTCTATCCTGTTTTAACCGGTTAAACCAGTTCAATCCGGTTTTATCCAGTTTAAACCGGTTCTATTCGTTTCCATCTGGTTTAAAAGGGTTTAAACTGGTTCAATCCGGTTTTATACGTTTTAAACCAGTTCAATCTGGTTTTATCCGGTTTAAACTGGTTCAATTTGGTTTTATCCGGTTTAAACGGGTTTGAACCGGTTCAATCCGGTTTTATCCGGTTTAAACCGGTTTAAACCGGGTCAATCCGGTTTTATCCGGTTTAAACCTCTTCAATCCGTTTTTCTCCAGTTTAAACCGGTTTAAACAGGTTCAATCCGGTTTTATCCAGTTTAAACCGGTTCTATCCGGTTCTATCCGGTTGAAACTGGTTTAAACCGGTTCAATCCGGTTTTATCCGGTTTAAACCAGTTCAATCCGGTTTTATCCGCTTTAAACCGGTTTAAACCGGTTCAATCCGGTTTTATCCGGTTTAAACCGGTTCTAACCGGTTCTATCCGGGTTAAACCGGTTCTATCCGGTTCTATCTGGTTTAAGCCAGTTTAAACCGGTTCAATCCGGTTTTATCCAGTTTAAACCGGATCAATCCGTTTTATCCGGTTTAAACCGGTTTAAACCGGGTCAATCCGGTTTTATCCGGTTTAAACCTCTTCAATCCGGTTTTCTCCAGTTTAAACCGGTTTAAACAGGTTCAATCCGGTTTTATCCAGTTTAAACCGGTTCTATCCGGTTCTATCCGGTTTAAACCGGTTTAAACCACTTCAATCCGGTTTAAACCGGTTTAAACCGCTTCAATCCGGTTTTATCCGATTTAAACCGGTTTAAACCGGTTCAATCAGTTTTTATCTGGTTTAAACCGGATTAAACCGGTTCTATCCGGTTTTATCCAGTTTAAACCGGTTCAATCCGTTTTTTCCGGTTTAAACTGGTTTAAACCAGTTCATTCCGGTTTTATCCGGTTTAAGCCAGTTCAATCCGGTTTAAACCGTTTCAATCTGGTTTTCTCTGGTTTAAACCGGTTCTATCCGGTTCTATCCAGTTTGAACCGGTTCAATCCGGTTTTATCCGGTTTAAACCGGTTTAAGCCGGTTCAATCCGGTTTTATTCACTTTAAACCGGTTCTATCCGGTTCTATCCGGTTGAAAACAGTTTAAACCGGTTCAATCCGGTTTTATCTCGTTTAGACCGGTTCTATCCGGTTCTATCCTTTTTAAATCGGATTAAACTGGTTCTATACTGTTCTATCCTGTTTTAACTGGATTAAACCAGTTCAATACGGTTTTATCTGGTTTAAACCGGTTCTATCCGTTTCCATCTGGTTTAAACGGGTTTCAACTGGTACAATCCGATTTATCCGTTTTAAACCGGTTCAATCTGATTTTATCCGGTTTAAACTGTTTCAATTTGGTTTTATCCGGTTTGAACCGGTTTAGACTGGTTCAATCCGGTTTTATCCAGTTTAAACCGGTTCTATCCGGTTCTATCCGGTTGAAACCGGTTTAAACCGGTTCAATCCGGTTTTATCCGGTTTAAACCGGTTTAAGCCGGTTCAATCCGGTTTTATCCGGTTTAAACCGGTTCAATCTGGTTTGAACCGGTTTAAACCAGTTTGAACCGGTTCAATCTGGTTTTATGCGGTTTAAACCGGTTTACGTCGGTTCAATCCGGTTTTATCCAGTTTAAACCGGTTCTATCCGGTTGAAACCAGTTTAAACCGGTTCAGTCCAATTTTATCCGGTTTAAACCGGTTCAATCCGGTTTTATCCGGTTTAAAACCAATTCAATCTGGTTTTATCCGGTTTAAACCGGTTTTATCCGGTTTAGACCAGTTTAAACCAGTTCAATCCGGTTTTAATCGGATTTAACCGGTTCAATCTGGTTTTATCCGGTTTAAACCGCTTTAAAATGGTTTAATCCGGTTTTATCCAGTTTAAACCAGTTTGAACCGTTTCAATCCGGTTTTATCCGGTTTAAACCAGTTTAAACCGGTTCAATCCGGTTTTATCTCGTTTAAACCGGTTCTATCCGGTTCTATCCTGTTTAAATCGTTTTAAACCGGTTCTATCCTGTTCTATCCTGTTTTAACCGGTTAAACCAGTTCAATCCCATTTTACCCAGTTTAAACCGGTTCTATTCGTTTCCATCTGGTTTAAAAGGGTTTAAACTGGTTCAATCCGGTTTTATACGTTTTAAACCAGTTCAATCTGATTTTCTCCGGTTTAAACTGATTCAATTTGGTTTTATCCGGTTTAAACCGGTTTAAACCGGGTCAATCCGGTTTTATCCGGTTTAAAACTCTTCAACCCGGTTTTCTCCAGTTTAAACCGGTTTAAACAGGTTCAATCCGGTTTTATCCAGTTTAAACCGGTTCTATCCGGTTCTATCCGGTTGAAACCGGTTTAAACCGGATCAATCCGGTTTTATCCGGTTTAAACCAGTTCAATCCGGTTTTATCAGCTTTAAACCGGTTTAAACCGGTTCAATCCGGTTTTATCCGGTTTAAACCGGTTCTATCCAGTTCTATCCTGTTTAAACCGTTTTTATCCGGTTCTATCTGGTGTAAGCCGGTTTAAACCGGTTCAATCCGGTTTTATCCGGTTTAAACCGGATATATCCGTTTTTATCCGGTTTAAACCGGTTTAAACTGGTTCAATTCGGTTTTATCCGGTTTAATCCAGTCGGTTTAAACCGGTTTAAACCGCTTCAATCCGGTTTTATCTGATTTAAACCGGTTTAAACCGGTTCAATCGGTTTTTATCTGGTTAAAACCGGATTAAACCGGTTCTATCCGGTTTTATCCAGTTTAAACCGGTTCAATCCTTTTTTTCCTGTTTAAACCGGTTTAAACCAGTTCATTCCGGTTTTATCCGGTTTAAGCCGGTTCAATCCGGTTTAAACCGTTTCAATCTGGTTTTATCCGGTTTAAACCGGTTCTATCCGGTTCTATCCGGTTTGAACCGGTTCAATCCGGTTTTGTCCGGTTTAAACCGGTTTAAGCCTGTTCAATCCGGTTTTATCCAGTTTAAACCGGTTCTATCCGGTTCTATCCGGTTGAAACCAGTTTAAACCGGTTCAATCCGGTTTTATCCGGTTTAAACCGGTTCTATCCGGTTCTATCCGGGTTAAACCGGTTCTATCCGGTTCTATCTGGTTTAAGCCGGTTTAAACCGGTTCAATCCGGTTTTATCCGGTTTAAACCGGATCAATCCTTTTTATCCGGTTTAAACCGGTTTAAACTGGTTCAATCCGGTTTTATCCGGTTTAAACCGGTTCTATCCGGTTTAAACCGGTTTAAACCGCTTCAATCCGGTTTTATCCTATTTAAACCGGTTTAAACCGGTTCAATCGGTTTTTATCTGGTTTAAACCGGATTAAAGCGGTTCTATCCGGTTTTATCCAGTTTAAACCGGTTCAATCCGTTTTTTCCGGTTTAAACCGGTTCAATCTGGTTTGATCCGGTTTAAACCAGTTTGAACAGGTTCAATCTGGTTTTATCCGCTTTTAAACCGGTTTAAGCCGTTTCAATCCGGTTTTATCCGGTTTAAACCGGTTTAAGCCGGTTCAATCCGGTTTTATCCGGTTTAAACCGGTTCAATCTGGTTTGATCCGGTTTAAACCAGTTTGAACAGGTTCAATCTGGTTTTATCCGCTTTTAAACCGGTTTAAGCCGGTTCAATCCGGTTTTATCCGGTTTAAACCGATTCAATCCGGTTTTATCCGGTTTAAAACCAGTTCAATCTGGTTTTATCCGGTTTAAACCGGTTTTATCCGGTTTAGACCAGTTTAAACCAGTTCAATCCGGTTTTACTCGGATTTAACCGGTTCAATCTGGTTTTATCCGGTTTAAACCGCTTTAAAACGGTTTAATCCGGTTTTATCAGGTTTAAACCAGTTTGAACCATTTCAATCCGGTTTTATCCGGTTTAAACCAGTTTAAACCGGTTCAATCCGGTTTTATCTCGTTTAAACCGGTTCTATCCGTTTCTATCCTGTTTAAATCGGTTTAAACCGGTTCTATCCTGTTCTATCCTGTTTTAACCGGTTAATCCAGTTCAATCCGGTTTTATCCAGTTTAAACCGGTTCTATTCATTTCCATCTGGTTTAAAAGGGTTTAAACTGGTTCAATCCAGTTTTATACGTTTTAAACCAGTTCAATCTGGTTTTATCCGGTTTAAACTGGTTCAATTTGGTTTTATCCGGTTTAAACGGGTTTGAACCGGTTCAATCCGGTTTTATCCGGTTTAAACCGGTTTAAACCGGGTCAATCCGGTTTTATCCGGTTTAAACCTCTTCAATCCGGTTTTCTCCAGTTTAAACCGGTTTAAACAGGTTCAATCCGGTTTTATCCAGTTTAAACCGGTTCTATCCGGTTCTATCCGGTTGAAACTGGTTTAAACCGGTTCAATCCGGTTTTATCCGGTTTAAACCAGTTCAATCCGGTTTTATCCGCTTTAAACCGGTTTAAACCGGTTCAATCCGGTTTTATCCGGTTTAAACCGGTTCTATCTGGTTCTATCCGGGTTAAACCGGTTCTATCCGGTTCTATCTGGTTTAAGCCGGTTTAAACCGGTTCAATCCGGTTTTATCCGGTTTAAACCGGATCAATCCGTTTTATCCGGTTTAAACCGGTTTAAACTGGTTCAATCCGGTTTTATCCGGTTTAAACCGGTTCTATCCGGTTTAAACCGGTTTAAACCGCTTCATTCCGGTTTTATCCGGTTTAAGCCGGTTCAATCCGGTTTAAACCGTTTCAATCTGGTTTTCTCTGGTTTAAACCGGTTCTATCCGGTTCTATCCAGTTTGAACCGGTTCAATCCAGTTTTATCCGGTTTAAACCGTTTTAAGCCGGTTCAATCCGGTTTTATCCAGTTTAAACCGGTTCTATCCGGTTCTATCCGGTTGAAACCAGTTTAAACCGGTTCAATCCGGTTTTATCTCGTTTAGACCGGTTCTATCCGGTTCTATCCTTTTTAAATCGGATTAAACTGGTTCTATCCTGTTCTATCCTGTTTTAACTGGATTAAACCAGTTCAATCCGGTTTTATCCGGTTTAAACCGGTTCTATCCGTTTCCATCTGGTTTAAACGGGTTTCAACTGGTACAATCCGATTTATCCGTTTTAAACCGGTTCAATCTGATTTTATCCGGTTTAAACTGTTTCAATTTGGTTTTATCCGGTTTGAACCGGTTCAATCCGGTTTTCTCCAGTTTAAACCGGTTTAGACTGGTTCAATCCGGTTTTATCCAGTTTAAACCGGTTCTATCCGGTTCTATCCGGTTGAAACCGGTTTAAACCGGTTCAATCTGGTTTTATCCGGTTTAAACCGGTTCAATCTGGTTTGAAGCGGTTTAAACCAGTTTGAACCGGTTCAATCTGGTTTTATGCGGTTTAAACCGGTTTAAGCCGGTTCAATCCGGTTTTATCCAGTTTAAACCGGTTCTATCCGGTTGAAACCAGTTTAAACCGGTTCAATCCAATTTTATCCGGTTTAAACTGGTTCAATCCGGTTTTATCCGGTTTAAAACCGATTCAATCTGGTTTTATCCGGTTTAAACCGGTTTTATCCGGTTTAGACCAGTTTAAACCAGTTCAATCCGGTTTTAATCGGATTTAACCGGTTCAATGTGGTTTTATCTGGTTTAAACCGCTTTAAAATGGTTTAATCCGGTTTTATCCAGTTTAAACCAGTTTGAACCGTTTCAATCCGGTTTTATCCGGTTTAAACCAGTTTGAACCGTTTCAATCCGGTTTTATCCGGTTTAAACCAGTTTAAACCGGTTCAATCCGGTTTTATCTCGTTTAAACCGGTTCTATCCGTTTCTATCCTGTTTAAATCGGTTTAAACCGGTTCTATCCTGTTCTATCCTGTTTTAACCGGTTAAACCAGTTCAATCCGGTTTTATCCAGTTTAAACCGGTTCTATTCATTTCCATCTGGTTTAAAAGGGTTTAAACTGGTTCAATCCGGTTTTATACGTTTTAAACCAGTTCAATCTGGTTTTATCCGGTTTAAACTGGTTCAATTTGGTTTTATCCGGTTTAAACGGGTTTGAACCAGTTCAATCCGGTTTTATCCGGTTTAAACCGGTTTAAACCGGGTCAATCCGGTTTTATCCGGTTTAAACCTCTTCAATCCGGTTTTCTCCAGTTTAAACCGGTTTAAACAGGTTCAATCCGGTTTTATCCAGTTTAAACCGGTTCTATCCGGTTCTATCCGGTTTAAACCGGTTTAAACCACTTCAATCCGGTTTAAACCGGTTTAAACCGCTTCAATCCGGTTTTATCCGATTTAAACCGGTTTAAACCGGTTCAATCAGTTTTTATCTGGTTTAAACCGGATTAAACCGGTTATATCCGGTTTTATCCAGTTTAAACCGGTTCAATCCGTTTTTTCCGGTTTAAACTGGTTTAAACCAGTTCATTCCGGTTTTATCCGGTTTAAGCCAGTTCAATCCGGTTTAAACCGTTTCAATCTGGTTTTCTCTGGTTTAAACCGGTTCTATCCGGTTCTATCCAGTTTGAACCGGTTCAATCCGGTTTTATCCGGTTTAAACCGGTTTAAGCCGGTTCAATCCGGTTTTATTCAGTTTAAACCGGTTCTATCCGGTTCTATCCGGTTGAAAACAGTTTAAACCGGTTCAATCCGGTTTTATCTCGTTTAGACCGGTTCTATCCGGTTCTATCCTTTTTAAATCGGATTAAACTGGTTCTATACTGTTCTATCCTGTTTTAACTGGATTAAACCAGTTCAATCCGGTTTTATCCGGTTTAAACCGGTTCTATCCGTTTCCATCTGGTTTAAACGGGTTTCAACTGGTACAATCCGATTTATCCGTTTTAAACCGGTTCAATCTGATTTTATCCGGTTTAAACTGTTTCAATTTGGTTTTATCCGGTTTGAACCGGTTTAGACTGGTTCAATCCGGTTTTATCCAGTTTAAACCGGTTCTATCCGGTTCTATCCGGTTGAAACCGGTTTAAACCGGTTCAATCCGGTTTTATCCGGTTTAAACCGGTTTAAGCCGGTTCAATCCGGTTTTATCCGGTTTAAACCGGTTCAATCTGGTTTGAACCGGTTTAAACCAGTTTGAACCGGTTCAATCTGGTTTTATGCGGTTTAAACCGTTTTAAGTCGGTTCAATCCGGTTTTATCCAGTTTAAACCGGTTCTATCCGGTTGAAACCAGTTTAAACCGGTTCAATCCAATTTTATCCGGTTTAAACCGGTTCAATCCGGTTTTATCCGGTTTAAAACCGATTCAATCTGTTTTTATCCGGTTTAAACCGGTTTTATCCGGTTTAGACCAGTTTAAACCAGTTCAATCCGGTTTTAATCGGATTTAACCGGTTCAATCTGGTTTTATCCGGTTTAAACCGCTTTAAAATGGTTTAATCCGGTTTTATCCAGTTTAAACCAGTTTGAACCGTTTCAATCCGGTTTTATCCGGTTTAAACCAGTTTAAAC
Source organism: Cynocephalus volans (assembly GCF_027409185.1). Lineage (NCBI taxonomy): Eukaryota > Metazoa > Chordata > Mammalia > Dermoptera > Cynocephalidae > Cynocephalus > Cynocephalus volans. Next base: position 664,094 of record NW_026902388.1, read on the forward strand.
CGGTTCAATCCGGTTTTATCTCGTTTAAACCGGTTCTATCCGGTTCTATCCTGTTTAAATCGTTTTAAACCGGTTCTATCCTGTTCTATCCTGTTTTAACCGGTTAAACCAGTTCAATCCCGTTTTATCCAGTTTAAACCGGTTCTATTCGTTTCCATCTGGTTTAAAAGGGTTTAAACTGGTTCAATCCGGTTTTATACGTTTTAAACCAGTTCAATCTGATTTTCTCCGGTTTAAACTGATTCAATTTGGTTTTATCCGGTTTAAACGGGTTTGAACCGGTTCAATCCGGTTTTCTCCGGTTTAAACCGGTTTAAACCGGGTCAATCTGGTTTTATCCGGTTTAAAACTCTTCAACCCGGTTTTCTCCAGTTTAAACCGGTTTAAACAGGTTCAATCCGGTTTTATCCAGTTTAAACCGGTTCTATCCGGTTCTATCCGGTTGAAACCGGTTTAAACCGGATCAATCCGGTTTTATCCGGTTTAAACCAGTTCAATCCGGTTTTATCAGCTTTAAACCGGTTTAAACCGGTTCAATCCGGTTTTATCCGGTTTAAACCGGTTCTATCCAGTTCTATCCGGTTTAAACCGTTTTTATCCGGTTCTATCTGGTGTAAGCCGGTTTAAACCGGTTCAATCCGGTTTTATCCGGTTTAAACCGGATATATCCGTTTTTATCCGGTTTAAACCGGTTTAAACTGGTTCAATTCGGTTTTATCCGGTTTAAACCAGTCGGTTTAAACCGGTTTAAACCGCTTCAATCCGGTTTTATCCGATTTAAACCGGTTTAAACCGGTTCAATCGGTTTTTATCTGGTTTAAACCGGATTAAACCGGTTCTATCCGGTTTTATCCAGTTTAAACCGGTTCAATCCTTTTTTTCCTGTTTAAACCGGTTTAAACCAGTTCATTCCGGTTTTATCCGGTTTAAGCCGGTTCAATCCGGTTTAAACCGTTTCAATCTGGTTTTATCCGGTTTAAACCGGTTCTATCCGGTTCTATCCGGTTTGAACCGGTTCAATCCGGTTTTGTCCGGTTTAAACCGGTTTAAGCCTGTTCAATCCGGTTTTATCCAGTTTAAACCGGTTCTATCCGGTTCTATCCGGTTGAAACCAGTTTAAACCGGTTCAATCCGGTTTTATCCGGTTTAAACCGGTTCAATCCAGTTTTATCCGGTTTAAACCGGTTCATTCCGTTTTTATCCGGTTAAAACCGGTTTGAAACGTTTCAATCCGGTTTTATCCGGTTTAAACCCGTTCATTCCGGTTTTATCCGTTTAAAACCGGTTTGAACCGGTTCAATACGGTTTTATGTGGTTTAAACCGGTTCAATCTGGTTTTATCCAGTTTAAACCGGTTTTATGCGGTTTAGACCTGTTTAAACCAGTTCAATCCGGTTTTAATCGGCTTAAACTGGTTCAATCTGGTTTTACCCGGTTTAAAGCGCTTTAAAACGGTTTAATCCGGTTTTATCCGGTTTAGACCAGTTCAATCCGGTTTTATCCGGTTTAAACCGGTTCTATGCTGTTTATTCCAGTTTAAGCCTGTTCAATCGGGTTTTATCCAGTTTAGACCTGTTTAAGCCGGTTCATTCCGGTTTTATCCAGCTTAAACCGGTTTGAACCCTTTCAATCCGTTTTTATCCAGCTTCAACCGGTTTACACCGGTTCAATCCGGTTTTATCCGGTTTAAACCTGATCAATCCGGTTTTATCCCGTTTAAACCGGTTCTATCCGGTTTTATCCGGTTTAAACCGGTTTAGCCCGGTTCTATCCGGTTAAAACCGGTTTAAACCGGTTCAATCCCATTTTATCCGGTTTAAACCGGTTCAATCCGGTTTTATCGGGTTTAAACCGGTTTAAGCTGGTTCAATCCGGTTTTATTCGGTTTAAACTGGTTCAATCTGGTTTTATCCGGTTTAAACTGGTTGAAACCGGTTCTATCCGTTTTAGACCAGTTCAAACCAGTTCAATCCGGTTTTATCCGGTTTAAACCGGTTCTATCCGTTTCTATCTGGTTTAAACCGGTTTAAACTGGTTCAATCTGGTTTTATCCATTTTAAACCGGTTCAGTCTGGTTTTATCCGGTTTAAACTGGTTCAATTTGGTTTTATCCGGTTTAAAATGGTTTGAACCGGTTCAATCCGGTTTTAACCGTTTTAAATCTGTTTGAACCGGTTCAATCCGGTTTTATCCGGTTTAAACCGGTTTGAACCGGTTCAAACCGGTTTTATCCGGTTTAAAACGGTTGGAACCGGTTCAATCCGCTTTTATCCAGTTTAAACCTGTTCAATCCGATTCTAAACGGTTTAAACCGGTTTAAACCGGTTAATCTGGTTTTATCCGGCTTAAACAGGTTCAATCTGGTATTATCCGGTTTAACCTGGTTCAATTTGGTTTTATCCCGTTTAAACTGGTTTTATCCGTTTTAAACCGGTATAAACCAGTTCAATCCGGTTTTATCCTGTTTAAACCGGTTTAAACCAGATCAATCCGATTTTATCCGGTTTAAACCGGTTCAATCCAGTTTTATCCGGTTTAAACTGGTTTAAGCTGGTTCAATCCGGTTTTATCCGCTTTAAACCGGTTCAATCTTGTTTTATCTGGTTTAAACCGGTTGAAACCTGTTCAATCTGGTTTTATCTGGTTTATACCATTTCAAACCGGTTCAGTCCGGTTTTATCCGGTTTAAACCAGTTCTCTCCATTTCTATCTGATTTAAACCGGTTTAAACGGGTTCAATCCGGTTTTATCCGTTTTAAACTGGTTCAATCTGGTTTTATCCGGTTTAAACTGGTTCAATTTGGTTTTATCCGGTTTAAACCGGTTTTATCCATTTTAAACCGGTTTAATCAAGTTCAATCCGGTTATATCCGGTTTAAACCGGTTTGAACCAGTTCAGTCCTGTTTTATCCGGTTTAAACCGGTTCTATCCGGTTCTATACAGTTGAATCCGGTTTAAACCGTTTCAATCAGGTTTTATCCGGTTTAAACCGGTTCTATCCGGTTGAAACCGTATTAAACCGGTTCAATCCGGTTTTATCCGGTTTAAACCCGTTCAGTCTGGTTTTATCCGGATTAAACCGGATTCAACCGGTTCAATCCGGTTTTATCCGGTTTAAAACGATTTAAGCCGGTTCAATCAGGTTTTATCCAGTTTAAACCGGTTCTATCCGGTTCTATCCGGTTGAAACCGGTTTAAACCGTATCAATCCGGTTTTATCCGGTTTAAACCAGTTCAATCCGGTTTTATCCGCTTTAAACCGGTTTAAACCGGTTCAATCCGGTTTTATCCGGTTTAAACCGGTTCTATCCAGTTCTATCCGGTTTAAACTGGTTCAATCCGGATTTATCCGGTTTAAACCGGTCGGTTTAAACCGGTTTAAACCGCTTCAATCCGGTTTTATCCGATTTAAACCGGTTTAAACTGGTTCAATCGGTTTTTATCTGGTTTAAACCGGATTAAACCGGTTATATCCGGTTTTATCCAGTTTAAACCGGTTCAATCCTTTTTTTCCTGTTTAAACCGGTTTAAACCAGTTCATTCCGGTTTTATCCGGTTTAAGCTGGTTCAATCCGGTTTAAACCGTTTCAATCTGGTTTTATCCGGTTTAAACCGGTTCTATCCGGTTCTATCCGGTTTGAACCGGTTCAATCCGGTTTTGTCCGGTTTAAACCGGTTTAAGCCTGTTCAATCCGGTTTTATCCAGTTTAAAACGGTTCTATCCGGTTCTATCCGGTTGAAACCAGTTTAAACCGGTTCAATCCGGTTTTATCCGGTTTAAACCGGTTCAATCCATTTTTATCCGGTTAAAACCGGTTTGAAACGGTTCAATCCGGTTTTATCCGGTTTAAACCGGTTCATTCCGGTTTTATCCGTTTAAAACCGGTTTGAAACGGTTCAATCCGGTTTTATCCGGTTTAAACCGGTTCATTCCGGTTTTATCCGTTTAAAACCGGTTTGAAACGGTTCAATCCGGTTTTATCCGGTTTAAACCGGTTCATTCCGGTTTTATCCGTTTAAAACCGGTTTGAAACGGTTCAATCCGGTTTTATCCGGTTTAAACCGGTTCAATCCGTTTTTATCCAGTTTAAACCAGTTCACTCCGGTTTTATCCGGTTTAAACCGGTTTGAACCGGTTCAATCCGGTTTTATGTGGTTTAAACCGGTTCAATCTGTTTTTATCCAGTTTAAACCGGTTTTATCCGGTTTAGACCGGTTTAAACCAGTTCAATCCGGTTTTAATCGGCTTAAACTGGTTCAATCTGGTTTTATCCGGTTTAAAGCCCTTTAAAACGGTTTAATCCGGTTTTATCCGGTTTAAACCAGTTTGAACCGGTTCAATCCGGTTTTATCTCGTTTAGACCGGTTCTATCTGGTTCTATCCTTTTTAAATCGGATGAAACTGGTTCTATCCTGTTCTATCCTGTTTTAACTGGATTAAACCAGTTCAATCCGGTTTTATCCAGTTTAAACCGGTTCTATCCGTTTCCATCTGTTTTAAACGGGTTTCAACTGGTTCAATACGATTTATCCGTTTTAAACCGGTTCAATCTGATTTTATCTGGTTTAAACTGTTTCAATTTGGTTTTATCCGGTTTGAACCGGTTCAATCCGATTTTCTCCAGATTAAACCGGTTTAGACTGGTTCAATCCGGTTTTATCCAGTTTAAACCGGTTCTATCCGTTTCTATCCTGTTTAAATCGGTTTAAACCTGTTCTATCCTGTTCTATCCTGTTTTAACCGGTTAAACCAGTTCAATCCGGTTTTATCCAGTTTCAACCGGTTCTATTCGTTTCCATCTGGTTACAAGGGTTTAAACTGGTTCAATCCGGTTTTATACGTTTTAAACCAGTTCAATCTGATTTTATCCGGTTTAAACTGGTTCAATTTGGTTTTATCCGGTTTAAACGGGTTTGAACCGGTTCAATCCGGTTTTATCCGGTTTAAACCGGTTTAAACCGGGTCAATCCGGTTTTATCCGGTTTAAACCTCTTCAATCCGGTATTCTCCAGTTTAAACCGGTTTAAACAGGTTCAATCCGGTTTTATCCAGTTTAAACCGGTTCTATCCGGTTCTATCCGGTTGAAACCGGTTTAAACCGGTTCAATCCGGTTTTATCCGGTTTAAACCAGTTCAATCCGGTTTTATCCGCTTTAAACCGGTTTAAACCGGTTAGATCCGGTTTTATCCGGTTTAAACCGGTTCTATCCGGTTCTTTCCGGGTTAAACCGGTTCTATCCGGTTCTATCTGGTTTAAGCCGGTTTAAACCGGTTCAATCCTGTTTTATCCGGTTTAAACCGGATCAATCCTTTTTATCCGGTTTAAACCGGTTTAAACTGGTTCAATCCGGTTTTATCCGGTTTAAACCGGTTCTATCCGGTTTAAACCGGTTTATACCGCTTCAATCCGGTTTTATCCGATTTAAACCGGTTTAAACCGGTTCAATCGGTTTTTATCTGGTTTAAACCGGATTAAACCGGTTCTATCCGGTTTTATCCAGTTTAAACCGGTTCAATCCGTTTTTTCCGGTTTAAACTGGTTTAAACCAGTACATTCCGGTTTTATCCGGTTTAAGCCGGTTCAATCCAGTTTTATCCGGTTTACCGGTTCATTCCGGTTTTATCCATTTAAAACCGGTTTGAAACGGTTCAATCCGGTTTTATCCGTTTTAAACTGGTTCAATCCGTTTTTATCCGGTTTAAACCAGTTCACTCCTGTTTTATCCGGTTTAAACCGGTTTGAACCGGTTCAATCCGGTTTTAATCGGCTTAAACTGGTTCAATCTGGTTTTATCCGGTTTAAAGCGCTTTAAAACGGTTTAATCCGGTTTTATCCGGTTTAAACCAGTTTGAACCGGTTCAATCCGGTTTTATCTCGTTTAGACCGGTTCTATCCGGTTCTATCCTTTTTAAATCTGATTAAACTGGTTCTATCCTGTTCTATCCTGTTTTAACTGGATTATACCAGTTCAATCCGGTTTTATCCGGTTTAAACCGGTTCTATCCGTTTCCATCTGGTTTAAACGGGTTTCAACTGGTTCAATCCAATTTATCCGTTTTAAACCGGTTCAATCTGATTTTATCCGGTTTAAACTGTTTCAATTTGGTTTTATCCGGTTTGAACCGGTTCAATCCGGTTTTCTCCAGTTTAAACCGGTTTAGACTGGTTCAATCCGGTTTTATCCTGTTTAAACCGGTTCTATCCGGTTCTATCCGGTTGAAACCAGTTTAAACCGGTTCAATCCGGTTTTCTCCGGTTTAAACCAGTTCAATCCTGTTTTATCCGGTTTAAACCGGTTCTATCCGGTTCTATACAGTTGAAACCGGTTTAAACCGGTTCAATCAGTTTTTATCCGGTTTAAACCGGTTCTATCCGTTTCTATCCGGTTAAAACCGGTTTTTTCCGATTCTATCCGGTTTAAACCGGTTTAAACCGGTTCAATCCGTTTTTATCCGGTTTAAACCTGTTCAATCCGGTTTTATCCCGTTTAAACCGGTTCTATCAGGTTTTATCCGGTTTAAACCGGTTTAGCCCGGTTCTATCCGGTTAAAACCGGTTTAAACCGGTTCAATCCCATTTTATCCGGTTTAAACCGGTTCAATCCGGTTTTATACGTTTTAAACCAGTTCAATCTGGTTTTATCCGGTTTAAACTGGTTCAATTTGGTTTTATCCGGTTTAAACGGGTTTGAACCGGTTCAATCCGGTTTTATCCGGTTTAAACCGGTTTAAACCGGGTCAATCCGGTTTTATCCGGTTTAAACCTCTTCAATCCGGTTTTCTCCAGTTTAAACCGGTTTAAACAGGTTCAATCCGGTTTTGTCCAGTTTAAACCGGTTCTATCCGGTTGTATCCGGTTGAAACCGGTTTAAACCGGTTCAATCCGGTTTTATCCGGTTTAAACCAGTTCAATCCGGTTTTATCCGCTTTAAACCGGATTAAACCGGTTCAATCCGGTTTTATCCGGTTTAAACCGGTTCTATCCGGTTCTATCCGGGTTAAACCGGTTCTATCCGGTTCTATCTGGTTTAAGCCGGTTTAAACCGGTTCAATCCGGTTTTATCCGGTTTAAACCGGATCAATCCGTTTTATTCGGTTTAAACCGGTTTAAACTGGTTCAATCCGGTTTTATCCGGTTTAAACCGGTTGTATCCGGTTTAAACCGTTTTAAACCGCTTCATTCCGGTTTTATCCGGTTTAAGCCGGTTCAATCCGGTTTAAACCGTTTCAATCTGGTTTTCTCTGGTTTAAACCGGTTCTATCCGGTTCTATCCAGTTTGAACCGGTTCAATCCAGTTTTATCCGGTTTAAACCGTTTTAAGCCGGTTCAATCCGGTTTTATCCAGTTTAAACCGGTTTAAACCGGTTCAATCTGGTTTTATGCGGTTTAAACCGGTTTAAGCCGGTTCAATCCGGTTTTATCCAGTTTAAACCGGTTCTATCCGGTTGAAACCAGTTTAAACCGGTTCAATCCAATTTTATCCGGTTTAAACTGGTTCAATCCGGTTTTATCCGGTTTAAAACCGATTCAATCTGGTTTTATCCGGTTTAAACCGGTTTTATCCGGTTTAGACCAGTTTAAACCAGTTCAATCCGGTTTTAATCGGATTTAACCGGTTCAATCTGGTTTTATCCGGTTTAAACCGCTTTAAAATGGTTTAATCCGGTTTTATCCAGTTTAAACCAGTTTGAACCGTTTCAATCCGGTTTTATCCGGTTTAAACCAGTTTGAACCGTTTCAATCCGGTTTTATCCGGTTTAAACCAGTTTAAACCGGTTCAATCCGGTTTTATCTCGTTTAAACCGGTTCTATCCGTTTCTATCCTGTTTAAATCGGTTTAAACCGGTTCTATCCTGTTTTATCCTGTTTTAACCGGTTAAACCAGTTCAATCCGGTTTTATCCAGTTTAAACCGGTTCTATTCGTTTCCATCTGGTTTAAAAGGGTTTAAACTGGTTCAATCCGGTTTTATACGTTTTAAACCAGTTCAATCTGGTTTTATCCGGTTTAAACTGGTTCAATTTGGTTTTATCCGGTTTAAACGGGTTTGAACCGGTTCAAGCCGGTTTTATCCGGTTTAAACCGGTTTAAACCGGGTCAATCCGGTTTTATCCGGTTTAAACCTCTTCAATCCGGTTTTCTCCAGTTTAAACCGGTTTAAACAGGTTCAATCCGGTTTTATCCAGTTTAAACCGGTTCTATCCGGTTCTATCCGGTTGAAACTGGTTTAAACCGGTTCAATCCGGTTTTATCCGGTTTAAACCAGTTCAATCCGGTTTTATCCGCTTTAAACCGGTTTAAACCGGTTCAATCCGGTTTTATCCGGTTTAAACCGGTTCTAACCGGTTCTATCCGGGTTAAACCGGTTCTATCCGGTTCTATCTGGTTTAAGCCGGTTTAAACCGGTTCAATCCGGTTTTATCCAGTTTAAACCGGATCAATCCGTTTTATCCAGTTTAAACCGGTTCTATCCGGTTCTATCCGGTTTAAACCGGTTTAAACCACTTCAATCCGGTTTAAACCGGTTTAAACCGCTTCAATCCGGTTTTATCCGATTTAAACCGGTTTAAACCGGTTCAATCAGTTTTTATCTGGTTTAAACCGGATTAAACCGGTTCTATCCGGTTTTATCCAGTTTAAACCGGTTCAATCCGTTTTTTCCGGTTTAAACTGGTTTAAACCAGTTCATTCCGGTTTTATCCGGTTTAAGCCAGTTCAATCCGGTTTAAACCGTTTCAATCTGGTTTTCTCTGGTTTAAACCGGTTCTATCCGGTTCTATCCAGTTTGAACCGGTTCAATCCGGTTTTATCCGGTTTAAACCGGTTTAAGCCGGTTCAATCCGGTTTTATTCAGTTTAAACCGGTTCTATCCGGTTCTATCCGGTTGAAACCAGTTTAAACCGGTTCAATCCGGTTTTATCTCGTTTAGACCGGTTCTATCCGGTTCTATCCTTTTTAAATCGGATTAAACTGGTTCTATCCTGTTCTATCCTGTTTTAACTGGATTAAACCAGTTCAATCCGGTTTTATCCGGTTTAAACCGGTTCTATCCGTTTCCATCTGGTTTAAACGGGTTTCAACTGGTACAATCCGATTTATCCGTTTTAAACCGGTTCAATCTGATTTTATCCGGTTTAAACTGTTTCAATTTGGTTTTATCCGGTTTGAACCGGTTTAGACTGGTTCAATCCGGTTTTATCCAGTTTAAACCGGTTCTATCCGGTTCTATCCGGTTGAAACCGTTTTAAACTGGTTCAATCCGGTTTTATCCGGTTTAAACCGGTTTAAGCCGGTTCAATCCGGTTTTATCCGGTTTAAACCGGTTCAATCTGGTTTGAACCGGTTTAAACCAGTTTGAACCGGTTCAATCTGGTTTTATGCGGTTTAAACCGGTTTAAGTCGGTTCAATCCGGTTTTATCCAGTTTAAACCGGTTCTATCCGGTTGAAACCAGTTTAAACCGGTTCAATCCATTTTATCCGGTTTAAACCGGTTCAATCCGGTTTTATACGGTTTAAAACCAATTCAATCTGGTTTTATCCGGTTTAAACCGGTTTTATCCGGTTTAGACCAGTTTAAACCAGTTCAATCCGGTTTTAATCGGATTTAACCGGTTCAATCTGGTTTTATCCGGTTTAAACCGCTTTAAAATGGTTTAATCCGGTTTTATCCAGTTTAAACCAGTTTGAACCGTTTCAATCCGGTTTTATCCGGTTTAAACCTGTTTAAACCGGTTCAATCCGGTTTTATCTCGTTTAAACCGGTTCTATCCGGTTCTATCCTGTTTAAATCGGTTTAAACCGGTTCTATCCTGTTCTATCCTGTTTTAACCGGTTAAACCAGTTCAATCCCGTTTTATCCAGTTTAAACCGGTTCTATTCGTTTCCATCTGGTTTAAAAGGGTTTAAACTGGTTCAATCCGGTTTTATACGTTTTAAACCAGTTCAATTTGATTTTCTCCGGTTTAAACTGATTCAATTTGGTTTTATCCGGTTTAAACGGGTTTGAACCGGTTCAATCCGGTTTTCTCCAGTTTAAACCGGTTTAAACCGAGTCAATCCGGTTTTATCCGGTTTAAAACTATTCAACCCGGTTTTCTCCAGTTTAAACCGGTTTAAACAGGTTCAATCCGGTTTTATCCAGTTTAAACCGGTTCTATCCGGTTCTATCCGGTTGAAACCGGTTTAAACCGGATCAATCCGGTTTTATCCGGTTTAAACCAGTTCAATCCGGTTTTATCAGCTTTAAACCGGTTTAAACCGGTTCAATCCGGTTTTATCCGGTTTAAACCGGTTCTATCCAGTTCTATCCGGTTTAAACCGTTTTTATCCGGTTCTATCTGGTGTAAGCCGGTTTAAACCGGTTCAATCCGGTTTTATCTGATTTAAACCGGTTTAAACCGGTTCAATCGGTTTTTATCTGGTTTAAACCGGATTAAACCGGTTCTATCCGGTTTTATCCAGTTTAAACCGGTTCAATCCTTTTTTTCCTGTTTAAACCGGTTTAAACCAGTTCATTCCGGTTTTATCCGGTTTAAGCCGGTTCAATCCGGTTTAAACCGTTTCAATCTGGTTTTATCCGGTTTAAACCGGTTCTATCCGGTTCTATCCGGTTTGAACCGGTTCAATCCGGTTTTGTCCAGTTTAAACCGGTTTAAGCCTGTTCAATCCGGTTTTATCCAGTTTAAACCGGTTCTATCCGGTTCTATCCGGTTGAAACCAGTTTAAACCGGTTCAATCCGGTTTTATCCGGTTTAAACCGGTTCTATCCGGTTCTATCCGGGTTAAACCGGTTCTATCCGGTTCTATCCGGTTTAAACCGGTTTAAACCGCTTCAATCCGGTTTTATCCTATTTAAACCGGTTTAAACCGGTTCAATCGGTTTTTATCTGGTTTAAACCGGATTAAACCGGTTCTATCCGGTTTTATCCAGTTTAAACCGGTTCAATCCGTTTTTTCCGGTTTAAACTGGTTTAAACCAGTACATTCCGGTTTTATCCGGTTTAAGCCGGTTCAATCCGGTTTAAACCGTTTCAATCTGGTTTTATCTGTTTTAAACCGGTTCAATCCAGTTTTATCCGGTTTACCGGTTCATTCCGGTTTTATCCATTTAAAACCGGTTTGAAACGGTTCAATCCGGTTTTATCCGTTTTAAACTGGTTCAATCCGTTTTTATCCGGTTTAAACCAGTTCACTCCTGTTTTATCCGGTTTAAACCGGTTTGAACCGGTTCAATCCGGTTTTAATCGGCTTAAACTGGTTCAATCTGGTTTTATCCGGTTTAAAGCGCTTTAAAACGGTTTAATCCGGTTTTATCCGGTTTAAACCAGTTTGAACCGGTTCAATCCGGTTTTATCTCGTATAGACCGGTTCTATCCGGTTCTATCCTTTTTAAATCTGATTAAACTGGTTCTATCCTGTTCTATCCTGTTTTAACTGGATTATACCAGTTCAATCCGGTTTTATCCGGTTTAAACCGGTTCTATCCGTTTCCATCTGGTTTAAACGGGTTTCAACTGGTTCAATCCGATTTATCCGTTTTAAACCGGTTCAATCTGATTTTATCCGGTTTAAACTGTTTCAATTTGGTTTTATCCGGTTTGAACCGGTTCAATCCGGTTTTCTCCAGTTTAAACCGGTTTAGACTGGTTCAATCCGGTTTTATCCTGTTTAAACCGGTTCTATCCGGTTCTATCCGGTTGAAACCGGTTTAAACCGGTTCAATCCGGTTTTCTCCGGTTTAAACCAGTTCAATCCTGTTTTATCCGGTTTAAACCGGTTCTATCCGGTTCTATACAGTTGAAACCGGTTTAAACCGGTTCAATCAGGTTTTATCCGGTTTAAACCGGTTCTATCCCTTTCTATCCGGTTAAAACCGGTTCTTTCCGATTCTATCCGGTTTAAACCGGGTTAAACCGGTTCAATCCGTTTTTATCCGGTTTAAACCTGTTCAATCCGGTTTTATCCCGTTTAAACCGGTTCTATCAGGTTTTATCCGGTTTAAACCGGTTTAGCCCGGTTCTATCCAGTTAAAACCGGTTTAAACCGGTTCAATCCCATTTTATCCGGTTTAAACCAGTTCAATCCGGTTTTATACGTTTTAAACCAGTTCAATCTGGTTTTATCCGGTTTAAACTGGTTCAATTTGGTTTTATCCGGTTTAAACGGGTTTGAACCGGTTCAATCCGGTTTTATCCGGTTTAAACCGGTTTAAACCGGGTCAATGCGGTTTTATCCGGTTTAAACCTCTTCAATCCGGTTTTCTCCAGTTTAAACCGGTTTAAACAGGTTCAATCCGGTTTTGTCCAGTTTAAACCGGTTCTATCCGGTTGTATCCGGTTGAAACCGGTTTAAACCGGTTCAATCCGGTTTTATCCGGTTTAAACCAGTTCAATCCGGTTTTATCCGCTTTAAACCGGTTTAAACCGTTTCAATCCGGTTTTATCCGGTTTAAACCGGTTCTATCTGGTTCTATCCGGGTTAAACCGGTTCTATCCGGTTCTATCTGGTTTAAGCCGGTTTAAACCGGTTCAATCCGGTTTTATCCGGTTTAAACCGGATCAATCCGTTTTATCCGGTTTAAACCGGTTTAAACTGGTTCAATCCGGTTTTATCCGGTTTAAACCGGTTCTATCCGGTTTAAACCGGTTTAAACCGCTTCATTCCGGTTTTATCCGGTTTAAGCCGGTTCAATCCGGTTTAAACCGTTTCAATCTGGTTTTCTCTGGTTTAAACCGGTTCTATCCGGTTCTATCCAGTTTGAACCGGTTCAATCCGGTTTTATCCGGTTTAAACCGGTTTAAGCCGGTTCAATCCGGTTTTATCCAGTTTAAACCGGTTCTATCCGGTTCTATCCGGTTGAAACCAGTTTAAACCGGTTCAATCCGGTTTTATCTCGTTTAAACCGGTTCTATCCGTTTCTATCCTGTTTAAATCGGTTTAAACCGGTTCTATCCTGTTCTATCCTGTTTTAACCGGTTAAACCAGTTCAATCCGGTTTTATCCAGTTTAAACCGGTTCTATTCGTTTCCATCTGGTTTAAAAGGGTTTAAACTGGTTCAATCCGGTTTTATACGTTTTAAACCAGTTCAATCTGGTTTTATCCGGTTTAAACTGGTTCAATTTGGTTTTATCCGGTTTAAACGGGTTTGAACCGGTTCAATCCGGTTTTATCCGGTTTAAACCGGTTTAAACCGGGTCAATCCGGTTTTATCCGGTTTAAACCTCTTCAATCCGTTTTTCTCCAGTTTAAACCGGTTTAAACAGGTTCAATCCGGTTTTATCCAGTTTAAACCGGTTCTATCCGGTTCTATCCGGTTGAAACTGGTTTAAACCGGTTCAATCCGGTTTTATCCGGTTTAAACCAGTTCAATCCGGTTTTATCCGCTTTAAACCGGTTTAAACCGGTTCAATCCGGTTTTATCCGGTTTAAACCGGTTCTAACCGGTTCTATCCGGGTTAAACCGGTTCTATCCGGTTCTATCTGGTTTAAGCCAGTTTAAACCGGTTCAATCCGGTTTTATCCAGTTTAAACCGGATCAATCCGTTTTATCCGGTTTAAACCGGTTTAAACCGGGTCAATCCGGTTTTATCCGGTTTAAACCTCTTCAATCCGGTTTTCTCCAGTTTAAACCGGTTTAAACAGGTTCAATCCGGTTTTATCCAGTTTAAACCGGTTCTATCCGGTTCTATCCGGTTTAAACCGGTTTAAACCACTTCAATCCGGTTTAAACCGGTTTAAACCGCTTCAATCCGGTTTTATCCGATTTAAACCGGTTTAAACCGGTTCAATCAGTTTTTATCTGGTTTAAACCGGATTAAACCGGTTCTATCCGGTTTTATCCAGTTTAAACCGGTTCAATCCGTTTTTTCCGGTTTAAACTGGTTTAAACCAGTTCATTCCGGTTTTATCCGGTTTAAGCCAGTTCAATCCGGTTTAAACCGTTTCAATCTGGTTTTCTCTGGTTTAAACCGGTTCTATCCGGTTCTATCCAGTTTGAACCGGTTCAATCCGGTTTTATCCGGTTTAAACCGGTTTAAGCCGGTTCAATCCGGTTTTATTCAGTTTAAACCGGTTCTATCCGGTTCTATCCGGTTGAAAACAGTTTAAACCGGTTCAATCCGGTTTTATCTCGTTTAGACCGGTTCTATCCGGTTCTATCCTTTTTAAATCGGATTAAACTGGTTCTATACTGTTCTATCCTGCTTTAACTGGATTAAACCAGTTCAATACGGTTTTATCTGGTTTAAACCGGTTCTATCCGTTTCCATCTGGTTTAAACGGGTTTCAACTGGTACAATCCGATTTATCCGTTTTAAACCGGTTCAATCTGATTTTATCCGGTTTAAACTGTTTCAATTTGGTTTTATCCGGTTTGAACCGGTTTAGACTGGTTCAATCCGGTTTTATCCAGTTTAAACCGGTTCTATCCGGTTCTATCCGGTTGAAACCGGTTTAAACCGGTTCAATCCGGTTTTATCCGGTTTAAACCGGTTTAAGCCGGTTCAATCCGGTTTTATCCGGTTTAAACCGGTTCAATCTGGTTTGAACCGGTTTAAACCAGTTTGAACCGGTTCAATCTGGTTTTATGCGGTTTAAACCGGTTTAAGTCGGTTCAATCCGGTTTTATCCAGTTTAAACCGGTTCTATCCGGTTGAAACCAGTTTAAACCGGTTCAGTCCAATTTTATCCGGTTTAAACCGGTTCAATCCGGTTTTATCCGGTTTAAAACCAATTCAATCTGGTTTTATCCGGTTTAAACCGGTTTTATCCGGTTTAGACCAGTTTAAACCAGTTCAATCCGGTTTTAATCGGATTTAACCGGTTCAATCTGGTTTTATCCGGTTTAAACCGCTTTAAAATGGTTTAATCCGGTTTTATCCAGTTTAAACCAGTTTGAACCGTTTCAATCCGGTTTTATCCGGTTTAAACCAGTTTAAACCGGTTCAATCCGGTTTTATCTCGTTTAAACCGGTTCTATCCGGTTCTATCCTGTTTAAATCGTTTTAAACCGGTTCTATCCTGTTCTATCCTGTTTTAACCGGTTAAACCAGTTCAATCCCATTTTACCCAGTTTAAACCGGTTCTATTCGTTTCCATCTGGTTTAAAAGGGTTTAAACTGGTTCAATCCGGTTTTATACGTTTTAAACCAGTTCAATCTGATTTTCTCCGGTTTAAACTGATTCAATTTGGTTTTATCCGGTTTAAACCGGTTTAAACCGGGTCAATCCGGTTTTATCCGGTTTAAAACTCTTCAACCCGGTTTTCTCCAGTTTAAACCGGTTTAAACAGGTTCAATCCGGTTTTATCCAGTTTAAACCGGTTCTATCCGGTTCTATCCGGTTGAAACCGGTTTAAACCGGATCAATCCGGTTTTATCCGGTTTAAACCAGTTCAATCCGGTTTTATCAGCTTTAAACCGGTTTAAACCGGTTCAATCCGGTTTTATCCGGTTTAAACCGGTTCTATCCAGTTCTATCCTGTTTAAACCGTTTTTATCCGGTTCTATCTGGTGTAAGCCGGTTTAAACCGGTTCAATCCGGTTTTATCCGGTTTAAACCGGATATATCCGTTTTTATCCGGTTTAAACCGGTTTAAACTGGTTCAATTCGGTTTTATCCGGTTTAAACCAGTCGGTTTAAACCGGTTTAAACCGCTTCAATCCGGTTTTATCTGATTTAAACCGGTTTAAACCGGTTCAATCGGTTTTTATCTGGTTTAAACCGGATTAAACCGGTTCTATCCGGTTTTATCCAGTTTAAACCGGTTCAATCCTTTTTTTCCTGTTTAAACCGGTTTAAACCAGTTCATTCCGGTTTTATCCGGTTTAAGCCGGTTCAATCCGGTTTAAACCGTTTCAATCTGGTTTTATCCGGTTTAAACCGGTTCTATCCGGTTCTATCCGGTTTGAACCGGTTCAATCCGGTTTTGTCCGGTTTAAACCGGTTTAAGCCTGTTCAATCCGGTTTTATCCAGTTTAAACCGGTTCTATCCGGTTCTATCCGGTTGAAACCAGTTTAAACCGGTTCAATCCGGTTTTATCCGGTTTAAACCGGTTCTATCCGGTTCTATCCGGGTTAAACCGGTTCTATCCGGTTCTATCTGGTTTAAGCCGGTTTAAACCGGTTCAATCCGGTTTTATCCGGTTTAAACCGGATCAATCCTTTTTATCCGGTTTAAACCGGTTTAAACTGGTTCAATCCGGTTTTATCCGGTTTAAACCGGTTCTATCCGGTTTAAACCGGTTTAAACCGCTTCAATCCGGTTTTATCCTATTTAAACCGGTTTAAACCGGTTCAATCGGTTTTTATCTGGTTTAAACCGGATTAAAGCGGTTCTATCCGGTTTTATCCAGTTTAAACCGGTTCAATCCGTTTTTTCCGGTTTAAACTGGTTTAAACCAGTACATTCCGGTTTTATCCGGTTTAAGCCGGTTCAATCCGGTTTAAACCGTTTCAATCTGGTTTTATCTGTTTTAAACCGGTTCAATCCAGTTTTATCCGGTTTACCGGTTCATTCCGGTTTTATCCATTTAAAACCGGTTTGAAACGGTTCAATCCGGTTTTATCCGTTTTAAACTGGTTCAATCCGTTTTTATCCGGTTTAAACCAGTTCACTCCTGTTTTATCCGGTTTAAACCGGTTTGAACCGGTTCAATCCGGTTTTAATCGGCTTAAACTGGTTCAATCTGGTTTTATCCGGTTTAAAGCGCTTTAAAACGGTTTAATCCGGTTTTATCCGGTTTAAACCAGTTTGAACCGGTTCAATCCGGTTTTATCTCGTTTAGACCGGTTCTATCCGGTTCTATCCTTTTTAAATCTGATTAAACTGGTTCTATCCTGTTCTATCCTGTTTTAACTGTATTATACCAGTTCAATCCGGTTTTATCCGGTTTAAACCGGTTCTATCCATTTCCATCTGGTTTAAACGGGTTTCAACTGGTTCAATCCGATTTATCCGTTTTAAACCGGTTCAATCTGATTTTATCCGGTTTAAACTGTTTCAATTTGGTTTTATCCGGTTTGAACCGGTTCAATCCGGTTTTCTCCAGTTTAAACCGGTTTAGACTGGTTCAATCCGGTTTTATCCTGTTTAAACCGGTTCTATCCGGTTCTATCCGGTTGAAACCGGTTTAAACCGGTTCAATCCGGTTTTCTCCGGTTTAAACCAGTTCAATCCTGTTTTATCCGGTTTAAACCGGTTCTATCCGGTTCTATACAGTTGAAACCGGTTTAAACCGGTTCAATCAGGTTTTATCCGGTTTAAACCGGTTCTATCCCTTTCTATCCGGTTAAAACCGGTTCTTTCCGATTCTATCCGGTTTAAACCGGTTTAAACCGGTTCAATCCGTTTTTATCCGGTTTAAACCTGTTCAATCCGGTTTTATCCCGTTTAAACCGGTTCTATCAGGTTTTATCCGGTTTAAACCGGTTTAGCCCGGTTCTATCCAGTTAAAACCGGTTTAAACCGGTTCAATCCCATTTTATCCGGTTTAAACCAGTTCAATCCGGTTTTATACGTTTTAAACCAGTTCAATCTGGTTTTATCCGGTTTAAACTGGTTCAATTTGGTTTTATCCGGTTTAAACGGGTTTGAACCGGTTCAATCCGGTTTTATCCGGTTTAAACCGGTTTAAACCGGGTCAATGCGGTTTTATCCGGTTTAAACCTCTTCAATCCGGTTTTCTCCAGTTTAAACCGGTTTAAACAGGTTCAATCCGGTTTTGTCCAGTTTAAACCGGTTCTATCCGGTTGTATCCGGTTGAAACCGGTTTAAACCGGTTCAATCCGGTTTTATCCGGTTTAAACCAGTTCAATCCGGTTTTATCCGCTTTAAACCGGTTTAAACCGGTTCAATCCGGTTTTATCCGGTTTAAACCGGTTCTATCTGGTTCTATCCGGGTTAAACCGGTTCTATCCGGTTCTATCTGGTTTAAGCCGGTTTAAACCGGTTCAATCCGGTTTTATCCGGTTTAAACCGGATCAATCCGTTTTATCCGGTTTAAACCGGTTTAAACTGGTTCAATCCGGTTTTATCCGGTTTAAACCGGTTCTATCCGGTTTAAACCGGTTTAAACCGCTTCATTCCGGTTTTATCCGGTTTAAGCCGGTTCAATCCGGTTTAAACCGTTTCAATCTGGTTTTCTCTGGTTTAAACCGGTTCTATCCGGTTCTATCCAGTTTGAACCGGTTCAATCCAGTTTTATCCGGTTTAAACCGTTTTAAGCCGGTTCAATCCGGTTTTATCCAGTTTAAACCGGTTCTATCCGGTTCTATCCGGTTGAAACCAGTTTAAACCGGTTCAATCCGGTTTTATCTCGTTTAGACCGGTTCTATCCGGTTCTATCCTTTTTAAATCGGATTAAACTGGTTCTATCCTGTTCTATCCTGTTTTAACTGGATTAAACCAGTTCAATCCGGTTTTATCCGGTTTAAACCAGTTCTATCCGTTTCCATCTGGTTTAAACGGGTTTCAACTGGTACAATCCGATTTATCCGTTTTAAACCGGTTCAATCTGATTTTATCCGGTTTAAACTGTTTCAATTTGGTTTTATCCGGTTTGAACCGGTTCAATCCGGTTTTCTCCAGTTTAAACCGGTTTAGACTGGTTCAATCCGGTTTTATCCAGTTTAAACCGGTTCTATCCGGTTCTATCCGGTTGAAACCGGTTTAAACCGGTTCAATCTGGTTTTATCCGGTTTAAACCGGTTCAATCTGGTTTGAACCGGTTTAAACCAGTTTGAACCGGTTCAATCTGGTTTTATGCGGTTTAAACCGGTTTAAGCCGGTTCAATCCGGTTTTATCCAGTTTAAACCGGTTCTATCCGGTTGAAACCAGTTTAAACCGGTTCAATCCAATTTTATCCGGTTTAAACTGGTTCAATCCGGTTTTATCCGGTTTAAAACCGATTCAATCTGGTTTTATCCGGTTTAAACCGGTTTTATCCGGTTTAGACCAGTTTAAACCAGTTCAATCCGGTTTTAATCGGATTTAACCGGTTCAGTGTGGTTTTATCTGGTTTAAACCGCTTTAAAATGGTTTAATCCGGTTTTATCCAGTTTAAACCAGTTTGAACCGTTTCAATCCGGTTTTATCCGGTTTAAACCAGTTTGAACCGTTTCAATCCGGTTTTATCCGGTTTAAACCAGTTTAAACCGGTTCAATCCGGTTTTATCTCGTTTAAACCGGTTCTATCCGTTTCTATCCTGTTTAAATCGGTTTAAACCGGTTCTATCCTGTTCTATCCTGTTTTAACCGGTTAAACCAGTTCAATCCGGTTTTATCCAGTTTAAACCGGTTCTATTCATTTCCATCTGGTTTAAAAGGGTTTAAACTGGTTCAATCCGGTTTTATACGTTTTAAACCAGTTCAATCTGGTTTTATCCGGTTTAAACTGGTTCAATTTGGTTTTATCCGGTTTAAACGGGTTTGAACCAGTTCAATCCGGTTTTATCCGGTTTAAACCGGTTTAAACCGGGTCAATCCGGTTTTATCCGGTTTAAACCTCTTCAATCCGGTTTTCTCCAGTTTAAACCGGTTTAAACAGGTTCAATCCGGTTTTATCCAGTTTAAACCGGTTCTATCCGGTTCTATCCGGTTTAAACCGGTTTAAACCACTTCAATCCGGTTTAAACCGGTTTAAACCGCTTCAATCCGGTTTTATCCGATTTAAACCGGTTTAAACCGGTTCAATCAGTTTTTATCTGGTTTAAACCGGATTAAACCGGTTATATCCGGTTTTATCCAGTTTAAACCGGTTCAATCCGTTTTTTCCGGTTTAAACTGGTTTAAACCAGTTCATTCCGGTTTTATCCGGTTTAAGCCAGTTCAATCCGGTTTAAACCGTTTCAATCTGGTTTTCTCTGGTTTAAACCGGTTCTATCCGGTTCTATCCAGTTTGAACCGGTTCAATCCGGTTTTATCCGGTTTAAACCGGTTTAAGCCGGTTCAATCCGGTTTTATTCAGTTTAAACCGGTTCTATCCGGTTCTATCCGGTTGAAAACAGTTTAAACCGGTTCAATCCGGTTTTATCTCGTTTAGACCGGTTCTATCCGGTTCTATCCTTTTTAAATCGGATTAAACTGGTTCTATACTGTTCTATCCTGTTTTAACTGGATTAAACCAGTTCAATCCGGTTTTATCCGGTTTAAACCGGTTCTATCCGTTTCCATCTGGTTTAAACGGGTTTCAACTGGTACAATCCGATTTATCCGTTTTAAACCGGTTCAATCTGATTTTATCCGGTTTAAACTGTTTCAATTTGGTTTTATCCGGTTTGAACCGGTTTAGACTGGTTCAATCCGGTTTTATCCAGTTTAAACCGGTTCTATCCGGTTCTATCCGGTTGAAACCGGTTTAAACCGGTTCAATCCGGTTTTATCCGGTTTAAACCGGTTTAAGCCGGTTCAATCCGGTTTTATCCGGTTTAAACCGGTTCAATCTGGTTTGAACCGGTTTAAACCAGTTTGAACCGGTTCAATCTGGTTTTATGCGGTTTAAACCGTTTTAAGTCGGTTCAATCCGGTTTTATCCAGTTTAAACCGGTTCTATCCGGTTGAAACCAGTTTAAACCGGTTCAATCCAATTTTATCCGGTTTAAACCGGTTCAATCCGGTTTTATCCGGTTTAAAACCGATTCAATCTGGTTTTATCCGGTTTAAACCGCTTTAAAATGGTTTAATCCGGTTTTATCCAGTTTAAACCAGTTTGAACCGTTTCAATCCGGTTTTATCCGGTTTAAACCAGTTTAAACCGGTTCAATCCGGTTTTATCTCGTTTAAACCGGTTCTATCCGGTTCTATCCTGTTTAAATCGTTTTAAACCGGTTCTATCCTGTTCTATCCTGTTTTAACCGGTTAAACCAGTTCAATCCCGTTTTATCCAGTTTAAACCGGTTCTATTCGTTTCCATCTGGTTTAAAAGGGTTTAAACTGGTTCAATCCGGTTTTATACGTTTTAAACCAGTTCAATCTGATTTTCTCCGGTTTAAACTGATTCAATTTGGTTTTATCCGGTTTAAACGGGTTTGAACCGGTTCAATCCGGTTTTCTCCGGTTTAAACCGGTTTAAACCGGGTCAATCTGGTTTTATCCGGTTTAAAACTCTTCAACCCGGTTTTCTCCAGTTTAAACCGGTTTAAACAGGTTCAATCCGGTTTTATCCAGTTTAAACCGGTTCTATCCGGTTCTATCCGGTTGAAACCGGTTTAAACCGGATCAATCCGGTTTTATCCGGTTTAAACCAGTTCAATCCGGTTTTATCAGCTTTAAACCGGTTTAAACCGGTTCAATCCGGTTTTATCCGGTTTAAACCGGTTCTATCCAGTTCTATCCTGTTTAAACCGTTTTTATCCGGTTCTATCTGGTGTAAGCCGGTTTAAACCGGTTCAATCCGGTTTTATCCGGTTTAAACCGGATATATCCGTTTTTATCCGGTTTAAACCGGTTTAAACTGGTTCAATTCGGTTTTATCCGGTTTAAACCAGTCGGTTTAAACCGGTTTAAACCGCTTCAATCCGGTTTTATCCGATTTAAACCGGTTTAAACCGGTTCAATCGGTTTTTATCTGGTTTAAACCGGATTAAACCGGTTCTATCCGGTTTTATCCAGTTTAAACCGGTTCAATCCTTTTTTTCCTGTTTAAACCGGTTTAAACCAGTTCATTCCGGTTTTATCCGGTTTAAGCCGGTTCAATCCGGTTTAAACCGTTTCAATCTGGTTTTATCCGGTTTAAACCGGTTCTATCCGGTTCTATCCGGTTTGAACCGGTTCAATCCGGTTTTGTCCGGTTTAAACCGGTTTAAGCCTGTTCAATCCGGTTTTATCCAGTTTAAACCGGTTCTATCCGGTTCTATCCGGTTGAAACCAGTTTAAACCGGTTCAATCCGGTTTTATCCGGTTTAAACCGGTTCAATCCAGTTTTATCCGGTTTAAACCGGTTCATTCCGTTTTTATCCGGTTAAAACCGGTTTGAAACGTTTCAATCCGGTTTTATCCGGTTTAAACCCGTTCATTCCGGTTTTATCCGTTTAAAACCGGTTTGAACCGGTTCAATACGGTTTTATGTGGTTTAAACCGGTTCAATCTGGTTTTATCCAGTTTAAACCGGTTTTATGCGGTTTAGACCTGTTTAAACCAGTTCAATCCGGTTTTAATCGGCTTAAACTGGTTCAATCTGGTTTTACCCGGTTTAAAGCGCTTTAAAACGGTTTAATCCGGTTTTATCCGGTTTAGACCAGTTCAATCCGGTTTTATCCGGTTTAAACCGGTTCTATGCTGTTTATTCCAGTTTAAGCCTGTTCAATCGGGTTTTATCCAGTTTAGACCTGTTTAAGCCGGTTCATTCCGGTTTTATCCAGCTTAAACCGGTTTGAACCCTTTCAATCCGTTTTTATCCAGCTTCAACCGGTTTACACCGGTTCAATCCGGTTTTATCCGGTTTATACCGTTTCTATCCGGTTCTATCCGTTTTAAACCGGTTTAAACCAGTTCATTCCTGTTTTATCCGGTTTAAACCGGTTTAAACCGGTTCAATCCGTTTTTATCCGGTTTAAACCTGATCAATCCGGTTTTATCCCGTTTAAACCGGTTCTATCCGGTTTTATCCGGTTTAAACCGGTTTAGCCCGGTTCTATCCGGTTAAAACCGGTTTAAACCGGTTCAATCCCATTTTATCCGGTTTAAACCGGTTCAATCCGGTTTTATCGGGTTTAAACCGGTTTAAGCTGGTTCAATCCGGTTTTATTCGGTTTAAACTGGTTCAATCTGGTTTTATCCGGTTTAAACTGGTTGAAACCGGTTCTATCCGTTTTAGACCAGTTCAAACCAGTTCAATCCGGTTTTATCCGGTTTAAACCGGTTCTATCCGTTTCTATCTGGTTTAAACCGGTTTAAACTGGTTCAATCTGGTTTTATCCATTTTAAACCGGTTCAGTCTGGTTTTATCCGGTTTAAACTGGTTCAATTTGGTTTTATCCGGTTTAAAATGGTTTGAACCGGTTCAATCCGGTTTTAACCGTTTTAAATCTGTTTGAACCGGTTCAATCCGGTTTTATCCGGTTTAAACCGGTTTGAACCGGTTCAAACCGGTTTTATCCGGTTTAAAACGGTTGGAACCGGTTCAATCCGCTTTTATCCAGTTTAAACCTGTTCAATCCGATTCTAAACGGTTTAAACCGGTTTAAACCGGTTAATCTGGTTTTATCCGGCTTAAACCGGTTCAATCTGGTATTATCCGGTTTAACCTGGTTCAATTTGGTTTTATCCCGTTTAAACTGGTTTTATCCGTTTTAAACCGGTATAAACCAGTTCAATCCGGTTTTATCCTGTTTAAACCGGTTTAAACCAGATCAATCCGATTTTATCCGGTTTAAACCGGTTCAATCCAGTTTTATCCGGT
This sequence comes from Cynocephalus volans, assembly GCF_027409185.1. Classification (NCBI taxonomy): domain Eukaryota; kingdom Metazoa; phylum Chordata; class Mammalia; order Dermoptera; family Cynocephalidae; genus Cynocephalus; species Cynocephalus volans. The sequence continues at coordinate 687,495 of NW_026902388.1, forward strand.
TTAAACTGGTTTAAGCTGGTTCAATCCGGTTTTATCCGCTTTAAACCGGTTCAATCTTGTTTTATCTGGTTTAAACCGGTTGAAACCTGTTCAATCTGGTTTTATCTGGTTTAGACCATTTCAAACCGGTTCAGTCCGGTTTTATCCGGTTTAAACCAGTTCTCTCCATTTCTATCTGATTTAAACCGGTTTAAACGGGTTCAATCCGGTTTTATCCGTTTTAAACTGGTTCAATCTGGTTTTATCCGGTTTAAACTGGTTCAATTTGGTTTTATCCGGTTTAAACCGGTTTTATCCATTTTAAACCGGTTTAATCCAGTTCAATCCGGTTATATCCGGTTTAAACCGGTTTGAACCAGTTCAGTCCTGTTTTATCCGGTTTAAACCGGTTCTATCCGGTTCTATACAGTTGAATCCGGTTTAAACCGTTTCAATCAGGTTTTATCCGGTTTAAACCGGTTCTATCCGGTTGAAACCGTATTAAACCGGTTCAATCCGGTTTTATCCGGTTTAAACCCGTTCAGTCTGGTTTTATCCGGATTAAACCGGATTCAACCGGTTCAATCCGGTTTTATCCGGTTTAAAACGATTTAAGCCGGTTCAATCAGGTTTTATCCAGTTTAAACCGGTTCTATCCGGTTCTATCCGGTTGAAACCAGTTTAAACCGGTTCAACCCGGTTTTCTCCGGTTTAAACCAGTTCAATCCTGTTTTATCCGATTTAAACCGGTTCTATCCGGTTCTATACAGTTGAAACCGGTTTAAACCGGTTCAATCAGGTTTTATCCGGTTTAAACCGGTTCTATCTGGTTGAAACCGTATTAAACCGGTTCAATCCGGTTTTATCTGGTTTAAAACGGTTCAATCCGGTTTTATCCGGTTTAAACCGGTTCTATGCTCTTTATACCAGTTTAAGCCTGTTCAATCGGGTATTATCCGGTTTAGACCTGTTTAAGCCGGTTCATTCCAGTTTTATCCAGTTTAAACCAGTTTAAACCCTTTCAATCCGTTTTTATCCGGTTTTCGACCGGTTTACACCGGTTCAATCCGGTTTTATCCGGTTTAAACTGTTTCTATCCGGTTCTATCCGTTTTAAACCGGTTTAAACCAGTTCATTCCGGTTTTATCTGGTTTAAACTGGTTTGAACCGGTTCAATCCGGTTTTATCCGGTTTAAACCGGTTCAATCCGGTTTTATCCGGTTTAAACCGGTTCAATCCGGTTTTATCTGGTTTAAACCGGTTCATTCCGGTTTTATCCGGTTAAAACCGGTTTTAAATGGTTCAATCCGTTTTTATCCGGTTTAAACTGGTTCAGTCCGGTTTTATCCGGTTTAAACCGGTTCATTCCGGTTTTATCCGGTTTAAACCGGTTCAATCCGGTTTTATCTGGTTTAAACCAGTTCACTATGGTTTTATCCGGTTTAAACCGGTTTGAACCAGTTCAATCCGGTTTTATCCGGTTTAAACCTGTTTAAGCTGGTGCAATCCGGTTTTATCCAGTTTAAACCGGTTCTATCCGGTTCTATCCAGTTGAAACCGGTTTAAACCAGTTCAATGCGGTTTTATCCGGTTAAAACCGGTTCAATCCGGTTTTATCCGGTTTAAACCTGTTTAAACCGGTTCAATCGGTTTTATCCAGTTTAAACCGGTCCTATCCGGTTTAAAGCGGTTTAGGCCGGTTCATTCCGGTTTTATCAGTTTTAAACCGGTTTAAACTGCTTCAATCCGTTTATATCCGGTTTCAACCGGTTTCATCTGGTTCAATCCGGTTTTATCCGGTTTAAACCAGTTCACTCCGGTTTTATCCGGTTTAAACCGGTTTGAACCGGTTCAATCCGCTTTGATCTGGTTTAAACCGGTTTTATCCGGTTTAGACCAGTTCATTCCGGTTCTATCCGGTTGAAACCGGTTTAAACCGGTTCAATCCGGTTTTATCTGGTTTAAACCGGTTTTATCCGGTTTAAACCAGTTCATTCCGGTTTTATCCAGTTTAAACCAGTTATATCCGGTTTTATCCGGTTTATCCGGTTTAATCCAGTTTAATCCGGTTTTATCCGGCTTAAACCGGTTCAATCTGGTATTATCCGGTTTAAACTGGTTCAATTTGGTTTTATCCCGTTTAAACCGGTTTTATCCGGTTTAAACCGGTATAAACCATTTCAATCCGGTTTTATCCTGTTTAAACCGGTTTAAACCGGATCAATCCGATTTTATCCGGTTTAAACCGGTTCAATCCAGTTTTATCCGGTTTAAACCGGTTTAAGCTGGTTCAATCCTGTTTTATCCGGTTTAATCCGGTTCAATCTTGTTTTATCCGGTTTAAACCAGTTGAAACCAGTTCAATCTGGTTTTATCTGGTTTAGACCATTTCAAACCGGTTCAGTCCGGTTTTATCCGGTTTAAACCAGTTCTCTCCATTTCTATCTGATTTAAACCGGTTTAAACTGGTTCAATCCGGTTTTATCCATTTTAAACCGGTTCAATCTGGTTTTATCCGGTTGAAACTGGTTCAATTTGGTTTTATCCGGTTTAAACCGGTTTTATCCATTTTAAACCGGTTTAATCCAGTTCAATCCGGTTATATCCGGCTTAAACCGGTTTGAACCAGTTCAGTCCTGTTTTATCCGGTTTAAACCGGTTCTATCCGGTTCTATACAGTTGAAACCGGTTTACACCGTTTCAATCAGGTTTTATCCGGTTTAAACCGGTTCTATCCGGTTGAAACCGTATTAAACCGGTTCAATCCGGTTTTATCCGGTTTAAACCCGTTCAGTCTGGTTTTATCCGGTATAAACCGGATTCAACCGGTTCAATCCGGTTTTATCCGGTTTAAAACGATTTAAGCCGGTTCAATCAGGTTTTATCCAGTTTAAACCGGTTCTATCAGGTTCTATCCGGTTGAAACCAGTTTTAACCGGTTCAATCCGGTTTTCTCCGGTTTAAACCAGTTCAATCCTGTTTTATCCGGTTTAAACCGGTTCTATCCGGTTCTATACAGTTGAAACCGTTTTAAACCGGTTCAATCCGGTTTTATCCGGTTTAAACCGGTTCTATACAGTTGAAACCGTATTAAACCGGTTCAATCCGGTTTTATCTGGTTTAAAACGGTTCAATCCGGTTTTATCCGGTTTAAACCGGTTCTATGCTCTTTATACCAGTTTAAGCCTGTTCAATCGGGTGTTATCCGGTTTAGACCTGTTTAAGCCGGTTCATTCCAGTATTATCCAGTTTAAACCAGTTTAAACCCTTTCAATCCGTTTTTATCCGGTTTCAACCGGTTTACACCGGTTCAATCCGGTTTTATCCGGTTTAAACCGTTTCTATCCGGTTCTATCCGTTTTAAACCGGTTTAAACCAGTTCATTCCGGTTTTATCCGGTTTAAACCGGTTTGAACCGGTTCAATCCGGTTTTATCCGGTTTAAACCGGTTTAAGACGGTTCAATCCGGTTTTATCCGGTTTAAACCGGTTCAATCCGGTTTTATCTGGTTTAAACCGGTTCATTCCGGTTTTATCCGGTTAAAACCGGTTTGAAATGGTTCAATCCGTTTTTATCCGGTTTAAACTGGTTCAGTCCGGTTTTATCCGGTTTAAACCGGTTCATTCCGGTTTTATCCGGTTTAAACCGGTTCAATCCGGTTTTATCTGGTTTAAACCAGTTCACTCTGGTTTTATCCGGTTTAAACCGGTTTGAACCAGTTCAATCCGGTTTTATCCGGTTTAAACCTCTTTAAGCTGGTGCAATCCGGTTTTATCCAGTTTAAACCGGTTCTATCCGGTTCTATCCAGTTGAAACCGGTTTAAACCAGTTCAATGCGGTTTTATCCGGTTAAAACCGGTTCAATCCGGTTTTATCCTGTTTAAACCTGTTTAAACCGGTTCAATCGGTTTTATCCAGTTTAAACCGGTTCTATCCGGTTCTATCCGGTTGAAACCAGTTTAAACCGGTTCAATCCGGTTTTATCTCGTTTAGACCGGTTCTATCCGGTTCTATCCTTTTTAAATCGGATTAAACTGGTTCTATCCTGTTCTATCCTGTTTTAACTGGATTAATCCAGTTCAATCCGGTTTTATCCGGTTTAAACCGGTTCTATCCGTTTCCATCTGGTTTAAACGGGTTTCAACTGGTACAATCCGATTTATCCTTTTTAAACCGGTTCAATCTGATTTTATCCGGTTTAAACTGTTTCAATTTGGTTTTATCCGGTTTGAACCGGTTCAATCCGGTTTTCTCCAGTTTAAACCGGTTTAGACTGGTTCAATCCGGTTTTATCCAGTTTAAACCGGTTCTATCCGGTTCTATCCGGTTGAAACCGGTTTAAACCGGTTCAATCCGGTTTTATCCGGTTTAAACCGGTTTAAGCCGGTTCAATCCGGTTTTATCCGGTTTAAACCGGTTCAATCTGGTTTGAACCGGTTTAAACCAGTTTGAACCGGTTCAATCTGGTTTTATGCGGTTTAAACCGGTTTAAGCCGGTTCAATCCGGTTTTATCCAGTTTAAACCGGTTCTATCTGGTTGAAACCAGTTTAAACCGGTTCAATCCAATTTTATCCGGTTTAAACCGGTTCAATCCGGTTTTATCCGGTTTAAAACCGATTCAATCTGGTTTTATCCGGTTTAAACCGGTTTTATCCGGTTTAGACCAGTTTAAACCAGTTCAATCCGGTTTTAATCGGATTTAACCGGTTCAATCTGGTTTTATCCGGTTTAAACCACTTTAAAATGGTTTAATCCGGTTTTATCCAGTTTAAACCAGTTTGAACCGTTTCAATCCGGTTTTATCCGGTTTAAACCAGTTTAAACTGGTTCAATCCGGTTTTATCTCGTTTAAACCGGTTCTATCCGGTTCTATCCTGTTTAAATCGTTTTAAACTGGTTCTATCCTGTTCTATCCTGTTTTAACCGGTTAAACCAGTTCAATCCCGTTTTATCCAGTTTAAACCGGTTCTATTCGTTTCCATCTGGTTTAAAAGGGTTTAAACTGGTTCAATCCGGTTTTATACGTTTTAAACCAGTTCAATCTGATTTTCTCCGGTTTAAACTGATTCAATTTGGTTTTATCCGGTTTAAACGGGTTTGAACCGGTTCAATCCGGTTTTCTCCGGTTTAAACCGGTTTAAACCGGGTCAATCCGGTTTTATCCGGTTTAAAACTCTTCAACCCGGTTTTCTCCAGTTTAAACCGGTTTAAACAGGTTCAATCCGGTTTTATCCAGTTTAAACCGGTTCTATCCGGTTCTATCCGGTTGAAACCGGTTTAAACCAGATCAATCCGGTTTTATCCGGTTTAAACCGGTTCAATCCGGTTTTATCAGCTTTAAACCGGTTTAAACCGGTTCAATCCGGTTTTATCCGGTTTAAACCGGTTCTATCCAGTTCTATCCGGTTTAAACGGTTTCTATCCGGTTCTATCTGGTGTAAGCCGGTTTAAACCGGTTCAATCCGGTTTTATCCGGTTTAAACCGGATATATCCGTTTTTATCCGGTTTAAACCGGTTTAAACTGGTTCAATCCGGTTTTATCCGGTTTAAACCAGTCGGTTTAAACCGGTTTAAACCGCTTCAATCCGGTTTTATCCGATTTAAACCGGTTTAAACCGGTTCAATCGGTTTTTATCTTGTTTAAACCGGATTAAACCGGTTCTATCCGGTTTTATCCAGTTTAAACCGGTTCAATCCTTTTTTTCCTGTTTAAACCGGTTTAAACCAGTTCATTCCGGTTTTATCCGGTTTAAGCCGGTTCAATCCGGTTTAAACCGTTTCAATCTGGTTTTATCCGGTTTAAACCGGTTCTATCCGGTTCTATCCGGTTTGAACCGGTTCAATCCGGTTTTGTCCGGTTTAAACCGGTTTAAGCCTGTTCAATCCGGTTTTATCCAGTTTAAACCGGTTCTATCCGGTTCTATCCGGTTGAAACCAGTTTAAACCGGTTCAATCCGGTTTTATCCGGTTTAAACCGGTTCAATCCAGTTTTATCCGGTTTAAACCGGTTCATTCCGTTTTTATCCGGTTAAAACCGGTTTGAAACGGTTCAATCCGGTTTTATCCGGTTTAAACCCGTTCATTCCGGTTTTATCCGTTTAAAACCGGTTTGAACCGGTTCAATACGGTTTTATGTGGTTTAAACCGGTTCAATCTGGTTTTATCCAGTTTAAACCGGTTTTATCCGGTTTAGACCTGTTTAAACCAGTTCAATCCGGTTTTAATCGGCTTAAACTGGTTCAATCTGGTTTTATCCGGTTTAAAGCGCTTTAAAACGGTTTAATCCGGTTTTATCCGGTTTAGACCAGTTCAATCCGGTTTTATCCGGTTTAAACCGGTTCTATGCTGTTTATTCCAGTTTAAGCCTGTTCAATCGGGTTTTATCCAGTTTAGACCTGTTTAAGCCGGTTCATTCCGGTTTTATCCAGCTTAAACCGGTTTGAACCCTTTCAATCCGTTTTTATCCAGTTTCAACCGGTTTACACCGGTTCAATCCGGTTTTATCCGGTTTATACCGTTTCTATCCGGTTCTATCCGTTTTAAACCGGTTTAAACCAGTTCATTCCTGTTTTATCCAGTTTCAACCGGTTTGAACCGGTTCAATCCGGTTTTATCCGGTTTCAACCGGTTTAAGCCGGTTCAATCCGGTTTTATCCGGTTTAAACCGGTTCAATCTGGTTTGATCCGGTTTAAACCAGTTTGAACAGGTTCAATCTGGTTTTATCCGCTTTTAAACCGGTTTAAGCCGGTTCAATCCGGTTTTATCCGGTTTAAACCGGTTCAATCCGGTTTTATCCGGTTTAAAACCAGTTCAATCTGGTTTTATCCGGTTTAAACCGGTTTTATCCGGTTTAGACCAGTTTAAACCAGTTCAATCCGGTTTTACTCGGATTTAACCGGTTCAATCTGGTTTTATCCGGTTTAAACCGCTTTAAAACGGTTTAATCCGGTTTTATCAGGTTTAAACCAGTTTGAACCATTTCAATCCGTTTTTATCCGGTTTAAACCAGTTTAAACCGGTTCAATCCGGTTTTATCTCGTTTAAACCGGTTCTATCCGTTTCTATCCTGTTTAAATCGGTTTAAACCGGTTCTATCCTGTTCTATCCTGTTTTAACCGGTTAATCCAGTTCAATCCGGTTTTATCCAGTTTAAACCGGTTCTATTCATTTCCATCTGGTTTAAAAGGGTTTAAACTGGTTCAATCCAGTTTTATACGTTTTAAACCAGTTCAATCTGGTTTTATCCGGTTTAAACTGGTTCAATTTGGTTTTATCCGGTTTAAACGGGTTTGAACCGGTTCAATCCGGTTTTATCCGGTTTAAACCGGTTTAAACCGGGTCAATCCGGTTTTATCCGGTTTAAACCTCTTCAATCCGGTTTTCTCCAGTTTAAACCGGTTTAAACAGGTTCAATCCGGTTTTATCCAGTTTAAACCGGTTCTATCCGGTTCTATCCGGTTGAAACTGGTTTAAACCGGTTCAATCCGGTTTTATCCGGTTTAAACCAGTTCAATCCGGTTTTATCCGCTTTAAACCGGTTTAAACCGGTTCAATCCGGTTTTATTAGGTTTAAACCGGTTCTATCCAGTTCTATCCGGGTTAAACCGGTTCTATCCGGTTCTATCTGGTTTAAGCCGGTTTAAACCGGTTCAATCCGGTTTTATCCAGTTTAAACCGGATCAATCCGTTTTATCCGGTTTAAACCGGTTTAAACTGGTTCAATCCGGTTTTATCCGGTTTAAACCGGTTCTATCCGGTTTAAACCGTTTTAAACCGCTTCAATCCGGTTTAAACCGGTTTAAACCGCTTCAATCCGGTTTTATCCGATTTAAACCGGTTTAAACCGGTTCAATCAGTTTTTATCTGGTTTAAACCGGATTAAACCCGTTCTATCCGATTTTATCCAGTTTAAACCGGTTCAATCCGTTTTTTCCGGTTTAAACTGGTTTAAACCAGTTCATTCCGGTTTTATCCGGTTTAAGCCAGTTCAATCCGGTTTAAACCGTTTCAATCTGGTTTTCTCTGGTTTAAACCGGTTCTATCCGGTTCTATCCAGTTTGAACCGGTTCAATCCGGTTTTATCCGGTTTAAACCGGTTTAAGCCGGTTCATTCCGGTTTTATCCAGTTTAAACCGGTTCTATCCGGTTCTATCAGGTTGAAACCGGTTTAAACCGGTTCAATCCGGTTTTATCCGGTTTAAACCGGTTCAATCTGGTTTGAACCGGTTTAAACCAGTTTGAACCGGTTCAATCTGGTTTTATCCGGTTTAAACCGGTTTAAGCCGGTTCAATCCGGTTTTATCCAGTTTAAACCGGTTCTATCCGGTTGAAACCAGTTTAAACCGGTTCAATCCAGTTTTATCCGGTTTAAACCGGTTCAATCCGGTTTTATCCGGTTTAAAACCGGTTCAATCTGGTTTTATCTGGTTTAAACCGGTTTCATCCGGTTTAGACCAGTTTAAACCAGTTCAATCCTGTTTTAATCGGATTTAACCGGTTCAATCTGGTTTTATCCGGTTTAAACCGCTTTAAAATGGTTTAATCCGGTTTTATCCGGTTTAAACCAGTTTGAACCGTTTCAATCCGGTTTTATCCGGTTTAAACCAGTTTAAACCGGTTCAATCCGGTTTTATCTCGTTTAAACCGGTTCTATCCAGTTCTATCCTGTTTAAATCGGTTTAAACCGGTTCTATCCTGTTCTATCCTGTTTTAACCGGTTAAACCAGTTCAATCCCGTTTTATCCAGTTTAAACCGGTTCTATTCGTTTCCATCTGGTTTAAAAGGGTTTAAACTGGTTCAATCCGGTTTTATGCGTTTTAAACCAGTTCAATCTGATTTTCTCCGGTTTAAACTGATTCAATTTGGTTTTATCCGGTTTAAACGGGTTTGAACCGGTTCAATCCGGTTTTCTCTGGTTTAAACCGGTTTAAACCGGGTCAATCCGGTTTTATCCGTTTTAAACCTATTCAATCCGGTTTTCTCCAGTTTAAACCGGTTTAAACAGGTTCAATCCGGTTTTCTCCAGTTTAAACCGGTTTAAACAGGTTCAATCCGGTTTTATCCAGTTTAAACCGGTTCTATCCGGTTCTATCCGGTTGAAACCGGTTTAAACCGTATCAATCCGGTTTTATCCGGTTTAAACCAGTTCAATCCGGTTTTATCCGCTTTAAACCGGTTTAAACCGGTTCAATCCGGTTTTATCCGGTTTAAACCGGTTCTATCCAGTTCTATCCGGTTTAAACCGGTTCTATCCGGTTCTATCTGGTGTAAGCCGGTTTAAACCGGTTCAATCCGGTTTTATCCGGTTTAAACCGGATCAATCCGTTTTTATCCGGTTTAAACCGGTTTAAACTGGTTCAATCCGGATTTATCCGGTTTAAACCGGTCGGTTTAAACCGGTTTAAACCGCTTCAATCCGGTTTTATCCGATTTAAACCGGTTTAAACCGGTTCAATCGGTTTTTATCTGGTTTAAACCGGATTAAACCGGTTATATCCGGTTTTATCCAGTTTAAACCGGTTCAATCCTTTTTTTCCTGTTTAAACCGGTTTAAACCAGTTCATTCCGGTTTTATCCGGTTTAAGCTGGTTCAATCCGGTTTAAACCGTTTCAATCTGGTTTTATCCGGTTTAAACCGGTTCTATCTGGTTCTATCCGGTTTGAACCGGTTCAATCCGGTTTTGTCCGGTTTAAACCGGTTTAAGCCTGTTCAATCCGGTTTTATCCAGTTTAAACCGGTTCTATCCGGTTCTATCCGGTTGAAACCTGTTTAAACCGGTTCAATCCGGTTTTCTCCGGTTTAAACCAGTTCAATCCTGTTTTATCCGGTTTAAACTGGTTCTATCCGGTTCTATACAGTTGAAACCGGTTTAAACCGGTTCAGTCAGGTTTTATCCAGTTTAAACCGGTTCTATCTGGTTGAAACCGTATTAAACCGGTTCAATCCGGTTTTATCTGGTTTAAAACGGTTCTATCCGTTTCCATCTGGTTTAAACGGGTTTCATCTGGTTCAATACGATTTATCCGTTTTAAACCGGTTCAATCTGATTTTATCCGGTTTAAACTGGTTCAATTTGGTTTTATCCGGTTTGAACCGGTTCAATCCGATTTTCTCCAGATTAAACCGGTTTAGACTGGTTCAATCCGGTTTTATCCAGTTTAAACCGGTTCTATCCGTTTCTATCCTGTTTAAATCGGTTTAAACCGGTTCTATCCTGTTCTATCCTGTTTTAACCGGTTAAACCAGTTCAATACGGTTTTATCCAGTTTAAACCGGTTCTATTCGTTTCCATCTGGTTACAAGGGTTTAAACTGGTTCAATCCGGTTTTATACGTTTTAAACCAGTTCAATCTGATTTTATCCGGTTTAAACTGGTTCAATTTGGTTTTATCCGGTTTAAACGGGTTTGAACCGGTTCAATCCGGTTTTATCCGGTTTAAACCGGTTTAAACCGGGTCAATCCGGTTTTATCCGGTTTAAACCACTTCAGTCCGGTTTTCTCCAGTTTAAACCGGTTTAAACAGGTTCAATCCGGTTTTATCCAGTTTAAACCGGTTCTATCCGGTTCTATCCGGTTGAAACTGGTTTAAACCGGTTCAATCCGGTTTTATCCGGTTTAAACCAGTTCAATCCGGTTTTATCCGCTTTAAACCGGTTTAAACCGGTTCAATCCGGTTTTATCCGGTTTAAACCGGTTCTATCCGGTTCTATCTGGTTTAAGCCGGTTTAAACCGGTTCAATCCGGTTTTATCCGGTTTAAACCGGATGAATCCTTTTTATCCGGTTTAAACCGGTTTAAACCAGTACATTCCGGTTTTATCCGGTTTAAGCCGGTTCAATCCGGTTTAAACCGTTTCAATCTGGTTTTATCTGTTTTAAACCGGTTCAATCCAGTTTTATCCGGTTTACCGGTTCATTCCGGTTTTATCCATTTAAAACCGGTTTGAAACGGTTCAATCCGGTTTTATCCGTTTTAAACTGGTTCAATCCGTTTTTATCCGGTTTAAACCAGTTCACTCCTGTTTTATCCGGTTTAAACCGGTTTGAACCGGTTCAATCCGGTTTTAATCGGCTTAAACTGGTTCAATCTGGTTTTATCCGGTTTAAAGCGCTTTAAAACGGTTTAATCCGGTTTTATCCGGTTTAAACCAGTTTGAACCTGTTCAATCCGGTTTTATCTCGTTTAGACCGGTTCTATCCGGTTCTATCCTTTTTAAATCTGATTAAACTGGTTCTATCCTGTTCTATCCTGTTTTAACTGGATTATACCAGTACAATTCGGTTTTATCCGGTTTAAACCGGTTCTATCCGTTTCCATCTGGTTTAAACGGGTTTCAACTGGTTCAATCCGATTTATCCGTTTTAAACCGGTTCAATCTGATTTTATCCGGTTTAAACTGTTTCAATTTGGTTTTATCCGGTTTGAACCGGTTCAATCCGGTTTTCTCCAGTTTAAACCGGTTTAGACTGGTTCAATCCGGTTTTATCCTGTTTAAACCGGTTCTATCCGGTTCTATCCGGTTGAAACCGGTTTAAACCGGTTCAATCCGGTTTTCTCCGGTTTAAACCAGTTCAATCCTGTTTTATCCGGTTTAAACCGGTTCTATCCGGTTCTATACAGTTGAAACCGGTTTAAACCGGTTCAATCAGGTTTTATCCGCTTTAAACCGGTTTAAACCGGTTCAATCCGGTTTTATCCGGTTTAAACCGGTTCTATCCGGTTCTATCCGGGTTAAACCGGTTCTATCCGGTTCTATCTGGTTTAAGCCGGTTTAAACCGGTTCAATCCGGTTTTATCCGGTTTAAACCAGATCAATCCGTTTTATCCGGTTTAAACCGGTTTAAACTGGTTCAATCCGGTTTTATCCGGTTTAAACCGGTTCTATCCGGTTTAAACCGGTTTAAACCGCTTCATTCCGGTTCTATCCAGTTTGAACCGGTTCAATCCGGTTTTGTCCGGTTTAAACCGGTTTAAGCCAGTTCAATCCGGTTTTATCCAGTTTAAACCGGTTCTATCCGGTTCTATCCGGTTGAAACCAGTTTAAACCGGTTCAATCCAGTTTTATCTCGTTTAGACCGGTTCTATCCGGTTCTATACTTTTTAAATCGGATTAAACTGGTTCTATCCTGTTCTATCCTGTTTTAACTGGATTAAACCAGTTCAATCCGGTTTTATCCGGTTTAAACCGGTTCTATCCGTTTCCATCTGGTTTAAACGGGTTTCAACTGGTACAATCCGATTTATCCGTTTTAAACCGGTTCAATCTGATTTTATCCGGTTTAAACTGTTTCAATTTGGTTTTATCCGGTTTGAACCGGTTCAATCTGGTTTTCTCCAGTTTAAACCTGTTTAGACTGGTTCAATCCGGTTTTATCCAGTTTAAAACGGTTCTATCCGGTTCTATCCGGTTGAAACCGGTTTAAACCGGTTCAATCCGGTTTTATCCGGTTTAAACCGGTTTAAGCCGGTTCAATCCGGTTTTATCCGGTTTAAACCGGTTCTATCTGGTTTGAACCGGTTTAAACCAGTTTGAACCGGTTCAATCTGGTTTTATGCAGTTTAAACCGGTTTAAGACGGTTCAATCCGGTTTTATCCAGTTTAAACCGGTTCTATCCGGTTGAAACCTGTTTAAACCGGTTCAATCCAATTTTATCCGGTTTAAACCGGTTCAATCCGGTTTTATCCGGTTTAAAACCGATTCAATCTGATTTTATCCGGTTTAAACCGGTTTTATCCGGTTTAGACCAGTTTAAACCAGTTCAATCCGGTTTTAATCGGATTTAACCGGTTCAATCTGGTTTTATCCGGTTTAAACCGCTTTAAAATGGTTTATTCCGGTTTTATCCAGTTTAAACCAGTTTGAACCGTTTCAATCCGGTTTTATCCGGTTTAAACCAGTTTAAACCGGTTCAATCCGGTTTTATCTCGTTTAAACCGGTTCTATCCGGTTCTATCCTGTTTAAATCGTTTTAAACCGGTTCTATCCTGTTCTATCCTGTTTTAACCGGTTAAACCAGTTCAATCCCGTTTTATCCAGTTTAAACCGGTTCTATTCGTTTCCATCTGGTTTAAAAGGGTTTAAACTGGTTCAATCCGGTTTTATCCGGTTTAAACCAGTTCAATCCGGTTTTATCAGCTTTAAACCGGTTTAAACCGGTTCAATCCGGTTTTATCCGGTTTAAACCGGTTCTATCCAGTTCTATCCGGTTTAAACCGTTTCTATCCGGTTCTATCTGGTGTAAGCCGGTTTAAACCGGTTCAATCCGGTTTTATCCGGTTTAAACCGGATATATCCGTTTTTATCCGGTTTAAACCGGTTTAAACTGGTTCAATCCGGTTTTATCCGGTTTAAACCAGTCGGTTTAAACCGGTTTAAACCGCTTCAATCCGGTTTTATCCGATTTAAACCGGTTTAAACCGGTTCAATCGGTTTTTATCTGGTTTAAACCGGATTAAACCGGTTCTATCCGGTTTTATCCAGTTTAAACCGGTTCAATCCTTTTTTTCCTGTTTAAACCGGTTTAAACCAGTTCATTCCGGTTTTATCCGGTTTAAGCCGGTTCAATCCGGTTTTATCCGGTTTAAACCGGTTCATTCCGTTTTTATCCGGTTAAAACCGGTTTGAAACGGTTCAATCCGGTTTTATCCAGTTTAAACCCGTTCATTCCGGTTTTATCCGTTTAAAACCGGTTTGAACTTTAACCGGCTTTAACCGGTTCAATCCGCTTTTATCCAGTTTAAACCGGTTCAATCCGGTTTTATCCGGTTGAAACCGGTTCTATGCTCTTTATACCAGTTTAAGCCTGTTCAATCGGGTTTTATCCGGTTTAGGCCTGTTTAAGCTGGTTCATTCCAGTTTTATCCAGTTTAAACCGGTTTAAACCCTTTCAATCCGTTTTTATCCGGTTTCAACCGGTTTACACCGGTTCAATCCGGTTTTATCCGGTTTAAACCGTTTCTCTCCACTTCTATCCGTTTTAAACCGGTTTAAACCAGTTCATTCCGGTTTTATCCGGTTTAAACCGGTTTCAACCGGTTCAATCCGGTTTTATCCGGTTTAAACTGGTTTAAGCCAGTTCAATCCGGTTTTATCCGGTTTAAACCGGTTTAATTCTGTTTAAACCGGTTTAAGCTGGTTCAATCCGGTTTAAACCAGTTTGAACTGGTTCAATCCGGTTTTATCCGGTTTAAACCGGTTTAGGCCGGTTCATTCCGGTTTTATCAGTTTTAAACCGGTTTAAACTGCTTCAATCCGTTTATATCCGGTTTAAACCGGTTACAACCGGTTCAATCCGGTTTTCTCCGGTTTAAACCAGTTTAAGCCGGTTCCACCCGGTTTTCTCCGGTTTTAACCGGCTTTAACCGGTTCAATCCGCTTTTATCCAGTTTAAACCGGTTCATTCCGGTTTCATCCGGTTTGAACCGGTTTAAACCGGTTTAAACCGGTTCAATCCGGTTTTAAACGGTTTAAACCGGTTCTATCCGGTTCAATCTGGTTTAAACCGGTTTAAACCGGTTCTATCCGTTTTTATCCGGTTTAAACCGGTACAATCTGGTTTTATCAGGTTTAAACGGGTTTAAACCGGATCAATCGGTTTTATGCAGTTTAAACCGGTTCAATCCGTTTTTTCCGGTTTATCATGTTTAAACCAGTTCATTCCGGTTTTATCCGGTTTAAACCGTTTCAATCTGGTTTTATCCGGTTTGAACCGGTTTAAACCGCTTCAATCCGTTTTTATCCCGTTTAAACCGGTTCTATCCGGTTCTATCCGGTTGAAACCGGTTTAAACCGGTTCAATCTGGTTTTATCCAGTTTAAACCGGTTTTAACCGATTCAATCCGGTTTATCCAGTATAAACTGGTTTAATCCGGTTCAATCCGGTTTTATCCGCTTTAAACCGGTTTAAACCGGTTCAATCGGTTTTTATCTGGTTTAAACCGGATTAAACCGGTTCTATCTAGTTTTATCCATTTTAAACCGGTTCAGTGCGTTTTTTCCGGTTTAAACCGGTTTCAACCAGTTCATTCCGGTTTTATCCGGTTTAAGCCGGATCAATCCGGTTTAAACCGTTTCAATCTGATTTTATCCGGTTTTAACCGGTTTAAACCGCTTCAATCCGGTTTTATCCGGTTTAAACCGGTTTTATCCTGTTTAGACCAGTTTAAACCAGTTCAATCCGGTTTTAATCAGCTTAAACCGGTTCAATCTGGTTTTATCCAGTTTAAACCGCTTTAAAACGGTTTTATCTGGTTTTATCCGGTTTAAACCAGTTTAAACCAGTTCAATCCGGTTTTATCCGGTTTAAACCGGATTCGGTTCAATCCGGTTTAAACCGGTTTAAGCCGGTTCAATCCGGTTTAATCCAGTTTAAACCGGTTCTATCTGGTTCTATCTGGTTGAAACCAGTTTAAACCGGTTCAATCCTGTTTTATCCGGTTTAAACCGGTTCTATCCGGTTCTATACTGTTGAAACTGGTTTAAACCGGTTCAATCCGCTTTTATCCTGTTTAAACCGGTTTAAACCGGTTCAATCCGGTTTTATCTCGTTTAAACCGGTTCTATCCGGTTCTATCCTGTTTAAATCGGTTTAAACCGGTT
Source organism: Cynocephalus volans (assembly GCF_027409185.1). Classification (NCBI taxonomy): domain Eukaryota; kingdom Metazoa; phylum Chordata; class Mammalia; order Dermoptera; family Cynocephalidae; genus Cynocephalus; species Cynocephalus volans. Next base: position 703,079 of record NW_026902388.1, read on the forward strand.
CTATCCTGTTCTATCCTGTTTTAACCGGTTAAACCAGTTCAATCCGGTTTTATCCGGTTTAAACCGGTTCTATCCGGTTCTATACAGTTGAAACCGGTTTAAACCAGTTCAATCCGGTTTTATCCTGTTTAAACCGGTTTAAACCGGTTCAATCCGGTTTTATCTGGTTTAAACCGGTTCTATCCGGTTCTATCCTGTTTAAATCGGTTTAAACCGGTTCTATCCTGTTCTATCCTGTTTTAACCGGTTAAACCAGTTCAATCCGGTTTTATCCGGTTTAAACCGGTTTAAACTGGTTCAATCCGGTTTTATCTGGTTTAAACGGATTCTATCCGGTTTAAACCAGTTCTATCCAGTTTAAACAGGTTTAAGCCGGTTCAATCCGGTTTTATCCAGTTTAAACCGGTTCAATCCGTTTTTTCCAGTTTAATCCGGTTTAAACCAGTTCATTCCGGTTTTATCCGGTTTAAGCCGGTTCAATCCGGTTTAAACCGTTTCAATCTGGTTTTATCCGGTTTGAACCGGTTTAAGCCGCTTCAATCGGGTTTTATCCGGTTTAAACCGGTTCTATCCGGTTCTATCCGGTTGAAACCGGTTTAATCCGGTTCAATCCGGTTTGATCCCGTTTAAACCGGTTCAATCTGGTTTTATCCGGTTTAAACCGGTTTTAACCGATTCAATCCGGTTTATCCAGTATAAACTGGTTTAATCCGTTTCAATCCGGTTTTGTCCGGTTTAAACCGATTTAAACCGGTTCAATCCGGTTTTATCCGGTTGAAACCGGTTCTATGCTCTTTATACCAGTTTAAGCCTGTTCAATCGGGTTTTATCCGGTTTAGGCCTGTTTAAGCTGGTTCATTCCAGTTTTATCCAGTTTAAACCGGTTTAAACCCTTTCAATCCGTTTTTATCCGGTTTCAACCGGTTTACACCGGTTCAATCCGGTTTTATCCGGTTTAAACCGTTTCTCTCCACTTCTATCCGTTTTAAACCGGTTTAAACCAGTTCATTCCGGTTTTATCCGGTTTAAACCGGTTTCAACCGGTTCAATCCGGTTTTATCCGGTTTAAACTGGTTTAAGCCAGTTCAATCCGGTTTTATCCGGTTTAAACCGGTTTAATTCTGTTTAAACCGGTTTAAGCTGGTTCAATCCGGTTTAAACCAGTTTGAACCGGTTCAATCCGGTTTTATCCGGTTTAAACCGGTTTAGGCCGGTTCATTCCGGTTTTATCAGTTTTAAACCGGTTTAAACTGCTTCAATCCGTTTATATCCGGTTTAAACCGGTTACAACCGGTTCAATCCGGTTTTCTCCGGTTTAAACCGGTTTAAGCCGGTTCCACCCGGTTTTCTCCGGTTTTAACCGGCTTTATCCGGTTCAATCCGCTTTTATCCAGTTTAAACCGGTTCATTCCGGTTTCATCCGGTTTGAACCGGTTTAAACCGGTTTAAACCAGTTCAATCCGGTTTTAAACGGTTTAAACCGGTTCTATCCGGTTCAATCTGGTTTAAACCGGTTTAAACCGGTTCTATCCGTTTTTATCCGGTTTAAAGCGGTACAATCCGGTTTTATCAGGTTTAAACTGGTTTAAACCGGATCAATCGGTTTTATCCAGTTTAAACCGGTTCAATCCGTTTTTTCCGGTTTATCATGTTTAAACCAGTTCATTCCGGTTTTATCCGGTTTAAACCGGTTCAATCTGGTTTTATCCAGTTTAAACCGCTTTAAAACGGATTTATCTGGTTTTATCCGGTTTAAACCAGTTTGAACCGGTTCAATCCGGTTTTATCCGGTTTAAACCGGATTCGGTTCAATCCGGTTTAAACCGGTTTAAGCCGGTTCAATCCGGTTTAATCCAGTTTAAACCGGTTCTATCTGGTTCTATCTGGTTGAAACCAGTTTAAACCGGTTCAATCCGGTTTTATCCGGTTTAAACCGGTTCAATCCGGTTTTATCCGGTTTAAACCGGTTCATTCTGGTTTTATCCGGTTAAAACCAGTTTGAAACGGTTCGATCCGGTTTTATCCGGTTTAAACTGGTTCAGTCTGATTTTATCCGGTTTAAACCAGTTCATTCCGGTTTTATCCGGTTTAAACTGGTTTGAACCGGTTCAATCCGGTTTTATCCGGTTTAAACCAGTTCACTCCGGTTTTATCCGGTTTAAACCGGTTTGTACCGGTTCAATCCGGTTTTATCCGGTTTAAACCAGTTTAAGCTGGATCAATCCGGTTTTATCCAGTTTAAACCGGTTCTATCCGGTTCTATCTGGTTGAAACCGGTTTAAACCAGTTCAATCCGGTTTTCTCAGGTTAAAACCGGTTCAATCTGGTTTTATCCGGTTTAAACCGGTTTAAACTAGTTCAATCGATTTTATCCAGTTTAAACCAGTTCTATCCGGTTTAAACCAGTTTAATCCAGTTCAATCCGGTTTTATCCGGTTTAAACCGGTCCTATCGGGTTTAAACAGGTTTAGGCCGGTTCATTCCGGTTTTATCAGTTTTAAACCGGTTTAAACTTCTTCAATCCGTTTATATTCGGTTTAAACCGGTTACAACCGGTTCAATCCGGTTTTCTCCGGTTTAAACTGGTTTAAGCCGGTTCCACCCGGTTTTCTCCGGTTTTAACCGGCTTTAACAGGTTCAATCCGCTTTTATCCAGTTTAAACCGGTTCAATCCGGTTTTATCCGGTTGAAACCGGTTCTATGCTCTTTATACCAGTTTAAGCCTGTTCAATCGGGTTTTATCCGGTTTAGGCCTGTTTAAGCTGGTTCATTCCAGTTTTATCCAGTTTAAACCGGTTTAAACCCTTTCAATCCGTTTTTATCCGGTTTCAACCGGTTTACACCGGTTCAATCCGGTTTTATCCGGTTTAAACCGTTTCTCTCCACTTCTATCCGTTTTAAACCGGTTTAAACCAGTTCATTCCGGTTTTATCCGGTTTAAACCGGTTTCAACCGGTTCAATCCGGTTTTATCCGGTTTAAACTGGTTTAAGCCAGTTCAATCCGGTTTTATCCGGTTTAAACCGGTTTAATTCTGTTTAAACCGGTTTAAGCTGGTTCAATCCGGTTTAAACCAGTTTGAACCGGTTCAATCCGGTTTTATCCGGTTTAAACCGGTTTAGGCCGGTTCATTCCGGTTTTATCAGTTTTAAACCGGTTTAAACTGCTTCAATCCGTTTATATCCGGTTTAAACCGGTTACAACCGGTTCAATCCGGTTTTCTCCGGTTTAAACCGGTTTAAGCCGGTTCCACCCGGTTTTCTCCGGTTTTAACCGGCTTTAACCGGTTCAATCCGCTTTTATCCAGTTTAAACCGGTTCATTCCGGTTTCATCCGGTTTGAACCGGTTTAAACCGGTTTAAACCAGTTCAATCCGGTTTTAAACGGTTTAAACCGGTTCTATCCGGTTCAATCTGGTTTAAACCGGTTTAAACCGGTTCTATCCGTTTTTATCCGGTTTAAACCGGTACAATCTGGTTTTATCCGGTTTAAACCGGTTTAAACCTGTTCAATCGGTTTTATCCAGTTTAAACCGGTTCAATCCGTTTTTTCCAGTTTAAACCAGTTTAAACCAGTTCATTCCGGTTTTATCCGGTTTAAACCGGTTCAATCCGGTTTAAACCGTTTCAATCTGGTTTTATCCGGTTTGAACCGGTTTAAACCGCTTCAATCCGTTTTTATCCGGTTTAAACCGGTTCTATCCGGTTCTATCCGGTTGAAACCGGTTTAAACCAGTTCAATCTGGTTTTATCCAGTTTAAACCGGTTTTAACCGATTCAATCCGGTTTATCCAGTATAAACTGGTTTAATCCGGTTCAATCCGGTTTTATCCGCTTTAAACCGGTTTAAACCGGTTCAATCGGTTTTTATCTGGTTTAAACCGGATTAAACCGGTTCTATCTAGTTTTATCCATTTTAAACCGGTTCAGTGCGTTTTTTCCGGTTTAAACCGGTTTCAACCAGTTCATTCCGGTTTTATCCGGTTTAAGCCGGATCAATCCGGTTTAAACCGTTTCAATCTGATTTTATCCGGTTTTAACCGGTTTAAACTGCTTCAATCCGGTTTTATCCGGTTTAAACCGGTTTTATCCGGTTTAGACCAGTTTAAACCAGTTCAATCCGGTTTTAATCAGCTTAAACCGGTTCAATCTGGTTTTATCCAGTTTAAACCACTTTAAAACGGTTTTATCTGGTTTTATCCGGTTTAAACCAGTTTAAACCGGTTCAATCCGGTTTTATCCGGTTTAAACCGGATTCGGTTCAATCCGGTTTAAACCGGTTTAAGCCGGTTCAATCCGGTTTAATCCAGTTTAAACCGGTTCTATCTGGTTCTATCTGGTTGAAACCAGTTTAAACCGGTTCAATCCGGTTTTATCCGGTTTAAACCGGTTCTATCCGGTTTAAACCGGTTCATTCCGGTTTTATCCGGTTAAAACCAGTTTGAAACGGTTCGATCCGCTTTTATCCGGTTTAAACTCGTTCAGTCTGATTTTATCCGGTTTAAACCAGTTCATTCCGGTTTTATCCGGTTTAAACTGGTTTGAACCGGTTCAATCCGGTTTTATCCGGTTTAAACCAGTTCACTCCGGTTTTATCCGGTTTAAACCTGTTTGTACCGGTTCAATCCGGTTTTATCCGGTTTAAACCAGTTTAAGCTGGATCAATCCGGTTTTATCCAGTTTAAACCGGTTCTATCCGGTTCTATCTGGTTGAAACCGGTATAAACCAGTTCAATCCGGTTTTCTCAGGTTAAAACCGGTTCAATCTGGTTTTATCCGGTTTAAACCGGTTTAAACTAGTTCAATCGATTTTATCCAGTTTAAACCAGTTCTATCCGGTTTAAACCAGTTTAATCCAGTTCAATCCGGTTTTATCTGGTTTAAACCGGTCCTATCGGGTTTAAACAGGTTTAGGCCGGTTCATTCCGGTTTTATCAGTTTTAAACCGGTTTAAACTTCTTCAATCCGTTTATATTCGGTTTAAACCGGTTACAACCGGTTCAATCCGGTTTTCTCCGGTTTAAACTGGTTTAAGCCGGTTCCACCCGGTTTTCTCCGGTTTTAACCGGCTTTAACCGGTTCAATCCGCTTTTATCCAGTTTAAACCGGTTCTATCTGGTTCTATCCGGTTGAAACCGGTTTAAACCGGTTCAATCCATTTTTTCCGGTTTAAACCGGTTTCAACCAGTTCATTCCGGTTTTATCCGGTTTAAGCCGGATCAATCCCATTTAAACCGTTTCAATCTGATTTTATCTGGTTTAAACCGGTTTAAACCGCTTCAATCCGGTTTTATCCGGTTTAAACCAGTTCTATCCAGTTCTATCCGGTTGAAACCAGTTTAAACCGGTTCAATCCGGTTTTATCCGGTTTAAACCGGTTCAATCCGGTTTTATCCGGTTTAAACCGGTTTAAACCGGTTCAATCCGGTTTTATCCGGTTTAAACCGGTTCTATCCGGTTCTATCCGGTTTGAACCGGTTCAATCCGGTTTTATCTGGTTTAAACCGGTTTAAGCCGGTTCAATCCGGTTTTATCCGGTTTAAACCGGTTCAATCCGATTTTATCCGGTTTAAACCGGTTCATTCCGGTTTTATCCGGTTAAAACCGGTTTGAAACGTTTCATTCCGGTTTTATCCCTTTAAAACCGGTTTGAAACGGTTCAATCCGGTTTTATCCGGTTTAAACCGGTTCGATCCGTTTTTATCCGGTTTAAACCAGTTCACTCCGGTTTTATCCAGTTTAAACCGGTTTGAACCGGTTCAATCCGGTTTTATCTTTTTTAAACCAGTTCAATCTGGTTTTATCCTGTTGAAACCGGTTTTATCCGGTTTAGACCGGTTTAAACCAGTTCAATCCGGTTTTAATCGGCTTAAACTGGTTCAATCTGGTTTTATCCGATTTAAACCGCTTTAAAACGGTTTAATCCGGTTTTATCCGGTTTAAACCAGTTTGAACCGGTTCAATCCGGTTTTATCCGGTTTAAACCGGTTTAAACCGGTTCAATCCGGTTTTATCTCGTTTAGACCGGTTCTATCCGGTTCTATCCTTTTTAAATCGGATTAAACTGTTTCTGTCCTGTTCTATCCTGTTTTAACTGGATTAAACCAGTTCAATCTGGTTTTATCCTGTTTAAACCGGTTTAAACCCTTTCAATCCGTTTTTATCCGGTTTCAACCGGTTTACAGCGGTTCAATCCGGTTTTATCCGGTTTATACCGTTTCTATCCGGTTCTATCCGTTTTAAACCGGTTTAAACCAGTTCATTCCGGTTTTATCCGGTTTAAACCTGTTTGAACCGGTTCAATCCGGTCTTATCCGGTTTAAACCGGTTTAAGCCGGTTCAATCCGGTTTTATCCGGTTTAAACCCGTTCAATCAGGTTTTATCCGGTTTAAACCGGTTTAAGCCGGTTCAATCCGGTTTTATCCAGTTTAAACCGGTTCTATCCGGTTCTATCCGGTTGAAACCATTTTAAACCGGTTCAATCCGGTTTTATCCGGTTTAAACCGGTTTAAGCTGGTTCAATCTGGTTTTATCCGGTTTAAACCGGTTCAATATTGTTTTATCCGGTTTAAACCGTTTGAAACCAGTTCAATCCGGTTTTATCTGGTTTAGACCAGTTCAAACCGGTTCAATCCGGTTTTATCCAGTTTAAACCAGTTCTATCCATTTCTATCTGGTTTAAACCGGTTTAAACTGGTTCAATCCGGTTTTATCCGGTTTAAACCGGTTCTATCCGTTTTAAACCGGTTTAAAACAGTACATTCCGGTTTTATCCGGTTTAAACCGGTTTAAGCCGGTTCAATCCGGTTTTATCTGGTTTAAACCGGTTTAAGCCGGTTCAATCAGGTTTTATCCGGTTTAAACTGGTTCTATTCGTTTCCATCTGGTTTAAAAGGGTTTAAGCCGGTTCAATCCGGTTTTATACGTTTGAAACCAGTTCAATCTGATTTTATCCGGTTTAAACTGGTTCAATTTGGTTTTATCCGGTTTCAACCGGTTTGAACCGGTTCAATCCGGTTTTATCCGGTTTAAACCGGTTTAAAACGGTTTAATCCGATTTTATCCGGTTTAAACCAGTTTGAACCGGTTCATTCCGGTTTTATCCGGTTTAAACCGGTTTAAACCGGTTCAATCCGGTTTTATCTCGTTTAGACCGGTTCTATCCGGTTCTATCCTTTTTAAATCGGATTAAACTGTTTCTGTCCTGTTCTATCCTGTTTTAACTGGACTAAACCAGTTCAATCCGGTTTTATCCTGTTTAAACCGGTTTAAACCCTTTCAATCCGTTTTTATCCGGTTTCAACTGGTTTACAGCGGTTCAATCCGGTTTTATCCGGTTTAAACCGTTTCTATCCGGTTCTATCCGTTTTAAACCGGTTTAAACCAGTTCATTCCGGTTTTATCCGGTTTAAACCTGTTTGAACCGGTTCAATCCGGTCTTATCCGGTTTATACCGGTTCAAACATGTTTTATCCGGTTTAAACCTGTTTAATTCGGTTCAATCCGGTTTTATCCTGTTGAAACCGGTTCTATCCGGTTCTATCCGATTGAAACCATTTTAAACCGGTTCAATCCGGTTTTATCCGGTTTAAACCGGTTTAAGCTGGTTCAATCTGGTTTTATCCGGTTTAAACCGGTTCTATCTTGTTTTATCCGGTTTAAACCGTTTGAAACCAGTTCAATCCGGTTTTATCTGGTTTAGACCAGTTCAAACCGGTTCAATCCGGTTTTATCCAGTTTAAACCAGTTCTATCCATTTCTATCTGGTTTAAACCGGTTTAAACTGGTTCAATCCGGTTTTATCCGGTTTAAACCGGTTCTATCCGTTTTAAACCGGTTTAAAACAGTTCATTCCGGTTTTATCCGGTTTAAACCGGTTTAAGCCTGTTCAATCCGGTTTTATCCGGTTTCAACCGGTTTACAACAGTTCAATCCGGTTTTATCCGTTTTAAACCGTTTCTATCCACTTCTATCCGTTTTAAACCGGTTTAAACCAGTTCATTCCGGTTTTATCCGGTTTAAACCGGTTTCAACCGGTTCAATCCGGTTTTATCCGGTATAAACCGGTTTAAGCCGGTTCAATCCGGTTTTATCCGGTTTAAACCGGTTCTATCCGTTTTAAACCGGTTTAAAACAGTTCATTCCGGTTTTATCCGGTTTAAACCGGTTTAAGCCGGTTCAATCCGGTTTTATCTGGTTTAAACCGGTTTAAGCCGGTTCAATCCGGTTTTATCCGGTTTAAACTGGTTCTATTCGTTTCCATCTGGTTTAAAAGGGTTTAAGCCGGTTCAATCCGGTTTTATACGTTTGAAACCAGTTCAATCTGATTTTATCCGGTTTAAACTGGTTCAATTTGGTTTTATCCGGTTTCAACCGGTTTGAACCGGTTCAATCCGGTTTTATCCGGTTTAAAACGGTTTAAAACGGTTTAGTCCGGTTTCATCCGGTTTAAACCAGTTTGAACCGGTTCAATCCGGTTTTATCCGGTTTAAACCGGTTTAAACCGGTTCAATCCGGTTTTATCTCGTTTAGACCGCTTCTATCCGGTTCTATCCTTTTTAAATCGGATTAAACTGTTTCTGTCCTGTTCTATCCTGTTTTAACTGGACTAAACCAGTTCAATCCGGTTTTATCCTGTTTAAACCGGTTTAAACCCTTTCAATCCGTTTTTATCCGGTTTCAACCGGTTTACAGCGGTTCAATCCGGTTTTATCCGGTTTAAACCAGTTCAATCCGGTTTTATCCGGTTTAAACCGGTTCATTCCGGTTTTATCCGGTTAAAACCGGTTTGAAACGGTTCGATCCAGTTTTATCCGGTTTAAACTGGTTCAGTCCGATTTTATCCGGTTTAAACCAGTTCATTCCGGTTTTATCCGGTTTAAACTGGTTTGAACCGGTTCAATCCGGTTTTATCCGGTTTAAACCGGTTTAAGCTGGTTCAATCCGGTTTTATCCAGTTTAAACCGGTTCTATCCGGTTCTATCTGGTTGAAACCGTTTTAAACCAGTTCAATCCGGTTTTCTCAGGTTAAAACCGGTTCAATCTGGTTTTATCCGGTTTAAACCGGTTTAAGCCGGCTCAATCCGGTTTTATCCGGTTTAAACCGGTTTTATCCGGTTTAGACCAGTTTAAACCAGTTCAATCCGGTTTTAATCAGCTTAAACCGGTTCAATCTGGTTTTATCCAGTTTAAACCGCTTTAAACCGGTTCTATCCGGTTCTATCTGGTTGAAACCAGTTTAAACCGGTTCAATCCGGTTTTATCCGGTTTAAACCGGTTCAATCCGGTTTTATCCGGTTTAAACCGGTTCAATCCGGTTTTTTCCGGTTTAAACCGGTTCAATCCGGCTTTATCCGTTTAAAACCAGTTTGAAACGGTTCGATCCGGTTTTATCCGGTTTAAACTGGTTCAGTCCGATTTTATCCGGTTTAAACCAGTTCATTCCGGTTTTATCCGGTTTAAACTGGTTTGAACCGGTTCAATCCGGTTTTATCCGGTTTAAACCAGTTCACTCCAGTTTTATCCGGTTTAAACCGGTTTGTACCGGTTCAATCCGGTTTTATCCGGTTTAAACCAGTTTAAGCTGGATCAATCCGGTTTTATCCAGTTTAAACCGGTTCTATCCGGTTCAATCTGGTTTTATCCTGTTGAAACCGGTTTTATCCGGTTTAGACCGGTTTAAACCAGTTCAATCCAGTTTTAATCGGCTTAAACTGGTTCAATCTGGTTTTATCCGGTTTAAACCGCTTTAAAACGGTTTAATCCGGTTTTATCCGGTATAAACCAGTTTGAACCGGTTCAATCCGGTTTTATCCGGTTTAAACCGGTTTAAACCGGTTCAATCCGGTTTTATCTCGTTTAGACCGGTTCTATCCGGTTCTATCCTTTTTAAATCGGATTAAACTGGTTCTGTCCAGTTCTATCCTGTTTTAACTGGATTAAACCAGTTCAATCCGGTTTTATCCGGTTTAAACCGGTTCTATCCGTTTCTATCTGGTTTAAACGGGTTTAAACTGGTTCAATCCGGTTTTATCCGTTTTAAACCGGTTCAATCTTATTTTATCCGGTTTAAACTGTTTCAATTTGGTTTTATCCGGTTTAAACCGGTTTGAACCGGTTCAATGCGGTTTTATCCGGTTTAAACCGGTTTAAACTGGGTCAATCCTGTTTTATAGAGTTTAAACCTGTTCTATCCGGTTCTATCCGGTTGAAACCGGTTTAAAGCAGTTCAATCCGGTTTTATCCGATTTAAACCAGTTCAATCCGGTTTTATCCGGTTTCAACCGGTTTACAGCGGTTCTATCCGGTTTTATCCGGTTTATACCGTTTCTATCCGGTTCTATCCTTTTTAAACCGGTTTAAACCAGTTCATTCCGGTTTTATCCGGTTTAAACCTGTTAGAACCGGTTCAATCTGGTCATATCCGGTTTAAACCGGTTTAAGCCGGTTCAATCCGGTTTTATCCGGTTTAAACCGGTTCAATCAGGTTTTATCCGGTTGAAACCATTTTAAACCGGTTCAATACGGTTTTATCCGGTTTCAACCGGTTTAAGCTGGTTCAATCCGGTTTTATCCGGTTTAAACCGGTTCAATCTTGTTTTATCCGGTTTAAACCGTTTGAAACCAGTTCAATTCGGTTTTATCTGGTTTAGACCAGTTCAAACCGGTTCAATCCGGTTTTATCCAGTTTAAACCAGTTCTATCCATTTCTATCTGGTTTAAACCGGTTTAAACTGGTTCAATCCGGTTTTATCCGGTTTAAACCGGTTCTATCCGTTTTCAACCGGTTTAAAACAGTTCATTCCTGTTTTATCCGGTTTAAACCGGTTTAAGCCGGTTCAATCCGGTTTTATCTGGTTTAAACCGGTTTAAGCCTGTTCAATCCGGTTTTATCCGGTTTAAACTGGTTCTATTCGTTTCCATCTGGTTTGAAAGGGTTTAAACTGGTTCAATCCGGTTTTATACGTTTTAAACCAGTTTAATCTGATTTTATCCGGTTTAAACTGGTTCAATTTGGTTTTATCCGGTTTCAACCGGTTTGAACCGGTTCAATCCGGTTTTATCCGGTTTAAACCGGTTTAAACCGGGTCAATCCGGTTTTATCCGGTTTAAACCTCTTCAATCCGGTTTTCTCCAGTTTAAACCGGTTTATACCAGTTCAATCCGGTTTTATCCGCTTTAAACCGGTTTAAACCGGTTGAATCGGTTTTTATCTGGTTTAAACCGGATTAAACCGGTTCTATCCGGTTTTATCCATTTTAAACCGGTTCTATCCGTTTTAAACCGGTTTAAACCAGTTCATTCCGGTTTTATCCGGTTTAAACCTGTTTGAACCGGTTCAATCCGGTCTTATCCGGTTTAAACCGGTTTAAGCCGGTTCAATCCGGTTTTATCCGGTTTAAACCGGTTCAATCAGGTTTTATCCGGTTTAAACCGGTTTAAGCCAGTTCAATCCAGTTTTATCCAGTTTAAACCGGTTCTATCCGGTTCTATCTGGTTGAAACCAGTTTAAACCGGTTCAATCCGGTTTTATCCGTTTTAAACCAGTTCAATCCTGTTTTATCCGGTTTAAACCGGTTCTATCCGGTTCTATACAGTTGAAACCGGTTTAAACCGGTTCAATCCGCTTTTATCCTGTTTAAACCGGTTTAAACCGGTTCAATCCGGTTTTATCTCGTTTAAACCTGTTCTATCCGGTTCTATCCTGTTTAAATCGGTTTAAACCGGTTCTATCCTGTTCTATCCTGTTTTAACCGGTTAAACCAGTTCAATCCGGTTTTATCCGGTTTAAACCGGTTCTATCCGGTTCTATACAGTTGAAACCGGTTTAAACCAGTTCAATCCGGTTTTATCCTGTTTAAACCGGTTTAAACCGGTTCAATCCGGTTTTATCTGGTTTAAACCGGTTCTATCCGGTTCTATCCTGTTTAAATCGGTTTAAACCGGTTCTATCCTGTTCTATCCTGTTTTAACCGGTTAAACCAGTTCAATCCGGTTTTATCCGGTTTAAACCGGTTTAAACCGGTTCAATCCGGTTTTATCTGGTTTAAACGGATTCTATCCGGTTTAAACCAGTTCTATCCAGTTTAAACAGGTTTAAGCCGGTTCAATCCGGTTTTATCCAGTTTAAACCGGTTCAATCCGTTTTTTCCAGTTTAATCCGGTTTAAACCAGTTCATTCCAGTTTTATCCGGTTTAAGCCGGTTCAATCCGGTTTAAACCGTTTCAATCTGGTTTTATCCGGTTTGAACCGGTTTAAGCCGCTTCAATCGGGTTTTATCCGGTTTAAACCGGTTCTATCCGGTTCTATCCGGTTGAAACCGGTTTAATCCGGTTCAATCCGGTTTGATCCCGTTTAAACCGGTTCAATCTGGTTTTATCCGGTTTAAACCGGTTTTAACCGATTCAATCCGGTTTATCCAGTATAAACTGGTTTAATCCGTTTCAATCCGGTTTTGTCCGGTTTAAACCGATTTAAACCGGTTCAATCCGGTTTTATCCGGTTGAAACCGGTTCTATGCTCTTTATACCAGTTTAAGCCTGTTCAATCGGGTTTTATCCGGTTTAGGCCTGTTTAAGCTGGTTCATTCCAGTTTTATCCAGTTTAAACCGGTTTAAACCCTTTCAATCCGTTTTTATCCGGTTTCAACCGGTTTACACCGGTTCAATCCGGTTTTATCCGGTTTAAACCGTTTCTCTCCACTTCTATCCGTTTTAAACCGGTTTAAACCAGTTTATTCCGGTTTTATCCGGTTTAAACCGGTTTCAACTGGTTCAATCCGGTTTTATCCGGTTTAAACTGGTTTAAGCCAGTTCAATCCGGTTTTATCCGGTTTAAACCGGTTTAATTCTGTTTAAACCGGTTTAAGCTGGTTCAATCCGGTTTAAACCAGTTTGAACCGGTTCAATCCGGTTTTATCCGGTTTAAACCGGTTTAGGCCGGTTCATTCCGGTTTTATCAGTTTTAAACCGGTTTAAACTGCTTCAATCCGTTTATATCCGGTTTAAACCGGTTACAACCGGTTCAATCCGGTTTTCTCCGGTTTAAACCGGTTTAAGCCGGTTCCACCCGGTTTTCTCCGGTTTTAACCGGCTTTAACCGGTTCAATCCGCTTTTATCCAGTTTAAACCGGTTCATTCCGGTTTCATCCGGTTTGAACCGGTTTAAACCGGTTTAAACCAGTTCAATCCGGTTTTAAACGGTTTAAACCGGTTCTATCCGGTTCAATCTGGTTTAAACCGGTTTAAACCGGTTCTATCCGTTTTTATCCGGTTTAAAACGGTACAATCTGGTTTTATCAGGTTTAAACTGGTTTAAACCGGATCAATCGGTTTTATCCAGTTTAAACCGGTTCAATCCGTTTTTTCCGGTTTATCATGTTTAAACCAGTTCATTCCGGTTTTATCCGGTTTAAACCGTTTCAATCTGGTTTTATCCGGTTTGAACCGGTTTAAACCGCTTCAATCCGTTTTTATCCCGTTTAAACCGGTTCTATCCGGTTCTATCCGGTTGAAACCGGTTTAAACCGGTTCAATCTGGTTTTATCCAGTTTAAACCGGTTTTAACCGATTCAATCCGGTTTATCCAGTATAAACTGGTTTAATCCGGTTCAATCCGGTTTTATCCGCTTTAAACCGGTTTAAACCGGTTCAATCGGTTTTTATCTGGTTTAAACCGGATTAAACCGGTTCTATCTAGTTTTATCCATTTTAAACCGGTTCAGTGCGTTTTTTCCGGTTTAAACCGGTTTCAACCAGTTCATTCCGGTTTTATCCGGTTTAAGCCGGATCAATCCGGTTTAAACCGTTTCAATCTGATTTTATCCGGTTTTAACCGGTTTAAACCGCTTCAATCCGGTTTTATCCGGTTTAAACCGGTTTTATCCGGTTTAGACCAGTTTAAACCAGTTCAATCCGGTTTTAATCAGCTTAAACCGGTTCAATCTGGTTTTATCCAGTTTAAACCGCTTTAAAACGGTTTTATCTGGTTTTATCCGGTTTAAACCAGTTTGAACCGGTTCAATCCGGTTTTATCCGGTTTAAACCGGATTCGGTTCAATCCGGTTTAAACCGGTTTAAGCCGGTTCAATCCGGTTTAATCCAGTTTAAACCGGTTCTATCTGGTTCTATCTGGTTGAAACCAGTTTAAACCGGTTCAATCCGGTTTTATCCGGTTTAAACCGGTTCAATCCGGTTTTATCCGGTTTAAACCGGTACATTCCGGTTTTATCCGGTTAAAACCAGTTTGAAACGGTTCGATCCGGTTTTATCCGGTTTAAACTGGTTCAGTCTGATTTTATCCGGTTTAAACCACTTCATTCCGGTTTTATCCGGTTTAAACTGGTTTGAACCGGTTCAATCCGGTTTTATCCGGTTTAAACCAGTTCACTCCGGTCTTATCCGGTTTAAACCGGTTTGTACCGGTTCAATCCGGTTTTATCCGGTTTAAACCAGTTTAAGCTGGATCAATCCGGTTTTATCCAGTTTAAACCGGTTCTATCCGGTTCTATCTGGTTGAAACCGGTTTAAACCAGTTCAATCCAGTTTTCTCAGGTTAAAACCGGTTCAATCTGGTTTTATCCGGTTTAAACCGGTTTAAACTAGTTCAATCGATTTTATCCAGTTTAAACCAGTTCTATCCGGTTTAAACCAGTTTAATCCAGTTCAATCCGGTTTTATCCGGTTTAAACCGGTCCTATCGGGTTTAAACAGGTTTAGGCCGGTTCATTCCGGTTTTATCAGTTTTAAACCGGTTTAAACTTCTTCAATCCGTTTATATTCGGTTTAAACCGGTTACAACCGGTTCAATCCGGTTTTCTCCGGTTTAAACTGGTTTAAGCCGGTTCCACCCGGTTTTCTGAGGTTTTAACCGGCTTTAACCGGTTCAATCCGCTTTTATCCAGTTTAAACCGGTTCTATCTGGTTCTATCCGGTTGAAACCGGTTTAAACCGGTTCAATCCGTTTTTTCCGGTTTAAACCGGTTTCAACCAGTTCATTCCGGTTTTATCCGGTTTAAGCCGGATCAATCCCATTTAAACCGTTTCAATCTGATTTTATCCGGTTTAAACCGGTTTAAACCGCTTCAATCCGGTTTTATCCGGTTTAAACCAGTTCTATCCAGTTCTATCCGGTTGAAACCGGTTTAAACCGGTTCAATCCGGTTTTATCCGGTTTAAACCGGTTCAATCCGGTTTTATCCGGTTTAAACCGGTTCTATCCGGTTCTATCCGGTTTGAACCGGTTCAATCCGGTTTTATCTGGTTTAAACCGGTTTAAACCGGTTCAATCCGATTTTATCCGGTTTAAACCGGTTCATTCCGGTTTTATCCGGTTAAAACCGGTTTGAAACGTTTCATTCCGGTTTTATCCCTTTAAAACCGGTTTGAAACGGTTCAATCCGGTTTTATCCGGTTTAAACCGGTTCGATCCGATTTTATCCGGTTTAAACCAGTTCACTCCGGTTTTATCCAGTTTAAACCGGTTTGAACCGGTTCAATCCGGTTTTATCTTTTTTAGACCGGTTCAATCTGGTTTTATCCTGTTGAAACCGGTTTTATCCGGTTTAGACCGGTTTAAACCAGTTCAATCCGGTTTTAATCGGCTTAAACTGGTTCAATCTGGTTTTATCCGATTTAAACCGCTTTAAAACGGTTTAATCCGGTTTTATCCGGTTTAAACCAGTTTGAACCGGTTCAATCCGGTTTTATCCGGTTTAAACCGGTTTAAACCGGTTCAATCCGGTTTTATCTCGTTTAGACCGGTTCTATCCGGTTCTATCCTTTTTAAATCGGATTAAACTGTTTCTATCCTGTTCTATCCTGCTTTAACTGGATTAAACCAGTTCAATCCGGTTTTATACTGTTTAAACCGGTTTAAACCCTTTCAATCCGTTTTTATCCGGTTTCAACCGGTTTACAGCGGTTCAATCCGGTTTTATCCGGTTTATACCGTTTCTATCCGGTTCTATCCGTTTTAAACCGGTTTAAACCAGTTCATTCCGGTTTTATCCGGATTAAACCTGTTTGAACCGGTTCAATCCGGTCTTATCCGGTTTAAACCGGTTTAAGCCGGTTCTATCCGGTTCTATCCGGTTTGAACCGGTTCAATCCGGTTTTATCCGGTTTAAACCGGTTTAAGCCGGTTCAATCCGGTTTTATCCAGTTTAAACCGGTTCTATCCGGTTCTATCCGGTTGAAACCAGTTCAAACCGGTTCATTCCGGTTTTATCCGGTTAAGACCGGTTTGAAACGGTTCAATCCTGTTTTATCTGGTTTAAACCGGTTCATTCCGGTTTTATCCGTTTAAAACCGGTTTGAAACGGTTCAATCCGGTTTTATCCGGTTTAAACCGGTTCAATCCGTTGTTATCCGGTTTAAACCAGTTCACTCCGGTTTTCTCCGGTTTAAACCGGTTTGAACCGGTTCAATCCAGTTTTATCTGGTTTAAACCGGTTCAATCTGGTTTTATCCTGTTGAAACCGGTTTTATCCGGTTTAGACCGGTTTAAACCAGTTCAATCCGGTTTTAATCGGCTTAAACTGGTTCAATCTGGTTTTATCCGGTTTAAACCGCTTTAAAACGGTTTAATCCGGTTTTATCCGGTATAAACCAGTTTGAACCGGTTCAATCCGGTTTTATCCGGTTTAAACCGGTTTAAACCAGTTCAATCCGGTTTTATCTCGTTTAGACCGGTTCTATCCGGTTCTATCCTTTTTAAATCGGATTAAACTGGTTCTGTCCAGTTCTATCCTGTTTTAACTGGATTAAACCAGTTCAATCCGGTTTTATCCGGTTTAAACCGGTTCTATCCGTTTCTATCTGGTTTAAACGGGTTTAAACTGGTTCAATCCGGTTTTATCCGTTTTAAACCGGTTCAATCTGATTTTATCCGGTTTAAACTGTTTCAATTTGGTTTTATCCGGTTTAAACCGGTTTGAACCGGTTCAATGCGGTTTTATCCGGTTTAAACCGGTTTAAACTGGGTCAATCCGGTTTTATCCAGTTTAAACCTGTTCTATCCGGTTCTATCCGGTTGAAACCGGTTTAAAGCGGTTCAATCCGGTTTTATCCGATTTAAACCAGTTCAATCCGGTTTTATCCGGTTTCAACCGGTTTACAGCGGTTCTATCCGGTTTTATCCGGTTTATACCGTTTCTATCCGGTTCTATCCTTTTTAAACCGGTTTAAACCAGTTCATTCCGGTTTTATCCGGTTTAAACCTGTTAGAACCGGTTCAATCTGGTCATATCCGGTTTAAACCGGTTTAAGCCGGTTCAATCCGGTTTTATCCGGTTTAAACCGGTTCAATCAGGTTTTATCCGGTTGAAACCATTTTAAACCGGTTCAATCCGGTTTTATCCGGTTTCAACCGGTTTAAGCTGGTTCAATCCGGTTTTATCCGGTTTAAACCGGTTCAATCTTGTTTTATCCGGTTTAAACCGTTTGAAACCAGTTCAATTCGGTTTTATCTGGTTTAGACCAGTTCAAACCGGTTCAATCCGGTTTTATCCAGTTTAAACCAGTTCTATCCATTTCTATCTGGTTTAAACCGGTTTAAACTGGTTCAATCCGGTTTTATCCGGTTTAAACCGGTTCTATCCGTTTTAAACCGGTTTAAAACAGTTCATTCCTGTTTTATCCGGTTTAAACCGGTTTAAGCCGGTTCAATCCGGTTTTATCTGGTTTAAACCGGTTTAAGCCTGTTCAATCCGGTTTTATCCAGTTTAAACTGGTTCTATTCATTTCCATCTGGTTTGAAAGGGTTTAAACTGGTTGAATCCGGTTTTATACGTTTTAAACCAGTTTAATCTGATTTTATCCGGTTTAAACTGGTTCAATTTGGTTTTATCCGGTTTCAACCGGTTTGAACCGGTTCAATCCGGTTTTATCCGGTTTAAACCGGTTTAAACCGGGTAAATCCGGTTTTATCCGGTTTAAACCTCTTCAATCCGGTTTTCTCCAGTTTAAACCGGTTTATACCAGTTCAATCCGGTTTTATCCGCTTTAAACCGGTTTAAACCGGTTGAATCGGTTTTTATCTGGTTTAAACCGGATTAAACCGGTTCTATCCGGTTTTATCCATTTTAAACCGGTTCTATCCGTTTTAAACCGGTTTAAACCAGTTCATTCCGGTTTTATCCGGTTTAAACCTGTTTGAACCGGTTCAATCCGGTCTTATCCGGTTTAAACCGGTTTAAGCCGGTTCAATCCGGTTTTATCCGGTTTAAACCGGTTCAATCAGGTTTTATCCGGTTTAAACCAGTTTAAGCCAGTTCAATCCAGTTTTATCCAGTTTAAACCGGTTCTATCCGGTTCTATCTGGTTGAAACCAGTTTAAACCGGTTCAATCCGGTTTTATCCGTTTTAAACCAGTTCAATCCTGTTTTATCCGGTTTAAACCGGTTCTATCCGGTTCTATACAGTTGAAACCGGTTTAAACCGGTTCAATCCGCTTTTATCCTGTTTAAACCGGTTTAAACCGGTTCAATCCGGTTTTATCTCGTTTAAACCGGTTCTATCCGGTTCTATCCTGTTTAAATCGGTTTAAACCGGTTCTATCCTGTTCTATCCTGTTTTAACCGGTTAAACCAGTTCAATCCGGTTTTATCCGGTTTAAACCAGTTCTATCCGGTTCTATACAGTTGAAACCGGTTTAAACCAGTTCAATCCGGTTTTATCCTGTTTAAACCGGTTTAAACCGGTTCAATCCGGTTTTATCTGGTTTAAACCGGTTCTATCCGGTTCTATCCTGTTTAAATCGGTTTAAACCGGTTCTATCCTGTTCTATCCTGTTTTAACCGGTTAAACCAGTTCAATCCGGTTTTATCCGGTTTAAACCGGTTTAAACTGGTTCAATCCGGTTTTATCTGGTTTAAACGGATTCTATCCGGTTTAAACCAGTTCTATCCAGTTTAAACAGGTTTAAGCCGGTTCAATCCGGTTTTATCCAGTTTAAACCGGTTCAATCCGTTTTTTCCAGTTTAATCCGGTTTAAACCAGTTCATTCCGGTTTTATCCGGTTTAAGCCGGTTCAATCCGGTTTAAACCGTTTCAATCTGGTTTTATCCGGTTTGAACCGGTTTAAGCCGCTTCAATCGGGTTTTATCCGGTTTAAACCGGTTCTATCCGGTTCTATCCGGTTGAAACCGGTTTAATCCGGTTCAATCCGGTTTGATCCCGTTTAAACCGGTTCAATCTGGTTTTATCCGGTTTAAACCGGTTTTAACCGATTCAATCCGGTTTATCCAGTATAAACTGGTTTAATCCGTTTCAATCCGGTTTTGTCCGGTTTAAACCGATTTAAACCGGTTCAATCCGGTTTTATCCGGTTGAAACCGGTTCTATGCTCTTTATACCAGTTTAAGCCTGTTCAATCGGGTTTTATCCGGTTTAGGCCTGTTTAAGCTGGTTCATTCCAGTTTTATCCAGTTTAAACCGGTTTAAACCCTTTCAATCCGTTTTTATCCGGTTTCAACCGGTTTACACCGGTTCAATCCGGTTTTATCCGGTTTAAACCGTTTCTCTCCACTTCTATCCGTTTTAAACCGGTTTCAACCAGTTTATTCCGGTTTTATCCGGTTTAAACTGGTTTAAGCCAGTTCAATCCGGTTTTATCCGGTTTAAACCGGTTTAATTCTGTTTAAACCGGTTTAAGCTGGTTCAATCCGGTTTAAACCAGTTTGAACCGGTTCAATCCGGTTTTATCCGGTTTAAACCGGTTTAGGCCGGTTCATTCCGGTTTTATCAGTTTTAAACCGGTTTAAACTGCTTCAATCCGTTTATATCCGGTTTAAACCGGTTACAACCGGTTCAATCCGGTTTTCTCCGGTTTAAACCGGTTTAAGCCGGTTCCACCCGGTTTTCTCCGGTTTTAACCGGCTTTAACCGGTTCAATCCGCTTTTATCCAGTTTAAACCGGTTCATTCCGGTTTCATCCGGTTTGAACCGGTTTAAACCGGTTTAAACCAGTTCAATCCGGTTTTAAACGGTTTAAACCGGTTCTATCCGTTTTTATCCGGTTTAAAACGGTACAATCTGGTTTTATCAGGTTTAAACTGGTTTAAACCGGATCAATCGGTTTTATCCAGTTTAAACCGGTTCAATCCGTTTTTTCCGGTTTATCATGTTTAAACCAGTTCATTCCGGTTTTATCCGGTTTAAACCGTTTCAATCTGGTTTTATCCGGTTTGAACCGGTTTAAACCGCTTCAATCCGTTTTTATCCCGTTTAAACCGGTTCTATCCGGTTCTATCCGGTTGAAACCGGTTTAAACCGGTTCAATCTGGTTTTATCCAGTTTAAACCGGTTTTAACCGATTCAATCCGGTTTATCCAGTATAAACTGGTTTAATCCGGTTCAATCCGGTTTTATCCGCTTTAAACCGGTTTAAACCGGTTCAATCGGTTTTTATCTGGTTTAAACCGGATTAAACCGGTTCTATCTAGTTTTATCCATTTTAAACCGGTTCAGTCCGTTTTTTCCGGTTTAAACCGGTTTCAACCAGTTCATTCCGGTTTTATCCGGTTTAAGCCGGATCAATCCGGTTTAAAACCGTTTCAATCTGATTTTATCCGGTTTTAACCGGTTTAAACCGCTTCAATCCGGTTTTATCCGGTTTAAACCGGTTTTATCCGGTTTAGACCAGTTTAAACCAGTTCAATCCGGTTTTAATCAGCTTAAACCGGTTCAATCTGGTTTTATCCAGTTTAAACCGCTTTAAAACGGTTTTATCTGGTTTTATCCGGTTTAAACCAGTTTGAACCGGTTCAATCCGGTTTTATCCGGTTTAAATCGGATTCGGTTCAATCCGGTTTAAACCGGTTTAAGCCGGTTCAATCCGGTTTTATCCAGTTTAAACCGGTTCTATCTGGTTCTATCTGGTTGAAACCAGTTTAAACCGGTTCAATCCGGTTTTATCCGGTTTAAACCGGTTCAATCCGGTTTTATCCGGTTTAAACCGGTTCATTCCGGTTTTATCCGGTTAAAACCAGTTTGAAACGGTTCGATCCGGTTTTATCCGGTTTAAACTGGTTCAGTCTGATTTTATCCGGTTTAAACCAGTTCATTCCGGTTTTATCCGGTTTAAACTGGTTTGAACCGGTTCAATCCGGTTTTATCCAGTTTAAACCGGTTCTATCCGGTTCTATCTGGTTGAAACCGGTTTAAACCAGTTCAATCCGGTTTTCTCAGGTTAAAACCGGTTCAATCTGGTTTTATCCGGTTTAAACCGGTTTAAACTAGTTCAATCGATTTTATCCAGTTTAAACCAGTTCTATCCGGTTTAAACCAGTTTAATCCAGTTCAATCCGGTTTTATCCGGTTTAAACCGGTCCTATCGGGTTTAAACAGGTTTAGGCCGGTTCATTCCGGTTTTATCAGTTTTAAACCGGTTTAAACTTCTTCAATCCGTTTATATTCGGTTTAAACCGGTTACAACCGGTTCAATCCGGTTTTCTCCGGTTTAAACTGGTTTAAGCCGGTTCCACCCGGTTTTCTCCGGTTTTAACCGGCTTTAACCGGTTCAATCCGCTTTTATCCAGTTTAAACCGGTTCTATCTGGTTCTATCCGGTTGAAACCGGTTTAAACCGGTTCAATCCGTTTTTTACGGTTTAAACCGGTTTCAACCAGTTCATTCCGGTTTTATCCGGTTTAAGCCGGATCAATCCCATTTAAACCGTTTCAATCTGATTTTATCCGGTTTAAACCAGTTTAAACCGCTTCAATCCGGTTTTATCCGGTTTAAACCAGTTCTATCCAGTTCTATCCGGTTGAAACCGGTTTAAACCGGTTCAATCCGGTTTTATCCGGTTTAAACCGGTTCAATCCGGTTTTATCCGGTTTAAACCGGTTTAAACTGGTTCAATCCGGTTTTATCCGGTTTAAACCGGTTCATTCCGGTTTTATCCGGTTTAAACCGGTTCGATCCGTTTTTATCCGGTTTAAACCAGTTCACTCCGGTTTTATCCAGTTTAAACCGGTTTGAACCGGTTCAATCCGGTTTTATCTTTTTTAGACCGGTTCAATCTAGTTTTATCCTGTTGAAACCGGTTTTATCCGGTTTAGACCGGTTTAAACCAGTTCAATCCGGTTTTAATCGGCTTAAACTGGTTCAATCTGGTTTTATCCGATTTAAACCGCTTTAAAACGGTTTAATCCGGTTTTATCCGGTTTAAACCAGTTTGAACCGGTTCAATCCGGTTTTATCCGGTTTAAACCGGTTTAAACCGGTTCAATCCGGTTTTATCTCGTTTAGACCGGTTCTATCCGGTTCTATCCTTTTTAAATCGGATTAAACTGTTTCTGTCCTGTTCTATCCTGTTTTAACTGGATTAAACCAGTTCAATCTGGTTTTATCCTGTTTAAACCGGTTTAAACCCTTTCAATCCGTTTTTATCCGGTTTCAACCGGTTTACAGCGGTTCAATCCGGTTTTATCCGGTTTAAACCGTTTCTATCCGGTTCTATCCGTTTTAAACCGGTTTAAACCAGTTCATTCCGGTTTTATCCGGTTTAAACCTGTTTGAACCGGTTCAATCCGGTCTTATCCGGTTTAAACCGGTTTAAGCCGGTTCAATCCGGTTTTATCCGGTTTAAACCGGTTCAAACATGTTTTATCCGGTTTAAACCTGTTTAAGTCGGTTCAATCCGGTTTTATCCTGTTTAAACCGGTTCTATCCGGTTCTATCCGGTTGAAACCATTTTAAACCGGTTCAATCCGGTTTTATCCGGTTTAAACCGGTTTAAGCTGGTTCAATCTGGTTTTATCCGGTTTAAACCGGTTCAATCTTGTTTTATCCGGTATAAACCGTTTGAAACCAGTTCAATCCGGTTTTATCTGGTTTAGACCAGTTCAAACCGGTTCAATCCGGTTTTATCCAGTTTAAACCAGTTCTATCCATTTCTATCTGGTTTAAACCGGTTTAAACTGGTTCAATCCGGTTTTATCCGGTTTAAACCGGTTCTATCCGTTTTAAACCGGTTTAAAACAGTTCATTCCGGTTTTATCCGGTTTAAACCGGTTTAAGCCTGTTCAATCCGGTTTTATCCGGTTTCAACCGGTTTACAACAGTTCAATCCGGTTTTATCCGGTTTAAACCGTTTCTATCCACTTCTATCCGTTTTAAACCGGTTTAAACCAGTTCATTCCGGTTTTATCCGGTTTAAACCGGTTTCAACCGGTTCAATCCGGTTTTATCCGGTATAAACCGGTTTAAGCCGGTTCAATCCGGTTTTATCCGGTTTAAACCGGTTCTATCCGTTTTAAACCGGTTTAAAACAGTTCATTCCGGTTTTATCCGGTTTAAACCGGTTTAAGCCGGTTCAATCCGGTTTTATCTGGTTTAAACCGGTTTAAGCCGGTTCAATCCGGTTTTATCCGGTTTAAACTGGTTCTATTCGTTTCCATCTGGTTTAAAAGGGTTTAAGCCGGTTCAATCCGGTTTTATACGTTTGAAACCAGTTCAATCTGATTTTATCCGGTTTAAAATGGTTCAATTTGGTTTTATCCGGTTTCAACCGGTTTGAACCGGTTCAATCAGGTTTTATCCGGTTTAAACCGGTTTAAAACGGTTTAATCCGGTTTCATCCGGTTTAAACCAGTTTGAACCGGTTCAATCCGGTTTTATCCGGTTTAAACCGGTTTAAACCGGTTCAATCGGTTTTATCCAGTTTAAACCAGTTCTATCCGGTTTAAACCAGTTTAATCCAGTTCAATCCAGTTTTATCCGGTTTATACCGGTCCTATCGGGTTTAAACAGGTTTAGGCCGGTTCATTCCGGTTTTATCAGTTTTAAACCGGTTTAAAATGCTTCAATCCGTTTATATTCGGGTTAAACCGGTTACAACCGGTTCAATCCAGTTTAAACCGGTTCAATCTGGTTTTATCCGGTTTGAACCGGTTTAAACCGCTTCAATCCGTTTTTATCCGGTTTAAACCGGTTCTATCCGGTTCTATCCGGTTGAAACCGGTTTAAACCGGTTCAATCTGGTTTTATCCAGTTTAAACCGGTTTTAACCGATTCAATCCGGTTTATCCAGTATAAACTGGTTTAATCCGGTTCAATCCGGTTTTATCCGCTTCAAACCGGTTTAAACCGGTTCAATCGGTTTTTATCTGGTTTAAACCGGATTAAACCGGTTCTATCTAGTTTTATCCATTTTAAACCGTTTCAATCCGTTTTTTCCGGTTTAAACCGGTTTCAACCAGTTCATTCCGGTTTTATCCGGTTTAAGCCGGATCAATCCGGTTTAAACCGTGTCAATCTGATTTTATCCGGTTTAAACCGGTTTAAACCGCTTCAATCCGGTTTTATCTGGTTTAAACCCGTTCTATACAGTTCTAACCGGTTGAAACCGGTTTAAACCGGTTCAATCCGGTTTTATCCGGTTTAAACCAGTTCATTCCGGTTTTATCTGGTTTAAACTGGTTTGAACCGGTTCAATCCGGTTTTATCCGGTTTAAACCAGTTCACTCCGGTTTTATCCGGTTTAAACCGGTTTGTACCGGTTCACTCCGGTTTTATCCGGTTTAAACCGGTTTGTACCGCTTCAATCCGGTTTTATCTGGTTTAAACCCGTTCTATACAGTTCTATCTGGTTGAAACCGGTTTAAACCTGTTCAATCCGGTTTTCTCAGGTTAAAACCGGTTCAATCTGGTTTTAATCGGTTTAAACCGGTTTAAACCGGTTCAATCGGTTTTATCCAGTTTAAACCAGTTCTATCCGGTTTAAACCAGTTTAATCCAGTTCAATCCGGTTTTATCCGGTTTAAACCGGTCCTTTCAGGTTTAAACAGGTTTAGGCCGGTTCATTCCGGTTTTATCAGTTTTAAACCGGTTTAAACTGCTTCAATCCGTTTATATTCGGTTTAAACCGGTTACAACCGGTTCAATCCGGTTTTCTCCGGTTTAAACCGGTTTAAGCCGGTTCCACCCGGTTTTCTCCGGTTTTAACCGGATTTAACCGGTTCAATCCGCTCTTATCCAGTTTAAACCGGTTCTATCTGGTTCTATCCGGTTGAAACCGGTTTAAACCGGTTCAATCCGGTTTTATACGGTTTAAACCGGTTCATTCCGGTTTCATCCGGTTTGAACCGGTTTAAACCGGTTTAAACCAGTTCAATCCGGTTTTAAACGGTTTAAACCGGTTCTATCCGGTTCAATCTGGTTTAAACCGGTTTAAACCGGTTCTATCCATTTTTATCCGGTTTAAACCGGTACAATCTGGTTTTATCCGGTTTAAACCGGTTTAAACCGCTTCAATCCGGTTTTATCTGGTTTAAACCGGTTCTATCCAGTTCTATCCGGTTGAAACCGTTTTAAACCGGTTCAATCCGGTTTTATCCGTTTAAAACCAGTTCAATCCGGTTTTATGTGGTTTAAACCGGTTTAAACCGGTTCAATCCGGTTTTATCCGGTTTCAACCGGTTCTATCCGGTTCTATCCGGTTTGAACCGGTTCAATCCGGTTTTATCAGGTTTAAACCGGTTTCAGCCGGTTCAATCCGGTTTTATCCAGTTTTATCCGGTTCTATCCGGCTGAAACCAGTTTAAACCGGTTCAATCCGGTTTTATCCGGTTTAAACCGGTTCAATCCGATTTTATCCGGTTTAAACCCGTTCATTCCGGTTTTATCCGGTTAAAACCGGTTTGAAACGTTTCAATCCGGTTTTATCCGGTTTCAACCGGTTTAAACCGGTTCAATCCGGTTTTATCTTGTTTAAACCGGTTCTATCCGGTTCTATCCTGTTTAAATCAGTTTAAACCGGTTCTATCCTGTTCTATCCTGTTTTAACCGGTTAAACCAGTTCAATCCGGTTTTATCCAGTTTAAACCGGTTCTATTCGTTTCCATCTGGTGTAAAAGGGTTTAAACTGGTTCAATCCGGTTTTATCCGGTTTCAACCTCTTCAATCCGGTTTTCTCCAGTTTAAACCGGTTTATACCAGTTCAATCCGGTTTTATCCGCTTTAAACCGGTTCTATCCGGTTCTATCCGGTTTAAACCAGTTCTATCCGGTTCTATCTGGTTTAATCCGGTTTAAAGCGGTTCAATCCGGTTTTATCCGGTTTAAACCGGATCAATCCGGTTTTATCCGGTTTAAACCGGTTTTATCCGTTTTAAACCGGTTTAATCCAGTTCAATCCGGTTTTATCCGGTTTAAACTGTTTCTATCCGGTTCTATCCGTTTTAAACCGGTTTAAACCAGTTCATTCCGGTTTTATCAGGTTTAAACCGGTTTGAACCGGTTTGAACTGGTTCACTCCGGTTTAAACCAGTTTAAGCCGGTTCAATCCTGTTTTATCTGGTTTAAACCGGTTCAATATGATTTGATGCGGTTTAAACCAGTTTGAACCGGTTCAATCCAGTTTAATCCGGTTTAAACCGGTTTAAGCCAGTTCAATCCAGTTTTATCCAGTTTAAACCGGTTCTATCCGGTTCTATCCGGTTGAAACCAGTTTAAACCAGTTCAATCCGGTTTAAACCAGTTCAATCCTGTTTTATCCGGTTTGAACCGTTTCTATCCGGTTCTATACAGTTGAAACCGGTTTAAACCGGTTCAATCCGGTTTTATCCTGTTTAAATCGGTTCAGTCTGGTTTTATCCGGTTTAAACCGTTTTAAAACGGTTCAATCCGGTTTTATCCGGTTTAAACCGGTTCTATGCTGTTTATACCAGTTTAAGCCTGTTCAATCGGGTTTTATCTGGTTTAGACCTGTTTAAGCTGGTTCATTCCGGTTTTATCCAGTTTAAACCGGTTCTATCCGGTTCTACCCGGTTGAAACCAGTTTAAACCGGTTCAATCCGGTTTTATCCAGTTTAAACCTGTTTGAACCGGTTCAATCCGGTTTTATCCGGTTTAAACCGGTTTAAGCCGGCTCAATCTGGTTTTATCCAGTTTAAACCGGTTCAATCCGGTCTTATCCGGTTTAAACCGGTTTAAGCCGGTTCAATCCGGTTTTATCCGGTTTAAACTGGTTCAATCAGGTTTTATCCGGTTTAAACCGGTTTAAGCCGGTTCAATCCGGTTTTATCCAGTTTAAACCGGTTCTATCCGGTTCTATCCGGTTGAAACCATTTTAAACCGGTTCAATCCGGTTTTATCCGGTTTAAACCGGTTTAAGCTCGTTCAATCCCGTTTTATCCGGTTTAAACCGGTTCAATCTTGTTATATCCGGTTTAAACCGTTTGAAACCAGTTCAATCCGGTTTTATGTGGTTTAGACCAGTTCAAACCGGTTCAATCCGGTTTTATCCAGTTTAAACCAGTTCTATCCATTTCTATCTGGTTTAAACCGGTTTAAACTGGTTCAATCCGGTTTTATCCGGTTTAAACTGGTTGTATCCGTTTTAATCCGGTTTAAAACAGTTCATTCCGGTTTTATCCGGTTTAAACCGGTTTAAGCCGGTTCAATCCGGTTTTATCTGGTTTAAACAGGTTTAAGCCGGTTCAATCCGGTATTATCCGGTTTAAACTGGTTCTATTCGTTTCCATCTGGTTTAAAAGGGTTTAAACTGGTTCAATCAGATTTTATACGTTTTAAACCAGTTCAATCTGATTTTATCCGGTTTAAACTGGTTCAATTTGGTTTTATCCGGTTTAAAACGGTTCTATCCGTTTTAAACCGGTTTAAAACAGTACATTCCGGTTTTATCCGGTTTAAACCGGTTTAAGCCGGTTCAATCTGGTTTTATCTGGTTTAAACCGGTTTAAGCCGGTTCAATCCGGTTTTATCCGGTTTAAACTGGTTCTATTCGTTTCCATCTGGTTTAAAAGGTTTTAAGCCGGTTCAATCCGGTTTTATACGTTTTAAACCAGTTCAATCTGATTTTATCCGGTTTAAACTGGTTCAATTTGGTTTTATCCGGTTTCAACCGGTTTGAACCGGTTCAATCCGGTTTTATCCGGTTTAAACCGGTTTAAAACGGTTTAATCCGGTTTTATCCGGTTTTAACCAGTTTGAACCGGTTCAATCCGGTTTTATCCGGTTTAAACCGGTTTAAACCGGTTCAATCCGGTTTTATCTCGTTTAGACTGGTTCTATCCGGTTCTATCCTTTTAAAATCGGATTAAACTGTTTCTGTCCTGTTCTATCCTGTTTTAACTGGATTAAACCAGTTCAATCCGGTTTTATCCTGTTTAAACCGGTTTAAACCCTTTCAATCCGTTTTTATCCGGTTTCAACCGGTTTACAGCGGTTCAATCCGGTTTTATCCGGTTTAAACTGGTTCAATCAGGTTTTATCCGGTTTGAACCGGTTTAAGCTGGTTCAATCCGGTTTTATCCAGTTTAAACCGGTTCTATCCGGTTCTATCCGGTTGAAACCATTTTAAACCGGTTCAATCAGGTTTTATCCAGTTTAAACCGGTTTAAGCTGGTTCAATCCGGTTTTATCCGGTTTAAACCGGTTCAATCTTGTTATATCCGGTTTAAACCGTTTGAAACCAGTTCAATCCGATTTTATCTGGTTTAGACCAGTTCAAACCGGTTCAATCCGGTTTTGTCCAGTTTAAACCAGTTCTATCCATTTCTATCTGGTTTAAACCGGTTTAAACTGGTTCAATCCGGTTTTATCCGGTTTAAACTGGTTCTATCCGTTTTAAACCGGTTTAAAACAGTTCATTCCGGTTTTATCCGGTTTAAACCGGTTTAAGCCGGTTCAATCCGGTTTTATCTCGTTTAGACTGGTTCTATCCGGTTCTATCCTTTTAAAATCGGATTAAACCGTTTCTATCCGGTTCTATCCGTTTTAAACCGGTTGAAACCAGTTCATTCCGGTTTTATCCGGATTAAACCTGTTTGAACCGGTTCAATCCGGTCTTATCCGGTTTAAACCGGTTTAAGCCGGTTCAATCCGGTTTTATCCGGTTTAAACTGGTTCAATCAGGTTTTATCCGGTTTGAACCGGTTTAAGCTGGTTCAATCCGGTTTTATCCAGTTTAAACCGGTTCTATCCGGTTCTATCCGGTTGAAACCATTTTAAACCGGTTCAATCAGGTTTTATCCAGTTTAAACCGGTTTAAGCTGGTTCAATCCGGTTTTATCCGGTTTAAACCGGTTCAATCTTGTTATATCCGGTTTAAACCGTTTGAAACCAGTTCAATCCGATTTTATCTGGTTTAGACCAGTTCAAACCGGTTCAATCCGGTTTTGTCCAGTTTAAACCAGTTCTATCCATTTCTATCTGGTTTAAACCGGTTTAAACTGGTTCAATCCGGTTTTATCCGGTTTAAACTGGTTCTATCCGTTTTAAACCGGTTTAAAACAGTTCATTCCGGTTTTATCCGGTTTAAACCGGTTTAAGCCGGTTCAATCCGGTTTTATCTGGTTTAAACCGGTTTAAGCCGGTTCAATCCGGTATTATCCGGTTTAAACTGGTTCTATTCGTTTCCATCTGGTTTAAAAGGGTTTAAACTGGTTCAATCCGGTTTTATACGTTTTAAACCAGTTCAATCTGATTTTTTCCGGTTTAAACTGGTTCAATTTGGTTTTATCCGGTTTCAACCGGTTTGAACCGGTTCAATCCGGTTTTATCCGGTTTAAACCGGTTTAAACCGGGTCAATCCGGTTTTATCCGGTTTAAACCTCTTCAATCCGGTTTTCTCCAGTTTAAACCGGTTTATACCAGTTCAATCCGGTTTTATCCGCTTTAAACCGGTTTAAACCGGTTCAATCGGTTTTTATCTGGTTTAAACCGGATTAAACCGGTTCTATCCGGTTTTATCCATTTTAAACCGGTTCAATCCGTTTTTTCCGGTTTAAACCGGTTTAAACCAGTTCATTCCGGTTTTATCCGGTTTAAGCCGGATTAATCCGGTTTAAACCGTTTCAATCTGGTTTTATCCGGTTTTAACCGGTTTAAACCGCTTCAATCCGGTTTTATCCGGTTTAAACCGGTTCTATCCATTTCTATCCGGTTGAAACTGGTTTAAACCGGTTCAATCCGGTTTTATCCGGTTTAAACTAGTTCAATCCTGTTTTATCCAGTTTAAACCGGTTTAAACCGGTTTAAACCGGTTCAATCCGGTTTTATCCGGTTTCAACCGGTTCTATGCTGTTTATACCAGTTTAAGCCTGTTCAATCGGGTTTTATCCGGTTTAGACCTGTTTAAGCTGGTTCATTCCGGTTTTATCCAGTTTAAACCGGTTCTATCCGGTTCTACCCGGTTGAAACCAGTTTAAACCGGTTCAATCCGGTTTTATCCAGTTTAAACCTGTTTGAACCGGTTCAATCCGGTTTTATCCGGTTTAAACCGGTTTAAGCCGGCTCAATCTGGTTTTATCCAGTTTAAACCGGTTCAATCTGGTTTTATCCGGTTTAAACCGGTTTAAGCCGGTTCAATCCGATTTTATCCAGTTTAAACCGGTTCTATCCTGTTCTATCCGGTTGAAACCAGTTTAAACCGGTTCAATCCAGTTTTATCCGGTTTAAACCGGTTTAAGCTGGTTCAATCCGGTTTTATCCGGTTGAAACCGATTCAATCTTGTTTTATCCGGTTTAAACCGGTTGAAACCAGTTCAATCCGGTTTTATCTGGTTTAGACCAGTTCAAACCAGTTCAATCCGGTTTTATCCAGTTTAAACCGGTTCTATCCGGTTGAAACCAGTTTAAACCGGTTCAATCTGGTTTTATCCGGTTTAAACCGGTTTTATCAGGTTTAGACCAGTTTAAACCAGTGCAATCCGGTTTTAATCAGCTTAAACCGGTTCAATCTGGTTTTATCCAGTTTAAACCACTTTAAAACGGTTTTATCCGGTTTTATCCGGTTTAAACCAGTTTGAACCGGTTCAATCCGGTTTTATCCGGTTTAAACCAGTTCAATCCGGTTTAAACCGGTTTAAGCCAGTTCAATCCTGTTTTATCCAGTTTAAACCGGTTCTATCCGGTTCTATCTGGTTGAAACCAGTTTAAACCGGTTCAATCCGGTTTTATCCGGTTTAAACCGGTTCATTCCGGTTTTATCCGGTTAAAACCGGTTTGAAACGTTTTGATCCAGTTTTATCCGGTTTAAACTGGTTCAGTCCGATTTTATCCGGTTTAAACCAGTTCATTCCGGTTTTATCCGGTTTAAACTGGTTTGAACCGGTTCAATCCGATTTTATCCGGTTTAAACCGGTTTAAGCTGGTTCAATCCGCTTTTATCCAGTTTAAACCGGTTCTATCCGGTTCTATCTGGTTGAAACCGGTTTAAACCAGTTCAATCCGGTTTTCTCAGGTTAAAACCGGTTCAGTCTGGTTTTATCCAGTTTAAACCGCTTTAAAACGGTTTTATCCGGTTTTATCCGGTTTAAACCAGTTTGAACCGGTTCAATCCGGTTTTATCCGGTTTAAACCGGTTCAATCCGGTTTAAACAGGTTTAAGCCGGTTCAATCCTGTTTTATCCAGTTTAAACCGGTTCTATCCGGTTCTATCTGGTTGAAACCAGTTTAAACCGGTTCAATCCGGTTTTATGCGGTTTAAACCGGTTCAATCCGGTTTTATCCGGTTTAAACCGGTTCAATCCTGTTTTATCCGGTTTAAACCGGTTCATTCCGGTTTTATCCGGTTAAAACCAGTTTGAAACGGTTCGATCCGGTTTTATCCGGTTTAAACTGGTTCAGTCCGATTTTATCCGGTTTAAACCAGTTCATTCCGGTTTAATCCGGTTTAAACTGGTTTGAACCGGTTCAATCCGGTTTTATCCGGTTTAAACCAGTTCACTCCGGTTTTATCCGGTTTAAACCGTTTTGTACTGGTTCAATCCGGTTTTATCCGGTTTAAACCGGTTTAAGCTGGTTCAATCCGGTTTTATCCAGTTTAAACCGGTTCTATCCGCTTCTATCTGGTTGAAACCGGTTTAAACCAGTTCAATCCGGTTTTCTCAGGTTAAAACCGGTTCAATCTGGTTTTAATCGGTTTAAACCGGTTTAAACCGGTTCAATCGGTTTTATCCAGTTTAAACCAGTTCTATCCGGTTTAAACCAGTTTAATCCAGTTCAATCCGGTTTTATCCGGTTTAAACCGGTCCTATCGGGTTTAAACAGGTTTAGGCCGGTTCATTCCGGTTTTATCACTTTTAAACCGGTTTAAACTGCTTCAATCCGTTTATATTCGGTTTTAACCGGTTACAACTGGTTCAATCCGGTTTTCTCCGGTTTAAACCGGTTTAAGCCGGTTCCACCCGGTTTTCTCCGGTTTTAACCGGCTTTAACCGGTTCAATCCGCTTTTATCCAGTTTAAACTGGTTCTATCTGGTTCGATCCGGTTGAAACCGGTTTAAACCGGTTCAATCCGGTTTTATACGGTTTAAACCTGTTCATTCCGGTTTCATCCGGTTTGAACCGGTTTAAACCGGTTTAAACCGGTTCAATCCGGTTTTAAACGGTTTAAACCGGTTCTATCCGGTTCAATCTGGTTTAAACCGGTTTAAACCGGTTCTATCCGTTTTTATCCGGTTTAAACCGGTACAATCCGATTTTATCCGGTTTAAACCGGTTTAAACCTGTTCAATCGGTTTTATCCAGTTTAAACCGGTTCAATCCGTTTTTTCCGGTTTAAACCGGTTTAAACCAGTTCATTCCGGTTTTATCCGGTTTAAACCGGTTCAATCCGGTTTAAACCGTTTCAATCTGGTTTTATCCGGTTTGAACCGGTTTAAACCGCTTCAATCCGTTTTTATCCGGTTTAAACCGGTTCTATCCGGTTCTATCCGGTTGAAACCGGTTTAAACTGGTTCAATCTGGTTTTATCCAGTTTAAACCGGTTTTAACCGATTCAATCCGGTTTATCCAGTATAAACTGGTTTAATCCGGTTCAATCCGGTTTTATCCGCTTTAAACCGGTTTAAACCGGTTCAATCGGTTTTTATCTGGTTTAAACCGGAATAAACCGGTTCTATCCGGTTTTATCCATTTTAAACCGGTTCAATCCGTTTTTATCCAGTTTAAACCAGTTCACTCCGGTTTTATCCGGTTTAAGCCGTATCAATCCGGTTTAAACCGTTTCAATCTGATTTTATCCGGTTTTAACCGTTTTAAACCGCTTCAATCCGGTTTTATCCGGTTTAAACCGGTTCTATCCAGTTCTATCCAGTTGAAACCGGTTTAAACCGGTTCAATCCGGTTTTATCCGGTTTAAACCAGTTCAATCCTGTTTTATCCGGTTTAAACCGGTTTAAACCGGTTCAATCCGGTTTTATCCGGTTTAAACCGGTTCAATCCGATTTTATCCTGTTTAAACCGGTTCATTCCGGTTTTATCCGTTTAAAACCGGTTTGAAACGTTTCAATCCGGTTTTATCCGGTTTAAAACGGTTCATTCCGGTTTTATCCGTTTAAAACCGGTTTGAAACGGTTCAATCCGGTTTTATCCGGTTTAAACCGGTTCAATCCGTTTTTATCCAGTTTAAACCAGTTCACTCCGGTTTTATCCGGTTTAAACCGGTTTGAACCGGTTCAGTCCGGTTTTATCTGTTTTAAACCGGTTCAATTTGGTTTTATCCTGTTGAAACCGGTTTTATCCGGTTTAGAACGGTTTAAACCAGTTCAAACCGGTTTTAATCGGCTTAAACTGGTTCAATCTGGTTTTATCCGGTTTAAACCGCTTTAAAACGGTTTAATCCGGTTTTATCCGGTTTAAACCAGTTTGAACCGGTTCAATCCGGTTTTATCCGGTTTAAACCGGTTTAAACCGGTTCAATCCGGTTTTATCTCGTTTAGACAGGTTCTATCCGGTTCTATCCTTTTTAAATCGGATTAAACTGTTTCTATCCTGTTCTATCCTGCTTTAACTGGATTAAACCAGTTCAATCCGGTTTTATCCTGTTTAAACCGGTTTAAACCCTTTCAATCCGTTTTTATCCGGTTTCAACCGGTTTACAGCGGTTCAATCCGGTTTTATCCGGTTTATACCATTTCTATCCGGTTCTATCCGTTTTAAACCGGTTTAAACCAGTTCATTCCGGTTTTATCCGGATTAAACCTGTTTGAACCGGTTCAATCCGGTCTTATCCGGTTTAAACCGGTTTAAGCCGGTTCAATCCGGTTTTATCCGGTTTAAACTGGTTCAATCAGGTTTTATCCGGTTTGAACCGGTTTAAGCCGGTTCAATCCGGTTTTATCCAGTTTAAACCGGTTCTATCCGGTTCTATCCGGTTGAAACCATTTTAAACCGGTTCAATCAGGTTTTATCCAGTTTAAACCGGTTTAAGCTGGTTCAATCCGGTTTTATCCGGTTTAAACCGGTTCAATCTTGTTATATCCGGTTTAAACCGTTTGAAACCAGTTCATTCCGGTTTTATCCGGTTTAAACCGGTTTAAGCCGGTTCAATCCGGTTTTATCTGGTTTAAACCGGTTTAAGCCGGTTCAATCCGGTATTGTCCGGTTTAAACTGGTTCTATTCGTTTCCATCTGGTTTAAAAGGGTTTAAACTGGTTCAATCCGGTTTTATACGTTTTAAACCAGTTCAATCTGATTTTATCCGGTTTAAACTGGTTCAATTTGGTTTTATCCGGTTTCAACCGGTTTGAACCGGTTCAATCCGGTTTTATCCGGTTTAAACCGGTTTAAACCGGGTCAATCCGGTTTTATCCGGTTTAAACCTCTTCAATCCGGTTTTCTCCAGTTTAAACCGGTTTATACCAGTTCAATCCGGTTTTATCCGCTTTAAACCGGTTTAAACCGGTTCAATCGGTTTTTATCTGGTTTAAACCGGATTAAACCGGTTCTATCCGGTTTTATCCATTTTAAACCGGTTCAATCCGTTTTTTCAGGTTTAAACCGGTTTAAACCAGTTCATTCCGGTTTTATCCGGTTTAAGCCGGATCAATCCGGTTTAAACCGTTTCAATCTGGTTTTATCCGGTTTTAACCGGTTTAAACCGCTTCAATCCGGTTTTATCCGGTTTAAACCGGTTCTATCCATTTCTATCCGGTTGAAACTGGTTTAAACCGGTTCAATCCGGTTTTATCCGGTTTAAACCAGTTCAATCCTGTTTTATCCAGTTTAAACCGGTTTAAACCGGTTCAATCCGGTTTTATCCGGTTTAAACCGGTTCAATCCGGTTTTATCCGGTTTCAACCGGTTCTGTCCGGTTCTATCCGGTTTGAACCGGTTCAATCCGGTTTTATCCGGTTTAAACCGGTTTAAGCCGGTTCAATCCGGTTTTATCCGGTTTAAACGGGTTCAATCCGATTTTATCCGATTTAAACCCGTTCATTCCGGTTTTATCCGGTTAAAACCGGTTTGAAACGTTTCAAACCGGTTTTATCCGGTTTAAACTGGTTTAAACCGGTTCAATCCGGTTTTATCTTGTTTAAACCGGTTCTATCCGGTTCTATCCTGTTTAAATCAGTTTAAACCGGTTCTATCCTGTTCTATCCTGTTTTAACCGGTTAAACCAGTTCAATCCGGTTTTATCCAGTTTAAACCGGTTCTATTCGTTTCCATCTGGTGTAAAAGGGTTTAAACTGGTTCAATCCGGTTTTATCCGGTTTCAACCTCTTCAATCCGGTTTTCTCCAGTTTAAACCGGTTTATACCAGTTCAATCCGGTTTTATCCGCTTTAAACCGGTTCTATCCGGTTCTATCCGGTTTAAACCAGTTCTATCCGGTTCTATCTGGTTTAATCCGGTTTAAAGCGGTTCAATCCGGTTTTATCCGGTTTAAACCGGATCAATCCGGTTTTATCCGGTTTAAACCGGTTTTATCCGTTTTAAACCGGTTTAATCCAGTTCAATCCGGTTTTATCCGGTTTAAACTGTTTCTATCCGGTTCTATCCGTTTTAAACCGGTTTAAACCAGTTCATTCCGGTTTTATCAGGTTTAAACCGGTTTGAACCGGTTTGAACCGGTTCAATCCGGTTTAAACCAGTTTAAGCCGGTTCAATCCTGTTTTATCTGGTTTAAACCGGTTCAATATGATTTTATGCGGTTTAAACCAGTTTGAACCGGTTCAATCCGGTTTTATCCGGTTTAAACCAGTTCACTCCGGTTTTATCCGGTTTAAACCGTTTTGTACCGGTTCAATCCGGTTTTATCCGGTTTAAACCGGTTTAAGCTGGTTCAATCCGGTTTTATCCAGTTTAAACCGGTTCTATCCGCTTCTATCTGGTTGAAACCGGTTTAAACCAGTTCAATCCGGTTTTCTCAGGTTAAAACCGGTTCAATCTGGTTTTAATCGGTTTAAACCGGTTTAAACCAGTTCAATCGGTTTTATCCAGTTTAAACCAGTTCTATCCGGTTTAAACAAGTTTAATCCAGTTCAATCCGGTTTTATCCGGTTTAAAACGGTCCTATCGGGTTTAAACAGGTTTAGGCCGGTTCATTCCGGTTTTATCACTTTTAAACCGGTTTAAACTGCTTCAATCCGTTTATATTCGGTTTAAACCGGTTACAACTGGTTCAATCCGGTTTTCTCCGGTTTAAACCGGTTTATACCAGTTCAATCCGGTTTTATCCGCTTTAAACCGGTTTAAACCTGTTCAATCGGTTTTATCCAGTTTAAACCGGTTCAATCCGTTTTTTCCGGTTTAAACCGGTTTAAACCAGTTCATTCCGGTTTTATCCGGTTTAAACCGGTTCAATCCGGTTTAAACCGTTTCAATCTGGTTTTATCCGGTTTGAACCGGTTTAAACCGCTTCAATCCGTTTTTATCCGGTTTAAACCGGTTTAAGCCGGTTCAATCCGATTTTATCCAGTTTAAACCGGTTCTATCCTGTTCTATCCGGTTGAAACCAGTTTAAACCGGTTCAATCCGGTTTTATCCGGTTGAAACCGGTTCAATCTTGTTTTATCCGGTTTAAACCGGTTGAAACCAGTTCAATCCGGTTTTATCTGGTTTAGACCAGTTCAAACCGGTTCAGTCCGGTTTTATCCAGTTTAAACCGGTTCTATCCGGTTCTATCTGGTTGAAACCGGTTTAAACCAGTTCAATTCGGTTTTCTCAGGTTAAAACCGGTTCAATCTGGTTTTATCCGGTTTAAACCGGTTTAAGCCGGCTCAATCCGGTTTTATCCGGTTTAAACCGGTTTTATCCGGTTTAGACCAGTTTAAACCAGTTCAATCCGGTTTTAATCAGCTTAAACCGGTTCAATCTGGTTTTATCCAGTTTAAACCGCTTTAAAACGGTTTTATCCGGTTTTATCCGGTTTAAACCAGTTTGAACCGGTTCAATCCGGTTTTATCCGGTTAAAACCAGTTTGAAACGGTTCGATCCGGTTTTATCCGGTTTAAACTGGTTCAGTCCGATTTTATCCGGTTTAAACCAGTTCATTCCGGTTTTATCTGGTTTAAACTGGTTTGAACCGGTTCAATCCGGTTTTATCCGGTTTAAACCAGTTCACTCCGGTTTTATCCGGTTTAAACCGGTCTGTACCGGTTCACTCCGGTTTTATCCGGTTTAAACCGGTTTGTACCGGTTCAATCCGGTTTTATCTGGTTTAAACCGGTTTAAGCTGTTTCAATCCGGTTTTATCCAGTTTAAACCGGTTCTATCCGGTTCTATCTGGTTGAAACCGGTTTAAACCAGTTCAATCCGGTTTTCTCAGGTTAAAACCGGTTCAATCTGGTTTTAATCGGTTTAAACCGGTTTAAACCGGTTCAATCGGTTTTATCCAGTTTAAACCAGTTCTATCCAGTTTAAACCAGTTTAATCCAGTTCAATCCGGTTTTATCCGGTTTAAACCGGTCCTTTCGGGTTTAAACAGGTTTAGGCCGGTTCATTCCGGTTTTATCAGTTTTAAACCGGTTTAAACTGCTTCAATCCGTTTATATTCGGTTTAAACCGGTTACAACCGGTTCAATCCGGTTTTCTCCGGTTTAAACCGGTTTAAGCCGGTTCCACCCGGTTTTCTCCGGTTTTAACCGGCTTTAACCGGTTCAATCCGCTTTTATCCAGTTGAAACCGGTTCTATCTGGTTCTATCCGGATGAAACCGGTTTAAACCAGTTCAATCCGGTTTTATACGGTTTAAACCGGTTCATTCCGGTTTCATCCGGTTTGAACCGGTTTAAACCGGTTTAAACCAGTTCAATCCGGTTTTAAACGGGTTTAAACCGGTTCTATCCGGTTCAATCTGGTTTTATCCGGTTTCAACCGGTTCTATCCGGTTCTATCCGGTTTGAACCGGTTCAATCCGGTTTTATCAGGTTTAAACCGGTTTCAGCCGGTTCAATCCGGTTTTATCCAGTTTTATCCGGTTCTATCCGGCTGAAACCAGTTTAAACCGGTTCAATCCGGTTTTATCCGGTTTAAACCGGTTCAATCCGATTTTATCCGGTTTAAACCCGTTCATTCCGGTTTTATCCGGTTAAAACCGGTTTGAAACGTTTCAATCCGGTTTTATCCGGTTTCAACCGGTTTAAACCGGTTCAATCCGGTTTTATCTTGTTTAAACCGGTTCTATCCGGTTCTATCCTGTTTAAATCAGTTTAAACCGGTTCTATCCTGTTCTATCCTGTTTTAACCGGTTAAACCAGTTCAATCCGGTTTTATCCAGTTTAAACCGGTTCTATTCGTTTCCATCTGGTGTAAAAGGGTTTAAACTGGTTCAATCCGGTTTTATCCGGTTTCAACCTCTTCAATCCGGTTTTCTCCAGTTTAAACCGGTTTATACCAGTTCAATCCGGTTTTATCCGCTTTAAACCGGTTCTATCCGGTTCTATCCGGTTTAAACCAGTTCTATCCGGTTCTATCTGGTTTAATCCGGTTTAAAGCGGTTCAATCCGGTTTTATCCGGTTTAAACCGGATCAATCCGGTTTTATCCGGTTTAAACCGGTTTTATCCGTTTTAAACCGGTTTAATCCAGTTCAATCCGGTTTTATCCGGTTTAAACTGTTTCTATCCGGTTCTATCCGTTTTAAACCGGTTTAAACCAGTTCATTCTGGTTTTATCAGGTTTAAACCGGTTTGAACCGGTTTGAACTGGTTCACTCCGGTTTAAACCAGTTTAAGCCGGTTCAATCCTGTTTTATCTGGTTTAAACCGGTTCAATATGATTTGATGCGGTTTAAACCAGTTTGAACCGGTTCAATCCAGTTTAATCCGGTTTAAACCGGTTTAAGCCAGTTCAATCCAGTTTTATCCAGTTTAAACCGGTTCTATCCGGTTCTATCCGGTTGAAACCAGTTTAAACCAGTTCAATCCGGTTTAAACCAGTTCAATCCTGTTTTATCCGGTTTGAACCGTTTCTATCCGGTTCTATACAGTTGAAACCGGTTTAAACCGGTTCAATCCGGTTTTATCCTGTTTAAATCGGTTCAGTCTGGTTTTATCCGGTTTAAACCGTTTTAAAACGGTTCAATCCGGTTTTATCCGGTTTAAACCGGTTCTATGCTGTTTATACCAGTTTAAGCCTGTTCAATCGGGTTTTATCTGGTTTAGACCTGTTTAAGCTGGTTCATTCCGGTTTTATCCAGTTTAAACCGGTTCTATCCGGTTCTACCCGGTTGAAACCAGTTTAAACCGGTTCAATCCGGTTTTATCCAGTTTAAACCTGTTTGAACCGGTTCAATCCGGTTTTATCCGGTTTAAACCGGTTTAAGCCGGCTCAATCTGGTTTTATCCAGTTTAAACCGGTTCAATCCGGTCTTATCCGGTTTAAACCGGTTTAAGCCGGTTCAATCCGGTTTTATCCGGTTTAAACTGGTTCAATCAGGTTTTATCCGGTTTAAACCGGTTTAAGCCGGTTCAATCCGGTTTTATCCAGTTTAAACCGGTTCTATCCGGTTCTATCCGGTTGAAACCATTTTAAACCGGTTCAATCCGGTTTTATCCGGTTTAAACCGGTTTAAGCTCGTTCAATCCCGTTTTATCCGGTTTAAACCGGTTCAATCTTGTTATATCCGGTTTAAACCGTTTGAAACCAGTTCAATCCGGTTTTATGTGGTTTAGACCAGTTCAAACCGGTTCAATCCGGTTTTATCCAGTTT
Organism: Cynocephalus volans; assembly: GCF_027409185.1. NCBI lineage: Eukaryota > Metazoa > Chordata > Mammalia > Dermoptera > Cynocephalidae > Cynocephalus > Cynocephalus volans. The sequence continues at coordinate 742,983 of NW_026902388.1, forward strand.
AAACCAGTTCTATCCATTTCTATCTGGTTTAAACCGGTTTAAACTGGTTCAATCCGGTTTTATCCGGTTTAAACTGGTTGTATCCGTTTTAATCCGGTTTAAAACAGTTCATTCCGGTTTTATCCGGTTTAAACCGGTTTAAGCCGGTTCAATCCGGTTTTATCTGGTTTAAACAGGTTTAAGCCGGTTCAATCCGGTATTATCCGGTTTAAACTGGTTCTATTCGTTTCCATCTGGTTTAAAAGGGTTTAAACTGGTTCAATCAGATTTTATACGTTTTAAACCAGTTCAATCTGATTTTATCCGGTTTAAACTGGTTCAATTTGGTTTTATCCGGTTTAAAACGGTTCTATCCGTTTTAAACCGGTTTAAAACAGTACATTCCGGTTTTATCCGGTTTAAACCGGTTTAAGCCGGTTCAATCTGGTTTTATCTGGTTTAAACCGGTTTAAGCCGGTTCAATCCGGTTTTATCCGGTTTAAACTGGTTCTATTCGTTTCCATCTGGTTTAAAAGGTTTTAAGCCGGTTCAATCCGGTTTTATACGTTTTAAACCAGTTCAATCTGATTTTATCCGGTTTAAACTGGTTCAATTTGGTTTTATCCGGTTTCAACCGGTTTGAACCGGTTCAATCCGGTTTTATCCGGTTTAAACCGGTTTAAAACGGTTTAATCCGGTTTTATCCGGTTTTAACCAGTTTGAACCGGTTCAATCCGGTTTTATCCGGTTTAAAACCGGTTTAAACCGGTTCAATCCGGTTTTATCTCGTTTAGACTGGTTCTATCCGGTTCTATCCTTTTAAAATCGGATTAAACTGTTTCTGTCCTGTTCTATCCTGTTTTAACTGGATTAAACCAGTTCAATCCGGTTTTATCCTGTTTAAACCGGTTTAAACCCTTTCAATCCGTTTTATCCGGTTTCAACCGGTTTACAGCGGTTCAATCCGGTTTTATCCGGTTTAAACTGGTTCAATCAGGTTTTATCCGGTTTGAACCGGTTTAAGCTGGTTCAATCCGGTTTTATCCAGTTTAAACCGGTTCTATCCGGTTCTATCCGGTTGAAACCATTTTAAACCGGTTCAATCAGGTTTTATCCAGTTTAAACCGGTTTAAGCTGGTTCAATCCGGTTTTATCCGGTTTAAACCGGTTCAATCTTGTTATATCCGGTTTAAACCGTTTGAAACCAGTTCAATCCGATTTTATCTGGTTTAGACCAGTTCAAACCGGTTCAATCCGGTTTTGTCCAGTTTAAACCAGTTCTATCCATTTCTATCTGGTTTAAACCGGTTTAAACTGGTTCAATCCGGTTTTATCCGGTTTAAACTGGTTCTATCCGTTTTAAACCGGTTTAAAACAGTTCATTCCGGTTTTATCCGGTTTAAACCGGTTTAAGCCGGTTCAATCCGGTTTTATCTCGTTTAGACTGGTTCT